>NC_138188.1:108940032-110140032 GCF_964194105.1 Spermophilus citellus | reverse complement strand
GGAAGTATATGTTATTTGGTCTCGCCCCAGATCTGTGATTATCAGAAATTCCAGGGTCAGGACCCTAGCAATCTGGGGTTTTTGTTTGTTTTCTTTCTTTGTTTTTTGAGACAGGGTCTCACTATGCTATCCAGGCTGGCCTGGAACTCCTTAGTTGGGACTACAGTCCTCATACCTGACTGCAGCCTGTGTTTTGTTTTTAATATTTTTTTAGTTATCAATGGACCTTTATTTTATTTATTTCTATATGGTGCTGAGAATTGAACACCAGTCCCTCACACATACTAGGCAAGCACTTCACCACTGAGCCACAACCCCAGCCTAGCCTGTGTTTTAATAAGCCCTTCAAGTCAAGGGTTAAATGCTAAAGTTTGATGACTGCCTTAAAATACAGAAAATGTTATGATAGTTATATATCAATAAAATGCATATACACATATGTCAAGAAAATTTATTTATGTGTCAGTACAATTTCTATAACAGGTTCAAGACATTAATTAATTTTGACAGTTTACAAAGTAAAGAATTTATCTAAATTTTAAAGTTCTAGTTTTGGAGAACCAGTATCTTAAAATCTTCTTAGTTACCACTTTCCATTGGAAGTCTTATTGGTTTGCTTGTGGATGTATAGAAAAAATAATACTTGGTATAACATTTCTTCCCCCTTAAAAACGTTTTTAACTGAAAAATTTTATATTACTTTTTAGGAATTATTTGGGGTGGGTGGGAGGTAAAATGATGATCGTAATATGAAAACATTTTATTAAGCTTTTACTAAACAGTTTTTTAAATTACAGTGAATTTCCCCCAAGACAATAAAGGAATAAAAATTTCAGGAAATAGCAAAAGGTAGGTCAGGGAGCATGAGAAAGACAGAAAAATAGTCCTCACCTCTTCCCATTATTAATTAATTAATTAATGTATTTGTTTTTGTGATATAGGGGGTTGAACTCAGGGCCTTGTTCATGCTCAGCAAATATGCTACCACTGAGCTACATTCCAATTCCACCCTCCTCCCCTTTTTAAAAAAATTTTGAAACGGTCTCACCAAATGGCCCTGGCTGGACTTGAACTTGTGATCCTCCTGCCTTAGTCTTCCAAGTTGCTGGACCTACAAGCATGTGCTATCAATATGCCCTGCTAATTTTTTGACCTTCTTGTCTTAGACCATTTTCCATTGCTACAATAAAATATCAGAGGTTGAACAGTGTATTATGAAAAAAGATTTATTTATTTCACAGTTTTGGAGGTCCAGGAACTTCCAGAGAACTGATCTAAGAACTGACCAGAGCCAGCTTCTGCTTAGCTCTGGCAAGGGCCTCATGGTGGATAGCGTCATAGTGTCAGAAGAGATCACATGGTAAAAGAAAAGGACAGAGGGGTCAGTCTTGCTCTTGCTCTCAGAATGAACTAACCAGCCTTGGTCCCAGGAGAACTCTGGTCTCTTTCAGATGTGCCTCTGATGATCTAATTACCTTGCTGTAAGACCCACCTTTAAAAGGTTCCACTGTGTCTCAACATTGCTATACCAGGGACCAAGCTTCCAACTTGGGTTCACACTTAAAGCATATCTAAACCATAGCATTGTCTTGAGATCTGAAGGAAAATCCAGTCCAATGACATTGTAGGATATATAGTCAGTTTACAAGCCTACACATCTTAAAGCTAAGTATGTCAGAAGTAATAATTTAATGATAATATCTATTAGGATTCTCTAGAGAAACAAAATCAATAGAATGTATATATAATTATAAGAGGGGATTTATTAGATTTTGGTTTACATGATTACACTCTGGATAATTCCACAATGGCTGTCTACAAGCTGAAAAGCTGGGGAAACCAATAGCTCAGTCCAAGAAACTGGACACCTCAGAATAAGAGGGGCCAATCTTAGAGCCCCAGTCTGAGACTGAGGCATGGAAGTTCCCTCGAGAGTTGATGGTGTGAGTTTCACATTCAGAAGCTAAAGAACCTGGAGTTTTATGTTCCCAGATGATGGCAGCAGCAAAAAAATGTACCCAACCAAGAAGAATTGAGCATATGGACAGACAAGGTTTCCCTTTTTGTTTTTTGTTTCACTCAGTCCCTAGCCTATTAGATTGGTGCAACCCACATTCAAAGGGAGGTCTTTCCCTCTTGGTTTGCTGACCCACATGCCAGTCGTCCATCCCTGGAAACACCCTCACAGACATACCCAGAAATGTGCTTTACCAATTTTCTGGGCATTTCACAATCCAGTCAAGTTCACAACCGTAATTAACCATCATATTATCTAATGTTCATATTAAGTAGCATCCCTTAAAGGATCCCTGATTTTTATTAGGATAACGGAGCTGCCTATGAATCACGTAACTTGTTTTTCTGCATTTTAAAATAATTTATAGTATAATTGTTCTAAAAAAGCTAGTCTACTTTTGCATTGATTTTTGAATTCAGAGAAATACAAGGTTTGAATTTAAGTTCAATAATTTATTTCATATGACCCATAGGCAGGTTTCCTGACCTTCCTAAATAGTAGTTTATTCATCTGTAAGCTCTACCTCATAAGGACGTTTTTTGTGGATTAAATGAAATTATAACCATGTCGTGCAATTAATAAAAGTTTCAGTCTTCATCTGTGTTTAAAAACTATTAGCTGTCTTTATATTTTCTTTCCTTTTGCTTTCCCTGCTTACTTTAGTAATACATTTTTTAATTTAGTAAAATAAATAAATTTAATTGAGTAAAAAAATGTATTCTGAGCCCATTTCTGATTCTGTTCTAGGGGTGGATGCAGCTTTGATGTACATGCTTTTTGAATCTAAAATAAAACAATTCTAGTTAATTTGTTAGTCTTGTTTTACATTTCATTTATATTATAGTATGTATATATATATACACATATACATATATATCAGTATTAAATTATAGTATCATTGTTCTAAATTTACATTTTCCTCCTAATATAGACAGTAAAGATGGTTACTGATAATTGCTCTTGTGCTTTCCCAGAGATTTTTGTTGAAGTCATTTATTGTACTGAATTGTGCTTTAAGAGTTCTGTTTTATTTTTAATTTTTTGATTGTCATTAAGAATTTTAAAACTTCCAGAGAAATTATTTTAGTTATCTTTAGATTTTTCTATTATTTGAAGTAAGAATTTATCAAATAGTAATTTCATTTTGATAGCAAAATTTCCATGGTTATAATAATGCCTTTTGTTTATAAAATACCTTTTTCCAAACACCAGAATTATCATCTGTTTTCATTACATGGTTTTTATATTTCACAACTAAGAGACTTTTACATTGTCCCAGTCTTCTATGTCACCGACAAAGCAAGACCCAGATTTTCAGACTGCAGAATAGATCTCTTAGCTAAATCCAGTTGGAGCTCTGAGTTTGATTTAATTTTTCACTTTGGTAGTTAAATTTCCTTTTAATTTTTTTTTCACAGGCTAGCTTTGGAAATATGCACCAGAATTTTATCAGCCTACAGACATATTTCAGCATCCTACTCTCTATGTGAAAAATATAACTGTGGGGGGAAAAAGCTGTTTTTCTAAATCATTCGCTATTCACGAAAAGCAATTTTTCTGAGCAAATGTATTCAAACTGATAAAAAAAATGATGTTTGAAAACAATGATATGTGAGCTGGGCTCACAGTGATAAATCCCTGTAGTCCCAGTTACTGGGGAGGCTAAGGCAGGGGGATTTCTTGAGTTCTGCCTGGACATGGTGAGACCCCATTAAGAAAAAAAGAGAGAAAAAGAAAAGAAAATGTCATCCCATCCCTAAGAACTTTTCTAATAAGACATTGTTTAAAGATCTTACAGCTATTATACTTTTAAAAGAGAAGAACATATAGTCAAAAAAACAGGGAATTATTTTCTAAAGGTCTGAGACTATAACTGGGTGTGTATTTGAGTATAGGTATAGTTAAAGATGGGAGTAAATCTCCCAAGTTGAAAGCGTAGTGACAGTTGATGTAGAGAATGGTAAGATCTCAGACTGGGGATATAGTTCAGAGGTTAGAATGCTTGTCTAGCATGTACTAGTTCTGGGTTTGACCCCTAGTACCACAAAAAAAAAAAAAAAAAAAAAAGGAAGGAAGGAAAACAGAATGGTAAGATCACTTAAGGCTTCTTTTCCAGTTGGCTTATATACATTGCTGAAGACTGGATTTTTTTTTCTCTTTGGGAATCTCTGGGAAAGCCTAAGAGAACAGACTTGTGGAATAGTGGTATTTATAAATGCCAAGTGAATACAGGCCTATATTATACCCTACAAAGGAAGTCTGTATCAATAAGACTTAGTATATGTGTGTGTGTGTGTGTGTGTGTGTGTGTGTATACATATACATACACATAAACAAATACATACACATACATACAGAGCTTCCAAACCAAATTTTAGTATTATGTTTTTAAATATGAAATGAAAACTAAGTAACACTAGATATTTGAAGAATATCTCTGACATCAAAGTAATTTAGAACAAAAGGGACCCAGAAAAGCACCGTGCAGACAACAAGAAAAGAGAGGGGGGGAACCTTTTAAAGTCCAAAATTGATATTCTGAATGGAAATAAAGAAGATATTGCAGGGATGAAATATAATAGGAGGCCTACTAAAAAGGAACACAGGAACATTCATAGAATAAAAAAGGGCTCTGGGAAATTGGAAGTATTATATCTCTCAGAATAAAGTTGAGACATTCCAACAAAGTAGGGAAAAAGAAACAGAAAAAAATATATAATGTAAGAGGTTTAACTTCCATTAGGGCTGTAGAAAGAACAAAAAAAGGAACACAAAAGAGGAGAAAGAAATAGTTCGTTTCAATTTTACAAAACCAAGGACACAAGTATCTAGATTGAAAGAGCCCACCAAATGTTCTGCATAATGAAAGAAAGAAAAAAGATCTACATCAGAGCACCTTGTGGTATTTCAGAATACTGATATCATAGACAGTGCATTGACAAATTTGCTGTAGGGTTGTGGTGCATGAAATAGATCATGAAACTATATGATTGGTACAGCAAGAATTCTCCAATGAAGTGGTAACCAAACTTTTGAATGGTGACATGACTCTCCCCCAGTCCAGTGACATATAAAAGACATCAGTCCAGGCTGATTTTTTATTCTATATTAGGTATGTAAGCCACTAAATTTTGGGTGGGCCTCTGTAACAGGTATGGGAGGCACCTAGAAAGTAACTTGTATTTTTAAATTGTATATCCTTTGCATTATCTATTTGCTGCTTAGGTACCGAAGTGAAAGCAATATTTAGTTTATATGGCTTTTTTCTTGTTAATCCAGACTTCGTGATCTGCCCTACGTCAAACAAGAAAATCCCAACAGTGTGCAGAAAGGGAAGGAAAGAAAGACCTCAAATGTATCAGATTTTTCTACAGCAGTACTGGTAGTTTGAAGACTATGGAGAAAACCTTGAAAACTCTTAGGGAAAAAGTTTCTATCAAAAATTTTATGCTGGGACTGGGGATGTAGCTCAGTGGTAGAGTACTTGCCTAGCATGTATGAGGCCCTGGATTCAATCCCCAGTACTGGGGGAAAAAGTTATGCTGAATGAAACTATCAGCCAAATGTTAGGCTAGAGTTCACTTTCAGACATGTAAGACCTATATCCTTTTTTAGGAAGCAACTCAAGCAAAGATATATCTAGATCTAGGTAAATATGGATCTAAGTAGGAAAATCAAACATAGAAGAATAGCAAAAGGAATTCTCTTACGATGATGAAGAAAAATGTCAAGAACGGTGACTGCAACAGACCTAGAGAACAAGTGGACTGGGTTGCAGCAGACAGACAGGGGATACCATTAAGCATTTTTTTATTGGTACATTATAATTATACATAATAGTAGGATTCATTGTTATATTCATACTTGCACACAATAGAAGAGTATAATTTTGTCAGTTTTGTTCCGCACTAACCAATAAGCATTTTTTAAAGAAAATTTGGGGGATAAGGGCTCATGTGTTACAGGCTTGTTTCCTAGGCTAGCACCGTTGGGAGGTGGTAGAGCCTTTAGGAGATAGGGCCCAGTTGGAGGTCTTTATATTATTCAGTATGTGCCCTAGAACCAGAGGATATGGGTACCCTGCCCCTTTCTTTCTTTTGCTTCACAGCCATGAGGCTTTGCCTGGATATTTGCTCCTGTCATGATGTGCCACCATAGGCCCAAAGCAATAAGGCTAACCAGTCATGGATTTAGACCCTTACAGCTGTGAGACAAAATAAATCTTCTGTTTAAATGTTATCTCAGATATTTTTTGTAGTAATCAAGAGCTGACCAGTATAGAGTGTCTGGTTTGTTTCAAACAAGAGGAGATTTTCAGTTGTTAGAATTTGGGGTTAATTCATAGGTACATAGAAAACTGGGAAAATTCAGGGGAAATAAAAAATTATTTAAGTAGTACATTACCTATTTATGTGTATTTATACGGTCCTCAAAATGTAAACATTATTTAATTTATTTCCTCAGAGAAGATGATATAGGTATATAGGGAGGGTGTTGGAGGAAAATTTATACAGTGGGATTGTGAGGGATATAAAAAATTAAAATAGGCATTGTCCATGGTAGGAATGTTAAAATTCTGAAATTCTAGAAACAGCAGTATGAATATGTATAAACATAGCAGAAAACACCAGAATCATTGCTAAGAGTAGACAGTGATTACCTCTGGGAAACAAGTATTGGGAGTTAGGAGAAATCAGACATCCACATTTTTGAGTGCTAATTGATATTTTACTTTCAACCTGCTTGCTTGTATCTTTATACTTGAGGTTCTTGTGATCGGTTTCTTGTGAACTATAGTTACTGTGGAGGGGTGTGTGTGTGTATGTGTGTGTGTATTTTGGTTGTAGATGGACACAATACCTTCATTTTATTTATTTATTTTTATATGGTGCTGAGGATTGAACCCAGTACCTTATATGTACCAGGCAAGCGCTCTACCACTGAGTCACAATCCAAGCCCCTGATGTGGATATTTTTGTATTCATTTTGCTAATCTCGTCTTTGGATAGATTTAGATCATGTTTATTTAATATAATTGTTGATATGTTAGGGCTTAAGTCTTCCATTTTATTTTTTTGTCATTGTTGTTCCCTCTTATTTTTCTTTCTGTATTCTTTTTCCTGCCTTCCTTTGGACTTCCTGAACATCTTTAAAATTTCATTTTTATCTCTAGTGTTTTTGAGTGTATCTTATTGTGTAGCTCTTTTAGTTGTTGCCTTAGGTGTTCCATTATATATTCCGAACTTTTCAGTTGGTAGGTGTCATGTACCTTTTGAGAGAATAAAAACCTGGTGCCCTTATCTTCCATTATGTAGTTGTATTTAAGTATTTTTCTCTGTATACACATCACATATCACATCAAATAATGTTAAATTTTGCTTCAACCATCAAATATAATTTAGAAAACTCAAGTAAAAAACTCTTACCTTAACTCATTTTTACTTATTGTGCATTATGGACTAAATTGTGGCCCCTTCTCTATTATTGGTATGTTGAAGTCCAGTCCCTAGTACCTCAGAATGTGACTGTGTTTGGAATAAGAACTTTAAAGAGGTTATTAAGTGGAATAATTTGGGTAGGCCCTAATGCAGTATTACTGATGACCTTTTAAAAAGAGATTAGGACAAAGACACCTTAGAAGGAAAGATCCTATGAAGACACAGAGAGAAGACAACTGTCTGTTATTCCATGAGATAGGCTTCAGAATAAACTAATCTTGCCAACATCTTGATGTCAGATTTCTAGCCTCCAGAACCATGAAAAAATAAATTTCTGTTGCATAAGCCACCCCATGTATGGTTATTTAATTATGAGAGCCCTAGCAACTAACACACTCTATTTTTTCTTCCTGTTGTAAGGGTCTTTTATTATTTTTTTGTTTAGAGAACTTCTTGAAACATTCTTTTAGTTGGATCTTCTGGCAACAAATTCTGTTTTTTTATCTGAAAATATCTTGATTTCTCCTTCATTTCTGAAGGATATACAGTTCTGGGTGAACAATTCTTTGAGCATTTGAAAGATGTGCTACCTCGTTCTGGTCTCTGTAGTTTCCAATATGAAATCCACTGACATTTCTATTGTTTCTTTCTCACTGCTTTCAAGATTTTTTTTTCTTTATCTTCAGCTTTCAAAAGCTTAGCTATAATATGTCTTAGTGTAGATTTTTTGGGGGGCTATCATGTTTGGGTTTGCTCAGCTTGAGCCCATAGATTTATGATTTGCCAAATTTAGGAAACTTTTAGTCACTTTTCTTCAACTTCTTTTTCAGGCTGTCCATTCACCCACCCCCACCCCCTCGAGAATGCTGGTATGTTAGGTTGTTACAGCCCCACAGGTCTGTGATGCTCTGTTCACTTGATTTTTTTTTCAGTGTACTTTTTCTCTGTTGTTAACATTAGATAATCTCTGTTGTTCTTTTCTAGTTTACTTCTTTTCTCCATGCCCTCCATTCTTCTGTTGATCCTGCTCTTTGAGTTTTTTTCAGTTGTTGTATTTTTCAGTTCTAAATTTTCCGTTTGATTCTTTCTGTTTCTTTGGTGAGGATTTCTGTTTTTCATTTGTTCACAGAGAGTTTATAATTACTCATTGAAGTGGTTTTAAAATGGCTTACATTCTCTGCCACCTTAATGTTGGCATCTATTGATTGTTTTTCATTCAATTTGAGATTTACTTGGTTCTTGGCATTACAAATATTTCCCTTTGAAACCTGCACTTTTTGGATCTTATTTAAAAACCTTTTGTTTTAGTTGGTGTTGTCTGGCACCACTCTTCCTGGGAGAAGGTGGCTGCCTCATTACTGCCAGGTGGAGGTAGAGATCCATATTTCCCACTTGGCCTTCATTGACAGGTGCATGTATGATTTCACTAATGGTGTGACTCTTATTTCATGTACAACCAGAGAGTGTTCAGGAGGACCTTTGTTTCTATTGGGCTGATTTGGCATTACCAACTCCCAAATGGGCCTCATGGATTACCCTTCTGGCTGAAAGGGGTATAAGCAAATTTACTGCTTCCCACTAACAACACCACAGGGACAGAGGCTGCTACTATTGGGTGGTGGAGAAACTCTTTATCTCTTCTAACACTATACCATGAGGGAGGTAGAAGATGCCTCACCACTGCTGGGTAGAGATGGAAACAGGGTCCTGACAGGATCTCTACAGACTTCTGGTACAGACCTTTACCATTTTCCACATGGTAAAGAAGGGAGCCTCTGGCTGGGGTTGTGGCTCAGTGACTGAGTGTTTGCCTCGTACATGTGAGGCACTGTGTTTACTGGGTTCGGTCCTCAGCATCACATAAAAATAAATAAACAAAATAAAGATATTGTGTCCATTTATAACTTTAAAAAAAGAGTCTCATTACCGTCTGTCTCCAGCTCCCTAAATAGTCTTTTCTGATACTACCTTACCCTGGTAAGGAAAGGGAATAGACTACTAAAGAATATTAGGCTCCCCAATCAGTTTTTGTTGGCATGAATGGGGGTGAAGCCACAGTGTTTCTGAGGTGTTTGATTAGAGAAGAGCAGTTATTGTTTCAAAGTTTTCTGTTTTACCAAATAAGCTAATCCCAGAAAACCAGAGCCAATGTTTTCTCTGATAAGTGAATGCTAATCCATAATGGGGGTGGGGCAGAGGATGAATGAAGGAACTTTGGATGGGGCAAAGAGGAGGGGGAGGGAGGGGACAAGGGGATAGGAGAGATGGTGGAATGAGACAGACATTATTACCGCAGGTGCATGTATGATTTCACTAATGGTGTAACTCTTATTTCATGTACAACCAGAGAAGTGAAAAATTCTGCTCTATTTGTATACAGTGAATTGAAGAGCTTTCTGCTATCATGTGTAACTGATTAGAACTAATAAAATATAAAGTTTTCTGTTTTGCTTGGAAATATATATGTAAAAAACATAAAATTAGACCTGTCTCACCCTGTACAAAATTCAACTCAAAGTGGTTCAAGATATAGGCACTAGACCAGAGACCCTGTGCCTACCAGAAGAAAAAGTAGGCACAGATTTCCACCATGTCAGCTTAGGAACCAAATTCCTCAACAACACTCCTAAAGCTCAAGAAGTAAAATGAAAAATCAATAAATGGGATTATATCAAACTACAAAGCTTCTTCACAGCCAAGGAAACAATTAAGAATAAGAAGAGAGAGCCTACAGAATGGGAGAAAATCTTTGCCACCTGCACCTCAGATAGAGCACTAATATCCAGGATATATAGAGAACTAAAAAAACTTAATACCAAAAAGCAAATAACCCAATCCATAAATGGGCAACCAATCCATAAACAGACACTTCACAGAAGAAGAAATATGAATGGTCAACAAATATCTGAAGAAATGTTCAGCATCACTAACAATTAGAGAAATGGAAATTAAAACTGCACTGAGATTTTATCACACTCCAGTTAGAATGGCAACTATCAAGAATACAAGCAACACCCACTTCAATCTAATGTATGAAATATGATATGTCAAGAGCTTTGTAATATTGTGAACAACCAATAAAAATAAAAATAAAAAAAAGCAAAAAAAAGAATACAAGCAACAGTAAATGTTGGTGAGAATGTGGGGGAGAAGGTACATTCATTCATTGCTGGTGAGACTGCAAATTGGTGTAACCACTGTGGAAAGCAGTATGAAGATTCCTCAGAAAATTTGGAATGGAACCATATTTTGACTCAGTTATCCCACTCCTCAGCATATACCTAAAGGATTTAAAATCAGCATACTATAGTGATGTATCCACATCAGTGTTCATAGCAGCTCAATTCACAATAGCCAAACTATGGAACCAACCTAGGTGCCCTTCAGTAGATGAATGGATAAAAAATGTGGTACATACACACAATGGAATATTACTCAGTCATAAAGAAGAATGAAATTATGGGATTTGCCAGTAAATGGATAGAACTGGAGGCTATCATGCTAAGTGAAATAAGCCAATCTCCCCAAAGAAGTCCTAACTCTCTGAGAATCAGATGCTGACTCGTCACTGGATTGGACAGGCAGAATGGGAGAAGGGAGTGGGGATGGCAATGGGAAAGAGTAGAATGAATTGGACATAACTTTCCTATGTTCATATATGAATACAAAACCAGTGTAACTCCACATCATGTACAGCCACAATGGGAAATTGTACTCCATGTATGTTTGATATGTCAAAAAAACATTCTACTGTCATGTATAACTAAAAAGAACAAATAAAAAAATTTTTAAAGGAGGACCGGAAGATTGCGGCAATGGGAGAGCAGCATCCCAGTGCGCCGCATCACTGTGCGGGAGAAAGACGAGGTAAAACGGCTGAAGCCTACCTTGGTGGGAATTTCCAGTGAAATTGAGGTTCTCCAGAATCTAGAGGACAGATTTCCAGCGCGCGGGATTCGGCTGCAGGGTCTTGGTCGCAGGCGATTTCTCCGCACGGAAGGTAGCAGTACCTGGTCGGCGGACCGCCCCGCGGATGGAGTCTGGGGCGCTCGCTAGTTAGTTAGCAGCGAGGTCCCAGAGCGGGATTACAGCGAAGCGGATTCTGGAGGCTCCTGCCAGGGGCGCACTGGCCACGCTGAGTGCTGAGGTCCGGCCTTGAGACAGAGGAGAGAACCGGTCCAGTTCGATTCCCGACACCGGTCGGAACACGGAGGAGGACAGCAGCCGCCATCTTGGAGAGCTGATGCAATCATCCCTGTTTTCTACTGATCTCAGCTCATTCAACTACCGAACAGGTGATTCCAGGCTGGTATTTGCCTGCGTCTCACGCAGACAGATCGCTCAGGCTCGGGACTGGAGATCCTGAGGAGAATACTCTTCAGGGCTCACCCCTGGCAAGGCGGGCGCCGGACTTTGAGCGGCCAGATTCTAGCTCCCCGGGTTGCTTTGGCCCAGGGCGGGGGATCCTTCGGGGACTCCGGGCTGAGGCCAGTTACAAGTGGATTGTGCGCTGAGGGGTGGCGTGGATCGGACTCCCGGAACAGTTTTGGCCCGGGGCTAGGGAGCCCGCGGGGACTGCGTCTTTGACCCTGCCCCTGGCGGAGCGTACACTGAGCTGGGAGAGGTTGGAGCGGCCAGGCTCGGGCTCCCGGGGCTGCTGGGGCCTGAGGCTGGGGTACCTCTGTGGAGCCTGCTCCTAGCAGAGTGTGGCAGGGATCGGAGAGGCTGGGTTCTGGCTCCCGTAGCTGCTTGAGCCCAGGGCCGGGGAACCTGCGGGGACCGCGAGCTGAGGCCAGGTACAAGTGAAACTTGCGACGAAGGGCGGCGGGACTCTGACTCCCGGAACAGTTTTGGCCCGGGGCTGGGGAGCCCGCGGGAACTGCGTCTTTGACTCTGCTCCCAGCTGCACCGAGCAGGGAGAGTCTGGTGCGGCCAGGCTTGGGTACCGAGCAGGGAGAGTCTGGTGCGGCCAGGCTTGGGCTCCCGGGGCTGCTTTGGCCTGGGGTTGGAGAACCCACGGCGGTTGCTCTGTGGAGCCTGCTCCTAGCGGAACGTGGCAGGGACCGGAGAGGCCGGCTCCTGACTCCCGAAGCTGCTCTGGCTCAGGGTTGGGGATGCTACAGGGACTGCTTCTTGGTCCGGGTCCTGCTGGGTGCTGCGGGGGCCTGGGGGGCAGAGTGGAGCTGCCGCCTGCGTCCAGAGCAGGCTAAGGGACCCGCCGGTGTGGTTTCATGACACCCCAACTGCAGCTGGGGCCGAGGAGAGTAGCCGCCCACGCCTGGAACAGGACCAGCGACCCGACGGCAGGGTAGCCAAGTCACCCCACTTGGAGTGGAGGCCGTGAAGAGCCGCCGTCTGATCCTGCAGGGTAGGCAGACCTGCGTCCCACTGGCAGGACAGGCTCGGCAGCCTGCCATTGTGGTGGACAAGTAGCATCGAGGCAGTCACGTTACACTGGTTGGAGTGGGGGTTGAACAGAGCCCCCGCCAGTGTCCGGAAAAGGCCCAGCGACCCGTTGGAGGGGCAGTTAGGTACCCCCACTGGGAGTGGGGGCTGAGCAGAACTGCCGCCCAAGCCCGCAAGGTAGGCAGATCTGAGACCCACCGGCAGAACAGGCTAGAGGCCGACCAGCGTGGTGGACACGTCACACCAATTGGAGTGGGGGTGGAGCAGAGCTGCCGCCCACATCCGGATCGGGACCAATGATCCGAGGACGTGGTAGGAACGTCACCACAATTGGAGTGGGGGCAGAGTAGAGCGGCCGCCCGTGCCCGCAGGGTGGGCAGACCTGCGACCAACCAGCGTGGTAGATAGATCACTCTAATTGGAGGAGGAGCACAGCTACTACCCGCCCTACAAGAGAGATATCCCAACTATACAAGAGCAATATAAATAAATAGGGGGAAAATTTCAAAAACACAACAGTTTCACCAAGCAGAAAAAAACACAAGCAATATGAAAAGACAAGGAAAGAAAGGTCCACAAGCAATGCAGGTCAACTCAACTCTAGAAGAGGTGATAGCTGCAACAGATGGAATGTCAGATAAAGAGTTCAGGATATACATGCTTCAGATGATCTGGAGTCTCAAAGAAGACATGAGACAGCAAAATCAGACAATGAAAGATCACATTGACAAGGAACTACAGAAACAAATCCAGGAAGTAAAAGATCAATTTCACAGGGAGTTAGAAGTAATAAAAAACAAACAAATAGAAATCCTAGAAATGCAGGAAGCAATAAACCAACTTAAAACCTCAATTGACAATACTACCAGCAGAATAGATCACTTAGAAGATAGAACATCAGACAATGAAGACAAAGTGTTTCAACTTGAGAAGAACATAGACAGCTCAGCAAGACTGCTAAGAAACCATGAACAGAACATTCAAGAATTATGGGATAACATTAAAAGACCAAACTTAAGAGTCATTGGGATACAGGAGGGCACAGAGCTCCAGACCAAAGGAATGAACAATCTATTCAATGAAATAATGCGAGAAAACTTCCCAGACTTGAAGGATAAAACAGAATCCCATATCCTAGAAGCCTACAGGACGCCAAAAGTGCAAAATCATAAGAGATCCACACCTAGGCACATTATAATGAAGATGCCCAACATACAGAATAAGGAGAGAATTTTAAAAGCTACAAGAGAAAGAAAGCAGATTACATTTAGGGGCAAACCAATCAGGATAACAGCTGATCTCTCAACACAGACTCTGAAAGCTAGAAGATCCTGGAATAACATTTTTCAAACACTGAAAGAAAATGGGCTCCAACCAAGAATCGTGTATCCGGCGAAATTAAGCTTCAGGATGGAAGATGAAATTAAAACCTTTCACGATAAACAAAAGTTAAAAGAATTCGCAGCTAGAAAACCATCTCTTCAAAAAATCCATGGCAAAACATTACAGGAAGAGAAAACTGAAAATAACATTGAAAACCATCAGTGGGAGGTAGGACAGTAAAGGGGGGAAAGTAATCAAAGAGGAAAACTAATCAGGTTTAGTAACATAAATAAACAAATATGACTGGAGGAACAAACCAAATCTCAATAATAACCCTAAATGTTAATGGCTTAAACTCACCAATTAAGAGACACAGGCTAGTCGAATGGATCACAAAACAATGTCCAACAATATGTTGCCTACAGGAGACGCATTTGATAGGAAAAGATATACATAGACTGAAGGTGAAAGGCTGGGAAAAATCATTCCACTCATATGGACTGCGGAAACAAGCAGGAGTGTCCATACTCATATCAAACAAAATAGATTTCAAGCCAAAGTTAATCAAAAAGGATAAAGAGGGACACTGCATACTGCTCAAGGGAACCATACACCAACAAGACATAACAATCATAAATATATATGCCCCAAACAATGGTGCAGCTACGTTCATCAAGCAAACTCTTCTCAAGTACAAGAGTCTAATAGACCACCATACAATAATCATGGGAGACTTCAACACACCTCTCTCACCACTAGACAGATCTTCCAAACAAAAGTTAAATAAGGAAACTATAGAACTCCACAACACAATTAACAACCTAGACTTAATCGACATATATAGAATATATCACCCAACATCAAGCAGTTACACTTTTTTCTCAGCAGCACATGGATCCTTCACAAAAAATAGATCATATATTATGTCACAGGGCAACTCTTAGACAATATAAAGGAGTAGAAATAATACCATGCATCTTATCTGATCATAATGGAATGAAACTGAAAATCAACGATAAAAGAAGGAAGGAAAAATCATGCATCACTTGGAGAATGAATAATAGGTTACTGAATGATCAATGGGTTATAGAAGACATTAAGGAGGAAATTAAAAACTTCTTAGAGTTAAATGAAATCACAGACACAACATATCGGAATCTATGGGACACATTGAAAGCAGTTTTAAGAGGAAAATTCATTGCTTGGAGCGCATTCCTTAAAAAAAGAAAAAACCAACAAATAAACGATCTCATATATCATCTCAAAATCCTAGAAAAAGAAGAGCAAAATAACAGCAAAAGAAGTAGAAGGCAAGAAATAATTAAAATCAGAGCTGAAATTAATGAAATCGAAACAAAAGAAACAATTGAAAAAATTGACAAAACCAAAAGTTGGTTCTTTGAAAAAATAAATAAAATCAACAGACCCTTAGCCATGCTAACGAAGAGAAGAAGAGAGAGAACCCAAATTACTAGCATACGGGATGAAAAAGGCAATATCACAACAGACACTTCAGAAATACAGAAGATAATCAGAAATTACTTTGAATCCTTATACTCCAATAAAATAGAAGATAGTGAAGGCATCGATAAATTTCTTAAGTCATATGATCTGCCCAGATTGAGTCAGGAAGATATAGACAGCCTAAACAGACCAATAACAATAGAGGAAATAGAAGAAACCATCAAAAGACTACCAACTAAGAAAAGCCCAGGAGCGGACGGGTATACAGCAGAGTTTTACAAAACCTTTAAAGAGGAACTAACACCAATACTTTTCAAGCTATTTCAGGAAATAGAAAAAGAGGGAGAACTTCCAAAGACATTCTACGAGGCCAACATCACCCTGATACCTAAACCAGACAGAGACACTTCAAAGAAAGAAAACTACAGACCAATATCTCTAATGAACCTAGATGCAAAAATCCTCAATAAAATCCTGGCGAATCGGATTCAAAATCGTATCAAAAAAATTATACACCATGATCAAGTAGGATTCATCCCTGGGATGCAAGCCTGGTTCAATATACGGAAATCAATAAATGTTATTCACCACATCAATAGACTTAAAAATAAGAACCATATGATCATCTCGATAGATGCAGAAAAAGCATTTGACAAAGTACAGCATCCCTTTATGTTCAAAACTCTAGAAAAATTAGGGATAACAGGATCATACCTCAACATTGTAAAAGCAGTCTATGATAAGCCACAGGCCAGCATCATTCTGAATGGAGAAAAATTGAAGGCATTCCCTCTAAGATCTGGTACAAGACAGGGATGCCCTCTCTCACCACTTCTGTTCAACATAGTCCTCGAAACACTGGCCAGAGCAATTAGACAGACAAAAGAAATTAAAGGCATAAAAATAGGAAAAGAAGAACTTAAATTATCACTATTTGCAGACGATATGATTCTATACCTAACAGACCCAAAAGGGTCTACAAAGAAACTATTAGAGTTAATAAATGAATTCAGCAAAGTGGCAGGATATAAAATCAACACGCATAAATCAAATGCATTCCTGTATATCAGCGAGAAATCCTCGGAAACGGAAATGAGGACAACTACTCCATTCACAATATCCCCCCAAAAAATAAAATACTTGGGAATCAACCTAACAAAAGAGGTGAAAGACCTATAGAATGAAAACTACAGAACCCTAAAGAGAGATATAGAAGAAGACCTCAGAAGATGGAAAAATATACCCTGTTCATGGATAGGCAGAACTAACATCATCAAAATGGCGATATTACCAAAAGTTCTCTATAAGTTCAATGCTATCCCAATCAAAATCCCAACAGCATTTCTTGTAGAAATAGATAAAACAATCAGGAAATTCATATGGAATAATAAAAGACCCAGAATAGCAAAAACAATGCTAAGCAGGAAGTGTGAATCAGGCGGTATAGCGATACCAGACTTCAAACTATACTACAGAGCAATAGTAACAAAAACAGCATGGTACTGGTACCAAAACAGGCGAGTGGACCAATGGTACAGAATAGAAGACACAGTAACCAATCCACAAAACTACAACTATCTTATATTTGATAAAGGGGCTAAAAGCATGCAATGGAGGAAGGATAGCATCTTCAACAAATGGTGCTGGGAAAACTGGAAATCCATTTGCATCAAAATGAAACTGAATCCCTTTCTCTCGCCATGCACACAAGTTAACTCAAAATGGATCAAGGAGCTCGATATTAAATCAGAGACACGGCGTCTGATAGAAGAAAAAGTCGGCTATGATCTACATACTGTGGGGTCGGGCTCCAAATTCCTCAATAGGACACCCATAGCGCAAGGGTTAACAACTAGAATCAACAAATGGGACTTACTCAAACTAAAGAATTTTCTCTCAACAAAAGAAATAATAAGAGAGATAAACAGGGAGCCTACATCCTGGGAACAAATCTTTACTCCACACACTTCAGATAGAGCCCTAATATCCAGAGTATACAAAGAACTCAAAAACTTAGATAATAAGATAACAAATAACCCAATCAACAAATGGGCCAAGGACCTGAACAGACACTTCTCAGAGGAGGACATACAATCAATTAACAAGTACATGAAAAAATGCTCAATATCGCTAGCAGTCAGAGAAATGCAAATCAAAACCACCCTAAGATACCATCTCACTCCAGTAAGATTGGCAGCCATTAAGAAGTCCAACGACAATAAGTGCTGGCGAGGATGCGGGGAAATGGGTACACTTGTTCATTGTTGGTGGGACTGCAAAATGGTGCAGCCAATTTGGAAAGCAGTATGGAGATTTCTTGGAAAGCTGGGAATGGAACCACCATTTGACCCAGCTATTCCCCTTCTCGGTCTATTCCCTAAAGACCTAACAAGAGCATGCTACAGGGACACTGCTATATCGATGTTCATAGCAGCACAATTCACGATAGCAAGATTGTGGAACCAACCTAGAAGCCCTTCAATAGATGAATGGATTAAAAATGTGGCATTTATACACAATGGAGTATTACTCTGCAATAAGAAATGACAAAATCATAGAATTTGGAGGGAAATGGATGGCATTAGAGCAGATTATGCTAAGCAAAGCTAGCCAATCCTTAAAAAACAAATGCCAAATGTCTTCTTTGATATAAGGGGAGTAACCAAGGACAGGGTAGAGAAGAAGAGCTTGAGAAGAAGATTAACATTAAACAGGGATGAGAGGCGGGAGGGAAAGGGAGAGAGAAGGGAAACTGCATGGAATTGGAAGGTGAGCCTCAGGGTTATACACAATTACATATAAGAGGAAAGGAGGGGTAGGAGAAAAATTATATAAGTGGAAGAAACGATTTATAGTAGAGGGGGTGGAGAGAGAGAAGGGGAGGGGAGGGGAGGGGGGATAGTGGAGAATGGGATAGACAGCAGAATACATCAGTCACTAGAAAGGCAATTTGTAAATCAATGGAAATGTAACTGATGTGACACAGCAATCTGTATATGGGGTAAAAATGGGAGTTCATAGCCCACTTGAATCAATCTGTGAAATGTGGTATATTAAGAACTATGTAATGTTTTGAACAACCAACAATAAAATAAAAAAAATTTAAAAATGAACAAAAAAAAAACATGACTTCATTTAAAATATCATCACTGAGTCATTAAATACCCTTGGCTTCAAAACAAAAAAAAGAAGATTTTCTGTTTTGCTAACTGCTCCTTTTCTGGTCTTTTGGCTAAGGAAAGCAGGGTTTTGTTGGGGACTTTGTTTTTGTTTTCTTTGTCTTGTTGGTGTTTTGGGGTTGGCAACTTGGAGATGTCAGCTCCAAGTCTGGGATATGTGAGACAAAAGAAACAAATACAAACCAGTGAACTCAACACTGTTGTTCCTTGCATCCTAAAGTCACTAGCCATCTTTCTTCAAGCTTTTAGAGTCATCTTATGTCTATTTTATAATGGACATATATATAATATCCAGAGTTTTTAGTTGTACTTAGCAGAAGCAATATGGAAAAATACATCTATCCTTCTTCCTGGAAGCAGAAATCACCAGTTGGCATTTCTTTATAATTAAATAAATTTACTTCTTTAATTAAAATTAACAATTTTTAAAAGATAAACTGTAAGTCATATAAAAATAACATGACTTCAAAAGGAAAAGCATTAGAAAACATTTTCTTTCTGACCTTCCTGGGTTACATAATAATGGCTAAAATGAAATGATTTTTATTGCATTTTATATTAACAAAATTTTTATAAACATAGTTTTTGAAAACAAAAAGAAAATACCTAAGTACAGAGTGTTTTTATAATGTGGTAGATTTGAAAGGAAAGTTTCAAAAGTATAGAAACTATCAACAGTCATCAAAATACCTTTATTTGACAGGCAATTATATGTTCTTTCTGACTGATATTCTTTAGCTTATGGGAAGCACCATGAATAATATCATTGTAGTTTGTTAGATAGTTATAGATTAATATTTTAAATAATTAGTGTTAAATAATACTCTAAGGATTTGACCTTAAGAATTTTACTTTTTATCATATTTCATATTGAATGTATTTTAGAAGTTTTTTATACTTTGCATTTACCATTTTATTATGTATTAAAGGATATTATTCCTAGAATATTCTTTTAAATTTTATATTGCTCAGTGTTTAAAAAAATCTTTTACAGATTATTTTTCATAATATCTGATACTTTTTACATTCATAGCAATGACTGTTCTCATACAAAGTGATGGTACTGTATGTGGATATTGCATGAAGGGCTTTATTTGATAAGGATGATGTCATTGTGCGGGATGGCCTGAAGGAGTTATTAGAAGAACTTAAGACTTTTGAGTGCTGGCATTTCTTAATAAATACCATACTGTTCAAACCATTAAACTATATTTGGACTGGAAGGAACCTAAGTTTTCCTGGCTTAGTTATTGAGGTTTAAAGAAATAAATCTTACTGTCAGAATTACATGACTGAATAGAAGAAAATATTAAAACATTTTTTCCCCTACAAAGAAAGATGGAGTTAGGAAGGAAAGAATTGAATAAACAACTTCCAGTCTCTCTTATACAATTGTAGTATTAATTTTTGAGATTTGAAATTCAGGAATACTTTGGATTTTTGGTGCTGTGATTTGTGTAATGTTCAGTTTATTGATGAAGCATATTTATTAGAAAAGTCTATGATTTTAGAGATTTGTAACAGACATCACTAAAAAAAGATGGATTACATTTCTTCTCTATTTTCATTACAACATATTTGATGAAAATATACATAAATTTATCATTTTAACTATTTTAAGTGTATAGTTTACTGGTATTAAGTACAGTCACATGGTCGTATAATCATCATGACTCTGTCTATAAAACGTTTTCATCATTTTAAACTCTATATCAATTAAACAACTACTCCTCATTCCTTCCTCCCACCCCAGCTCCTGGTAACCATCCTACTTTATGTATTCATGACTTTGAATATTTTAGGCACCTCATGTAAATGGAATCAGACATATTTATCCTTTGAGATGTGGCCTATTTCACTTACTATGTTTTCAAGGTTCATCCATGTTGAAACATGTATCAGAACTATGTTCCTTTTTTAAGGCTGAATAATGTTATATTGTATGCATATGCCAAATTTTGTTTTTTCTTTCATTTACTGATGGACATTTGGGTTATTTATATCTTTTGGCTTTTGTGAATAATATTGCTGTGAATATTGACATACAAATAATGTTCAAGTTTTTGACTTCAGATATTTTTGATGTATATACATAAGTAGAATTGCTGGATCTATGTATCATAAACACATTTCTGTACTTAATTTTTTGAGGAAATTTTATATTCTTTTCTACAGTGGCTCCACCATTTTACTCCCCACCATCACTATGCAAGTGTTTCAGTGTCTCCGTCTCCTTCCCGTCACTTATTATTTTCTAATTTTTTTTTTCCTGTAGCCATTCTGATGGGGTGAGAAGTGGTATCTCATTATGGCTTTGATTAGTATTTCCCTAATAATTGGTAATACTGAGAAACTTTTTCTTACATTTATTGATCATTTGTATATCTTATTTGGAAAAATGTTCAAATCCTTTGCCCATTTTTAAATGTCTTTTAAATATTATTATTATGAGTTTTAGGGGGTACTTTTTATATTCTGGATTTTAATTCTTTATCAGATTACCCACCTTATTTATAATTCCTATTGCAGAGCATTGGGTGACAGCATAAATGTGATCTGACAGGATGTGTAGATGTGTTTCCACAACATTTTCTGTTTAACAGTATCCTTTATCCTTTCTGGTGCCTCCGTTCATGGAGCCCCCATTTTCAAAATTAATTGTTTAGTTCATGCCAAATGAACTGTTTATTCAGAAATACTTTATCTAATTTTAAGAAAAGATATAAAATAGCAACTTAGAGATTTGATTAACATGAAATATCCAGTGTTAGCACACTAAGTTAACTTAATTCCAGAAAATAAATTTGATCTTTTAATAAACCTGAGATTGGAAGGCTGAGGCAGGCAGATTGCAAGTATAAGGCTGACCCAGAGGAGACTGTGTCTCAAAAAAATACAAATAAACGGGGCTGGGATGTACCTCAGTGGTAAAGAGCTCTCCTAGAATGGGTGAGTCTTTGGGTTCTGTCCCCAGAATCTCCTTGAAAAGCCTGAGAATAATGTGTTTTGTTAGTTGCAAACGCCACAAAACGTCTTGGTCTCAAGAAATTTTTAACTTAATGAGGAACACCATGTGATAACGATTGTGGTGGAGTAATGGAATACAACATAAGAACCTGAGTGCAAATCAGGGGAAGTATAAAGAGATGGTTCTTTGAAGGAGGGGCAGGAATTTACCAAATTATCATGACTTGGGGAGCTCAAAGTTCACTATTACTTTGAGAGGATCCCAAGGTTAAAAATGGCTGGCACATATGACTGAAAATCTGAGAGGGAGGAATGGTCAGCACCTCTGAATGAGAGAGAATGAAATTGAGAACATTGTGAACTGAGCATACTTAAAAGTGTCTGACTACAGACATTTATGATAACACACAGTACACAATGACCCAGAATCTATTTTTTTAAACAAGAGGTTTGGGAAGTATGTTCTTTGGTTCCTTTTCCTTGTGTACTTTATATTACTTGCTTATACAGAACAGCTGGCAAAACTGAACTCCATGTAGAACTGAATGATTTCAACATTATCTGTTGTGGGTATATAGAATAATAAGTTATTTAAATTGAAAATATTTGTATTGATTAGTTCAACTGAATTTACTTTGGTTGTGATCCAGATAAGTGGTTCCTTTTAACAGATATGTCACCATATCAATTTTTCTGAGAGCTCATGAATGAAAGTAAGAAGAATAGGAGTGAAAAAGAGTATAACTGGATAGAGTGGGTCAGTTGTGATCTTAGGCTCCTGTGGAATAAAAGTCACTTGTCTGTGAAAAAAAGAAAGTTACTTCAGGCAATTTAGGAAGAATCAAGAGTGATGATTGCAATACTACAATCTGAAATACTACATCTGAAAAATGTGTCTATATCTGAAAGAAAAGTTGAAATTGTGCCAGCTTCTAAGGAGAAATGAAGTTTTTATTGAGTTAAACATTGAAATATTGCTTAAATATTTGTAATTATTTTAAAAATTTTTGCTATTAACAAGCCATTGTAATATAAGGAATCTGGCATTTTTAAAGATTTCTTTTTCTCTTTTTCTTGCCACTTATGAGACGTATACAGTATCATATCAGTAAAGTAATTATGTTGCCTTTCTTTTCCTTGTGATCTTCATAGCCTCCAACAGAAGTAGACAGGAAACTAGCTAGAGAGAAAATGCCTTGGCAGTTAATAAGTGTTTCCCAGTAGTTTTTCCCAGGATTAAGAATGCACATTTAGGGCTGGGGTGTAGCTCATTGATAGCACTTGCCTGGCATGTGTGAGGCCCCAGGTTCTATCCCCAGCACCATTCAAACAAACAAACAAAAACCAGAATATACATTTCTGTTATGTCTTTGGGTTGCATGTTGTTTCCAGAAAGTAGCTTCTAATTAATAAAATTATAAAACTATCGAACTGTTAGTAAAAGAGATAATTTAGAATAGAGTACCTCTTAGCATGTGTCACCTACCAAAAAAAGGTAAGATACGTTAAAGCATGGCAGTGAACTTGCTAGGGAGGGAGATTCTGTAGTGTTCTAGAGATTAAGGTGGCAATAAATTGTAGAGCCAGGAGTACAACCTCAATTCATCTCAATTAAATATTTTTCTTTAATTGTTTCAGGGTATGGTTTTGAAAACCTTTTTAGCACATGCCTGTAATTACACCTACTTGGAAGGTTGAGGCAAGAGGCTAACATAGGAAGATTGGAAGTTCAAGGCCAGCATGGGCAACTTTGCAATTCTCTTTCTGAAAATTTTAAAAAATTGTAAAAGGCCTGAGCATGTAGCTCAGTGGTAGAGCACCTACTTGGCGTGTATAAAGTCCTGATTGGAATCTCCAGTGCCAAATCAGAAAGAAAGAAAGGGAAAAAAGAAAGAAGAGGGGCCTAGCATATGTGAGGTTCTGGGCTCAATCCTTAGCATCACATAAAAAATAAACAAAGTATAGATATGCTGTCCATACACAACTACTAAAAAAAATTTAAAAAAATTAAAAAAACATTTTGGCAGATTATGTGATCAGCAATCTTGAAAGTTGAAAAATTTAAGACTTTTTTTTTTTTTGGTGGGGGGGGGTACCAGGGATTGAACTCAGGGGCACTCAACCACTGAACCATATTCCCAGCCCTATTTTGTGTTTTTATTTAGAGACAGAGTCTCACTGAGTTGCTTAGCGCCTCACTTTTGCTGTGACTTTGAACTTGAGATCCTACTGCCTCAGCCTCCGGAGCCACTGGGATAACCGGCATGCACTACTATGCATGGCAATTTAAGACATTTTAAAGGAGGAAAAACTATTGTAGAAGTTTGTAGACTCTAAAATTGAGTCCATTGTTTGTTTTTCAATCTGTTTTTTTCTTTTCTTTTCCTGGTACTGGGGATTAACCACTGAGCCACATCCTCAGCCCACTTTTTATTTTTTGAGACAGGGGTTCTCACTAAATTGCTTAGGACCTCACTAGTTGCTGAAGCTGAGTTTGAATTTGGGAACCTCCTGCCGTAGCCTCCAAGTTTGCCCTTTCTTGTTTCCGTTGCATTATATGAAAAGGAAAAATATATAATGTATTTGAATAATACCTAAAAATAAATGAGGGGAGAAAAATTAGGCAGAAAATTACTGGACTATATATGTATATATCTAAATATGTGCATATCTTTTCTTATTATTAAGATAGAGGGCTTGGGGTGAAACTCAATAACACATGTTTAGCATGCCCAGTGCCCTGGCTTCAATCCCCAGCACTATCCCCAAGAATTTAAGATTAACATTTAGTGATTTTTGTTGTCATATATTTCCTAACTTCAAAAAACAGAAGTCTCCCAAAGCCACATGTACTTATAGGTATTTTAAAACCATTAAGTACCTTTTATATCACTTTACTATTCATTATAGTTTGTTTCTCTAATTGTTCTGCTAGAGCAGGACTAGAGTCCTCTTCTGTGGTCTTCAGTAGCAATATTTTTGTTGTTGTTGTTGTTATTTTTACTATCTTCCAGCGACCACTTATCCTGTGAGGCCCCTAAGATTCTAAAGCCAGTGCCAGATGTTTTAGGGTTTTGTTAGGGTAGTACTCCACTTTAGGTACCAATTTCTGGTTTGCTTTTCTGTTGATGCTTAATGAGCCACTCAAAAACCCTCCAAAATTTAGTAGTTTAAAACAGTAGCATTCATTTAATTCTGCATTTACCTTCAGAATTGCTGGTTTATCTCCTCCTCTCCCCCCACACTCAATTCTACTTGCCACAAAAGTTTCTGTTACACAAAGGTAAGGAATAGCTGATTTCAAAACTAGGGCAAAGAAGTTACAATATAAGCCTGAAACATCTTGTACCAGAATAAAAGGAATTTCTGTTTGTTTGTTTTGTTTTCTTTAATGGTGACATATCAAAAAGATACAGCAGCTAGTCTGAAGCAGAATTCCCATAAGCATAAGTCTGGGACAATATGAGCACTAAAATAGATAAGGACTTTACTGGATTATATAAACCACTGAGTAAAATGAAAATCTGTAAATCCATGCAGATAAGAGATAAATAAATAAATAAATTTGCATGTATATTTTTAAATAGAAAGGAATATCATGAATTAAACATTTTTGTACATCAGGATAGATAAAAAGTCTAAGGCCTTTATATTGTAAATATTCCTGAAGCACTATGTTTTTACAGTTGTAATTCATCTCAGATTTTATGTATTTATTTACATCTTTTGTTTTCATTTGTGTATCTATTTAGTCAGTTATTTATTTTAATTTTTCTTTAAATTTATTTAACTAATACATATGATAGTGTACATATTTATGGAATATAAGGTGATATTAACATATTATACATTGTATAATGTTTAAATTAGGTTAAACATATTTATCTCTGTAAACTTTTATTTCTTGTGGTAAAAACATTCAAACTCCTGTCTTCTGTCTTTGAGATATGTCGTCCCCCTGTCCTCCTGTGCAGGAGCTTACCAGAACCTCTTTCTCCTATTTAACCATAACTTAGTATCTCTCCCCTTCCCTCCCACCCTCCTACACTCCCAGCCTCTGGTAACAACTGTTGTACTCTCATCTTCTATGAGACCAACCATTATTTATATTCCACGTGAAATTGTGCAGTACTTGTCTTTCTGTGCCTATTTTACTTTATAAAATCATCTTCAATTTCACCATATTGTCACAGATGGCAAAATTTCATTTCTTTTTTATGGCTGAATAATACTCCATCCCATATATGTACCATATTTTCATTATCCTTTCATCAGTTGATAGACACTTGTTTCCATTTATTGGCTATTGTGAATAGTGTTACAGTAAAAATGGAAGAAATATGTCTCTGAAGCTGTTTTTTAATCATAAAATATGTATCTATAGGTAAACATTTTGTTCTACTTAATAGTTAGATTTGTTTTATTTTACCACAATACTTACTTATTTGGAAATAAATTGTCTTTTCTTCTTCCTCTTTCTCTATTACCCCCCATTCCCAAGATAGGGACTTAGAATATTGCCCAAGCTGGCCTTGAACATTTGGGCTCAAGCAATTTGCCTGCCTCAATCTCCTTAGAAAATAAATTATTTTCAATCCAGGTTATAAAGTACTTTTTTTTTTTTTCAGTACTGGAGATAGAACTCAGGGCACTTAGCACTGAGCTACAGCCCAAGTCCTTTTTATTATGCTTTATTTTGATACAGGGTCTTGCTAGCTAAATTGCTGAGGCTAACCTCAAACTTGCAATCCTCCTGCCTCAGCAGGAGGATTGTGATCCCAAATCCTCCTGAGTTGTTAGGATCACAGGTGTATACCACCATGCCCAGAAGCTTATATAGTATTTCTTCAAACCAAAAAACCATAAAAGTAAAATTGTATCTTAATCATTCCACATTGTATACATAAAATATCACAGTATAACCTGTAAATGTATACAATTATGATTTGTCTATCAGGAATAATAATAAAATTTGCTGTGTGAGCATAAAGTGATCAAACTTAGGCTTCTTCTCCCATTTATATTAAAGATTTTTTTAGTTTTTTATTGTAGTTTAGATTCCTCCCTCCGCCCCTGCCCCACCCCTAACTCTCACTCTTGAGTCTTGCCCAGGCTGATCTTGCACTCAAAAGCCTCCTGTTCAGCCTCCAAAGTAACTGGGGTTATAGGTGTGCAGCTAAATTTTTAGGCTTTTTTTTTTTTTTTTTTTTTTGCTTAGCATATTATTTAAAAACCTAAATATCTTTAGAATAAGTTTAATTTTGAGGGTAAGCTTTTTGTAAATCAAGAAAATAATAAGGAGTTTGCAAAAGAGATAAACTTTTTTCGTTGTAATATTTATTTTAATCAATTGAAACATCTGTGATATTTCCTTGTACCCAAAAATGTCTCATATTTATAAATGTATCAGACCAAAACAGGCTTTTTGTGCTTTGGTTAACTGAATTATACTTTCAAGGGCAATACCAAAGATTGATAAGAGTTGTTGGCTTGTGTCACTCACATTAGAAGAAAAGAGAATGGCTTTTGAAAGACCAAGGCCACATTCAGAATATGATACATAGAAGTAACTTAATAGCTTAATTGAAAAACTTTTTATGATCCAGTTTGTGGCTTTTTATAGTACTTGGCAAATCTCAGTTGAGCTTGCAGTCTAGAAAACAACCTAAGATTGATTACACTGACAGAGATGGAAACTTACGAGGCTTGTGTAACAATACTGGTATTATCTGTATGTGTGAAGTCAAAGGGGCTAACTCTAGAGACACAAACATACAGTAACCTCTCCAGGATAAGGAAGGAAAGGAAACTTTTAAATATTTTAATACAAATCTTAAATATATATGTAATTATATAATATATTTTTCTGCCTTTTAAAAGTAGAGCATAATTGGAAGGAGTTGTTATTTGTTCTTATGTTTTTCTCTCTCTATTTTTGGTACCAAGTATGGAACCCAGGAGCACTTAACCACTGAGCCACATCCTCCGCCCTTTTTTGCATTTTATTTAGAGACAGGGTCTCACTGAGTTGCTTAGAGCCTCACTAAGTTGCTGAAGCTGGCTTTGAACCTGCAATCCTCCTGTCTCAGCCTCCCAAGCTGCTGGAATTACAGGTGTGCATCACCCAGCCTGGCTGTTCATTTTTGATCTGTTGCTGTCACCTTTAGGAATCTGGTGTATGCTGATGTTTTTGCATTTTACTCTATATAAATTTTCTAAGTGTTATTTGATTTGATTCATTAGAATAATCTTAAGAGGCAATGATAGAGGAGAATAAGAGAAATGCATGGATTATTATAATGTCTTGGGCCAAGACACTAACTTTTTTTATTGATAAGATTAGATTGGGGAAAAGAGAAAGCTGTTGGAATTACTCCAAAATGCTGATTTAAGGAACTGTGTGGACAAAAGCATCATGTACTAAGATAGGAAAAAAATGGAAAAGAAGCATATTTTCAAATATATAAAATTTTCAATGACATTATCGTAAATTTAGTCCCCAAAGCTAAGAAATCTTTTTCCCTTTTTGGTAAAACAAGAGGTAACTTTCAAACATTCAATTTACATATAAAATCAAATTCTCACTGTCTATAAGTGAGAATTTTCTGTATCAAGGTTAGGTACCAAGTCAAAATTCATAAAAATTATGTCTTTATTTCCTTAGTTTTGACTTTAATGATTAATAAAATGGGACTGTTTTGGTTTAGTTTGCACTTTACATTTTTTAAATTTTAATTTGTTGTATAAGATAGCAGAATGCATTACAATTCATATTACACATATAGAGCACAATTTTTCCACACTTGACACTTTTCAACACAATTGAGATTCTCATAGTAAAAAAGAAGAGAGCACAGATATTCAAAGATCAGTGAACTGTATCTGTCACAAATAACACAGCCCTTTTAAAAATCCAAACATAAGGGATAATTATGTTAAATATAAATTATTTTTTGTTTTTGTTTTGTCAACTTTATCATTGTTTCAACTTCTGAAATTTAACATTTTCCCTCATTACAAAAGTAGGCAACAAACCACATTAACCACTAATAAGGCAATCATTTGGATAATGAACCATACTACCAAAAAGGTCCATGGCACACAAAAAGTTACAGACTATTGGTAGAAGAAAAAGTTTCTTTCGAAAGCACTGGGGGAATAAAGTATAAAGATAAACCAGAAGTGTGGTGAGACAGCAGACCATGTTTATGAAAATCTTTAGACAAAATTTTGTGCTGCTGGAGACAGAAGTTTTCAAAATAAATCTTTTTTAAAATTATTTATTCTAATTTGTTATACACAATGGCAGAATGCAATTTATTTCATATAACACATATACAGCACAATTTTTCAAGTCACTGATTGTACACAAAGTATTTTCACACCATTCGTGTCTTCATACAATTACTTTGGATAATGATGTCTAACTCATTCCACCATGATTCCTACCCCGTTAAAATAAATCTTTAAATGAGAGATTTAATCATAGAGAGCAAGGCAATGATATAAATCTGGAGCAACCACCTAAGTTGCATATATATTAAGGATATTTATGGTTTGGGTACCTTAAGTTCAGCATTATTCTCTGCATATGCAGCAAAAATTCAGCACTCTTTTTGGGCCACTGTCCCTATGTCCAGCCCCACTATTTGGCTAGGGCACACCTCCCAACTCCACCATTGTAACGCCAATATAGCACACATTGCTTCTTTAAAGTGCCATTTCAGGGCTGGGGATGTGGCTCAAGTGGTAGCGCGCTCACCTGGCATGCGTGCGGCCTGGTGTGTCCGCCGAAAACTAAAAAAATAAATAAATAAATATTTAAAAAATTAAAAAAAATTGATTAAAAAAAAGCAATAGTTAATATTAAAAAAAATAAAATAAAGTGCCATTTCAGGTACTTGATGGCTTTTCAGATATCCAGTTTCATAGGTGTTGTTAAAGTAAACATGAAGATTTGAACCTCTTGAGTTGTATGATTTTGTGGGGTTTTCTGGGTCTGATCATTTTCACAGATCACCTCAGGCCGCTTATAGGAAGAGCTATTTATGTACTATTTATAAGAAACACATTCAAACATAAGGATCCTGAAAGGTTGAAATTGAAGAATAGAAAAAAGTATTCTGTGGAAATATTTACTGTATAAATTTTCTATACCCTATAACGAATTACCACAAATTTAGCAGCTTAAAAGATGTCCCAGTTCCTTTGAATTAGAATTCCAGGCTGGCCTTTGGATCTGCTACAAGATCACAATCAATTTGTTGACCAGGGCTGAGTTCTCATAGGGAGCTTTAACTGGGGAGAGAATCTCCCTCAGGTTGTTGACAGAGTTTATTTACTTGCAGCTGTGGGACTGAAGCAATTCTGCTAGCAAGATGGAATCTTATATAATGTAACATACCACCAAGGAGACATCATATCACTTTTGTCATATTGGTTAGAAGCAGGTAACAAGTTCCACCCACCCTTAAACAGAGGAGAAGCATTGTACAAGGTATAAACAAGGATAATGGAAGTCACATTAAAGTGTGCCTACCACAACAAAAGAAAAGATTTCAAAGCAAATAGTATTAATAGGAATAACAGAGGTAACTTTAAGAATTACAAAAAACTGAATTCCACAAGGAAGACATAATTTTAAAAATTTAGGTAGCAAATAACAGAACACTAAATTATTTCTATATATGAGTAATAAATGGTTAGAAAATAAAACTTCAAACATGTCTTCCATAAAATTATGAGAACTTGGGAATATACCAAAATATTTTTTTGAAAGACCTCTTAGAGGAAAATTAAAAAACTTCACTGAGAAGCATTAAAGAAGCTTTTTAATAATGGAAAACTAAACTATGTTCATAGATTGAAAGATTCAATATTGCAAAGATGTTGTTTCTTCTCAAGTTGGTTGAATCAGTGTTATGCCAATAAAAATTTCAAAAGGTTTTTATTATGATAATAGGTCCATTTAAAATTTTCTAGGGAAGTATAAAGGACCTAGAAAGCCAAGACACAGTTTAAGAACTATAAAGGAGCCAGTTCAGTGGCTGTACTTCCATCTGCTTAAAAACACTGAGGCATGAGGATCACTTGAGTCCAGGAGTTTGAAGCCAGCCTGGGGCAACACATGGAGACTCTATCTGGGGAAAAAACAGACAGAACTACAAAGAGGAAGTAATGCTCCACTACTATTGTGGGGAGCCACTTCAAATGCACGCACCTTAAAGTCCTGATGCACCACTGGGATCTGAAAGATCACTGTAGTCTGGCATGGTAGGGCCATGACTTGGGCGAATTTTCCCTTGCTCAGGTAACAAGGCGTGGCCCTAGGAGTAGGCAATACCCAGAGGAATTGAGCTACACTCACCTGTTCCTTTGTAATCCTACCCCTTTGCCCTTTTGTGAGATTGAGTGTTCCATTGAACCTCCCCTTGTGTGTTCCCTATGTAAGAATAAAGAATTCCGGTGGCTCTCTGTCTTTCCAAGGACACTTAAGGTCGAAGAGCTGTCTCTGGAATCTTTTTTTTTTTTTTTTTTTTTTTTTATTGGTTGTTCACAACATTACAAAGCTCTTGACATATCATATTTCATACATTAGAATCAAGTGGGTTATGAACCCCCAATTTTACCCCAAATGCAGATTGCAGAATCACGTTGGTTACACATCCACAATTTTACATAATGCCCTATTAGTAATTGTTGTATTCTGCTACCTTTCCTATCCCCTACTATCCCCCCTCCCCTCCCCTCCCATCTTCTCTCTCTACCCCATCTACTGTAATTCATTTCTCTCCTTGTTTATTTTCCCATTCCCCTCACAACCTCTTATATGTAATTTTGTATAGCAATGAGGGTCTCCCTTCATTTCCATGCAATTTCCCTTTTCTCTCCCTTTCCCTCCCATCTCATGTCTCTGTTTAATGTTACTCTTTTATTCCTACTCTTCCTCCCTGCTCTGTTCATAGTTGCTCTCATTATATCAAAGAAGACATTTGGTATTTGTTTTTTAGGGATTGGCTAGCTTCACTAAGCATAATCTGCTCTAGTGCCATCCATTTCCCTTGTCTCTGGAATCTTGAAAAAAGTATTTCTGGTTGTGTGCTTTCTTTGTCATTTTCTCGAGTTATTGGAATAGTCAGATTTTGTGAACCCAGCATTAGGTTGCCAGCTAGGATAGATGGTGACATACTATTACTAGATATCAAGAATTATCACTAGGGCTGGGGATGTGGCTCAAGCGGTAGCGCGCTCGCCTAGCATGTGTGCGGCCCGGGTTCGATCCTCAGCACCACATACAAACAAAGGTGTTGTGTCTGCCGAAAACTAAAAAAATAAATAAATAAAATAAATATTTTTAAAAATTAAAAAAAAAAGAATTATCACTAAACTATAGTAATTAAGATTGTATAGTACTGGGCTAGGAATACAGATCTATGGTAGAACACTTGCCCAGGTTCAGTACTCAGCAACACACACACACAAAGTTTGTGTAGTACTGATATAAAGATAGACAGAGCAATGGAACCAATTAGAGAGCCCCCCACAAGCCCACACAAATATAGAGACCTGATGATTGACAAAGGCATTATAGAGAAATAGTGGAGCAGAAAATGGTCTTTTCAGTAACTGTCACTGGAACAATTGGATATTCCCATGGGAAAAAAATGAAGTTGCCTTCCTCCCTCAAATTGTAGTAGGAGATTAATTCCTAATAAATTAAATGAGATGAACAACGGTAAAACTTATAGAAGGGAATATCTTTATGACCTTGGGATAAGGAAAGATTTCTTTTAAAACTGAAAAAAAACCCATAAAGGAAAATATTAATTTAAAAAATTTTATTAAAAGCAAAGGCTTTCATCATATGATACCAGAAGGAGAGTGAAATTTTAAACCACAAATTGGAAGAAGATATTTATAACACATATAATTGACCAAGGACTCAGAAATTTATAAGATCTCTTACATACCAAAAGGCTTAACCTGGGAGAGTAGTTCAGTGGTAGAGCTCTTGTCTGACATGCACAAAGCTCAGGACTCAATCTCCAGCAATGCAAAACAAAACAAACAAAAAAAAAAAAAACACTCAAAATAGTCACCTTATGCGAAGGGAATTCTAGAGGGCCAATAAACATTTGAAAAACTGTTCTATATAATTAATAATCAGAAATGAAAATTAAAATCACAATGAGATGCTGCTGTACAAAAAATAAAATATACTAACAAGCATGGGCAAGAATGTGCAGCCACAAGAACTCTTTGTACACTGCTGATGGATTTTAAATTGATATAACCACTTTGGAAAACAGGCATTCTCTTGTGATGTTTAAAAAAAAAAAATATATATATATATATATATATATACACACACACACATATATATATTCATATATAATTTTTGGAGGAGTACTGGGGAGTTCCTCTGACTACACTCCAGCCCTTTAAAAAAAATCTTTTATTTTTAAATTTTGAAACAGGGTCTTGCTAAGTTCCCCAGGCAAGCCTCAAACTTGAGATCCTCCTGCCTCCGCCTGTGTATCTTATTACACAGTATTTTCACTTCTATGTATATTTCTACATCAATGTATTATAATCAAAGTGCTCATCATTGGTAGAATACTTAAGTAAATTGTGGCAGATTCATACAATAGAATACTATGAAGACAATATAAATGAAGGAACTACTGCAATATACAACTGCATGAATGGGTCTAAATGTTGAGTAAAGCCACAAAAGAATACACATGTTGTATTCTTTTGCTTTTAGAAAGTTAAGAGGTATGAAGGGCAGAATTGTGCCATCCAGAATTTTGTAGATGTCTACTCCCAATACCTGTAACCTGTGAATATATCAGATTACATGGCAAGGGAATTAAGGTTGCTAATCAGCTGACCTTAAAATAAGAATATCCTTACCATTGGAGCAAGGAGCACATGTGGGAGGCAGAGAAGGAATAGCCAAGAGATAACTGCATGGGAAGGATTTGGCTTAACAGTACTACCATAAAGATGGAGGGATGGGGCTGTGAGCCTAGCAATGTGGGCAGTTTCTAAGCTGGAAAGGGAAGGAAATGGATTCTGCCCTAGAGGCCCCAGAAAGAAACTCAACACTACTGACACCTTGATTTTCACCTAAGGAGCCCATTTCTAACGTCTGATGTTTAGAATTGTGAAGTAAGAAGTTTGTAGGTTTTTTTAAAAAAATTTTATTAGTTTTTAAATTAAAAAAAAAATTTGTAGTTGTAGATGGACAGAATGCCTTTGTTTTCTTTTTTATGTGGTGCTAAGGATTGAACCCAGTGTCTCACACATGCTAGATGAGCGCTCTGCCACTGAGCTACAGCACCAGCCAAGTTTGTGGTAGTTTGTCACATCAGTGATAGGAAACTAATATAGAAGACCAACCTACAGATTATAAAGTGTTAAAACTAAAACTATCAAGAAAACAATTATCACTGGGGCTGGGATTGTGGCTCAGCGGTAGAACGCTCGCCTAGCACTTGTGAGGCCCTGGGTTCAAACCTCAGCACCACATAAAAATAAAATAAAGATATTATGTCCATCTACAACTAAAAAACAATAAGTATTTTTTTTAAAAAAAGAAAACAATTATCACAAAAATTAGTAAATTGGTTACATGTTTGAGAGAGGGGAAGGGGTCATCTGCAACAGCTACACTGGGGCTTCTAGGTATTGAATAGAATATTTTTCACTTCTTTGAATGCATATATGTTTCAATGCAGTCTTTTATATTTATGAAGTTAAAATGCATTGCTTTTATAACTGGAAAAGTTTTTTTAAATTGGTATAATTTTACATATTTATGAGGTATAGTATGATAATTTAATACATGATACAAAGTGGGAAAAGAGATTTAGGAATAAAACATTCAATTTTTTTTTTTTTTTTAGCTGAAAAGGATGAAATTTGTTTTTCCTCTTTAATCACATTTCTTTGGCTATAAAATTATTCCCTCTGAGAGACTATGATAATACATATCCTTTACAGACTATTATTTTGTGGTATTTTCCATAAGATGATCCATCTACCCAAGTTATTAATTCTGTCTGTTCATTTATGATTTTATAGCATATTAAAAGATAACTCATTTAAGGGGTTGGGGTTGTGGCTCAGTGGTAAAGTGCTTGCCTAGTATGTATGAGGCACTGGATTTGATCCTTAGCACCACATAAAAATAAATGAATAAAATAAAAAAATTGTGTCAATCTACAATTTAATTTTTTTAAAAAAAAGATTACTCATTTAAAACAAGAAACTACTTGCCAAAAACATGAGAACCTTTAAAAATTATGATTTTAAAAGTAGACCAATTAGCCAGGCACAATGGCATACTGTGATCCCAGCTAACAGTTGGGTGGCTGGCAAGTTCAAGACCATCCTGAGCAATTTAGTGAGTCCCTATCTCAGAATAAGAAGGACTTAGGATATAGCTCAATGGTAGAACTCTTGCCTAGTATCCATGAGGTCTTAAGTTCCATTGCTAATACCACAGGCACAAAAAAAGTAGACATATTATGTTTTAAATTCTCTAATCAGTAACTATTCCTTATTTTTTTTAAAAAATAAGGAATAGTTGTTTATTGACATGCATTTAAACTTAGTATATGTCTAGCTATTTTTTCCCCCTCATTAGTTTGGAGACAAAACTGGACTTTTAAATAATTTAGGTTTATAATACAAATATTAAGCTTTCTCTGCTTAGCTAAGGTAACCTCTGCTTAATTTTAATTTGTTGCCTGAAATTATCTTTACTGGATTCAGCTTAAATATTTAAGGAGCAGTTTGTGATTGACATTAATAATTTCTTTCTTCAACTTTTAAAAGTATACTAATATAATTTAAATAGGAATTGATAAAAATTGTACTTCATATTAAAGAAGTTATTCATGGTGATTTTTGGGGAAATTTTTAGTCTGAAGTACTCAAAGGTTACTATTACCTGGGCTTTAATTTTGTCCAAGTGAATATAGCATGATGAGGCATTTTAGCAAAATAATGATCTCTTTACCAACTTCTGTTACTATCATAAGGCAGGCAGGCATAGTCCTTAGGGAATGTGTGCGTCTTGGGACATGTTGGTCTCAGAAAACAAGGCAAAAAAAGCCTATAGACAGGGCTGGGGCTGTAGCTCAATGGTAGAGCATTTGCTTAGCATATGCAAGGCACTGGGCTCAATCCTTAGCACCACATAAAAATAAATAAAATAAAGGCATTCTGTCCATCTACAACTACAAACAAACAAAAAGACAGTTATCTTAAACTTGTGAGTTCACAGAATTAGCTCTGTCCCAGATGGAAAGCTTGATTTCAATTCTTTTAGAAGTTGTTTCTATTAGTTTGGTGTTAACTGCCATTCATTGTACCCTTGCAGCTTGACCTGAGAGCCATGAATTATCAAAGAACATAATCCTCATAAAAGTACTTGAATAGCCAAGGAAAGGGTGAACAAGGAAAACATCCAGAATGAGTTAACTTCAGTGAAGTAGAACTCCTGGAAGAGATTTGTGACAAGTTTAAGAAGCAAAACAAAACTATCTTGAGATTCTCCTGAGAAACAAAGTGGCATGCTTCTAATTATACCATAAAAGAACTGAAACAAGAAGGGATGAGGGAAAACTTTTCTATAATTTGTGGAGAGAATGATTTTTGTTAAATTCAAATTCATAATCTAGAAGAGTAATTAGAAGTGTATATATCAAAATAGAAAGAAGTAGAAAGAACCATTGTAGGAGATGCATCCACTAAAGATAAAATAGACAAATCTGGTTTGGAAAGAAGGATTAAATGAGTTCACTGCATTTCAGACTAAGTGTTGAAGGTGGTATGCAGGCATAACAAGATGCTTACAAAAGAAAGGTAATAAGATATGCACTGAACTTTTTTATAGGACATTAGAAACTAGAAAGTAGTTAAATAGCATCTACAGATTACTAAGAAAAGAACTGTGTCATTATCTAGCCAAAATATCATTTATTTGTTATGGTTAAAACAAGGTATTTGTATATGTGCAGGTATTCAGAGAATATATTAGCCAAGTCTTCCATCTAGAGAATGTTCTCATTTAAGGATCTTCCCAAATGATTCCCAACAGAGACTTAAGATTTCCTCTTGGCTGGGCTCAGTGGTAGATTGCTTGCCTAGCTATGTTCAGGGGCCTGAGTTCTATCCCCAGCACCACAAAAAAAAAAAAAAAAAAAAAAGGCAATGGAGGGGGCAGGGAGAAAACTATTTTTCTGATTTCCTACAGAAAGAAAAAAACAGTAGTAAGCAAATGAATCTCACAGTATACTGAATTAAATCTGAGTGGATAATGACTATAGCAACATAGTCCTTTATTCTTTGCATTTCCTATTAAGTTTGCCACTGATCCAGAAGCTTGACTAGACACAGGTTCTGTCCCTTGGGAAAACCTTGGATACTTCTCTTCATCCATTTGGCTCACTGATAAAGTCATGTAGGGAATGCAGGATAAATGTTTGGTTTTTCTCCTTATTTTATCAGTGTACAGGATAATGGATTGCTGTTCTGTCATCTTTTTTGAGGTGTGTTGTTATAAACTCGTGTAGTTTGATATTTGTGATGGATTTCAATCCATTGCAATTATTTTTATTAAAGTTCAAATTGTCTCACCTTTGGGCAGTGGGAGCCGTAAATTACTGAGTCCTTTTGACAAACCCTGATAATTTGGGGTAAAGAAAAGGGTAGTATTTTTGTTTTGTTTTGTTTTGCCGTTCTAAAAACCTGGCTGTGGGAAGGTGAATTTTAGAGATCCAATTGTTTCTTAGGCTCTTAGGAATTTAGTGATATAATCTTTAATATATAGGAGATGCCTTAGTATTTGCTTTATTTGCAATGAATAGTGGTTTTATTTTTTAGTGTATATGGAAACTCAAAAAGAAATCAACATTTCCCAGCAATAGATTCAAAGGTGTGTATTTAAACGGTTTACTGAGTCAGTTGATGTTTTAACTTTATGTCGAACCAGTCTTCACAATAGGAACACTGGAGAATTCAAATAATTACAAAGCCTGCATATTAGTTTAACATTTCAGTAAAAATTTATTGAAAAAATAACTTTTCTTTCAGACCTGTCACGAAACCGCCTCTCAGAAATTCCTATAGAAGCATGTCACTTTGTTTCTCTTGAAAATCTCAACTTATATCAAAATTGTATTCGGTATATCCCAGAGGCGATTCTAAACCTGCAGGCCCTAACATTCTTAAATATTAGGTAAGCATATTTTTTTCTTTTTTTGTTTGTTTGTTTAACTTGGTTTTATAAGGTCTTTCTAATTTTCTCATCTCTTTCACTAAACTGTTTACAGACATTTACAGTATCTGTTTGTATTGGCAGTTTCTGTACATGTTCTTAGGATAAATCAACAGTATATCCTGTGTTCTTCTAGTGTCTCTGCTTATCTTTGGCTTTACAATCATTAACACACCCTACTAGCCATTAGTCTAACAGGCTTGTAGCAGTGGTTCTCCAATTACATTTTTAAAGTAGTTTCCTCAAACAAAAATAGTAGATCTGAAATTCCTTCACTTGGTTCTTGTGACCATGAATTTTTGTGTATTAACTTTTGAATGTGTAAATGCATTTATTCAACTCATCTCTTATTTCTTCACATCTTACAATGACTTTTTTAAAAAAAATTCAATATAAAACAACTGAAAATATATAAATGTAAGGAAGCACAAAGGAAATTCAACAAAATATTGTATCTTAAGTTATATAATTATAATTGATCTTCGCTTTCTGTTTTTCCAGGATTTAGTCAATTTTTAAAATGTGTTTTCTTTCCTCTTATCATAAAATACCCTTTAAAAATATTTTTATAGATAATCATTTTGTTGCATAGTTTATCTGCTTTTAAAAGTCCATTTTCCTCCCAGATATTTAGTTTCTCCCAGTTTTTTACCACAATAAAAGTAACACTACTAGAGAAGTTTGTATGTAAATTTTATTTTTCTCTTTCCTTAAGATAAGTGTCTAAGAGTGGAATTATTATTGGATTAAAAAGTTTTAGTGCTGGGCATGGTGGTGCATGCCTGTAATCCCAACAGTTCAGGAGCCTGAAGCAGAAGAATCATGAGTTTAAAGCCAGCCTCAGCAACTTAATGAGGCTCTAACCAACTCAGCGAGACCCTGTCTCTAAATAAAATACAAAAAAGGGCTGAGGATGTGGCCCATGGTTAAGCACCCCTGGGTCCAATCCCCAGTTTAAAAAAAAAAAAAAACATTTTCAAGCCTCATGGCCTCATGATCTACATTAGTTACATCTTGAAAATGGAGAGGGAATTGATATTAAGGATTAAGAAGTTAAATCTACATATGTGTTTTGTTATTTTACTTTAAGATACAATTTTTCTGATTTTGTATAAATAAAGATTCCTTTCCTATAATTTATTTGGTATATCATATGAAATCACAGTCTATCACTTGTTTTCCATAGAGCAATATTTGAATCATTTTTGTACATTTGGTTATAATATTGTAATGATGAGTGAAGTAGAATACAAATAATTTTGTTTCTGTATCTTCGGGAGGAAAAAGAAAGGATGATCTTATGTAAATATTACTTTAATAAAATTATAATGTCATGGTCATATAGCATTCATTCTTTATAAAAGAGTTTTATTGTGTAAGAGCCCTGTAAGATAGTTAGGAAAATATTAAATCTTTAATTATCCATGAGGACTCATAAGATACAGTTATAAGTTCAGTGCTGTGCCTAAAATTACAAAGATGATACCTGGCAAAATGAAAGCTAGAACTGAAATCTAATATCCTGTTTGTTCCCTGTAAGACTTATATTTGAGTCTAGAATAAGAAAGATGGAATTTTTTTCCTCAGTGGTAGGCTCTGACTCCTCTTTTTCTACTTACCCATTTAGTCGGAACCAACTGTCAACATTGCCAGTACACTTGTGTAATTTACCATTGAAAGTTTTAATTGCTAGTAATAACAAATTGGTATCACTTCCAGAAGAAATTGGACATCTCAGACATTTGACAGAACTTGTAAGTTAATATTTCATTTTTTGCTCATCCGGTGTGTCTTTGTAGTCATATTATACTCTTATACGTGGTAAAGATCTACTATTAATATGTATTTTCAGCTATTTTCCACTTTGGTATTGAAGCTTGGCTGAATGAGTAGTAACTCAACTTCTTGAAGCTGAATTAAAAAAGAACTGAAAATATAAGTCAAATAGGCCCACACAAAATGGGAAAATGTCTTTAGAATTATGTTCTAACCAGTGTTAAATGATTTGTTATTAAATTTTTGAAATATAAGATAATAATGTAGTTGGTTTTTCAAATTAAATTTTATTAATACAATCAATATTCTAATTTTCTGTTAGCCCCTTTATGGGAGTGGGCACTTCAAAAGTCAGCCCCCCCACACACATACACACATACTATCTCAAACTCTACAGTACATTTTACTGCCCTATATTTTTCCATATTTTTTATGGATGCATTATTTTTTTTTAAAGAGAGAGTGAGAGAGGAGAGAGAGAGAGAGAGAGAATTTTTAATATTTTTTTTTTAGTTCTCGGCGGACACAACATCTTTGTTGGTATGTGGTGCTGAGGATCGAACCCGGGCCGCACGCATGCGAGGCGAGCGCGCTACCGCTTGAGCCACATCCCCAGCCCCTGGATGCATTATATTTATACATAATGTTGGGCTTTGTTGTTGCCTCATATTTTCTAAGACTTTTACTTGAACTTTACCTACCCTCCTTGTAAATTATAAGAAAGCATCTCTTGTGTATTTATGTTCAAATACAAGAATGAGACTTTTCTTGGGCTGGAGTTGTGGCTCAGTGGTAGAATGCTCGCCTAGCATGCATGACACACTGAATTCCATCCTCAGCATCACATAAAGTAAAATAAAGACATTGTGTCTACCTATAACTAAAAATAAATAAATAAATAAAAAGAATAAGACTTTTCTCATTTTGGAGTAATTATACCACAATAATACTATAAGCTGGTACTAAAATTTTCTTCATTTTATAGCTGAGGAAACTAGCACTCAGGTTAGTAACTTGTTCAAGGTTACATAACAAAAGTAGAATTTGAAACCATTCCTAACTTAACACTAAAGCCCATGTTTAATATTTCTGAAATGGTTCAATACAAACATGTTCACTGGGATTTAGGTGTATTGTTCCATGCTGGTTTATTAACAAAGAGAGTTATTGTAAACAAAAAAAATACACGCAACATAAATCTAATTAGACAGATTAGATCACTCTTTTTCAAGTGGATTTGTCAGTCCTAAATACTCCAAAGATAGATAGGTTTCAGAAGCTGCTTTTAGTTTTCTACAAAAAAGGTTATTTGATACTTTGAGTCCTAAGAATTAGTAACCCTAAAGCCCCTGACTCCCAATGGATGTTCTTTTTGCAACATCCATGTTGCCTCTTTTTTCCCCTTCATTTAAAAATGGAACTAAACTTCTGTCTTTTGGAATATATATATTCTACATATACACATATATATTCATATTCCCTCCTTAGGGATATATTATGTATTGCTATAAACTTTTGGCTGAGGCCCAGTTTTCTTGACACTTGTTGCCTATAGCATTAGATTTAAAAGTCTAGCTTCGGATTCTACTTTAGTCATTAATTCATAGGAAAAGTGAAAATTGCATTGTTTTCTCTAAGAGTATTTTGGGGACATTAACAAATAATGTTTGAGCTTAATGAAGTTTTGGGTAAATCTGATTTTATTTCTTTCTTTTTTTCTTTCCTTTCTTCCTCCCTTCCCTTCCTTTCCTTCCTTCCTGTCCTTCCCATCTTTCCCTTCCTTTCTCTTTCTCTTTTTTGAACCAGGGATTGAATCCAGAGGTGCTTTACCTCTGAGCTGTTTCCCAGCCCTTTTTATTTTGAGACAGGGTCTTGCTTAGGACCTTGCTATAAGTTTCTGAGGCTGGTCTCAAACTTGTGATCCTCTTGTCTCAGCCTCTGAGTTGCTGGGATTACAATAGTGAGCTACCAAGCCCGGCAGTAGTCTGATTCTCTAAACAGTAAATGTATTATTTTCTTTTCCTTATATATTGGAAGAATTTTAAGTGATAATGTGCAGCTTGGAGCTTTTTATCAACCTAGATAGTTTCTTGCTATAATACATGATTATGGGTTAACGAATTATTCTGGCTGATCTCAGAATTATGAAATTCTGAATTTATTAATCTTAGAACCTATGGGTAGCCTCTTTTCAGAACCATTGTAATAAAACTGTTACCAAAATACCAGAATGCCTGTAATCCCACTACTCAGGAGGGAAGGACTGTAATTTTGAGGCCAGTCTTGGCAATTTAATGAGATTAGACCCTGATGTATCAAAACAAATATATATATATATATATATATATATATATATATATATATATATATATATATATAAAAGACTTGGTGGCTGGGATTGTAGCCCAGTGATAGAGCTCTCGCCTAGCACGTGTGAGGCCCTGAGTTCAATCCTCAGTACCATATAAAAATAAATAAACAAAATAAAGATATTGTGTCCAACTACAACTAAAAAATAATTTTTTTTAAAAAAAAGGACTTGGGATGTAAGTTAGTGGTAAAGTATCCCTGAATTCAATCCTTATTATCACAAAAAAATAAAAAGAGGCCTACCTAACATATATTGGAATTGGATTGATCGTATGCTAATAAAACAGCTTGTTTTTCCATAACCTTTGAGTTATGTGTATTTCATTTTTTATCCACATCCAATTTGATAATTTGAAATCTTCTGTGTATTTTTACATTTTCAAAGAGTTGAAACTGATGTTTTGAAAATGGAGTTTTTTCTTTCAAATAATTTTATCATTTAATTTTTTATTTTAATTTATTAGAATAATATATAATAAAATAGTTATTTTTATACTTTTTTTATATTTACCTTTTTATCAGTGTTTTCATTTGATCTGATATCCTAGCCCTTCTAGTCATATTTTAAGTCATCTAATTAACTATATTCTTGAGAAATATTTATGGCTCATAAGTTTTTAAAATTAAATGTGAGCACAAATTATGGAATTATTCTTTAACAGAGAATCATAATTTTTTTATAACTGAGAAGAACCCTAGGTATTATTTTATCTAATCTCATTGTAGAGATAGTTTAAAACAGGTAAGTTTACTATTAGAACAATGATTACTTTGTTCCCTTTTGAAATAGGATGTGAGCTGCAATGAAATTCAAACTATACCTTCCCAGATTGGTAATCTGGAGGCCTTGAGAGACCTTAATGTGAGAAGAAATCACTTAGTACGTTTGCCTGAAGGTAAGAATCTGTGAAACAATTGTTTTATTATTATTCATCTTTTTATTTTTAAGATCTTGATGGGCTGGAGATATAGCTCAGTTGGTGGAGAGCTTGCCTCACATGCACAAGGCCCTGGGTTCAGTCCCCAGGAAAACACACACACACATACACACACACACGCGCACGATCTCTGAATGATGGGCACAAGACAACTAAAAGATGTCCTTCAGCAAAACAGAGTAAACTAAGAAAAGGAAGATCTGAAATCCAAAGAGTATTCAACCCAGAAGAAAATAGGCAGGGGTAGCACCACTTAGAGAACCACCAGCTCAGATAAGAAGAGAGAAAAAGGTCTTAGTGGGGAAGATATACAGGAAAACAAAGTGATAGAAAAATCTGATGCATTTGACAAAGAAGGCTGCTGGATAAAAAGGGTGGAATTAGCCATGGATACATTTTAAAAAATTAAACAAATTTTTTTTAAAATAATCATTTTTATTAACCCTAGAAAACAAGAACAAAATATACAAGAAAGAAAATGAAGGCTGGGGACATAGCTCAGTTGGTAGAGTGCTTGTCTCAGATGCACAAGGCCCTGGGTTAAATCCCTTGCACCACCAAAAGAAAGAAAGAAAGAAAGAAAGAAGGAAGGAAGGAAGGAAGGAAGGAAGGAAGGAAGGAAGGAAGGAAGGAAGGAAGGAAGGAAGGAAGGAAGGAAGGAAGGAAGGAAGGAAGGAAGGAAGGAAGGAAGGAAGGAAGGAAGGAAGGAAGGAAGGAAGGAAGGAAGGAAATGAAATCAGAGCGTATCACTTAAACTGGAAGGAATAATATTTATATATTATAGTAATATAAATCCGAATAAACATTTTTTTAAATTTTTATTTTTTAGTTTTAGGTGGAAACAATATCTTTGTTTTTCATTTATGTAGTCCTGAGGATCGAACCCACTGCCTCATGCATGCTAGGTGAGCACTCTACCACTGAACCATAACCCCAGCCCCTGAATAAACACTTTTAATCAAAAGTGGTAACAAGATGATACTGGAAAGACAGAAGGAGGAAAATAAAGGTTATGATATGGTGATACTATAAGAAAATAAAAACCTGATTTATCATAACAGAAGTTGACATAGTTGTTAAAGTTGACAAACCAGCATTAGCTTAAAGTGTACTATTTAGAATATGTCCGCAAGTCAGGTGCAATGGTTCAACCTGTAATCCCAGCAGCTTGGGAGGCTGAGGCAGGAGAATCTCAAGTTCAAAGTCAGCCTCAGCAAAATAGCAAGGCCCTAAGCAACTCAGCAAGACCCTTGTTTCTAAATAAAATGTTAAAAAAGCGGGGGCTAGGGATGTGGCTTAGTGGTTAAGTACCCCTGATTCAATCCCTGATCCACCCCCCCCCAAAAAAAAAGTGAGCAAACAACAGTGGAAAAAGTCAAATAGGTTTAATGAAGGTAGATGCTCTGGCCATGGAAACTAGAGTGTGGGGAGTTTTAAGGAATGCCACTAAGTTTTTAAATATTTTTTGAATGATGTAATAGTTTATTTAGTAAAAATTAAAATTAATTTTAAATCAAAACATCATCCCTACTCCCCTTGATTGATAATTTATTAGATTATAGATTCTAGGCTGTTTGCTCTTAGGACTTTTAAGCCTTTTTTTTTTTTTTTTTTTAGCCTCCAGTGTTAAAAATTGATTTTTGAAAATACTTCTAATTCTAATTCCAATCCTTTGTGACCAAATATTTCTCTCTGAAAGATTTTAAGATCTTTCCTTTTTTTTTCCCCCCTGCTGCTCTGAACTTTTTGATGATGTGCCATAGTATGAGTTGTTTTCACTCACCATGCTAGATACTTGAGGTACTCTAGGCCTTATTTTGAAAAATTTGCTTCTTTCTCTTTTTGGTAATTTTCTCTCTTTTGGTGTCTGTTCATTTTTTTGGAATTGAATGTTAGACCTCTTTGATTGAGCCTTTGATTTTTCTTGTCTTTTTCATTGTTCCCTTTTTTGTCCTTTTGTGTTACCCTGTAAAATAGTTCCAACCATTCCTAGATTTGGGGGATGTTGGGGGCAGGGGACACAGGGATTGAACACAATGGTGCTCTATTCACTGTGCTACATCCGGAGCCCTTTTTTAATTTTTTTATTTTGAGGCAGGGTCTTGCTAAGTTGCCCAGATTAGCCTCAAACTTGATCCTCTTGCCTTAGCCTCCTGAGTAGTTTAGATTATAGGTGTGTGCCACTGTACCTGGCCTATTCTTGGATATTTGCTTTCAGAAATTTATTCTGAATTTTTAATTTCTGACATATTTTTCATTTCTAACAAGTCTTGTTATTGTGATTTTTCTCCCCGCCAAAAAATCTCTTTTGTGTTTTAGTGGTTCAGTATTCTCACTCTCTGAAATTAAGGATATTAATTCTAAATTTTCAAAATTTTCTTCTGCTTCCTCTAAAATTACTTGTTTCTTTGAAGTTCCTTTTTTTTTTTTTTTTTTTTTTTTTTGGTGGGTTAGTTGGTTTTGATTTCTTTCTTACGTGTCATTGGCTTCTCTAAATGTCTGTGGATCATATGTTGTCTATGTACAGCCAACTAAAAGTGCTGATTCTATGAGGTGTAAACTGCAGAAGGGTAATTAAGCAGCAAGCTGGGTGTTTTTATTAGGGGAAATGCCTTGACAGTGTCTAAAGGCCTTTTATAAGGCATTGTATAGCTTCTTTAGGAAAGATGTTCTATTTCTTGTATATTAGTGTATGTATTTCTATCTACTGGCCTACAAGAGTTGGGGATAGAGTGGGGTGGGGTGGAATGTGCTATGGAATTGCCATTGATTGTATAGTCTTTCACTCCTCCATTTTCAATTGGCATCTCATCTGATTTCCCATTGTACCTGAGGTCCCTGAGTTCAGAGCTTTGATTCAATTTCACTAGAGAATTAACTGGCTGACTTCTGTAGGATTGGAAAAGAGTAGTGCTCCAACTGTGTGAGGTGGAACTGGGGACCTAGGCATCTAATTACATTTTTATATAGACTTGTCATCTACTCCTTTTGTTTTTCTCAACTTTTTTTTGTATCAGGGCCTCCAGTTTCTGGGAATTTCTGTAATTCTGTATCAGGTCAAACTGCTTGATTTTTATTAGTATTCCTACCTATAGATAACTAGATTTTATTTTACATCACTTTGCTTTATCAGTTAGTCACCAAGAATGGAGGTAAATACCTATGTTAAATCCATTGTTATTTAATTAAAAGTGCTTGTAAAAAAATTATGTAGACTTAAAATATCATTAATTGTTCATTTCCATTTTATCTTTTGCAGAGCTGGCAGAGTTACCTTTGATACGGTTAGACTTCTCATGCAATAAAATTATAGCAATCCCTGTTTGTTATCGGAATCTTAGGCACCTACAAGTGATCACCCTAGATAACAATCCACTGCAGTCACCTCCTGCACAGGTAAACCTTAGTTAAAATATGTTATATACATGTTTTGACAAAAGAATTAAATTTATATGCATTTATCTTTCTGTTATTTTCTTAAAATAAATGCATATACATATATATTCTTTAGAAACCTTGAATAAGTGGGATGGAAGATAGGTGATGTTTTCACAAATGGTTTTTCTTTCCCCAGTTTGGCATTTTTTAAGTTGAGGAATTCTTCTAAAATTATATGCATTTATATTTATGTATATTTTAGTTGTTGATGGACACAATACCTTTATTTTATTATTTATTTTTTAACTTGGTGCTGAGGATCGAACCCAGTGCTTCATATGTTCTAGGCAGTGTTCTGCCACTGAGCCACAACCCCAGCCCCCTAAAATTCTTTTTCTAATAAAATATGAAATTTCTCTGTTTTCTCCTAGCAAAACTTGGATATAGAGAACATAAATATTAGACACAAAAAAAGCTTTCCAAATTAAAGATGTATCAATGTGTTCTTTTGACCATTGTTTTTGTTTCATCTTCCTATTTTCCAAACTCTTAAGTTCCCCATCTAACTAGTTTGTTCATTTCTTTCTCAGGGACTTAAATGAAACTATTTAGTTATAAAGTAGCTTTTCACATAGATCGTAGTTATCCTACAATCTATAAAAATGTTGGCCAACCCCTAGTTTTCACAGTATTTTTTTTTTTAACTCTGGAATTTATTGATGATTTTACACAAGCTTAAAGTACTCTTTATGGCATCTGTAAAAACGTAGTATAAAAACCTTATAAGTATAGAAGAGTTTCATCAGCTTAAACAAGTTGTTTTGAATTCTGGGACAGGTCACAAAAAATATATATATAACTTTACTATTTTGTCATTTTAGTCTTATAGAAAGTAGGATCAAAACCACAATTGTACATAATTTTTGGATTCCTAAAATCAAAAGTTGTCAATATAATTTATTGGAGAGAAGTCTTAAAATTCCTGACTATATGTAACTTAGTGTGATAAATTTACTTGGTGTTTTAACAATGCTTATAATCATAAGTTATTTCTGCGTAACTGAAAGTTACTGGTAACCAAAAGACAAAAGCCTATATTTACTAGTAAAATACCTAAAATAACAAATAATGAACCAAATAGTATAATTAGTTCTTTAATATTGTGCTACAAACTTTGTAGAAATGCCTTCTAATCCCAATTTACATTACATAAAAATCCGGTTATGATTATAAAAAGAACATATATAATAATGTGTTCAATAATAATTTTGTCACACTTATATTTTATTTTATTTAGATATGTATAAAAGGCAAAATCCACATATTTAAATTCCTGAACATACAAGCTGGTAAGCTTGCTCCAGATCTGCCAGATTATGATAGGAGACCCTTGGGTTTTGGCTCCTGGTAAGTATGTTCTCTTCTTTTATCATATTCCATTATACAGGGAATAAATTAAACTAGATCCTTAAATTTGCCTGAATATTTGCCTAAGAAATAACCTGCTTTAACACTTCTATTCTCAGAATGTTGTATTATAAATAAAATTGACTATTTAGATCTGACAAAGTGTAGTTCTAAAGCATTATTGACATTTTAGATCAGATAATTATTTGTTATTCTACATTATAAGACATTTAGCAGCATTCTTGGCCTCTGCCAAGTAGGTGCCAATGGCACCCTCCTAGTGTGTCTTCAGACATTACCAGTATTCTCAGGGGAGGAATACTGAATATTCTCAGACCCTGACTGGTCTGAATGACTTCTAACTAACCTTAGCTCTGCTGATAACAAGCTGGGGTTGTGGCTCAGCGGTAGAGCACTCACCTAGCACATGTGAGGCCCTGGGTTTGATCCTCAGCAACCCATAAAAATAAATAAAATAAAGCTATTGTGTCCAACTACAACAAAAAAATAAATATTAAAAAAAAGAACGCAGCCCTAATGATCTTACACAGTATCCTAATCTAAAACAGATTAACAAATTTCCATTTGGTTTCTAAAACAAGATTAATTAACAAGCACAAAAATTAAGAAGAAAACAATTTTTAAAAGTAGACACATTAAAAAAAAACACAGTACTGTTGATATTGGGAACTGTTAACATTGTCTTTCTCCACAAAAGAGGGATTTTGGAGCTATACAAGAACAATATAAATATATAAGGGGAAAACCATTAACACAACAGTTTCACAAAGCTAGAAAGAAACATGAGCAGTATGAAAAGACAAGGAAAGAAAGGAACACAAACAATGCAGGTCAATTCAACATTAGAAGAGGTAATATCTGATGAAATGTCAGATAAAGAGTTCAGGATATACATGCTTCAGATGATCTGGAGTCTCGAGGAAGACATTAGACAGCAAAATCAGACAATGAAAGATCACTTTGACAATGAATTACATAAACAAATCCAAGAAGCAAAAGATCAACTCTACAGGGAGATAGAGGATATTAAAAAAACAAAAAAAACAAAAAAACAGAAATCCTAGAAATGCAAGAAACAATAAACCAAATTAAAAACTCAAATGAGAGTATTACCAGCAGAGTAGAACACTTAGAAGATAGAACATCAGACAACGAAGACAAAGTTTTTCAACTTGAAAAGAACATAGACAGCTCAGCGAGAATGTTAAGAAATCATGAGCAGAACATCCAAGAAATATGGGATAACATAAAGAGACCAAACTTAAGAGTTATTGGGATACAAGAGGGTATAGAGGTCCAAACCAAAGGAATGAGCAATCTGTTCAATGAAATAATACTAGAAAACTTCCCAGACTTAAAGAATGAACAAAAATCCAAATACTAGAAGCCTACAGAACGCTGAATGTACAAAATCATAAGAGATCCACACCAAGACACATAATAATGAAGATGCCCAATATACAGAATAAGGAGAGAATCTTAAAAGCCACAAGAGAGAGGAAGCAGATTACATTTAGGGGTAAACCAATCAGGATAATGGCTGATCTTTCAACACAGACTCTGAAAGCTAGAAGATCCTGGAACAACATATTTCAAACACTGAAAGAAAATGGGTTCCAACCAAGAATCGTGTATCCAGCGAAATTAAGCTTCATGATTGAAAATGAAATAAAAATCTTCCACAATAAACAAAACTTAAAAGAATTTGCAGCTAGAAAACCAGCTCTTCAAAACATCCTTGGCAAAACATTACAAGAAGAGGAAATAAAAATAACAATGAAAACCAATAGCGGGAGGTAGTATAGTAAAGGAAAAACTAATCAAAGAGGAAAAACAAATCATGTTAAGTAACATAAATAACCTAATATGGCTGGAAGTACAAACCATATCTCAATAGTAATCCTAAATGTTAATGGCTTAAATGCACCAATCAAAAAGCGTAGACTAGTAGACTGGATTAAAAAAAGATCCCACAATATGCTGCCTACAGGAGACTCATCTGATAGGAAAAGATATACACAGACTGAAGGTGAAAGGTTGGGAAAAATCATACCACTCATATGGACCTCGGAAGCAAGCAGGGGTGTCATACTTGTATCAAATAAAATAGACTTCAAACCAAAGTTAATCAAAATGGATAAACAAGGACACTACATACTGCTCAAGGGAACCATACACCAACAAGACTTAACGAAACTTTCTTCTCAGCAGCAGATGGATCCTTCTCAAAAATAGACCATATATTATGTCACAGGGCAAATCTTAGCAAATACAAACGAGTAGAGATACTACCATGCATTTTATCTGATCATAATGGAATGAAATTGGAAATCGATAATAAAATAAGAAAGAAAAAAATCCTACATCACATGGAGAATAAACAATATGCTACTGAATGAACAAAGGGTTACACAAGACATCAGAGAGGAAATTAAAAAATTCTTAGAGGTGAATGAAAACTCAGACACAACATATCAAAATCTCTGGGACACTATGAAAGCAGTACTAAGAGGAAAATTCATTTCATGGAGCTCATTCCTTAAAAGAAGAAAAAGCCAATAAATAAATGACCTCACACTACACCTCAAAGCCTTAGAAAAAGAAGAACAAATCGGCAGCAAATACAGTAGAAGGCAAGAAATAATTAAAATCAGAGCTGAAATCAATGAAATCAAAACAAAAGAAACAATCGAAAAAATTGACAAAACTAAAAGTTGGTTCTTTGAAAAAATAAATAAGATTGATAGACCACTAGCCACGCTAACAAAGAGAAGAAGAGAGAGAACCCAAATTACTAGCTTACGGGATGAAAAAGGCAACATCACAACAGACACTTCAGAAATACAGAAGATAATTAGAAATTATTTTGAAACCCTATACTCTAATAAAATAGAGGATAGTGAAGGCATGGATAAATTCCTTAAGGCATATGAGCTACCCAGATTGACCTCATATGTTCATATGAGCTAAACAGACCAATATCAAGTGAGGAAATAGAAGAAGCCATCAAAAGACTACCAAACAAGAAAAGGAACGGATGGATATACAGCAGAGTTTTACAAGAACTTTAAAGAAGAACTAATATCAATACTCGTCAATCTATTTCAGGAGATAGAAAAAGAGGGAGTACATCCAAATTCATTCTATGAGGCCAACATCACCCTGATTCCAAAACCAGATAAAGACACTTCAAAGAAAGAAAACTTCAGACCAATATCCCTAATGAATATAGATGCAAAAATCCTCAATAAAATTCTGGCAAATCGGATACAAAAACATATCAAAAAGATTGTGCACCATGACCAAGTGGGATTCATCCCTGGGATGCAAGGCTGGTTCAGTATACGGAAATCAATAAATGTAATTCACCACATCAATAGACTTAAAGGTAAGAACCATATGATCATCTCCATAGATGCTGAAAAAGCCTTCAACAAAATACAGCATCCCTTTATGTTCAAAACTCTAGAAAAATTAGGGATAACAGGAAATTACCTAAACATGGTAAAAGCTATATACACTAAGCCTCAGGCCAGCATCATTCTAAATGGAGAAAAATTGAAGGCATTCCCTTTAAAATCTGGAACAAGACAGGGATGCCCTCTCTCACCACTTCTATTCAACATAGTTCTTGAAACACTAGCCAGAGCAATTAGACAGATGAAAGAAAGTAAAGGCAAAATATAGGAAAAGAAGAACTTAAATTAGCACTATTTGCTGATGACATTATCCTATACCTAGCAGACCCAAAAAGTTCAACCAAGAAACTTCTAGAACTAGTAAATGAATTCAGCAAAGTGGCAGGATATAAAATCAATACCAGTAAATCAAAGGCATTCCTGTATATCAGTGACTAATTCTCTGAAATGGAAATGAGGACAACTACTCCATTCATAATATCCTCAAGAAAAAAAAAATACCTAGGAATCAACCTAACAAAAGAGGTGAAAGATGTATACAATGAAAACTACAGAACCCTGAAGAAAGAAATAGAAGAAGACCTTAGAAGATGGAAGGATTTACTTTGCTCATGGATTGGTAGAATTAATATTATTAAGATGGCCATATTATCAAAAGTACAGATTCAGTGCAATTCCTATCAAAATCCCAATGATATTCCTTGCAGAAATAGAAAAAAGCAATCATGAAATTCATCTGGAAAAATAAAAGACCCAGAATAGCTAAAGTAATTCTAAGCAGGAAGAGTGAAATTGGTGATATTACGATTCCAGATTTTAAACTATACTATAGAGCAATAGTAACAAAAACAGCATGGTCCTGGCACCAAAACAGGCTGATAGACCAGTGGTACAGAATAGAGGACACAGAGACAAATCCACAAAATTACAACTACCTTATATTAGACAAAGGTGCTAAAAACATGCAATGGAGAAAGGATAGCATCTTCAACAAATGGTGCTGGGAGAACTGGAAATCCATATGCAACAAAATGAAATTGAATCCCTTTCTCTCACCATACACAAAAGTCAACTCAAAATGGGTCAAGGAGCTAGGAATCAGACCAAAGACTCTGTGTCTAATAGAAGATAAAGTTGGCCCTAATCTTCATCACGTGGGGGCAGGCCCCAAATTTCTTAATAAGACACCTATAGCACAAGAGTTAAAACCAAGAATCAACAAATAGGACAAATTCAAACTAAAAAGTTTTTTCTCAGCAAGAGAAATAATATGTGAGGTGAATAGGGAGCCTACATCCTGGGAACAAATTTTTACCCCTCTAACATCAGATAGAGCTCTAATCTCTAGAGTATACAAAGAACTCAAAAAGTTAAACAACAAAAAAGCAAATAACCCAATCAACAAATGGGCGAAGGACTTGAACAGAAACTTCTCAGAAGACGATATACAATCAATCAACAAATACATGAAAAAAATGCTCACCATCTCTAGCAATCAGAGAAATGCAAATTAAAACTACTCTAAGATACCATCTCACTCCGATAAGAATGGCAGCCATTGTGAAGTCAAACAACAATAAGTGCTGGCGAGGATGTGGCGGGGGCGGGGGGGGGGAAGGTACACTCATACATTGCTGGTAGGACTGCAAATTGGTGCAGCCAATTTGGAAAGCAGTATGGAGATTCCTTGGAAAGCTGGGAATAAAACCACCATTTGACCCAGGTATTCCCCTTCTCGGACTATACCCAAAAGACCTAAAAAGAGCATACTACAGGGACACAGCCACATCAATGTTTATAGCAGCACAATTCACAATAGCTAGAATGTGGAACCAACCTAGGTGCCCTTCAGTAGATGAATGGATTTTAAAAATGTGGCATTTATACACAATGGAATATTACTCAGCACTAAAAAATAACAAGATCATGGCATTTACAGGCAAATGGATGGCATTAGAGCAGATTATGCTAAGTGAAGTTGGCCAATCCCTAAAAAACAAATGCCGAATGTCTTCTCTGATATAAGGGGGGGGGGGTGACTCAAAATGGGATAGGGAGGAAGAGCATGAGAAGAAGACTACACTAAATAGGGAAGAGAGGTGGGAGGGAAAAAGAGGGAGAAGGGGAGTTGCTCGGTGGAAGGAGATGGAAGGGGAACCTCATTGTTATACAGAATACATATATGATATTGTGATGAGAAAAAGAAAAAAAAGTATGTCACATTAGATTGGATAGAGAGAAAGGATGGGAGAGCAGGGGAGGAGTAGGGGGGATAGGAAGGGCAGCAGAATAGAATAGACATTATGATTGATGTATATACATTCCATGTATGTATTATATGTCAAAATACATTCTGCTATCACGTATGACTAAAAAATAATAAATCGTATGGTTAAAAAAAAACACAGTAGATGTTAAACTCTGAGAGAAAGGAGGAAAGATTTGTTGTGTAGGGGCATAAGGGGGGTTCAGAGATATTAATAATGTCCCATCATTTTTTAAAAATATTTCTTTTTTAGTTGTAGTTGGACACAATAACTTTTATTTACTTTTTATGTGGTGCTGAGGATTGAACTCAGAGCCTAGCTCACATGTGCTAGACAAGCACTCTACCACTGAGCTACAGCCCCAGCCCATAATGTCCCATCATTATTAAAAGTCCTGTATGTTACAGATATCCTTTAATGTCTAAGTGCCATATTTCATAATTCTAATATAGTATTTAGAATCAGTAAAGCTCTAAAAGCATAGCAATCTGGCTCCACTAGGCCTATGTGCCAAGAATCCTCTATTTCAGTAATATTTTCAGTGATTACCATATTATAGAAAAGTATAAAAATTGAAGTTCATTGAGAAAATGCTAAGGCATGCTAAATATAATTTTCAGAAAAGGGAACTGTGCATTATAGATTCATAGTATAGTTTAAATTTTTATTGGAAATGATGCAAATATATTTAACATATTAATCTCAAAAAGGGGGTAATCTTGAGCTATTTGGAAATTTCTATATTTCTAGAGCTATGAGTTGTTTCACAATGTCCTAGAAATTATGATTTGTTGCATATATTTATATATAGTCAGGCTTCCATGTCCATGAATTCAACCAAGTATATATTGAAAATATTAGGGGAAAAATATACCTGTAATGCATATTTACAGATTTTTTTTCTATCATTATTCCCTAAACAATACAGTCTAATAACTATTTACATGCCGTTTACATTATATTAGGTATTTTAAGTAATCCAGAGATGATTTAAAGTATATTATGGAGGATCACCAGGCATGGGGACAGTGCCTTTAGTACCAGCTACTCGGGTGGCTGAGGCAGGAGGATCATTTGAGCCCAAGAATTTGGAGTTAACCTATACAACATAGCCCAGACCCTGACTCCAAGATAGATAGATAGATAGATAGATAGATAGATAGATAGATAGATGATATGAAAACTCTCTACTCTATTTTAAATAAGGAATTTTTGAATTTGAACATCCCGGATTTTGGTATCCATCGGGAGTATTGGAACCAATGCCCCCTGGGTAACAAGGTATAACCATGTGTGTGATACTTCATTCAACACCTCAAGCATTAGTGAATGAGATACTATGCCTTCATGTGTTCCTTATTAGAGATACAGATTAATAGACTCATATTGTGGTTAGCAATTTGCTATTGAAAGGGTTGACATGCAGTCAGAGGGTTTTGCTTCTGGATCCCTGTACTATTAGGGAGTTCACTTAACCTCTCTGAAGTTCCATTTCTTCAGCATGATCTTTACACTGTTTATACTTTTAATGACATGTGTCTGAAAGTGCATTTATAATGCCCTTTTTCAATATTAGGCATAATAATTAAACTGGAACTAATTTAGATAGTCCAGTCTTGCTAAAGAGAATCTTTATTAATTCTGTAGCTCTTTGGGTGCTCAATACAAATTAGATATTTTAGTTCTTTCAATCTTTAGATGTAACTTTCTTATTTTTGTGTAATATTTTAAAAATACATTTGTGTTTTATTTTGATTTTTTTGAAGTGCTGGGGATCAAACACAGGGCCTTGTGCATACTAAAATAAGCACTCTACCACTGAGCTATATCCCCAGCCCACAAACGTTATTTTATAAAAACTATACATTTTTTTACTCATTTTCAGATGTAAATGTTTCCAAGTCCTTTAGTAAATTGCATTATTGTGATAACCTTTGTTTTACACATTGGTACCATATTTTTTTGTTTTTGAGCTACAGGGACGTGTGCTTTTTACTGATGTAATTGTAAGCAACTTTATGTCACAAACTAAATATATTTATGATGGTGTGGCATTAAATCAAAACTAAGGAAAGAATAAACTGCTGGTAAGAAAAGTTCTGCCTCTGTAATCCCACTAAAGCGATTAATTCTATATTGTGCTAGATGGTTTGTTAAAGAGACTGAACTTTCTGACAAGGTAAGCTGGAGCCTAGCAGAATTCTACCTGGCCTCCTATGTATGTATAGGATGACCATCTTGAAAAAAACAATACATGATAGTTAAAAATATTGTTCTGCAAATCTTGAAATATACATATTTGTTTTGGAAGCTGCAAAAAGGAATCTTTAAAGTTTGTTCTGCATATTTGATTAGAAAGCTCTTAAAATTAGACATATTGGTTGGCTTTGCTGTAATAAAACACACATAGTACCTGTCCTTAAGGTCTAGGCTCTGAAACAAGCATTAAAGCAGACAGATCATGGACATGCTCTTCATAAAACATTTTACTTAACTACCAACAATTGGGGAAATCAAGTTGAAAATTGGTATTCGTTGTACTCTTTTCCAGCTTTTGTGTAGAGGTGAATTTTTTTTTTTTTCAAAATATAGGGTTGGGGAAAATTAAAAGCTTTTTTTTTTTTTTTTTTTAGTAGAAATTTGTTTTATTTGCTTTTTAGCTCTCTGACCTTTATGGGGGCAGGTAGAAAAATGAGAAAGATAACCAGAAGTTCCCTGTGGTTTTGAATCTTATTTTGTAATTAGTACTTACTTATCACATTGGACAAGTAGGTCTGTAGTTAAATAATTAAAGTAATATCTTTATCAATAAATGGCAAGTTATAAAAACTGTGTTACATTCACATAGAGGTTTGTTTTGTTTTTAGTTTACATAAAGCTTTTTTATGTGAAAGGCAAGTAAGTAAAAATGGTTTATCCTTATTTTACAAAAATTAAGTGACTTATTTTAGCTAATAGTTGGTAAGTAGTACCAAAGTATTATTTTACGGGTCTGTAAATTGCAAGTACATCACTTATGAAATATATACAAATATAAAGAATTGAGCTAGGTTTGTGGCTCAGTGGTAGAGTGCTTGCCTAGCATGTGTGAGGCACTGGGTTCGATTCTTAGCACTGCATATGAATAAATAAAATAAAGGTCCACTAAAAAAATTACAAAAAAAAAAAAGAGAATATAAGGAATATAAAATTTAGTACTAGAAGAACACTATTTTAAAATTGTACTATTGAAAGTTGCTTTTCAACTTAGGCAGACTAATTAGATAAAAATACTTTTAAAAATACAATTTATCATATTTTAGATTTCTAATTAAGCTAAATTTTAAAAAGCATTTAAGAAGAAGCAAAAACTAAAACTAAAAGTTTCTAAAAGATATGAAAGAATATCTTTATGACTTGTAGACAATAATTTCTTTAGGCACAGAAAACAATAATCATAAAAGGAAGAAATGATGTTAGATTTCATCAATTAAAAGCATCTACTTGTGAAAAGAAAACATTCAAAAAGTGAATAGGCACATCATAGACTAAGACAAAATATTTATAAAACAGATATGTGATAACCAACCTGCGTCCAAATATATAAAGGGTACCCACAACTTAATGATAAAGAGACAATTCGGTTAAAAATTAGACAAGATTTGAGGAGACATTTCACAAAGAGAGATATATAAATGACCAGTAAGTACAGCACACACATTGTTAGTCATCATAAAAATGCAAAGTAAGTTGATAGATATTAGGACACCAGAATGGCCAAAATTTAACAAGAAAAAATACTGACAATACCAAATGATGATTAGGATGTGAAGCAACCAGTGTTCTCATACATTGCTTACAGACATGCAAAGATGGTGCATATACTTTGGCAAAATAGGTTAGCAGTTTTGTGGGTTTATTTATAACAGCTCTTTTGAGGCATAAAATTTACTGGTTTTAAGTTTGCAGTTCAGTGAGTTTTGGTAAACGTGTACAGTTATGAAAACAGTAGAACAACCAAAATATATAACATTTCCATTACCTTCATGTCCTGTTACACATGCTCCAGGTAACTGTGCGTCTGTTTTCAGACAATATAGTTTTACCTTTTCTAGAATATCGTAGAAATGCAGTCATTTCAGTTAAAAATTAGACATTTAAGTATGTAACATTTTGTGTCTGGCTTTTTTTTTCTTCCTCACCAGAATACTTTTGGGATTCATTAACGTTGCATTTTAAAAATTGGCAAAAGATTTGAACAGACATTTAACAAAAGAATATAAATAAATGATCAGTAAACATACCATATTAACATACTCAGTATCACTAGTCATCAGACAAATAAAAATTAAAATCTTGATAATACACGTATTAGCAATTGGAACACAAATGCATTGCTGGTGGGAGTTCAAAATGGTACAGCTACATTCAAAAACAGGCAACTTTTTTTAAAAAAATTAATGCTATAATTCCCATATAAAACATTTATTTTACTTCAGTGTAATTTATCCAATATAATGATGAAGTAATTGTTCACTAAAGTTCATGGTACCTTTTGAAATTTTTTTTCCCAAGCATTGGGGATTGAACCCATTGCCCTGCACTTGCTAGCTTCATCACCAGCCTCCACCCACATCTGCTTGTCTCTCTCTCTCTCTCTCTCTTTCTTTCTTTCTTTCTTTCTTTTCAGATAAGTTTCTCAGTCTGGCCTCAAATATAAAATCCTCCTGCCTCAGCCTCTCAAGTAGCTGGCATTACAGGTGTGCGCCACTGTTTGTAGCATTGTTCATAGCTTATTCGTAGCACTTTTTCTTACAGCAGCCAAAAACTAGGAAATAACTAAAATGTCTACCAATAGGAAATAGATTTTTCTAAGTTCTAGAATAAGTAAGACTAATTATATTGCTTTTCTATTGCCACTATAACAAATTACCATAAACGTAGGGGTGTAAACAGCACATACTTTTTATCTTACGTTTTTATAGGTCAGAAGACTAACACAGTCTCCTCAGACTAAATCAGGATGCTGATAGAGCTGTCATTTTTGCTGTGGGCTCTGGGTAGGATCCTTTTTCTTGCTTTTTCTAACTTCTAGAGGCTCTACTCCTTGATTCGTGGTCCTCTTACTCTGTCTTCAAGCCAACATTGCATCACACTGACCTCTTCTGCCTCCTTCCTCTTTTAAGGACCCTTGTGATTACATTGGGTTCATACTAGTAAACCAGAATAATCTCCCCATTTTAAAGTCAGCTGATTAGCTGTTTATTTCTGTCTATAGCCTTAATTCCTTTTGTCACATAGGTAACATACAGTTTCCAGGGATTAAATCATGAACATCTTTAGGGACCATTATTTCACCCTTCCATACTTCTAATCTTTTTTAAGATTTAAAAAAGAGTGGTTATTGTCCCTGAAGAGTACCGAGTAGAAAGTAAGGGGAATTAATTGGGCAGTGATGTGTGGAATTTGGTGGCAAAATAGAAGTGTCTTCTGTTATGCTAGAGGGAATATACAAGGTTGTAATCATTTGTCAAATTCACACAGCTAAGATTTATATATTTCAATGTATGTAAATTTAATTTTATAAAAAGTACTATTAAAAGTAAAAACAATGAGGGGACATGGGGAATGGGAGGAGGCATAGAGGAAACATGGGATTACAGGCATGCACCACAATACCTGGCATCACAAGTTAATATTTAAAGTATCGGACTTTGCAGTAATAACTGAAGTTTCTTTTTGGTAGCCATGAAGAACTATATTCAGGTCGCCCTTATGGAGCCCTTGATTCAGGTTTCAATAGTGTGGACAGTGGTGATAAGAGATGGTCAGGGAATGAGGTAAGTGTTTCTTTATTCTGAATGTCATAACTCCTGATTAAGAGAAAATAAAATAATGAAAAGGAAATATCTAAACTGGATCCAGTTTTCTTATTACATAACAGATAAGCCAAGGCAAATATCTCACATAGCTCTACCATTCAAAAATAGTATTCTGTTTCTTTACCATCTTTTTATCATGTGTATTCTCACATGCTTGTTCCTCATTGTATCAATAGTTTCTTTTTCTGGAAAGCTGAATAGCAGTTAAGTCAGTAAAACTGAAACCTAAAATCTGAGGGTCTGGGGTAAATCTGGAGCAGAGATGGTAGAAGAAGTGCTAGAAGGTAGGAAAATAAATAGTAGTAAGGAGATGGAATCTTACTGAAGAATACCACATGCTCAGAATTACATTTTTTTTCCTGTTTTGGTCAATTACCAGTGATAATGTTTCCTGCTTTTTTAAAATTATTAAGGTGTAATATTTTAGCTATACATTTATTAAATGAACAAATGAGCTTTTGTTACCCGGACCCGTAACATAGTTTATAACATGTTTCACTGAATGCAAAGAAAATCTAATTTTGGACTAGGGTTGTGACTCAGTGGCAGAGCGCTTACCTCGAACCTCTGAGGCACTGGGTTTGATCCTCAGCACCACATAAAAATAAATAAACAAAATAAAAATATTGTGTCCCTGTATAACTAAGAAAATTTTAAAAAAAATAAATTTTGACCTCAGCTAATTTATAACTTTTTTTTTTTTGTACCAGGGATTGAACTTGGGGCATTAAACCATTGAGTTATATCTCCAGCCCTTTTATTTATTTGTTTGTTTGTTTATTTGTTTATTTATTTTTATTGGGGGGGGGAGGTTACCAGGGATTGAACTCAGAGACACTCGACCACTGAGCTGTATCCCTAGCCCTATATTTTATTTTATTTAGCGACACTAAATAGGGTCTCACTGAGTTGCTTAGCGCCTAACTATTGCTGAGACTGGTTTTAGAACTTGTGATTTTCCTGTCTCAGCCTCCCAAGCCACTGGGATTATAGGTGTGTGCCACCTCCTGGTCTTTATTTTTTATTTTTGACACAGGGGCTCACTAAGTTTCTTAGGGTCTCACTGAGTTGCTGAGGTTCATGGAACCTCCTGCCTCAGCCTCCTAAGTCCCTGGCCATAGCCACCACACCTGGCTACTTTTATTTATAACTTAGGATTGCTTGTGTATGTATATCTGGGTAGCTGTGTACATAAATGTCGCTTTATCCATAGAGAGATATATGTAGATAAAGTTATATACTCATAAATACCTTTATTTCTTCTTTTTGGTAATTATAGTAAAATATATGTAACATAAAGTTTTAACCATTGGGGTGGGGGATACTGGGATTGAACTCAGGGGCACTCAACTATTGAGCCACATCTCCAGCCCTTTTTTGTATTGTATTTAGAGATAGGGTCTCACTGAGTTGCTTAGCACCTTGCTATTACTGAGGCTGGCTTTGAACCCACAATCCTCTGCCTCAGCTCCTGAGTTGCTGGGATTACAGGCGTGCACCACTGTGCCCAGCTAAGTTTTAACCATTTTAAAGTGTACATTTCTTTTGCATTCAGTACATTCACATTGTCCTACAATAATCTTCATTGTTTTATTTCCAAAACTTTTTCACTATTTTTTCTTAAATGTAATTTTAATTAGTTTATATTGTGCTCATATAAATATGCATCCAAATTTGAAAAATTTTTTTAATGTTTCTACTACTTTTTTAAGCCTACAGATGAATTTTCAGATTTGCCTCTCCGAGTAGCAGAGATTACTAAAGAACAAAGACTACGACGAGAAAGCCAATACCAAGAGAATCGCAACAGTTTAGTAGTAACAAATGGTGGAGGTAAACATAATCTCAATGACATCTGAAATCTTTATAGTCACCTTAACTTTTTTTAAAATATGTACTATAAATAAAAAATATTCATCAGTTGTTGATGGACCTTTATTTTACTTACTTATTTATATGAAGTGCTGAGATTCAAACCCAGTGCCTCACACATGCAAGACAAGCACTCTACCGCTGAGCTACAACACTAGCCCCTGGTCATGTTAACTTTTTAAAGTGGTCTCTTTCACATCTATTCCTGTGGTTCATGTATCTGTAACTTCTTCACTTTTGGAGGGGTGTGGGGAGAGGGAGTACTATCAGTTTAACCCAGGGTTGTTTAACCACTGAGCTACGTCTCCAGCCTTTTTTATTTTTTTATTTTTAGATAGATTCTCAGTAAGTTGCTTAGGGCCTCACTAAATTGCTGAGGCTGACTGAATTTGCCATCCTCTGCCTCAGCCTGCAGAGCCACTGGGATTACAGGCATGTACCACCATGCCTGGCCACATCTTCTTTTAAAGTACCATTCTCCCTTAGTAAGATTTTCCTTTTTGAGCTGGGGATGTAGCTTAGTAGTGCAAGGCCCTGGGTTTAATCCCCAATACCAAAAAAAAAAAAAATCAAAACAACTCCTTTTTTAAGGCATTATTTGATCTCTGTAAGAATTCAGCACTTTTCTTTTTCTGTATGTTTGCCTTTTCTTTCATCTAGAATAATGATTTTCAAGGACTTATGAATCCATTTTCCTTATTCTGGCATTTAAAACATTGTAGTTTTCATAGAGTGAGCAGGTTTTTTTCTGCTTTCTTGTACTTCTGAAGCAGACTTGAAATATTGTAATCATTTTATATTGCTTTAGTTTGAGTAACCACATACTGATGTTTAAATTTTGTGAATCGCATATAAAGGAAGAAATGGCTTTGATTTTCCATTATGTTGTAACAGAAGAGCTTTCATCTGTGAATGATTATTTCAATTAAGAGGTTTGCTGTTTTTCTTTTCCTCACCACTTTGATATTCTTTATTCTGGTCATTTAATATTGCATTCACATTTCAAATAGTTTCAATTTTCTTTTAAATTTTTTTCTTATATATGTTCCCTTCAGTTCATTTGATATATAAAATAATTTAAAATAATTTTTAGTTTTTCTAATTTCTAATTAGAAAATTTCTAATTTCTAATTTTCTAAATTTTCTAATTTTCTAATTTCCATTTTGAAATGTACTATAAATACTGAATAGAGATGTACTATAAATAAAAAATATTCATCAGATTTTGAAGACTTTCTGTGAGAAAAAAATATAAAATAATAGTATCTTATGTCAGCTATTTAAAATAACATTTAGATATACCAGACAAAAGTAAAGTATTTAAATTAATGTCCCTTTTTTTTATTTGTTCTAATTAGTTAACCATGATAGTAGAATGCATTTTTACACACTGTACATAAATGGAGTATAACTTCTCTTTCTTCTGGTTGTACATGATGTAGAATCATACCAAGTGTGTAATCATATACATACATAGGGTACTAATGTCTGATTCATTGAACTATCCTTACTATCCCCATACCTCCTCCCCTTTCTTCACTCCCTTTTGCCTAATCCAAAGTACCTCTATTTTTCCCTAGCCACTCCCCCTGCCTTATTATGAATTAGCTTCCACATATCAGAGAAAACGTTTGGTCTTTGCTTTTGGGGGATTGGCTTATTTCACTTAGCATGATATTTTCTAGCTCCATCCATTTACCTACAAATGCCATAATTTCATTCTTCTTTAAGGTTGAGTAATATTCCATTGTATGTATATACCACAGTTTCTCTATCCATTCATCTATTGAAAAGCATCTAGCTTGTGAATTGAGCTGCTATAAACATTGATGTGGCCGTGTCACTTAGTATGCTGATTTTAAGTCCTTTTAATATAAACTGAGGAGTCTGATAGCTGAGTCAAATGGTGGTTTCATTTCAAGTTTTCTGAGCAATCTCCATACTACTTTCCAGAGTTGTTGCACCAATTTGCAGTCCCACCAGCAATGTATGAGTATGCCTTTTTCCCCATATCTTTGCCAACATGTATTATTACTTGTATTCTTAATAATTGCCATTCTGACTGAAGTGGGATGAAATCTAAGTAGTTTTGATTTGCATTTCTCTAATTGCTAGAGATGTGAACAGTCTTTCATATATGTATTAACCAATTGTATTTCTTCTTGAAGTCTCTGTTCAGTTCCTTAGCTGAAGGGTTGTTTTTTTTTTTGTTTTGTTTTGTTTTGTTTTTGTTTTTGTTTTTTTTTTTGGTTTTGAGTTCTTTATATATCCTGGAGATTGATACATCACCTTCCCACCCCCCTTTTTTTAACATGGCTACTAGAAAATTTTAAATTACCTATATGGTTTACTTTCAGGGCTTCCATTCTTTTTCTCTTAGACCATGCTGGTCTAGCTAGTATGAAGAAGTGATGTTGCTTTCTTGGGAAATGGTCATAATATAAACTATTTAATCAGACAGATTGTGTACATTGAAAGAAATGGATTTCTGTACCTGGTTTCTAATTTTTTATCTTTTTAGTTATTAACAAATTTTAAGGTGCTGGGTTTGTGGCTCAGCAATAGAGCTCTCACCTTGCACATGCGAGGCACTGGGTTCGATCCTCAGCACCACATAAAAATAAATAAATAAAATAAAGGTACTGTGTCCAGTTATAACTAAGAAAAAAAACTTTAACAACTTAAAAACTTATTTTAATACTAACTGCAGTTACAGAATTATTTAGAAATAATTGACTCAGAAAAAAACTAAATTAAAAAATAGTCTTCTCCAAATTATCTATTCCCAGAAACTACAACTTTTAGGTAGTCTATGGGTCATCATAAAATAATGGTTGGTTGAGGTTTAATGTATTTCTGGAGAAACCATCTTAACAGCAAGGATTTTTCTTAGTGTACCCTTTTAACTAGTTGTTAAAAGTTTTCAGTTTTAAACTTAAAAATAATAGGACATTCCAAAACTTACCAGATGAAACAATTAGGTGGCTATATCTTATTTATATTCCTTTCTTTTCCCTAAAGCATCTTGAGAAAAAAATTCCTTAAGTGATTCCTTTCATTCACAAATTGCTGCAAACAAAATATCTTCAACATTGACCTCTAGTGAATAATTTTCTAAATAGAAAAATCTTTGTTCTGATCTTTTTTTTTTTTTTTTTTTTTTTTTAAGTCTGACAACAGTTTCAAGAAGGGAAACAGCCAGTAACTCTCTTTCTTGCCAAGTCCGGTTTCTTCCTACCCTTTCTCTTTTTTATAGCCTTTCACATTTTTTTGAGTTGATTATGTTAGGTTTTCTGCCTTACAGTTCCCCAAGAGATATTAAGCCCCAAACTAAAGCATTAAAAGAAGGTGCACTTTTCCATCTTTAAAAATTAATCTGTTGTATTTATTCCACAAACTCAAACAGTCTTATTTTAAAAAAAGAAGGAAAGAAATATTGAAGGTCTGCATTTCAATAGTTACTATCAGTTATTGCATTTTTTGAGTGAATTAGGACTAAGATTTTCAGAAGACTGTTTTTGTGAGTAGCCGAGGACTAAATAATTAAGGTTTATGTAAATTACCCTTATCATTCCTTCTACTTTCAGAATAGAAAATGTTGGGGAGAAAGAAAATATAATTTAAGTAAATGTCTTTTATTGGCTGTCTTACTTGGAATATTTTTTTCTGGTGTGTGTGTGTGGTATATACAGTGGAACATGATCTGGATCAAATTGACTACATTGACAGCTGTACTGCAGAGGAAGAAGAGGACGAGGTGAAACGGTCCAAGGGACTGGACTCAGAGAGCCTCAGTTCACAGTTTATGGCATATATTGAACAACGGCGAGTCTCTCATGAGGTAGTATTGCTCTCCCCTAGTAAGAACAATTAAGGTAGTATAATTTTCTATCATATCAGTGATTTGTTTGTTTAGCCCTAATTATTGTATAATGTTCACTTCTGATTTTAGTCCTAAATTTTTCAGATTTATTCAGAAAATCAGACAATATTCTTAAGTAGGATTTAGGTTTGTTTTTCAAATAAGGAGACAGATTTTGTAATTTTGAAGAAGGACTAAAAGGGTTCCTAAGAGTAGCCTAAGGCCTTTGAAGAAAACACAAAGGAATGTGATGCTTTTCAATGTTTTTAGGATTTCTAGTGAGTCTTTGTTTTTTGCTTTTTTTATTGATATTAACTGAAAAATCATAATTTGATTGATCACTAATTAAGAATTATACCACAAATTTAACTTCTGAGGCAATATACAACTTGCCCATAGAATTTTTATTATAAACTTAAAATTATTGAAGCTTTTAAATTAAGTTAACAGAATATAAATTGTTTGCTATTAAAATTCTTGGGTGTCTCTTATAGTGGAGTGTTGAATTGCCTTAGAAAACAAATGAGCATTCAGCCCACTGCAGAATCTTTGCCAGTTCCCCAAGGGTCTCAAGTAGAATAGCATTCTTCAGTATATCTAGTCAGTGTAGTAAAATGGCTCTATTTGGGTGGATGTGATGTCGATGTCTGGAGTTCATCGCAGGCTCTGAGCAGGGGTTATTTGGGAAACAGTTGGGGCCTTTTTGGAGAATGATGTATTTAATCACTTTTAAGTGGGGCTTGTTGTAGAGTGATATTATCATCTTTAGAAAGAATCCTTTGGTTTTCCTATTTGAAAGCTTTTGAACACAATATTTTTTGTTCAGAGGATACTCTTGCACTTAAAGTTGAATAAAGTTATATAAGTCAAATCTTATAGCCCAGAGATAGCACTAGACCAGGTGATTAATGAAGTGTGTGTGATTTAGGCTATTAACATCTCTGCTGAAATAAAAACTACTTTACAATAAAAGTAAAATTAATAATTTCACATTATACTCTTTAAAGAAAACCTTTTTCTTTTCTTGTGATCCTCTTTGATCACTGTATGGTTAATTAGGCTACAAAAGTATCTCCACTAAAACTGAAAACACTATTACACTACTCTGAAAAAATAAGCTACCATTTCTTTAATCCATTTTATTGGTTCTTTGTAATTGGTTTTAAATTCCACCTACTTACTATATATGGTAGTTTTCAATGATTGTGTATCATAAGGTTCTTTATGACTTGTTTCATAAATCTTTCTAAAATTTGATGATCTGTAAAATTATGATGAAGCAGTATTATTTTAGATGGCTTAACAACCAGTGAAGATATGTCTTTTTGTATTCCTGTATACTATATTTTTAAAAGATTGCTTAAAAAATTTAAGTTTAAGAAACAAGCTATTTGAGATGTTAAAACATTTTGCTGTTATCTAATTTTATTAAAATTCCTCTCACATATATAGATCAACCCTGCCTGAACAGCGTATGACATATACTTACTTTTTAAACTAGATTAATGTCACATTCATTCTGTTATGGAAATTCAATGAACCTCTCACAGTAATCTTAAATAATTGCAATATCATAAAACCAGGGTGGTAAGTCACCGATATAGCATCTTTGGAGAGATGTTTATTTCTTAAAAAATGACATAGTCATCCAGGCTCAATGGTGCCTGCCTATATAGTCCCAGTGACTCAGGAGGCTGAGATGAGAGGATCACAAGTTCAGTCCTAGCTTTGGGAACTTAGTAAGGCCCTCAGCAATTTAGCAAGACTCTGTCTGATAATAAAAAATAAAAAAGATTAGGGATGTAGCTCAGTGGTAAAGCATCCCTGGTTAATTCCCCCCAAAAGTGACAGTCATAAAATCAGAGTAATTATTTTCTTATCAGGGTTTCAGAATTGTAATTCATTCTATATGCCCTAACATTAAAGCAGTCACCTTTTAACCCTTTGGAGTAAATTAGCAAAGAGGATTTTCTAGTTACGTGTAGATATATCACACGTAATTTCATGGAGGTAGAATATACTATATTGTGTTAAACTATACTGAAGTAGTTTGACATTTGATTTTTAGTTATCTTTTTTGGAGAAGTTGTTTTCTTAGTTTTCCCTTGAAGACTACCCCTTTTGATGATTTTTGGTGTTGACACAAGATTGTATTGCTTCTGTAAATTCTCATTCAACATATACTGTGATAATCTTTAAACTTCTTGCCTTTGGCTTATAATTTTATTTTTCAGTGTGTGATCCAGCTTAATTTTCCTTAGTAATACTTTTTGAAAATGACCTTTACCTTTTAGTTTATAGATAAGTTCAGTTGCCACTATTTCTCTTTTAATTAATATTGTATTTTACCTTAAAGAGAATTTACTTTTTGTTTTATTTATTTATTTATTTACTTACTTACTTATTTATTTTAGTATCGGGGATTGAACTATTCGGGGACACTCAGCCACTGAGCCACATTTCCAGCCATATTTTGTATTTTATTTAAAGACAGGGTTTCATAAGTTGTTTAGCACCTCACTTTTGCTAAGGCTGTCTTTGAACCTGAGATCCTCTTGCCTCAGCCTCCCAAGCCACTGGGATTACAGGCATGCACCACCACGCCTGGCAGTATTTTATCTTGATATACATCAGCATCCCCAGAACTATTTGTAAAACTAAGATAAGAGACAGTTATGGTAGTGAGCAAGTAAAGAGACAGTCTACCCAGTGAATTCCCTATTACTACAAATGTTCAATAGAAACTTGGTTAATGTTGGGGTGGGATAGATAGAAATTTCTGTCCTGGCTGGGCACAGCTGAGGCAGGAGGATCATGAGTTCAAAGCCAGCCTCAGCAGCACTTAGCAATTCAGTGAGACCTTGTTTTTAAAAAGGACAGGGGTTGTGGTTCAGTGGTTAAGCACCCCTGGGTTCAATCCCATTTTTTTACCAAAAAAAGAAAAGAAAAAGATAATTTGTGTCCTGGGTAGAGGCTTGTATTATATGACCTCTAAGATTCTTTCTTATCATTCAGTAAATATTAGTGGTTTTGGTCACTATAATTTATATAATATAGCAAGTAGGAAATCTTTTTTAGATATAATGTATATTGTGAATATTTTATCAAAAATATGCAAGTACTCTATAGCACTTTCAGAAAGTTTACATTTTAAGATTCTGTTGAAATTATTTTTACTGTAATGCACAAATCCCTAAAAAGTTGAATGTGAATGGTGTAATCACTGTATTTTGGATACACGTTAAATTGATTTATTTATCCTATTTTTGATTTAGTGTTCACCAGTAAAGACAAGTGCCATTAGGGAGTTTCAAAAAACAGAAGACATGAGAAGATATTTACATCAAAACAGGTTTGAAAAAGCAATTCTATTTACTTCTTTCTGTCTTAAAACTCAGTGATAAGAGTGAAGTAATTTTGGTTTTCCCCTAGATGCATGTATAATGAAGACGTTTAGGTATTGTGTGTTTTAGAGACCATGTATTTAAAATGATGACAGTGTTCTTTTGTGCTCCTGCTATAAAAAAAGGTAAAATTGATTTATTAATTCTGAAATCAGGTCACCTGAACTATAGCAGTACAAGTAATTAATTTGAAGATACTTAAGAGCTTTAAGATGGTTGTGTTGATAATGTATGGATTCATGTATAAATAGGGCTTAAAGATTTTTTTAACTTAAATTTTGACTAGATAACAGGGACAGATATAATGATATGTATTCTTATTCCTATCTTGGTCAGTATGATCTTTCCTCTACACTTAGTACCTATTTCTAAAATGAGCTTGACTGTTTAGAATGCTGCTTCTCATCCTTGAATTCCAAAAGCTTTTTTCTCATAAACTATATGACAGTAGCTGAAATTTTTCCAACAGTTGGTTCTTTCCCTCTTCTGTTTTTATGAAGTCTTTTCTTTTCCCTACTTTTTTTTTATTGGTGCATTATAATTTACATACTGATGGGATTTGTTGTTACATATTTGTACATGCACACAGTACACAATATAACAATAAGATTTGGCCAGTGTCATGATGAAGTCTTAAAGCAGCATCCCCAACCTTTTTTTTATTTTTTGAAACAGGATCTCACTAAGCTGCCTTATGAGATCAGGGTCTCGAATTTAGCAGTCCATCTGCCTCACTGAGTTACTGAGGCTGGTCTTTAGCAGTCCTCCTGCCTTAGCCTCCTGAGTTGCTGGGACTATAGGCTTGTGCCACCACACCTGGCTGATATGCCTATTTTTAAATGACTGTAAATTTACTACGTAGAAACTGTTGTACATAGTTCTTTATGCTTGAGTGGTTATTAATGTTATCTCAGGGACTGTGATATATATGAATTAAAGAAAATGTAGAAAGAACAATGAAAGAAAAAAATCTCATAACTTGGCTTAGTTAAATTTTATATGCTTTGACATTTATCTGAGAATAGCTTTTTAGTTACTATATGTTCTTATACCAAGGGTATGGTCTTTGAGAATCCGGTTTCATGCACAGGTTTCCTATTAACATTTACTCACCCTGGGCAGACCTAAGTTTTATCACCCATCCCTCTCACCTTCTATGTCCATCATAGGTGAGGCTAAAGATCTCCAGGATTTAGTAGAGACCCTCAAGGTAAAAGTCAGCTGTTTTACTCAGTTACTTTATGTATTAGTTTTGTCTTGTATCTATTAAGTTTAGCAGCTTAAAACACCCATTTATTTTATCACAGTTCTATAGGATAGAATTCTAGGCTAGCTTGCATAACTTTTCTGCTTAGAATCTTTAAAGACCAAAGTCAAGGTGTTGACTGGCCTAAGCCCTTTATTACTATATGGCTTACATTTAAATTTTTTGAACTGCATATGAAATCCAAGTACCGTATTATTTAGTCATTTATTAAATTTCAAAGCCAACTCACTAAAGACAAAGGCTCAAAATTGCCTTTCATCATTTACTAATAAAGTACCATGTCTAGGGTCAATGGCCTTCATCAGTAGTCACCTTCCTTTGGTGAGGGGATTTTATCCTGTGTGGAGAGGATGAAGTATCTTCTTCAGTTTCAGACCCCAAAAGTTTATGATCTCCTTCCTGGGATCCTGTGTCTCTACCAGTTCCCAGAGAAAATTATTCCATATTATACCGTACTAAATACCAGTTACATACCACTAGCAGCAGGACAATCAGCAACATGGCCACAAACACCAGCAGGGTCAGCCTGTGGTGCCACATCTTGGGTGGAGGGTGGTCCCCTTAAGTTTGTGGGTGCAGGTTGCAGTGAACGGGTACATGCCCTAAATTTGTATCTGGAGACTCTGGAGAAGAATCCACTTACAAGCTTGTACATGTTGTTGACAGAATGCAATTCATGTAGTTATAGACTAAGGACCTTGTTACCTTGCTGCTATCTGTCAGGAATTGTTCTAACTATAAAGTCCACCCACATTTCTTGGTTTGTGGCCCCCTCCATGTTCAAGAAGCAATGGTGGGCTAAATCTTCTGACATTTTAAGTCTTTCTGACTTTCCTTTCTGCCCATCTCATAAACTTTTGGCTTCTTTTGCTTTAAGGACTCATGATTACATTAGGTCCACCCAGATAATCTCCCAATTTTAAGGTCAACTGATTAGTAACCTCAGTTTCTTCTGTAAAGACCCCTCTTCTGCCGCAGTCTGGCTGGGCACAAAATCATGAGCCACTCACACCTTGTAGATTCAAACAGCAACTCTTTATTCTCGAACTGTCACCGGCACTCTACACACAGGTTCTGGGCAAAATTCATGTACTCCACCAGGCTCTGAATCCCAAATACTTTCTGAATCCCGCAAGAACTCAACGGGAACTCAAGGAGCAGGTGGGTGCTTGAGGCAGCAGGATACACCCTATTCCCAGCAGGGTACACCTTAAACCTGGAACCGCCCTAAACCCAAGGAGCGGGATACTCCCTATTCCCAGCAGGATCCACCCTGGTCCTTGAGCAGGGTCACCTTTCTCATGCAATGTCACTGCAAATGACCTGGGTCCAATATGGAGAGTCCTTCCTCTAAGCAACATTGGGTAGGCTGACAAAGAAATTGCAATGTGTCATTCCTACTTGGCAATGGCTCTCAGCACTCTTCCATATAATTTAGCATGCTCATTGGAATAAGACATGGGGGCTGAGTCTACCTAATACTATTTAATCCAAAGTTTCTATTTTAATTCTCTTTTAGAATCTAGTATTCTTTTTTTCATGGTACCTTAGCAATGTATTTAGCAATATATTTTAAATATTACTTTCAGCATTGTAGTTTTTTCCATTGGAAGAGTCATTCAAGGTATTTAGTCAGACCCAATGCTAGAAATGAAATCCATAATAACTTCTTAATTGGATATTTCAAATCACTAAAGTCTAATGTAGTCCTTGAGTAAGAATTTCATACTTTAACTCCAGTTACCAGTTAAATTCTAAGATCAATATATACTTCATTTGTTTATATAGCAGATGTTTGTTAAATATCTACTATGTGCCAGGTACTTTTCTGGGTGTGGGGATTTATTTATGAACATCAGTCACAATTCCCTCCATGAGCTTACATTCAGTTGGAATAATGAATAAGAATCCAGAAATACACAATCGCCTCAAAATGCCTGACAACTCTCTCAGGCTCACAAGACTTGTATGTTACTTGGATAATATGTTAACAAAAAATCTGTCTCAGCAGTCTGACAGCTTCAAAGACGCAAAGGAATTCAGTCAGTTAACAAATTGCTACTTGCCCACTCTCATCCTGGCTCTCTGCTAGTGAACTGACAAAGAAAGTTGCTTACTTGGTTTTGTCTCTCAATTCCCTTCCTTTCCCCTCATCCACCAAGCTCTTCTCCTCTTTATATACCCCCAGCCTACCTCCTGAGGTTAGGAAAGTTTAAATAGAAAGTTTAGAAAATTGGTGAGTGTTTTATAGTTATTTGCCAAGATAGATTATGTAACTTTGAATTTGAAGCTAGTAAAATTATCATTTTTTAATTATCAAAATATCATTTTTTAAAAAAAGACTGCTTATAATTTGAATAGCATTTTAATGTAGGAGAGATGCCAATAATGGGCTGGGTCCTTTAAAGTTTATTAATTTTTGTAAGAAGCGATATGAAAGTAAAGAATATTTGGGTTAAGCCTGGAAGTTTTTTGTCTCGAGTATATTAAAGGTTAAAAAAAAACTACTCACATTAAGTGATTTTACAAAGAGAACAATTCAAAATCTGCCTTATAAAGTTTGGATTTACTCAGCTCAAGTTACAAGATTTAAAGGATGAATGTTTTACCTGCATTTTTGTTTCTTATGTGCCAATATTCCATTCTTTTGGGAGACAATGCCAGTGCCATTCATTCAAATAGTATTTCTTGAGCACTACAATGATTCTGGCTCTGTTCTAGGTCCCTGATATTTTGGAGTTTTCCTTTTAGTAGATGTAGACAAATGTATGTTACAAATATGTGTCTGGCCTTGCTAAGTGCTATAAAGAAAAATAAAACGGACTGAAAGAGATAATAGTGTCAAGGTGAGAGGAAAGTGAAAGTAATGTATTATTAGGTGATGCTATTTCAGTAGAAATCTGACAGTGTCATGCAGCAAGCACCACGGCTATCAAGGGTAGAAACTTCTAGGCAAGACCCTGAGGCAAGCACATACTTGGTATATTTAAGAAACACCAAGGAGTCTGAACAAGGCAGGACAGGTTTGGGGTAGATGATGATGTTTAAAGAAGTGGAGAGAATTAGGGCTTGAACAACTAGCAAAAGAAACTGAGGAGTGGTCATAAGGATAGAAGAGAGGGTTGTCTCAGAGGCTAAATGAAGAGAGTGATTTAAGTAGAAAAAAAAAAAAGACATAAACTACTGATAGGTTCAGTAAGGTAAAGACTAGGACATAAATATTAGATTTGGGAATGTTTATCATTGGCAAATTTGGGACCTAAAAGAGCAGGTCAGTGAAGTTAAAAACAGGATTCATTTTGGAGTGGGAACAAAATAAATTGATGAGATAAAATGAAGACATGGATTTTTAAAGAATTTTGGACCAGGCACAGTGGCACACACCTGTAATCCCAGCGACCCGGGAGACTGAGGCAGGAGGATCTGGAGTTCAAAACCAGTCTCAGCAAAAGCGAGGCACTAAGCAACTCAGTGAGACTCTGTCTCTAAATAAAATACAAAATAGGGCTGGGGATGTGGCTCAGTGGTCAAGTGCCCCTGAGTTCAATCCCTGATACACACATGCACACACAGGCACACACACTCTCACACACACACACAAAAAAAAAAATTGTATAACATAGTGCTAAATTTATGGTACATAAACATTCCTAGAATGGGTTTATTTGGCTCTTTCTGTGTTTTGGTCCAGTTCATCTACACATGGTCAATAAAAGCCACAGGAAACTTTAGCAGTGAAATTAGTAATCTAAAGACAAAGGTAGCTAATTCCTGTTTTTATAAATATATAGTCATTAGAATATACTTTTATGAGTTGTGTATACATGCAGTATCTTACTTAATTTTCATAGCATCTTACTGAGGATACATAATTATCCCCATTTTTTATAAACGAGAAAGTTGAGACTTAAGGAAGTTTAATAACTTTAAACTAATAACTAATTCATTGAATTAGGCCAAACCTTGGAGATTTGTGTAGGTTTGTGTGGATGGTAGATTATTCCCATTGCTTCTGTTATTTTATCAGAGAGTCAGCGTCTCAGGCACAAGTCTAGGCAGCTAGGCAAAGTAAGATGTCCACCTGTCCAATGAGCAGGAAATTATGAGCTTATAGTCATTTATATCACCAGCTCCAGCTCCATCAGTGCTTAAGAACAGCTTCTACTGCAGTATGCTACAATACTTCTGCCACTCAACAAGTTTCATTTAAAAAAAAAAAGTGTATGGGGGGGAATGTTGTAAATACCTCAAAGTTTAAGAACCAGTATTTTTTTAAAAGTGAGAAAAGAACAATAATAATGTAGCTTAAGTTTTAGTTCATATATATATGTGTCTATCTATTTATATATGTATGTATGTTATGATACACACACACATATATATTTTTTGATACTGTGGATTGAACTCAGGGGCACTCAACTGCTGAGCCACATCCCCAGCCCTATTTTGTATTTTATTTAGAGACAGGGTCTCCCTGAGTTGCTTAGCACCTCATTGCTGAGGCTGGCTTTGAACTCCAGATCCTCCTGCCTCAGCCTCCCAAGCCACTGGGATTACAGGTGTGTGCCACCATGCCTGGCAGTTCACTTATATATTTTTAAAATTCAGAAAACTATAAGATAGACCAGTGTTTCTCAACAAAGTATACAGCACCACTCCCAAGAGGATACTTGGAAATGTGTTTATGTATTGTGGGAATTGGTTGCCAAAATGAGCTGCAGGTGATACTGGCAGGCTTTGAGGCTAAACTACCTATAATGTGCAGGGCAATATTTTACCAAAAAAAAAAAAAAAAAAGATCCTATTTGAAAAGTAGGAGATGCTTATATTGGAGAACGTGTTCATAGATTTAAAAAAAAAAAGAAGTCATGCAACATGAAGATCATGGCAACACTGAGGAATAACAAAGCTGTAATGGCCCAACATTACCACCTGGTGATTGGTATGGAAGAACTGGGTCATTCTCAGATTCAGATGTCTTCTTTACTACCATTTGCATATGCCAGGCTTCCCTGTTCTCTCTATCTTTAACTTTCACAGCCATCACAGGAGTAATGAGAACTATTAGTGCTTTGAAGATTTGTTTTTATTTCTCTGATTGCATACTTATTTCAGTGCATTTAAATCACCCTGACAGGCTAATAATTATTTCAGATTTCAGGTACTAAATGTCGGAAAGTCATTACTCCAACATTTTTAGTTTCAGGCACAAAAATGAGTTACAGAGACTTAAGACACGAAATCTGGTTCAGAAAAAGGGTAAATATCAGAGTATAATAATTAGCATTAATAACACTTAGAGGCAGATAGTACCTGTTATTTTATATGTATATCTTTTAGTTGTAGATGGACATAGTACCTTTATTTTATTTTATTTTTTTTATTTTATGTGGTGCTGGGGATCGAACCCAGTGCTTCACGCGTGCTAGGCAAGCGCTCTACCACTGAGCTGCAACCCCAGCCCCAGTACTTGTTGTTTTTAAGTATCAAATAGAGCTTCATCTTTTTCTTAAGAATAAAAGTCAACAGAATCTTTATTTTTGTTATTAAAATTTTTTTGTCAGTTGAAAATAAGTATAGAAGTGCTTTACAAGTACAGTTCCCAGGTTTTGTAGTATTCCAGATTTCTGTTGATAAAATGGCTTTGTATATAAAAGGATCTCAATTTACATGTATCTTGTTCTGATCATAGGAGGAAAGAAATGATACCATTTGAAAAGTGATCCCAACTAGCTGTTTGTCAGTATCGTCTGACACTGACAGTTGTTAACTAGCTGTAGAATAATCAGTGATACCATCACATGAAATATGAGTTGGAGACATTAGTTATTTCTGTGGTTAAATTTAATGACTTAGTCTTAAGTTTATAAAATGCAGTTACTCTTTCAGTGCTACCAAAACATCTTACTGATATAACAGAAAGATACAGTAATGATAAACATTTCGCTTGTCCCTTATGTGTCTGTATCAAAGAATTTTTCCTTTTCTTTCTTTTTTTTTTTTTTGGATCAGGGTTCCAGTTGAGCCATCTTCTCACTTACAACTATCACCAAGTCACAATCAGGTAAATATTAGCAGATTTATTTATTTTTATGTTTCAACTTTGATTTTTAAAAACTAAAATGGAGTACTTAAATTGCCATTAGAGTAACTAACTGTGGCAAAATGGATAGCACATTGGACTTCTAGCCAAACCTGCAGTGGCCATTAAATTGCCATTAAATTGTGCACTCTTGTACGCTGTCTTCTTGGTCAGATAATACAACATGCACATGGTATTTGCTGTTTTTCAGGCACCAGACAGAAAATGAAACTTTATCTACAGTAATAGCTTTATAGTAGGTGTAAGAAAGTGCAAAGATGGAAAAGATTAGGAATAAACACATTGAAAAAAATGCTAGGTGACTACAAAGTTACTTAAATTAACATTATTTGCCTGTATTAATAGGGAATCTTGATAAGTTGATTCTCATCCCCACTTGCATGTACAAAATGATACCTTTGTTGCAGTTGTCATATACAGACTTGGAACTTCATCGGAGAAAAGAACAATTAGTAGAGCGCACTAGGAGAGAAGCACAGCTTGCTGCCCTGCAATATGAGGAGGAGAAAATAAGGACTAAGCAGATTCAGAGAGATGCTGTCCTGGATTTTGTCAAGGTGAGTCATTGGAATTCTTTGACTGATACTCTTAAAGTTTCTTAGAAGTGCTTATTTGTTCTGTGGAGACTGTCAGTTCTTTTTTTTTTTTTTAAGTATGTATTTATTTTTGGAGTTGTAGATGGACAGAATGCCTTTATTTTATCTATCTATTTTTATGTGGTGCTAAAGATCCAACCCAGTGCCTCACAAGTGCTAGGCAAGCTCTCTGAGCTATAGCCCCAGCCCTGTCAGTTTTTATTGTCTTAATTAAAACATCAATTTTTTTTTTCTCTTATTGTAAGGAATCTTGAGTAAATAGAGTGACTGAGTCTCCCCTAGTAGTGAGTAATTATAAGATAATAGAAATGATGATCTTCCTTTTTAACAATAATCTTCCTCTTAATTAGCACACTGCTATTGGACATATCACTTTACTATCCAGCTTTCTTTGATCTCTAGAGTCATAGTAAAGATCAGTAAGATCATAAAACTGAAAGTGCTGGGTAAACTGTAAAAGTGCCATGCAAGCATAAAATCTCATTGTCCAGACCTCTCCTACTTCTTCACTCTAGTAAATATACCAAAAATTAGCTAAACTCACAGGCTTCATTTTTTATAATCATCTTTTTAAAATTTAATTTTTAAGAATCAAACCCAGTGCCTCACATGCTAAGCAAGCACTCTACCACTAACCTACAGTCCACCAAGCCCTTTATAATCATCTGTGATTCTTTCCCTTTCTTCCCCACATCCACTCAGTAACCCCAGTTAATGTTTCTTAACATTTTGTAGCCTCTGTTGTAGCATATGAATTTTGATCATCTTATTTTATTTGTGTGATTTATCTTTTCATTCTGAAATTGCTTTGTAATTTTCTTCATAATTAATTGTTTGTAATTTTGTAAGCTTAATATATTTCTCTCTCATGTTCCTGCAAACTACAAAAGATAAGAACCATGTCTTTTTTACTTAGTTGCTATATCCCTAAAACTTAGCAGTTCTGAACCCACAGAAAAGTTCAATAGATATTTGTTAAATGAATGAATCATTCTTATCTTCTAAAAAGCTTTCTTTCCTTTGTTTGATAAGTTTAACCAAAGACCACCTTTTAAAGTACTATACTCATCTATTTTACTGTTTAACCTGACATTTTTGCTTCCCCCCCCCCAAATATAACAAGCCCATAATGATGATCTTTAGCTCTTTTCTCACCTGATTCTTTTTTATCTGAAAAGTTCCAGTGCCTAATATTTGCTGTCAAAATTAAGTCAGATAGTTGGGTACTGAGGCACATGCCTGTAATGCCAGCAGCTAGGGAGACTAAGGCAGGAGGATCACGAGTTCAAAGCCAGCCTCAGCAACTTAGCAAGGCCCTAAGCAACTCAGAGAGACGCTGTCTCCAAATAAAATATAAAAAGGACTGGGGATGTGGCTTAGTGGTTGAGAGCTCCTAGATTCAATCCCCAGTACCAAATAATAATAATAAGAAGTCATATTGTTTGACCAATGGCAAAAAAAAATAAAATTAATATTCTTCCAAATAGAACTTTATAGAGCTCTGAAAAGTTATCCCAACTAACTATATCATCTCTCAGTCCTTCTTTCCCTTCTATCTATCCTGAGATGTCTCTTCTTTTTAGTCCTTTTAAAACTAATCAAAATTCTTTATCGGTTTATTTATTTATTTATTTTTATGTGGTGCTGAGCATTGAACCCAGTGCCTCACACGTGCCAGGCAAGCACTCTACCACCAAGCCACAACTGCAACCCTGGTTTATTTAATTTTTGTAATGGAGAAGATGAGAGTATTCATCATGTTTCACAGACAAGGAATCTGCAGGTCTAGGGAAATTAAGCTATGTAATTATATACAATTAATTCATTTTCATAGTCAGAAGGCTTTAGTCTAAAGCCTAACTTGTTCATTTATTCATTCACTGACTTGATGATAGATCCTTATAGAATGCTATTATGTACCTGTATAAGCAATAAAAAAATGCTTAATATACAAGTTATGCCCACCAGTCACAGCTTAGATCTTACTAGGGGAAAACAAATATATACATAAAACAGAAAGTAAGATAGCTTATAATAAAAAGTACTAGTTTTTAGAGCAGATTATGCTTAGTGAAGCTAGCCAATCCCTAAAAAAAAAATACCAAATGTCTTCTTTGATATAATGAGAGCAACTAAGAACAGAAAAGGGAGGAAGAGCAGGAAGAAAAGATTAACATTAAACTGAGACATGAGGTGGGAGGGAAAGGGAGAAAAAAAGGGAAATTGCATGGAAATGGAGGGAGACCCTCATTGTTATACAAAATTACATATAAGAGGTTATGAGGGGAATGGGATAACAAACATGGAGGGAAATGAATTACAGTAGATGGGGTAGAGAGAGAAGATGGGAGGGGAGGGGAGGGGGGATAGTAGAGGATAGGAAAGGTAGCAGAATACAACAGTCACTAATATGGCAGTATGTAAAAATGTGATGTGTAACCGATGTGATTCTGCAATCTATATTTGGGGTAAAAATGGGAGTTCATAACCCACTTGATTCTAATGTATGAAATATGATATGTCAAGAGCTTTGTAATGTTGTGAACAACCAATAAAATAAAAGAAAAAAAAGTACTAGTTTTGTATCAAAGACAAAGGAGAAATTTGAAAACAAGTATCAGAATTGACCTCAGAAGGAGGTGACAAGGGACTTAGAAGAACGAATGGGTAGCCAGGAAGAAAAGAATGGATGATGGTCTAAAGATGAGTTTATTCTGTGTTGCAAGAATTTATGAATAGGTCATGAGCTAGGAACGAGCTTTATTAAGTTATACATTTAAAATAATGGCACTTGCCAGGCGTGGTGGCACATATCTGTAATAACCCCAGCTACTTGGGAGGCTGAGAGGCTGAAACAAGAGGATTGCAAATTTAAGGCCAGCCTGGGCAACTTAGTGAGACCCTGTCTCAAAATAAAAAGGGTGGGGATGTAGATCAGTTGTAAAGTGCCCCTGAGTTCAATCTCTAGTACCAAAACAACAAGAGTAATAATGGCACTTAAGCAGAGTACCAGCTTGGTTCGAGTTCTTATTGAAGACCAATAGAAAAAATGAATTGGTGAGATGGTAAAGATGATGCTGATGATACTTCCTAAATTTACTGAATGATCACTATTTACCCTACATACTGTTTCAAGCACTTATATTAACTCCTTTGGTCCTCCCAGTAGTCTAATAAGATAAGTACTAGGATATTCTCTTTTTATGCTCAGGGAGGATAACAATTTGCCTAAGATTAAGGTCAAATACTCTGCTAGTAAGCCACAGAGCAAGAATGCTAGTAAGCAGACTGGCTCCAGACCCTACTCTGACCATAATGCTATACTGCCCCTCAGTAATTGATCATTGCTACACTCTACCCTAGGTGCTATTCTATGCATTTTTCATAAATTTACTCAATTTTAGCTTTGCTTGTTGTAGAAGTTACATAGCTAGTAAGAGATAAATAATTACACTACAGATGGTCATGATTAAATGTCAAATTAAATCACAATCTAATTTAGGCAGAAGAGAACAATTTTAAGTTCTTAAGTAGGAGAAAAGCAAAAAAAATATAAATACTTCTGAAAAAACTAGTCTACTCATGTTAGAACAGGTTAGGAAGAAAGAGCTAGAAGGAAGAAATAAAATGGTAATTGCATTAATTAAGAAAATGGTGCAAAGTGAGGACATAAAACTAGAAGATTTCTAAGGTGACAGAGGGTTGACAGAGTTACATAGTGACATGAGTTTAGAATCAGAAATATCTGAATTTGAGTCCAACTTTGTCCTTTGTATGTGCTTGACTTTTGGAAAGTTATTGAACTATTCTGTACCTTTTGTTTCTTATAATATTTAATTATAAAGTGTTAACTTTCAGAATTATGATAGATATACCTAATATTTAATACTCTACTACGGTGGATTTTGTCCAGTAAGGGGTGTTGAACCCAGGAACACTCTACCACTGAGCTACATTCCCATTTTTTATTTTGAGACAGGGTCTTGCTAAATTGCCCAGGCTGGCCTTGAACTTACCATTCTCCTGCCTCAGCCTCACAAGTAGCTGGGATTACAGGTGTGCACCACCACACAGAGCACTACAGTGGATTTTTTTTTTTTTTCATGGTTCTGGGGATTGAACTCAGGCCTTGTGCATGTGAGGCAAGCACTCTACCAACCGAGCTATATCCCAGCCCTACAGTGAATTTTATCAAGAGGCATTTCAAAAGAAGCATTTTTATACTTTGCACAATAGATATGTAGTGACAAATGATGAATAAATCATGAAGATGAATGAAGAAAAGAAGGTTCCAAAGCAAAGTTTTGAGACTAAATGAAAGGTTTTAGTGGGAATCTAGCATGTGGGGAGTATGTAGGATTTGAGGTCAGAAGAAAGGTGTAAATTTGTACTTGCCCCATAAGCTCTTTGCTCAGTTTCCTCATCTCTGAATTATGGTTTTTGTTTATTTCACAGAATAAGAAAAGTCACTTGAGAAAACTGTGTGTAAGAACACATTGTAAAACACTGAATACACTGATATTGTTATTATTTGTGATAATAACAGAAATGAACAAATTGGGGGGAAATAGATATGCTAAATAGTGAATTTGTTTTTGTATATGTTGATAATGCAATGACATTGAGTTTCCAAGTAGAGTTTGAATAAGCAATTGAAAATGTCTGAGACTTAGCTAATAGAAAATTCAAGTTGTCAGTATTAGCATGATATTTAAAGCCATTAGAGAAGAAGGATTGAGTTCATATTGAGAGAATATTGAAAGAATATAATGGCACAATGTGTATGTAGGTATACATAAAGTTTTAAAATTTTTTTTCTTTTTTAAATACTGATAGAAATATGATAGTATAGTTTGTTGTTTTTCTTCATTTAAATTGTAAAATATTTAAGGTAGGGTGTAACATAAAGCGTTATATGTAAAAAATAAGGAAATTACTATAATTGTTTTAGTAAATACAGTTTACCATTTCAAATATGTGTTCCAGATTCTGACCAACTTTCTTTTTTTGTGGGGGTTTGGGGCATGTAGCAAAAAGCACCACAAAGTCCACAAAAGCAACAACTCCCCACAGATGGTGAGGTAAGTCTATATAATTACTTTGGGGGAGGGATTTATTATTTTTATAGTGGGAATGAAATGTTTTGAAGTGATTATCATTCTTTCAGTGATCGAAATATTGCCTTTTTTCTTTTTTTCCATCACAAAATTGTACTTAAGAAGATACAGGCTAGGGAGTTTATCAAAATTTCTAGGTCAGGATTTTATATGTATTCATCTACATGTATATCACTCTAGAGATTTCTTACCCTCCTCATCTCTGCTAGGGACATCATCCCCTTCTTATCCATTTCAAAATGTTCTCTATAATGCAAGATAGTCCTAGAAGCTCTAAGATTATTATTTGTGATAATAATAGAAATGAACAAATTGGAGGAAAATAGGTATGGGAAATAGTGAATTTGAGGTACTAGGATCAGTCCCCAATACCTCATAGATAGATAGATAGATAGATAGATAGATAGATAGATAGATAGATAGATAGACAACCCAAGTTTTTTAGTATGAGAAAATATATTTAGAATGTTTATTTTTTTTATTTTTTTAAGTACCATACGATTTATTTTTTTTAGTCATACATGACAGCAGAATGTATTTTGACATATAATACATACATGGAATGTACATATATCAATCATAATATCTATTCTATTCTGCTGCCCTTTCTATCCCCCCTACTCCTCCCCTCCTCTCATCCTTTCTCTCTATCCAATCTAAAGTGACACTTTTTTTTTTCTTTTTCTCATCACAACATCATAAATGTATTCTGTATAACAATGAGGTTCTCCTTCCATCTTCTGTGCAACTCCCCTTCTCCCTCTTTTTCCCCTCCCACCTCTCTTCCCTATTTAGTGGTAGTCTTCTTCTCATGCTCTTCCTCCCTATCCCATTTTGAGTCACCCCTCCTTATATCAGAGAAGACATTCGGCATTTGTTTTTTAGGGATTGGCTAACTTTCACTTATCATAATCTGCTCTAAAAAATGTCCATTAGAAAAGTGTTTTAAAATCTTGTTGAACTATAATAACTAATTCTATTTATATGAGAACTTTATATATTTGTATAATACCTGAAAAAGTCATTGAGACATTTTTAGTTGTTTTCACCTAATAATAATTCTGTACAAGCCTTTGACAATCAGAGTGTGATATGCTTAATAGTACATTTTCCATTTTTTACCCCAACATTTCCTTTTTGATGATTTTCTTGAGTAATTCATTCTCTGAAAACTAAAGCTTCACTAAAAAAATGTATAGGTTTAAATTGTTTAATTGTACCTTATTTACAGAGAAAGGTAATGAAGAGATGTAATTTGGCTCATGAGTCACCTGTATGTTAAATGAAGCCCCTTACTCTGTGATACTAATTATACAACTTTATGTTTGGTATCCTATTTATTATGTATTGTAAGCTACTAAAAATTCCAAACTTAGATTTTAAATATCTGCATCTCAAGATTATCCCTCCATGACTATTCTTTAAACTCAGAAAAACATTAACTGTATTGCTATCTGCAGATTAGCCTTGCAAGAGAATTCTAACCATTTATACACCAGAAATCATGTCTCTAGGATTTATTTTTAAATTTACCACTGGTTCACTAGATGACTGCAAATTCTTTATATTATGTCAGGTATCAGCTTTCTCTTCTGTGAACAGAAAATAACCCCAGATCCCTCCTTAGAGGGTTTTTTAGTCAGTAAGGTCATATTTGAAGGGCTGGGGTTGTAGCTCAGTGGCAGAGTGCTTACCTAGCATGTGTGAGGCACTGGGTTCAAGTCTCAGCACCAATAAAAATAAATAAATAAAGGTATTGTGTTCATCTACAAATTAAAAAAAGTTAAAAAAAGATCATATTTGAAGTTGTTTAAACTCTTTGGAAGAACATCAGTGTTTATTGGCTATTGTATATGAATTCCAAGTGATTGTGAACATAATCCTATGTGTCAGCTCTTCAAATGTGACTTATGTCTCTTTCCTTGTGTGCGTATTTTTTAAATGCATCGCTTGTGTGCCTGGTTTGTTTTTGACTTGACTCATTTTTTTCCACATCTCCAGTGTCCCTTCCCATCCAGAAGGTCTCAACACACTGATGATAGTGCCTTGTTAGTGGTAAGAGTTTATGCAAAATGGAGTTTTATGCTGCTATTTCTAGATATTGAAGAATAGTTATTGTGCTTTCACTCAGAAATTATCTAATTATGGTAAAATACCATAAAACATGATGAGCATCATTACTAAATGCTTTATAAACAACTAGAACTATTTCACTGCTTTATCATTTGTGATTTACCAAGTGTTACAGAGTTCTGCAGCTATGATTCACATGTTAATGCTTCCTAAGATGAAACATTTACATTGAGAACCACATTGACTTTATGTTAGAGTTTTTAAAATGTCTTTTCAAATTCCAGGTGGTACTTTATTAATCATAATTTGACTCATGAGTCATCTGTATGTTAAATGAAACCCCTTACTCTGTGATACTAATTATACAATTATATATTTGGTATCCTATTTATTATGTATTATAAGCTACTAAAAATCCCAGACTTAGGTTTTAAATATTTGCATCTCAAGATTATCCCTCCATGACCATTCTTTAAACTCAAAAAAACATTAACTGGAATGCTATCTGCTGATTATCCTTGCAAGAGAATTCTAACCATTTATAGAATTGCTTTTCCCATCATGTTTTATGTTATTATTCTATAATAGTATTGAAAACTAGCAGTTCAAAAGGCTAATGTCTATAACAAATTCTTTCCTATGTGCTGGGAACTGTTGCCATTGTGCATACTATATAAATTGCATGCTTTCATGTGAGACTCCTACTACAGAAACTTCCATTGTTTGTTAATTTTTCTATGTATTCTCCAATCTTCATTTCCTTTGAGATAGATAAAGCACATTTTAACTGGCAGTTTTACAAATGAATCACCAGTCTCTGGAGTTTTAGTGGAATTGGCATGAGAAATAAAATTAGTTTAAATTAATATGAAAAGATAGAACTGCTGATGATCCGCACACAAAATTATCTCATTCAATTTTCATAGCAAGAGTTAAGGTTAAATTTAGCACCATTTTATAAGTAATTACTGAGGCACAGAATATCTTGTCCAAAATGTGGCCTTTCCAAGGTCACTTAGCTGGTAAGTGTAAGGCGAGGTTTGAGTCTAGGTCTGTCTGTCTCAAGGACCTGCAATAAATACCCTGCTATATTTGCTATATTGCCTCCTACATTGTAACTGAAAACAGTTCAGGCACTGAAGATGAGATTTAATAACACATATTGTAAGTGATATAAGTCTGAGTGCCCAGTAGTTTTTTTCAAGGAAAAAGCAGAAATTGAAAAAAAAAATTTCCTTAGCATGAAATTTGAAACATCCTTTAACCATTTGTCAAAACATATATACTTGTATGTATTATCAGTATGCATGTTGGAAAGGTAGAACATGTACACCAAGAACCATATTGACTTTGCTTAGGTAGCCTTTAAAAACAAATCTCACATTTTTTTGTATGCCAAATAATATCCAGCTAACCCTGTACAAAAGAGTCCTATTTTAAATCATATTTCCTAAGTCATATTTTAAATCATATAGCTTTGATATTCTCAAAATTATTCTTCGAAGACATTAAATTGCTCTTGAAGTCTAGACCTCTTAACCTGGCCTCAAAGCTTTTGTGCTCTGGCTACTGCCTGCCTCTCCAGGCTCATATCTGGGCTCACTCTAGGATTTTTCCCAGCTCTACAGATATGGTAAGCCCTTTCCCACCTTTGCAAAGGGCTGTTCTCTCCTTACACCAGAATGCCTCTCCCTCCCTGCATATACCTTTTGATTGATTGCTCCTCATTAATCAGGTGTCTGTTTAACAATGTCTCATCTTCAAAATAGTTTTCGATGGCTTCCTTTCCTCAAATCAAATTGTCTTCATTGTTATTTTTTTCTTTATAGTACTTTCATTTACATTTTTTAAAAATATATTTCCCCTATTGGACTACCAGACTGTAAGCTTCAGGGGCACAAGGATATTCTCTGTCATATTTACCCTTTCATACCCTGGCCCCACCATAGTTCCTGGGAATATATTAGGTGCTCAGTAAATATTTATTGAATGAACACATAAATGTTATATATCTAATAATTGCTCATTTAATTGTTTTGTCATGAACATGTCTGATGTTACAAGAATGAAAAGGTTGAATTTGATTTAAAGACCTTGTAATTTAGGATTTGAAATACATATTAGTAACATTTAATGCCAGTTACACTAATATTCTTTTGGGGCCGCATCTCAAGTGCCTGTTGCTTTTAACCTTTTATGTCTCCCTGTACTGCCACTGAGCTGCATTCCTTAACCTTTTGTATTTTTATTTTGATACAGGACCTCACTGAATTGCAAAATGAGGCTAGCCCCAAACTTGCAATCCTCCTGCCCCAGCCTTTTGATTAGCTAGGCTTACAGGTGTGCACCACGGCACCCAGTGGCTTCTAGACTTTTTATATTTGAGATTGACTGCAGTTCCAAAACATTTAATTAAAAGGAAGTCTAGGAAATCTGAACAGATGAAGCATACACGTGTCTTACCATTGTCATGGTCTTATTCTTTGGCACAATATTTGTTTCTGTGTTAAAATAGATTTTGTCACAGAAATACATTATTGGTTACATGCTTTTTTGTCAAAATAAAAAATATATATACTGTTTTCTACTAATTCTCATTAAAAATATAGTTGTAATCAGGCATGGTGTTGCATGCCTATAATCCCAGTTACTTGGGTGGCTGAGGCAGCAGATCACGAGTCCACAAAGTTTAAGACCAGCCTGGGCATCAGAGAAAGACCCTATCTAGGGGGAAAAAAAAGGTGTATTTATCCTATTGAATACACATAGACCCTTTTATAAATGCCCACCTATGCTGGGCATTGTCGGGAGCAGCTCAGGAGGCTGAGGCAGGAGGATCGTGAATTCAAAGCCAGTCTCAGCAACTTAGCGAGTCCTAAGCAACTCTGTCTCTAAATAAAATACAAAAATGGGCTGGGGATGTGTCTCAGTGGTTAAGCACCCCTGAGTTCAATCCCCGATACCAAAATAAATAAATAAATAAATGCTCACCTATGTTTTTGTTCATTTATCCCATGATGTATCCCTAGTTTAAATTTTTTATTATTTAATTTATAAAGACCTTAATAGCTTTAAGCTTTTGCCATTTTATTGTCATAGTAGGTAAATCTTATTCAGTTCCTTTCTGAAAAAAATCTTCTCTGATTTTTATTTCCCTTGTGGCAAAAGAAAAAGTTTTATGTCTTGACCATCTTAGCTATAATCAAAAATCTATATAATGGCTTCTTTTTTATTTTAATTTCAAATGTTGAGTAATAATCATACATAGACATTAGTTTCTAACAGTATTTCTTATAATATCTGTAATATACCTAACTAGTTGTATGTTGGCTGGTGAAAGATAAAGGATTAAAAACGGGGTAGGGGGATTCTTCCCTACCCTCTTATAGGTCATTTGGAATTTCACAGAGGCAGAAATGAAATGCTGGTTTATCCTTAAGGTGTGATGCAGAATTGTTATGTCCTGTGTTCTCACATCGGAGCCTTAAATTGGATTATAATAAATTAATTTGGATTAATATTTAAAAATATTGTTCTGAAGCCAGTTCTGCCTAGTTAAAATTGACTGGTTCATTTTCCCTGCTATAGGAACAGCAAAGGACTCAATAGTTTGAAAACTATTTTGCTAAAAATATTGATGTTCTTAGTTTTATTTCTGTGTAAAATAATTTTTATTAACTCATGCCTCTTGGTTCTTCATTAATATGGTATGAGATATTACAAATATCCTGAATTATTCAGGTAGAGATCCTGTGTTGTATAAATGATGGGGATTTTCCCCAAAAATATTCTCCTTCAAACTTATTAATAACCTTGGTAAAACATTTTGAAAAGTTTGTCAATGACTTTTCCTTCTCTAATTTCACTGATCAGATCTGCCTGCCTGGCATTTTGCTAACATAAATGCTGCCTTCTGTTTCTTCTCTTCCTCTTTTTGAAATTTAGTCCCTGTCAGGGTTGAATCAAGTGGGCTGTGCTGTTACCCTGCTTCATTCTTCTGCCTTCACGCCTCTTAAGGTATCTTTTGTTACATTATTTCACCAGGAAATTTGGGGAGGGTGTGCACAAAGTAGGTCTTAAATTTTCCAATAGATTGGTGATAGCAACAATCTGAATCTAGGATTGTATGAAATATGCCTAAGTTTATGGAACTATTTGAGTTTAACACGGTTTCACTTGAAATTTTTTGAAAGTTTTACATTGCCAGATAATCATAGAGTCTACATTAATTCTTTATATTCAGATTCTATTTGAAATTTCATTCTGCTTTTTTATCAAAGGTTATATTTTATCATGAATTATTTTATGTGGTAAATAGAAAATATAAAATAACTGTTGTTTAATATGCATGTAAAATAAGTCCCAGTCTGTAAAATTATCACTGCCCAAACTTGCTGGAAAAGTCAATAAAGTTTTATTGTTACCAGGTGTGGTGGTACATGCCTGTAATCCCAGCAACTCAGAAGGCTGAGGCAGGAGAACAATGAGTTCAAAGCCAGCCTCAGCAACTTAGTGAAGTAAGCAACTTAATGGGATCCTGTCTCAAAATAAAATATAAAAAGCCCTTGAGATGTGGTTCAGTAGTTAAGTGCCCCCAGGATAATCCCTGGTACCAAAACAACAACAACAACAACAAAAAACTTTTATTGGTACACAGCCTATCCCTTTTGTTTATGTATTTATTGTCTGTGTCTGCTTTTGCAATAAACAGCAGAGTTGGAATAGTTGTGACAGAGATTATAACAATCTGCAAGCCTAAATGTTTGTTTGGCCTTTTAAGAAAAAAAATTGCCACCCTTTGCTTTATGTCAACAGTAATATTAGATGATAAATTCCACCTTTTAGAAAAAATTAGTCTAAATTCTAAAAATTTAGAGCCTGTAGTATTTTATTTTTTAAGGCCTCTGGGAATGATAATTGCATCTTTATTTTAGTATACATAAGAAATTATTAAAACTTCTCACTGTCAAGATCCTCTCTTTGACTAACGTATCTGTTCTGCTGTGGCGTGTACTGATTTCTTTTTTCCATTACTTAACAATCTTTATGTAAGATTCTTTATATTTGAAAGCTATTATTTACCACTATGTACTTCTCTGCTTGACCCTGAGAAAACTACCTACATTATTTTCCATGTTAACATTTTTTTCCAATTATTCTCAGTTGAGTTCCTTATTTGTACAACAGAAAGTTATTTTGGTTACTTTTTTTTTTTCACAATTCTCTCAAGGAAGGTAAACCATTTTACAATGTGTGAGAGAGAAGTTAATTCATTATACTCAAGGAATATCTCATGGCATTGGCACTTTTAATCTGAGTCATAGCTAATAAAGGCCATATACAAATGTGCCAAAAGTTGCATGATCCAGACCAAATTTTCTCTATAAAAGTGGCTATGACTTTGTTTCTACCAGCCTGCTAGACTATCAAATGAGTAGATTTTTTAAAATATTTTATTAGTTGTTGATGGACTTTTTTTATTTATTTATATGTGGTGCTGAGAATCAAACCCAGTGCCTCACACATGCTAGGCAAGCACTCTACCACTGAGCTACAACTCCAACCCCTCAAATTACTAGTTTTAAAAGATTTATTCTTTATTTTTATCTTTACAGCAGTTATGTACTGGATTTAGGCATAATTTCTTATTGTTGTTTCTTAGCCAGGCTTAGAATTTGAGTTCATGTCAACTTCTGAGATTATTTTATAATCTTTTTGTTTTCTGTCTGGTTCTCCAAGAATTCCCAAATATAATTAATGATCCCAATGTGATTTCAACTAATTATTTTATAGTGTCCTAAAATGCAAGTCATGTAGATTTCTAGTTTCAATAAAAGTACATTAAAAGTCATCCTATTAACAGTTTCCTTCCTTCTAGCTTTAGTTTCTTTCACACCCAGGTGAGTTGCATGGTATCAGTTGTTGTTTCTGGAGGTAGAGAACATTTGCTGACCTTCAGCATCATTTGTTTTGGCTCTTCCTTCTTATCTAATAAAGCTAGCTGCCTATTAACTTTCTTTTATTCTTTAAAATGTTAAATTTCTAGTCTGTATCCTATGAATAATTCTTTTAAATTTTTAAAAATATTTTTTCTTTATCTAGAATAATTTTTGCCTTTAAATGTTTTTTCTACTTATACCATTGGTATTTCAGCGAGTCTTCATTTAGCTAACTTTCTCCTTCCTAGCTCATATCTTTGAAAATAACAGTAGTCTTTTTGTTTCCATCTAAAGTATCCAGCTTTTGCCTCATTTGCCTGTTGATTCCTTTTTATTAATTCCTATTACTCTTGTTTTAAATTTATTAAAAGTTTCCATTTTTTTCAACACCTAAAATATAGATTATATACATCTACAATCTTTATGAACATGTTGTTTCTGCCTCAGTCAAGAGCAAAGCTTCTTGTTGGCTTTTTTTTTTTTGGGGGGGGGGGTGCCTGGGATTGAACCCAGAGGCGCTTAACAACTGAGCCACATCCCCAGCCTCCCTGCATCCCCACACACACCTTTTTTGGAGGGGTGACAGAGTCTCACTAAATTTCTGAGGCTGGCCTTGACCTTGCAATCTTCCTGCCTCAGCCTCCCGAGTCACTGGGATTACAGGTATGCCACCATGCCTTGCAAGCCCAGCTTGCTTTTTAAATCTTAACATTTAAATCTTGACTCTCAGCCTATAAATATCAAACTAAGGAATCATTACCAGAAAATTATCTCTAAATCTGTCCAAGAATATTCTCAACTGCATGGCTCTTTCCTTGTCGTTGTTTGCAATTAAAATTCTGTCATCATTTATTTTATCTGACCCAAATTCAACTAGAGATATGAGATTTTTGAAACTATTGAGCCCTGGGTAGGGTGGGAGGGAGCAGATATGTGTGTATGTGTTAGTTTTAAAGTCATCTTGGTTTAGAAATGCCTAATATACTATAAAGTTATGTTTAAATTTAATTAGATGTCAAGACTTCTTGATTCTGCTCTCCTGCCAAACCTTCAACGTCTTTAACCCAGCCATTGAATATGTTTTTTATCTTAAGTTCCCCTTTTTTACGTAAACTTTATACCGTTTTAGCTAGTTCCTCCTCCTTTTTACAGTACTGTTCTTCAATGAATTGAAATCAAATACTATTCTAGAAAAGACATCATCTTGTGAACACATTTGTTTCTAATTGAATGAAGAAACCTATTTTCTGTTTTCCAAAAGATTAAATATTATTCTCCAGAGGAAAAAGTATTTTAGAAATTATTCCAGAGAATTGCTATTAGAAAATAAAATTGTATTCTTTCCCATATATTTTATACCTTATAGTGATGATTTCTCAGTCTTTGGAAAGGCCTATTATTTTTAGATAATACTTTACATAAACACAAAAAGTTTGACTGGGGTTGTATGTAGCTCAGTGGTAGAGTGCTTGCCTAGCATGTGAGCAAGACTAGGTTCGATCCTCAGCACCACATAAAAAATAAATAAATAAGTAAAATAAAGGTATTGTGTCTGTCTACAACTAAAAAAATATATATTTTTTAAAAATAATGTACGAGATTAATTCTTTTCACTTAATTTTCATTCCAAGACTTAAATTTGAAGGAGAGTTGCATGGGTTTTGGGTTTGGGGTTTTTTTAAATATAGTCCCAAAGTTAACATAAATGTGGAAAGTTTGTCTTCTTGAATAATAATTATTGCTGTGTTTTTCTCCACAGAGTGATGACAGATCTACTGCCATTTCAAGTTCACCTACAACAGAAACAGGTAATAGACACAAAAGTACAGTTAACCATATCAAGATTCTAATTCTTTACCAGAATTTTCTTGAACAAGTTGATTAGTTAGAGAACTGACTTCTTTTTCTGAGATAGAATCAGACACAAATTGAAAACTTTCTAAACATTTCCCACTTTTTAATTCAACTGGTTGTTCAACTACTTAACCATTTGATGAGAACAAATGAGCTTGAGCCAGCAGGGCTATAGATTTGCAAGAGGGTATGTTCAGTATATTAGCATTTTTCTGTATTTATTGATATACCAAAAATAACATGCGAATTAAAAACCCTTCTCTAAGGATTACTTTTCTATGCCAGATTTTTCGTTAGTAAACAGAATTCTTAACAAGCATGGTGGCACACACCTGAAATGCCAGCAACTCAGAAGGCTGAGGCAGGAGGATCACAAGTACCAGGCCAGCCTCAGCAACTTATTGAGAACCCGTCTTAAAATAAAAAAATAAATAAAAAGGGCTCGGGATGTAGCTTAGTGATAGAGCACTCTTTGGTTCAATCCTAAGTACAAAAAAAAAAAAAGTATCATTTTATATCATATTGCCACGTTTGATTTTTTCTGTATGTACTACTTACTGAACTTTTGTGACTGTGACATGTACATCTACATTATATTTAATTTGCTTTCCATCTCCTTTCATTTCATTTTGCTTTTCCATACTGATTTAGTTCATCATTCCCCTGCATATTCTTTTCCTGCTACTATCCAGAGAAATCAACCCCTGCGCCCTGAAAGTTTCCTTTTCCGAGCAGCTGTCAGGGCAGAAACAAATAAAGGTAGGTGATAGTGATTTTTAAAATGGGGCAGGATAGGGTTGGGGCTGGAAAGGTGCTTTATACAAGACATAAACTGTAACATCTTTTAAACTTATATACCAAAAGCTTTAAACTCTGCAGATACCTGTGATTAAATTTGTTTTGATTAAAAAGTTGCTTAGAATCACCTAAAAGCAAGCATTTTTATGTTTTTTGGTTTAGGGGGGTTGGGGTACTAAGATGGCCTGGAACTTGAAATCCTCCTATCTTAGCCTCCTGAGTAGCTGGGATTACAGGTATGCACCCAGCTAAATAAGTTTTGAATATTTGAACAAATAAAATCCTCTTCAGTTAGAGGATATAGCTTCTTCTCCCCGACCCCTTTGATACTGGGGATGGAGCCCAGGGACACTTTCCCACTATATTCCCAGCTCTTTTGATTTTTTATTTTGAGACAGGGTCTCACTACATTCCTGGGGCTGGACTTTAAACTTGCAAGACTCCTGCCTCAGCCTCCTGAGTCACTAGGATTAGAGGGATGTGCCACCGTACCCAGCTGCAATGCACTTTTTCAGATTTTTCTGTATTGATAAACTGTCAAACATTTGTATACTCCATGATCATAAACCAACAATTTTGAGAAATATGCACACAGGTATACCGAAAATATGTCCAAAAATATTCACAGCAGTATTATTCAAAATAGCCCCAAATACAATGTCCATCAATAGAATGGATAATAAATTGTGGTATAGCTAAACATTGGCATATACCGTAAAGGTCATGAAAATGAACAAATAACTCTGAACATCAACATGGATAAATCTCATCACGTTAATCAAAAGAAGCCAGACCACAAAAGCATACAATATGATTTAATTTATAGAAAGTTCAAAAATGAGAAAACTAATCTATGGCTTCTGAAGTCAGCATACTGGTAACCTTTAGGTACTAATAGGCAGAGCATGCAAGAGGGCTTTTGGGCATAAGTAATGTTTCATTTACTAATTAATTAATATCTCTAAGGATATTAATTGTTTCACTTTCTGAGGAAAATTATTAATCTCTGCTATTTATATAATTTTCTGTATATGTATTTTTTTTCAATTATAACATTTTTGGGCTCAAATAAAGTAGTTAAGCCAAATGGGTAATCATTATCGTGTATGTTTGAAATTTTCCATAATAAAAACATTTTTAAAAATTCAATCCAGAAAGCAGAAAATGATGTCCTTGCAAGGACACTGTCATCAGACAGATGTATTTTCTTAGCATTGGTTTTCTATCTAACATGTTAGTATTTTTCTAGGCCATGCTTCTCCTCTCCCATCTTCTGCACCTACCACTGATTCTACAGATCCCATATCAAGGCAGAGAGAAGAAGAGCTGAAATTAATAGAACAACTACGAAAAGTGTGTATATTATCTTTGAATTGCACTCTTTCCGTGATATTACTATAGTCTATAATCCTATAATTACTTGTTCATAGAATTAGTAGATATCTATTGTGGCTGTGTTTTGTGATAAATGTAAAAGAAATTATGCTACTGAAGAAATTCTTTTCAACTTTTTACTGAAAAAATTGAGATGGGTTATTCTTAGCCCTATGCATTTGAAATTATTTTCATTTCCTTTCTGCTTCATATTATAACAAAATCTTATAATAATAATTTATATGAACATACACATATACATATACACTTATGTGATAAGAGGTTAGCTATTTTATTTTGAAATCAAAAGAGAATCCAGTCTTTGTTTTCTTTTTAATCAGAAAATGGTATATGAATTTCTGTTGTATTTGGCACTGTGGCCTAGCTGTCGTATGTATGTACATGTATGATCTCCTTATTTCCTTTTTATCTTGATTTCCAACTAAGTGTATTCCATTGTAACTCCATTATGTCTTATGTGTTAATCTTCAATTACTATATTACATGTTTTCCTATTCTGTCAGCATATAGAGTACCGACTAAAAGTATCTCTGCCTTGTGATCTTGGAGCAGCTCTAACTGATGGTGTTGTTCTTTGCCATTTGGCCAATCATGTGCGTCCTCGATCTGTCCCAAGCATTCATGTTCCCTCACCAGCTGTGGTAAGTATATAATGCTAAAAAGCTGTGGCTATTTATCAGACATTCATTAAGCATAGTGGCAGTCATTTTGCTGAAGTTAGGGACGCAAAGGGTCCAGTCCCTGCCTTCTTGATTTCACTTCTAAAGAAAAATAGACATGTTAACAATAATTTTTAGTAATCTAATAAATGTAAGATGTATACTATGATGATACAAAAAAGAACCAGTTAACTGCCTAGCGAGTTCAGGGAAGCCTTCCTAGAGGAGGTGAAATTTGAACTAATTTCTTGAAGTATGAGTAGGAATTTGCAAGCAATACAGAGAAAGAGAAGGCATTCTGGGCACAGTATTCCTAGATTCAAAAGCTAAAGAAGCGGGCTAAAAATGTAGCTCTGTGGAAAAGCACTTGCCTAGCACGCTCAAGGGAATCTCTAGCATTAGGGGAGCTGGGGGTAGGAGAGCTAAGGAAGGTCATGATGTATTCAAGGAATTGTTAAATTGTTCAGAATAAATCATACACTGAGTATGGCAGGAGTTGAAGAAGAGAGCTGAGCCCTTATGAAACATGTGAAGGAATTAGAAGTTTATCTTAGGGGAGATATTGGGGAAACACTGAAAGAATTTTTTCCATATTTTACATATTTACACATATGTAACAAAATTTATAATAATTTTCCATATTTTACATATTTATACACCCTGATTATACATAATGGTGGTATTTATTGTTATATATTTTTCCATGTATATAATATAGCAATATAATTTTGCTACTTTCATTCCCCAGTATTTCTCCTTTCCTTCCCCTTCTCCTTCCCCCTGGTTCCTTTTGTCTACTCTTATTGATCTCCCTTCTATTTTCATAAGCTCCACCCACCACTTTCTTTTCCATTTTTCTCTCTAGTTTCCACATATGAGAGAAAACATGTGACCCTTAACTTCTTGAGTTTGGTTTATTTCACTTAACATAATGTTCTCAAGTTCCCTCCATTTTCCTGCCAAAGACATAATTTCACACTTTTCTTTATGGCAGAATAAAACTCCATTATGTATATATACCACATTTTCGTTATTCATTCATTAATGAATACCTAAACTGGTTCCACAGTTTGGCTATTGTGAATTCTTCTATTATAAACATGGATATGCATGTAACTATAATATTCTGACTTTAATTTTTTAGGATAAATACTGAGGAGAGTGGTATAGCTAGGTTATATGATGGTTCCATTCCTAGTCTTTTGATGAACTTCCAATTGATTTCCATAGTGGTTGTACTAATTTACAATCCTACCAACAGAGCAAATATGTTCCTTTTTCTCCACATTCTCTCCAGCATTTGTTATTGTTTGTATTCTTGATAGCTGCCATTCTAACTGGAGTAATAGGAAATCTAAGTGTAGTTTTCATTTGCATTTCCTTAATTGCTAAAGATGTTTTCATATATTTAGTGACCATTTGTATTTCTTCTTTTGAGAAGTTTTTTGTTTTTTTGTTAGGGGTTTTTTGTTTTTGTTTTTGTTTTTTATTTATATATGACAGCAGAATGCATTACAATTCTTATTACATATATAGAGCAAAATTTTTCATATCTCTGGTTGTATAAAAAGTATATTCACACCAATTCATGTCTTTATACATGTACTTTGGATAATAATGTCCATCACATTCCACTATCATTTCTAACCCCTCCCTTTCCCTCCCACCCCTCTGTCCTGTCTAGAGTTCGCTATTCCTCCCATGCTCCCTCTCCCTACCCCACTATGAATCAGTCTCCTTATATCAGAGAAAATATTCGGCATTTGGTTTTTTGGGATTGGATAACTTCACTTAGCATTATCTTCTCTATTTCCATCCATTTACCTGCAAAAGCCATGATTTCATTCTCTTTTATTGCTGAGTAATATTCTTGTGTATATATGCCACATTTTTAATCCATTCATCTATTGAAGGGCATCTAGGTTGTTCCACAGTTTAGCTGTTGTGAATTGTGCTGCTATAAACATTGATATGGCTATGTCCCTGTAGTATGCTGTTTTTAAGTCCTTTGGGTATAGACCAAGGAGAGGGATAGCTGGGTCAAATGGTTTTGTTTTTGTTGTTGTTCTATTTTGGATTTGGTTTTGAGTGGGTTGTTTGGTTTGGGTTTTCATATTTTTTATTTTATTTTTTTAAATTTTAGTGTAAAGTTATTTTGGATAGTAATCCTCTATCAGAAGAATAACTAGCAAAGATTTTCTTCCATCTAGTAGGTTCTTTCTTCACATTGTTTCCTTTGGCTATGAAGGAGCTTTTTTAATTTAATGTCATCCTATTTTTATTTATTCTCGACATTATTTCTTGGGCTTTGGAAGTCCTACTGAGAAAGTCATTGCCTGGTCAGGTGCAATGGTGCATGCCTGTAATCCTAGCAGCTCAAGAAGCTGAGGCAAGAAGATTGTGAGTTCAAAACCAGCTTCAGCAACTTAGCAAGGTCCTAATATCTCAGTAAGACCCTGTCTCTAAATAAAATACGAGAAAGGGCTGGGGATGTGGCACAATGGTTAAGAGCCCCTGGGTTAAATCTGGGTACCAAAGAAAGAAAGAAAGTCAATGCCTGCACTTATGTGTTGGAGTGTAGACCTTATATTTTCTTCTAGGAGAACTAAGACCAGTGTCTGGTCTTGTTCCTAGGTCTTTGATCCTTTTTGAGTTGGCATTTGTATACCATGAGATAGGGATCTAGACTCATTCTTCTATATATGGAAAACCACTTTCACCATTTGTTTGAAAAGGCTGTCTTTTTTTTAGTATATATTTTTTCTTAAGTTGTCGACTGACCTTTATTTTATTTATTTATATTCAGTGCTGAGAATTGAACCCAGTGCCTCACACATGCCACACAAGTGTGCTACCCCTGAGCCTCAGCCTTAGCCCCTCCAATGTATGTTTTGATACCTTTGTCAGATGACTGAAACTCTATAGGTTTGTCTCTGTGTCTTCTGTTTCATTGGTCTATGTGTCTATTTTCATGCCAGTATCATTCAGTTTTTGTTACTATAACCATAGTATAATTTGAAGTCATTGCTTTTTTTTCATTTATATATGGACACAATATCTTTATTTTTATGTGGTGGTGAGGATCAAATCCAGGGCCTCATACCTGTGAAGCAGGCACTCTATCACTGAGCTATAGCTCCAGCCCTGAAGTCATTGCTTTTTTGGCTTAGAATTGCTTTGGCTATTCTGAATCTTTTGCCTTCCATGAGTTTTAATGCTTTATTTTCTAGTTCCATAAAGAAAGTCATTGATATTTTGGTAGGGATTGCATTGAATCTGATATTGCTTTGGTAATATGGCAATTTTAACAATATTAATTCTGCCTATCCATGAACATTGGTGGTCTTCCATCTTGTGCCTTCTTCAGTGTTCTATACTTTTCATTGTAGAGTCTTTCACCTCCTTGGTTAGATTTATTCCTAGGTATTTTATTTTTTTCAATGCCATTGTGAATGGAGATGTTTTCCTGAATTCATTTTATTTGTTTGTTTGTTTGTTTGTTTGTTTGTTTATAGCTGTAGATGGACACAATATCTTTATTTACTTATTTATTTTTATGTTGTGCTGAGGATTAAACCCAGTACCTCATGCATGCTAGGCAAGCACTCTACTACTTAGCTACAACTTCAGCCCCTGAATTCATTCTTAACAGATTCCTTATTGGTATATAGGAAAGTCACTGATTTTTGTAACCTCCTACTTGGCTAAATTGGTTTATTAGTTCCAGCAATCTTCTGGTGGAGTATTTTGGATATCTAAGTATAGGATCATATCCTCTGCAAACAATGATAATTTGACTTCTTTTTTTAATCACTTTTATTTCCTTTTCTTGCCTAATTTCTCTGGCAAGAATTCCTAGCACCATATTAAATAGGAGTGGTGAGAGTGGATATTTGTGTCTTGTTCCGGATTTTAAAGGAAGTGCTTTCAGTTTTTTCCCATGTATTATGAGGTTGGCTTTGGGTTTTTCATATATAGTCTTTATGATGTTGACGGACATTCCTTCTATCCCTGTTTTTTTTCAGTGTTTTTAGCATGAATTAGGGCTGATGTGAAGGATTTTTGTGCATCTATTGATATGACTGTGATTTTTGTCCTTAATTCTATTTTTGTTTTCTTTGGATGCTTATCAGCTCTGGATATTAGTGTCAAAATGACAACCAACAAAAGAAACAGCAGGCTTTGGGTTGATATACCCCTCCTTTTTTTCCTTCAACTTTTTATTACAAAATTTAAGCCCAGAAGTTCTGCTGTCCTGTTTCAACAGTAGGATAACTGTTCAATCCTCAGCACCACATAAAAATATATGAATAAAATAAAGGTATTGTGTCTCAACTACAACTTAAAAGTAAATGTTTAAAAAAAATGTTTAAACCTTCAGAAAAGTTGAAAGTATAATATAGTGAACACTTAAAATCCTCATGTAGATCTGACATTTATTCAGTTTTGCCATATTTGCTTTATCTGTGTGTGTCTTTAAACTGCACCAATTAAGAGACGCAGGTCTCATAACTTTTTACCTTTCAAATATTCCAGAGAATGGTCCTGGTCCACCTTTCCTTTTCCCATAGCTGATAGCCAATGACTGACATAGGACTGAGTCCTCCTATTTCAAGATGAGAGAACAATTCACTTCTGAGCTTCCCATGGGATCATGTTGAAGCTGAGAAGGAGGTAGCTATGAGCAATTAGCAGCCAGCAAGATGGGAAAGGTTGGGGGTAAGGATGGATGTACAGACTAGTAGGGGAATACCAGGTGTCAGCATCCACCATAGGTAAATTGAAATTTCTACATTTGCTCTAAGGATATCTTTCATAGCTGCTACTTCATTCCCCCCCTCCAGTAAAGCAAGACACACACACACACACACACACACACACACAGGATATAATCAAGGTTCACATTGCATTTATTTGATTGTATTTTCACCCTATTTTGATGACTTTTAATGAATATACCTACATTTTTAGTAGCTTAGCAGTGTTTACCTTTTCAAAGGTTTGCCCTCTTGTCATTTTCTAGTTGGTTGGTTTGTTATTTAGCAGGCAGTTCCTTGTAAATTCTTTGTTCAGATTGCAGTTGTATCAGAACTATAGATTTCTACATCTAGACTTTCATTTTACTACTTTTCCAGATGCAAATCCTTAATCCTTCTCTAGGACTTTGTATTCTTTTAATTACAAAAAAAAATTTTAAGTTATAAATAGACATAATACCTTTATTTTTATTTATTTATTTTTATGTGGTACTGAGGATCAAACCCAGTGCCTCACACATGCTAGGCAAGTGCTCTGCCACTTAGCTACAGACCCAGTTCCTAAAACTTACTTAACAAAGTCCCAGGTCTGATATGGCCCTTTTTTGTCCAGCACATCCAAAAATAGAGTTATACATTTCTTCTAAGGAAAATAGGTAGCTTTTTTTTGTTTAATGACTCTGAGAGCAGGTGTTCAGTTCTCTATAGATAAAGCAAAGTATTACTACCAAACTAAACTATACTCCCAATGAATTAAAAACCTCCCCATTGGTCCTATAGGTAATGACTAAGAAAACAATGGCAATGCCAGTAAGGGAAGAAGTGTTTGTTCATACTTTCTGTTCTTCCCAATTTCTGTCAACTGCATTAAGAAAAAAAAATTATTCTTTAATTAAAAATAAAAAGGACAAAACTTTCCTTCTTCATTTTCAGGGGAAATACTATCAAGGAGTTAATGTAGTAAGTGGAATTTGAAAGAGTGACTGAGCCTCTTTACTTTGACTGCCAGAACACAGTGTTTTCAAGAATGTTATATATATATATATATATATATATATATATAAAATGAGAAAATAAAAGTTTTTTATAAATATTTAACTTCTCCAAGAAATAAAATACATGGACCTTCTCCTTAGATAAAGAAATAAGGGTCTAAGATGAGATGAGAACACTTAGAAATGGCCAGTGGAATCAACAACAAAACGTACTCATTTATTGAGAGCATGTCAGAGCCAGGCATCCTGCCAGGTACAAAAGATACAGACACAGTTATAAGTGGTTCATTCTCTCAAGGACATTAATTTCTCTTTTTTAAGATTAAAAAAAAGGGGGTCTTTTATCAAATAGCTTTTTTTGACAAGTAAATTGTTTAATGGGAATTTTTACTTATTTATTTTTGAGGCAGGATGGTTTTTTGCCAGGCTGGCCTTGAACTCCTGAGCTCAAGGGTTCCTCCTGACTCAGCTTCCCAAGTAGCTGGGGCTGCAGGTGCCTACAACTATGCTCAGCTAGTAGGGAATCTTTCTAGATAATAAAGGATATATATAGTTAAGAAGACACATAAAATTTCCCAAATGAAAAATCTGGGGGTGAAGGAATGGAGTTGGATTTAGCCAGATAATTGTCCACTATTTTAATTAAAAACAAAAACAAGCAAACAACCCTCTTTCAAACTGTGATAACTGTGATCATGATTACTAAGAATAAATCAATATTGCTTTCATGAAATTCCAATTATAGAACCAGTTTTCAGCATAAATATTTACACTTATTTTTCCTTCATATACATTTTCCTTCCTCATAGTAGACAGCTTCTTCCTTTATTTTGTTCTTAAAACCAGCAGCAAGATTTGTAGTATACTTTCTTAGAATAATTTTTGTGATGAGAATATAAAATTAAAAACCAAATACGAATTAAAACTGTAGCAGTTTTTTTATGGCTACATTCATGCATGTTAATTTCTTATAATTCTTTGAGAGCTAGCTAATTTCAGTGTATGTACAACTTGAAAAAGAGTTTCTTGATATAGTACACAAATCAGTTTCTTTCCCCAAATTCAAAAAATGAATTTCTCATTATAAAGGGAGGTTTTATATCAAGCATTGTAAAAGAATTCAGATAGATGGTGAACTTATTTATGGGCAGACAAAGATTGTGTGCTGTCATGTTCTGATTTGGAGAGAGGAAAATAAATCAGAAAGTCATGTGTCTGTAACTTTTAAGTGTTTGCAACCATTTAAGTTCTAATTCATCTTTCTTGTTATCTTGGGAAGATCAAGATGTTTGATAAAATGCTGTTTAGTTGTTTGGTAGGTGTAGGTGTTAAGGAGTACGATTCACATTCTTAGAGGTATGCTGTTGAACCATATCAAAAACCATTACAGCTGGGCCTGGGCACACGCTTGTAATCCTAGCAGCTCAAGAGGCAGTAGGATCGAAAGTTCAAAGCCAACCTCAGCAAAAGTGAGGCGCTAAGCAACTTATCAAGACCCTGTCTCTAAATAAAATAACAAAATAGGGCTGAGAATGTGGCTTAGTGGTCAGGTGCCCCTGAGTTCAATCTCCAGTACCAACAACAACAAAAAATAATGACAAATACGGTGCTGGAAGAGCTCACTGAATGAACCATAAAATAGGAAGACAACCTGAGAAAAAAATCTGAATCAGCCAGGGATGATGGCTCACACCTATAATCCCAGCAGCTCAAGAAGCTGAGGCACGAGGATTACAGGTTTAAAGCCAGCCTCACCAATTTAGTGAGGCCCTAAACAATAAAATATAAAAAGAGCTGGGGATGTGGCATTCTTTGAAGAAAACCCAGATATTTACAGATGAAACCTTTTTTCCCCCTAAAGATGATATAGACTTCCATCTGTTAACTGTAGTAATAAAAACCCAAAGGTATGATTCCATGCAAACGTTTGGCTTCCCTGACTGATGCTTGAACATACTGTAAACCAACCAATGAATTTGTACAATTGAATATGTTAATCATTTTGAAAAATGGTATTCATATTTGTTTTCTAATATTATCTTTCATGATAACCCACAGGTGAAAAGCTTGATTGAAACTTTAAATCACTTAATATAACTCTTTATTTCTAGCCATAAGAGATCTTTATAGAAAAACAAGCTTACTAGTTGTAACTGGGGAAATTTCCTATAGGAACCTTTCACACTTTGGAAAATGGGTTCCGAATTGACCCAGTCTTCTTGTTGTTGTTGTTGTTTGTACCAGGGTTTGAGCCCAGGAGCTCTCAACCACTAAGCCACATCTCCAGTCCTTTTTTATATTTTATTTAGAGACAGGGTCTTGCTGATTTGCCTAGGGCCTTGCTAAGTTGCTGAAGCTGGCTTTGAACTCCCAGTCCTCCTGCCTCAACCTCCCAAGCCCGCTAGGATTACAAATGTGTGCCACTGTGTCTGCTGACCTATCCTTTTAAAATCAAAATTTTTTATAGTTGTAGATGTTCAGCATGCTTTTTTTTTTTTAATGCAGTGCTAAGGATCAACCCCAGTGCCTCACATGTTAGACAAGCACTCTGCCACTGATCTACAGCCCTAACCTCTAAAATTAAAATGTTTTTTAAAATTCAGATGTTGTCAGTGAGTGAGAACATGATGCATCTATAGTATATTTATAAGCTCTGAGGGTTTTTTCTTTTTTGTTATATTTAATATATACTAAAAGAAAAATGAACCAGTTGTTAATTGTGGATATATTTGAGTGATGAGCAATGGGTAATTAATTTTGCCGTTCTTTTAAATTTATTTAGTGTACATTGTCTGAAAATAGAATAAAATTTAAAACTATCCATCTAAAAATTTTTCTGTTTAGTACTTACCTTTCAAAACTAAAGCAAAACGTTTATTTTAAAAAGTGGCAAACAGCCGGGCTTGGTGGCACATGCCTGTAATCCCAGCAGCTCAGGAGGCTGAGACAGGAGGATCATGGGTTCAAAGCCAGCGAGGCGCTAACCAACTCAGCAAGACCCTGTCTCTAAATAAAATACAAAGTAAGGCTGGGGATGCAGCTCAATAGTAAAATGACCCTGAGTTCAGTCTCTGATATACACCCCCTCCCCCAAAAAAAGTGGCAAACAGCTACCCACAGGACAGCACCTATTTCTATAAACAAAGTTTTATTGGAACACAGCCACAATTACTTGTTTACATGTTGCCTGTGGTTATTTTCAAGCCTGTAGCAGAATTGATTATTTGTAACAGTTCTTATGATTCTCAAGACTAATATTTATGATCTGATCCTCTTTTAAAGAAAATGTTTACTGACCCCCTCAGTCTATAGTGTTGTGAATATATGAATCAATTGGCAAGAGTATTTTTAAAGTTGGTAAATTTTTAGACCTTTCCTGATAACATTATAATTTTCCTCCTTTTATTTTTATAGCCTAAATTAACAATGGCAAAATGCAGGCGAAATGTGGAGAATTTCCTAGAAGCTTGCAGAAAAATTGGTGTACCTCAGGTAATAAATTATCTTTTTTGTATGTGTTGCCTTTTTAAAAGAGTTAGGCATTATAGTCCTAAAATCTTATCAGAAATGCACTAGACTTATAGGACACTGAACTAAGTTGGTGATTACTAACATGATATTGTGTTATAAGAGTCAATTGATATTCTTTTGATCAATATTTTTATTGTTTTCCTTATTTCCCAGGACCTCACAAAGAAATCATAAATATATAAATTTAAATAATTATATTATAATAAGTAATTAATGAAACATAACTTTCTGTTTTCCTAAACATCCCAACTAGCTGTTTGGCTTGTATAAAACTATACAAACAACAGAATTTGTCTTTCAAAATCTCAGAGTGAGAATGCTTCAGTTGGCTTCGGTTTTTAACACCTTCTTTAATACTAAAAATTTTTAATTTAGAAGTAATTTTAGACTTGCAGAAATGTTAGAAAAATAGGACAGAGAGTGTCTATGTATACTTCACCAATATTAACATCTAACATAGGTATGGTACAGTTGTCCAAACTAAGTAACATTGGAACAGTAATACTGTTAACTAAATTACAGACTTCATTCAGATTTTACAAGTTTTTCTACTAAGCTCTAATATCTTAGAGTTTAACTTGCCATTTCCAAGCATCTGTTCTGCTACTAGGATTTATTGCCTCCAAGTTCCTCAGTTATATTAATATTCTTACCCTTCAGTAGTTCAAATAATTAAACTTAATTTATGGATGTAATTAAGGAAAACACCTGGATACACTGTTTATTCAGTTATCTTTTTAAAAAGTAACTAAGGATGATATTCTTAAGGAATATTATATTTAATAATGTGATATGTAGACATATAAAGGAATAAACAACTTGGTGCCATTTGATCCATTGGGGATTGAACCTAGGGCTGCATTTATGCTAAACACATACACTACCACTGAGTCATACTCTCGGCCCCTACAATTGTTATATATTGTCCAACTGCCTCTTTTCAATCACCTTCTTTGATTAGCTGTCAGAAACTGGGCTCATCAAGAATGCCATGATCGCTCTCAGAGTCAAGCTCTGTTCTAGTAGTTTTCACAGTGACTTTCTTCACCCAGTTTACCATACGTCTTTCTAACCAGGAACTGAGAAGGCCACAGCATCACTTTTCCAGTGAACAACCTTCTCTTTCAGCTCTTTCTTGTGTTACAAAGTAGAAAAGAGTCCAGCTCCCTAGTACATCTATATTAGCCACCATGAATTCACATGATTATTTTCTTTTATTGAATAGATGGTTGTTCTACTCTTTATTTTGCACTTATTTCTTTTGCTGGCTTTTTTTTTCCCCTCCTTCTTTTTAACTTGAGGTAGAACTGAAGCTTCCATAATAATAAATTTAATCAAAATTTCTATTTTAATATTATTGTTTTATAAATGCTTATCAAGCCATTTTTAAATATGTTAAAAGAGCATTCATACGGTATCTAAAAAAATGGCATGTTTTTTCTCCATATTAAGAGTTTCTGATATTCATACGTGCATGTTAACATTCAATTCTTCCTTTCTTTGTACCAAAGATATTCCTACTGATACAAACATGCCTACTACCTACTCTAGTTCCATTCCACAGTGTCTTTGAATAAGAGATTCAAAGAACTTGTATTTGAGGCCAGGATCGTATATCTAATAGTTATTATATGTTATGTGTTAATAAATATTTTTCTTTTTATCAAGTCCATTAATGTTTTTATTTATTTAATAATCTCTGAAAAGGCAGGTTTGGATGATCTCCAAGGCACCATGCAGCTCTGTATTCATTTTGTACATTAGTGAATTAGACTTGGACTTGACTGATATAGGTTGGTATAGAGAATGGTAGCCACCGAAAAAAAAATAAGGCATGCTGACTTAGCTTATATTAAAAGTACTGTTCACCAACTTTTATAAATGTTATACCTTCCCAGTGGGCTTTATAGACCCATCTTCTCTCTCACATTTAAAATCCCTAACCTGGAATTCTTTCAGAATATTCCATCATGCAACAAAGTATAAAAACAGTGTACCTCAAATCATGCATTTAAGCCAGGCATGGGAGCACCCACTAATGTAATCCGAGTGACTTGGGAGGCTGAGGCAAGAGGATCACAAGTTTGAAGCCAGCCTCAGCAATTTAGCAAGATCATAAACAACTTAGCAAAACCCTGTCTTGAAATAAAAAATAAAAAGGACTTGGAATGTAGCTCAGTGGTAAACACCCCTGGATTCAATCCCCAGTACTCAACAAACAAATAAATATGCATTTTAGTCAGCATTTTCCAAGCATTGGTTAATAGTATTTATTATGAGCTGGCAACCTCTGTTTGTACCAGAGCTATGCCATTTCAACCAGGTACAGATAGAAAAAATATAATTTTAAAAGACTGGATTTTTTCCAAAGTGGTCAGACTGGAGTTCTTAACACATCCTTCCTCCCCTACCAGAAAGAGGAAATGGGCATTCCACATAGACCACCACTTCCTTCTCCCCTTTTGCCTTCCACCCAAGTCCCTGTCACCACTACCACCACCACCACCAATTTTAGATGCTTCCTGCTACACTGCAACTTTTGCTAAAAAATTAGTCATTTGTCTAGACAAACTAAGGGAAAATGAATAAATACACAAACTGGTTTAAATACCAATGGGCATTCTCAGATCCCTCTGCCACCCTCTATCTCCTCTTCTTCCTTTGTCCTACTATATTTCTAGGCATTCTGGCCTTCACTTATGCATCCTCACTTGCTCTGTTGGACTTGAAAAGAAAATTGTGTATTTAATCATGATGATTGCTTTTGAAAATTTTAAATAGAAAACTTAATATTATTAACATCTGACAGATTCTATGCCCAGGTAATATGTATAGAGAAAAACAGTTTTTCTTAAAGCATTATACAAGTTAAATTATGAATGAACTATGAAAGAATAGGTGACTTTAAATCCTCTGATGAGGTTGAGTATATGGTTATTCACTTTATTACTATGTTTTTATTAAATGTTATTCAGAAAAACTTTAGTTGATGATAAGAACTTATATTTGAGTCCAGTATAGTATATCCAAGAGTTATTGTATGTGTTAATAGTTTCCTTTTTGTCAAGTCCATTAACGTTTTTATTTATTTAATAATCTCTGAAATGGCAGAGATCTCCAAGGCCCCATGCTGCTCTGTAGTCATTTTGTACATTAGTGAATTAGGCTTGGACTTGACTGATATTTAGAAAAACTTCAAGTCATTCATCACACTTGGCTGCTAGGTGGTAAATGTCCCCTAATTATTAGCTCTCCTCATTCTTTGAACCCTCTTGATTTACCTGACTTCCCATGAAAAGTTCCTCCTGCTCAGCCCACCCCAATTTTTGTCTGTGCTTTTTGCCATTTCCTTCTTCACTAGTGGGGAGGGAAGAACAATTACGAAGGCCCTCCCACTCTCAGGCTTCACAGGACTCTAAGCCAGCATCCAGTTCCGTTCAGTGTATCCTCAATGTTCATACTAGTCACCAATAAGCAGATAAGCACATTTTATTATACTATCTAGTAGTAAATCAATCTCTATACAAAGAAGATTGTAGTTTTGCTTTTTAGCATTTTATTCATCATAAATAAAAACATTACAGGATGTGTACCTTTGAATGTGATTGAGATGATCATACTGAATTCTATACTCAAATCTGCATTTCTGATCCACTGACTTTGTTTTTCTGTTTTCCTTTCCTGCTCACAATTTGGACAGGACATTCTTTGTTCCCCTTCCGACATCCTTCAGCTAAATCTCAGCGTTAAAAGAACTGTTGAAACACTACTTTCTCTTGGGGCACATTCAGAAGAATCCAGTTTTGTCTGTCTGTCTATCCAACTTCTGGGCTTTGTGGCATTTTATTGTACTTTAATGTTAACTCTCTGTATGCTTTATTACTGGGTCCTCCCCCTGTAGCTGAAAGATTGTGTTCCAGTGATTCTCCACTTCATTCCTGTACTTGGCAAAGGAGGTTTGTTGCTCACGAAGACCCATTATTTACATATTTCTCCCTGCCCTGGCCTTCAGAGAGCTAACCTTAGTAGATAAGTCCTTCCAGGTCCAGGTGAGCAGCCTGTCACCTTAGTAAGCATTAATGATGGCTAACAGTGAATAAAGGACTAGCATTTTCTTTCCTGGTCATTTATCCATTCTCCTGCCCTGTGGCCTTGTTTCTCTTATAAATGCCAGTGCATTTGTACTAATTCAATCCTGAATCTGTTAGAAATGTGAGACACAGAACTTTATCTCCAAATGACAAAATGCCCATCTGGCCATTTTTCCATACTTAACACTACTTGAGTATTAAAACTGTGAGTTACTGAGCATGAGGAAAACAGTGGCACCCTTCTGGATTGGGGGCACCTTATCACTTATATTACAACCCCGAAATCCTGATTTGCCCTTAAAGATCTTTCTATGGCTATAATTTCTGGACATTGGAAGGTGCTAGCCACGTAATGTTAATAATTTTAATTTGGTCATAATGTTCAGTTTAAAGATCATATAGGTCCCTAAAGTGCTGTTCTGAGCCAAATATGTATATATGCAGTACACATCAAGCAGGAGTAGATACTTGTCCACAGTAACTTTGCTTGTTAAATGTAACCGAAGTTCACTTCTAGAACGCTATTTGGGATTTATGTAAATTCTAATATATTTGAACCATCCTTATAGGTGAATTTGTATATAGGCTGTTGGGGAGATTAAATTGAAGCATTTGGCAGGTAAAGTATTCAGCTGCAGTCTTTGTTCTGTGCCCCCATCAATAAATATTGTCTCTCTTTCAGAATACTTAGTATATGAGCTAATAGACCTTATTCAGATTCTAATTCTCATAATGGTGTTTCTGAACCTTCAGAAATCTTCTGAACTCTGTTAACAAAAGTATGAAGGGAGATTTCAAGGAATGTAACATGCTGCTGAAGAATTCAGCCTGCGGGTCTGTTTGCTTGGTTTTTTTTCCACATTAAATAGGGCAGTTATTTTAACACTTTTAAAGACTGTGTAATGTTAATACCGAAATATTGAACACTGTGATAACCTCAGTTTTCTACAGTAGTGCCTTCCAGAGTTGGGGGGTTAGTTTGGGCTTGTTTTATATTTAAGATGTCTTAGTCAATGATTATTCTCAGAGTTTTGTCCTTTTAAAAAAATCACCTGTTAAAAAAACACACATGCTCATGTGTGGTTTATCATGTGTGGTTTAGGAAAGTAGTTGTGTATTGTCTTGAGAACACACACCATTCCCTCTAACCAGCTGGAAGTTAGTTGTGTGTCTAGAAAGCATGAGCCACTAAAAGTGTGAACCATGGGGCCGTACACGTTACATACAGAGTGCTGCTGACAAGAGAGCCCCTAAACAGTCCTGAAGGAAATGCTTTTCCAGAAGATAAAACACCATGCAAGTTCATTTTTAAACGCAGCTAATCCATACTTGCAGTCCTTTTCAAAGTATTTCTACAAAGTTGCTAAGTTCTATTCAGTCAAAAGATTACAATTACCTTGTTTTTATTAAAATATTTTAAAAAGAAAGTAATTAAGGAGCACAAGTACCTATAACTGCCTCAAAAATAAATACTTACTATATATTTTATTACCACTGGTTTTTTAAAATATTCTAGTAATATAGTGAGTGCCAATGGAAAGCAGAGAAAAATCCTGTTATTTTCTTTAATAAATCCTATAACTTCTCTTTTAATGGAACCAGAATTCTTTTTTGGAGAGCAATTTCTTTTTTCTTTTTTCTTTTTTTTTTTTTTCGGGTTTTTTTTTTCCTGAATATTTAGCCTAAAGAGAAATACCAATGAAACTTTTTTTAAAATTGTAGATGGACACAATACCTTTATTTTGCTTATTTATTTTTATGAGGTGCTGAGGATCAAACCCAGTGCCTCACACAGCTGAGCCATAACCCCAGCCCTCCCAGTGATAATTTTTATGGTTAAGAATTGCCTTTTTCTGTTCTCTATTTACAAGAAAGAATTAACCAAACAAGTTAATGAGTCAAAAACAATTAGCAAACTTGTAAACACTTTTCACATATTGGTCATTATTAGTGACTAAGCTCTCATAATACCAGTGTAGTTAACTCATTAAATTCCAGGCTATGATACATTACCTTTTTAAATACAACTCCTTTTTAATTTTGTAATTCAGATTTCTAATTCAGACTGGGCCTTCTATGACCTATCCAAAATTAGGGGAGAGTTTCTCAAATACATCTAAATCTCAAAAGAGTTTAGATACACTTAATTCTTCCATTTATCCCTGCCTGACCTGAGAACCCAGAATCAGAATTATAATGTAGCTAGTGGGCTTCCCCTTTTCATGCAGTCTAAGTTACATCATGAGCCATTTTGTATTCCCATGACATGTAATCCCGAAAGTGCTTTCTCCTAAAATGTTGTATCTTTTTAGGCTTGAGCCATCTCATAACTTGGAATTTGTTTTATTATTTTTCACCTGCCTATTGGGCTTTTGCTTATCAGCAATAGAGGATATTGCTTTCACTCCATAGCATACTATTCTTCCTCTGTTGTATGTATAAATGTATGCTGCTTCTCAATTTTCCAGTTTTGAAAATGTTCTGTATGTACTTTTAGTTGTGTTAATAAAGTGACAGTGTCAGGCACCGTCTCTATCTAACTCATATTAACAGAGGTCAGTTTCTCAAGTACAGACTTTTCATATCTCACTTGATTATTATGAGGTAGAGAACTACTTATTTTTTACTTTTAGTTCTAGAAGTGATGTTCATCCTTTTTCTCTTTTGTTTTGTTTTATGTTACGTTGTCCCATTTCAGGAGCAATTATGTTTGCCTCTCCACATTTTAGAAGAGAAAGGTTTGAGCCAGGTGGCAGTGACCGTCCAGGCTCTCCTGGAACTTGCACCACCCAAGCAGCAGCAGCACCAACTATCTGCTGTTTAAGGACTCCCAGGACCTTGGCATTGGCCTGACGCAAACAAGGAGCAGGACAACAAGATTGCTGCTGTCAGCCGTCTGATATCAAACAAAGCTCTTAACGTGTTCTTAGAAGGAACTGTTTCCATGATTCCTACCAGGAATGTTTTACTTCATTTCTCCATTTTAGGGGAGGTTATGTCCATTTCCACTGATTTTTTTTTTTTTTTTTTTTTTTTTTTTTGGTTAAGACCCAGTTGGTTTTCTCACATGAAACTTCTCATTATTGAGAACCCAACACTGAAGTCTAAACTGGCTATGCTTTCCTAGAGGCTTATTTCAAACACCACAGCAAATACCTTCTAAGATATTTGGCTCTCTTGAAGGCACAGACATGCTATTATCTTTACCAGTTCCCAAGACATCTAGGGTTCACTGAATTCTAAACAGCTATGCATTTAGAATTTCCTGGAGCATTTGTTAAAATACAGATTCACATTCACTAGGTCAGGGGTGAGGCCTGGAAATCTGTATTTTCAACACATTCCCATTTTTAATTAGTGGAGACTTCTGCTCCAAGCCAGATAGTTGTGTGGTTCCATGGGGGTACTGCCTGCCCCCTGCATTTTTCAGCCACATTTAAAAATCAAAAGCTGTATTATGATGACATAAACTATTCTGTTAAAGGCAAAATTCAAATAATATAGAAGGCCTAGATTTTAAATACCTAAACAGAGAAACGATACTGTTGTATTTGAAGCCAGTGTACTAAGCCTCCCTCCAACTCCAGCCCATTACCATATCAACTTCTTCCTGAGGATGGTTCTACGTATCATCCTGCTATTATCTAAACAAATAAGCACTCTATCCTGGGATTCCAAGTCCTTAAGCTGGTAACATGTACCACTCTGAATCATTTGCATGAACTTCAATGAGCCACCCTTAGCCCCAAGCTGCTCCCAGGACACCTGGACCTGCAGACACATTCCAGTCACAGCAGAGTAACACATCCAGCTCCCCATCTAATGGAAGATTATGAAAAAGCAAATGAAAAGGAAGAAAAAAGCCACATTCTTTATATTCTTACAGGTTAACTGCCAGTTTCCATGACTAAAAGAAAGCACTTAGGGCATCTTAAAAACTGCTTCCTGTCTTTGTCTTACCCTCACTGCCACCATTAGTGCCTTATATACCCAATTGTGGGTGGAGGGAAAGGGCCACTGGCTCACACAACACAAAACCAGGAGCCTTTAATTCAAGTTTAAACCACATAAGTATGTATACATTCATACATATACATATATACACACAAGTGTATATACATATATATTTTGGCACTTGGATATATATGGATATGTTACATATATACATAAAACACCTAAACTCCAAAGCCCAATCCTTCGAGGTCCTCACAGAACAAAAGTAAAAATGTCTTATAAGTGCTTAAGCCAGACCCCATTAGAGTTACAATTCCAAATAGACTCACCAACCATATAACTTGTTTAGCTGTATTTTTTAACTACAGATATTTTTCCTTCTAGTCAACGTTGAACCATTAAACCTCAGTACAATCTCCAAATTGTAGACTTTAACATATTATATGGTGCATAAGTATAGAAGACATTACATAATGTAGCACTTGCAATATCTGCAACTAATTTTTCTATAGGAATAAGTGGAGCTAGATTTCAACTTATTTCAGATTTTGCACATAATATGAAACCTTGGTGTATTTTTATCAAACTAATTCAAATTTGTATTTGAATTATTAGAAAAAATGATGTACAGTTTTGACTGAGAATGAAGAAAAATATCAAGTATTGAATTTTTTCTGTGTTAGCATGCAAAAATCATGGCATTTTTGTTGGAGAATTTTTGTATGATGTTTCATTTGTACCTTTTGATTTTAAACTGGAAAGAACAATTCAGTTTTAACATTCAGCCTTGCTAGACTCCAATATAAGATGAAAGTAGCCTTGTCACACTCCTTCCCAACCTGAAGCAGTGACCTTCCCACTACTGGAAGTGTGAACAGACCAAGTCCTACCTGGTGCAGCCCTTGCCACCTACAGAGATTTTATGTCAGCAGTTTCCAGGGTTCGAAATTCATCTCTGCTTAAACACTCCAAACCAATATTCTCTTGTAATAACTAGGTCTGGAAACATCTCATGGGAGGAGGGGATTTTATCTGGCTAGAATACAGAGTAGGAAAAGGCTTAGTAGTAGGTCACTTTCTTTAACAGCTTTCTAAAATACAGCCTTACACCTAATCAAGGAGTCTATAATTTCTCTTCCTTCCTCCAGTCAGCAGTGACTAATGATGTGTGATGATACTGATGAGTCTGATGAATTTTTTTTAAACTAAGTTCTTAAGTGGTTATAGAAATGAAGGAAAACATGGATATTTAGAAGCCTTTTTTATATACACATTGCAGTGAGATGGTTTACAGCAGATTTCATTTTATTTCTGAAAATGTTACAAACATGTAATTAGTAAAAGATTTTGTAAAACATTGTCCTATATTTGTATGTAAATATATTGCATGAGTTCTAAGTATAAATATGTCGATATCATGTATGTTATTTTAAATTGCCTGTATGTCACCTTACACATTGACATTAAAATAAAAACCAACACTTTAGTAACTTGTAATAAACATTTGAAAGTGTGCCTATCTAAAGTAGCTTGGTTTCTTTGGCAAAGAATAATCAAGGAAAGGGTGTCTCTAAATTCCCTGAAGGAACACGAATGAACATAATTTTATTAAAATAGGCCTTTGAAATTAAAATTTACTTTCCTAAGGAAGTGGAGATATCAAGACTTCCCTATAATTAGAGCTGGACAGAAGGATTAATTCATGAAATATGTGACACATTAGGACAACTTTCCTCTCAGAAATGATCAGCTGCACTGTACCCAATATTTTAATTAATCAAGGCAAGAATGACCTCATAGTCTCATTGTTTGTTTGTTTTGTGGTGCTGGAGATTGAACCCAGGGCCTTGTTCATGCAAGGCAAGCACCCTACCAACTGAGCTATGTCCCCAGCCCTGTCTTATTATTTTTTAAGAGGGAGAATGACAGCTTTACTATGTGTCAGACATAGGCTGGGTTTTTACATACTGCAAATTAGTCTTCCAGAAAACCTATGCCTCATCTTTATCATTTGTGGGCCATGTATTCTAACATTCCACTTCAATCTTGTATTTATAACTTATATCCCTACTTATTCCCAGAAAAGCTGTGGGAACAGTTTATGATAAGGTGTATATTCCATGCCACCACCAGCCATGAAAACACTAAAGTGATAATAAAAAATCTAAAGAGAGGAATCAACACTCATTATATTTTACCATGTGTATGTTATGCTACATAACTTTATAAAACATCACCTTGTAATTTCTGCAAATACTTCACTTTTGCTCATATGAGTTTTTTTCACTTTAGACAAATTAGAAAAAAATCAGAATCTGAGACATTACAGGAATTACTGAAGTTTTAATGCATCACTGTAACCAAGCCCAAGAACTCTTTTCTGGTGAGAAGACCAAGATCTTTACAAGTCTACTCAAAACTGTTCTTCACATCAAAATCAAAATATGAAGAAACACAAATTCAATAGCTAATTCACAGATTGAAAACTAATACAAAGTGAAATCATCTGGCGATCTGCATAAACTGTTGTTTATGTCTGCATAAACAACCTGAAGTGAAGTATTTATGATGGCCAAGTCTTCCTTCTCATCTCCAGAACATCACAGGAAAGGATAAAAGGTGGCTTATTCACTTCTTGCCTCTTCGTTTGTCTTTGTCTTTACCTTTACCTTTACCTTTACCTTTACCTTTACCTTTTGCATCCTTGCTATCATCTTTGTCTTTAGGCATTTTGAAACTTCCAATTTCCCTCCTTACCACAGTGCCTCGCCACCATGCCTGGAGCTAGAAGAGAAATGGGAAGAAGTACAACTCAGTATGCCTGACTCTCCGAAGGGGATTGTTCAACACAGTAACCTATATCAGAGTGGTTTCCATCTGAGACATGGAAGTTCCAGGCACACTATCACTACTAATGCTCCCATACTGTGCAGGACTCAGAGCTTCAGCCATGGCCTCAAAAGCGAAGTTCTTCTGGAGTAAAATTAAATCAGATTAGGCCAGTTGTTCCTTCATATCAGAAACATGACTCCCTGGTACTGCTTCCCTTATGAAGGTCCAAGCTTCCCATACCTAACAATGACTTGATCCAAAAGGGATGTTAGACTCTGTCAAAAATGTATGAATAAGTCTAGACAACTTTAATAGACTTCCTGGTATTTTGTCTTTTGGGGGGGTTTCTTGTTTTCTTTCTTTGGAGTGTTGAATGGGAATTGAACTCAGGGCCTTGCACATACTGGGTAAGTGCTGTACCACTGAGCTACATCTTCAACCCTTTGTTATTTTGAAAGTCTTGTTAAATTGCTGAGACTGGCCTCAAACTTGTGATCCTCCTGCCTCAGCCTCCTAAGGAGCTGGGATTACCGGCATGCACCACTACATCCATTCTTTTTTTTTTTTTTTAAAGATACAGTGAGAGAGAGAGAGAGAATTTTAATATTTATTTTTTAGTTTTTGGCGGACACAACATCTTTGTTGGTATGTGGTGCTGAGGATCGAACCCGGGCCACATGCATGCCAGGCGAGCGTGCTACCGCTTGAGCCACATCCCCAGCCCTCCATTCTTATCTTTAGGAATTCACTAAAGGGTCAATCCTCTTGTTTTCAAAAAGAATTTAAAGGCAGGTGTGGTGACATAAACCTATAATCCCAGTGACTCGGGAGGCTGAGGCAAGATTATTACATGTTCAAAGCCAGTCTCAGCAACTTAGTGAAGGCCTAAGCAACTTAGGGATTCAATTCCTAGGACCAAAAATAAAGTCTGCACTACTTTATTTTTTGGAGGGTGCCAGGGATTGAAATCAGGGGCACTCAACCACTGAGCCACATCCCCAACCCTATTTTGTATTTTATTTAGAGACAGGGTCTCCTTGAGTTGCTTAGCACCTCACTGTTGCTGAGGCTGGCTTTGCACTTAGGATCCTCCTGCCTTAGCTTCCTGAGCCACTAGGATTACAGGTGTGTACCACCACGCCTGGCTTAAGCTACTTTAAAATCAGACTAAGCCCTAAGAACTAGGAGCAAATCTACTAATTAAAACAAAAGTAGTCTCCAGCTAGTTCTTAACATTTATACTCTAAAAGAATTTTGACAAATTGGAAAACCCCATAGAAGCTTGATAAATACTTGCTAATTATACATCTTGGGTTTGGATATCTGAATGTCCTTTACAGCTTCCTTTTTTAGTGCATCCTCTAATATATAAGCCAAACTATAGTTTGCCCCCTAGGCTCTTGGCAGATGCTCCTCTTTCAGAGAGATGGATGATTCTCCAGACAGCAGTTTCAGTCCAGCTGATCATATTTTTATATTACAGTTTTCTTGAAAATATTTCCTAGAATCTGTGACCTTCTAATTTTGTCATTACTAACATACACACAAGTTCATATATAACTAAAATATCTCTTCTTTAACCTGCTTATCTCTTTTTTTGAAAGCAGCTTATATCAGAACATAGCAAATAGTCTCTGCTTATTTAAAAACATCTTTTGAGAAACAATAGGCGATTCAAAAGAATCACTGTGTCAAGAACTGGTTTTGGTTAGAAGTAGTATTCCCAAATTTGCCCTGTGGATCTAGGTTTTGCTCCCACTGCCAACCACCTATCTCTTTTGCCCTAGAATAAGAGCTGTGGTGTATCCTTTTCTAAGTCACCTGTCTCCCTGTTCTGCTCTATGGACTGTTGACAAATTCTAATAAGAACAAAAAGCCTTGTTTCTCTTCAGATCTGTTCCATAGAAAGGTGCTGTGTATTTGATAATGGATGAGAATGCTTTCATTCCTACACCAGCTGTGGCACTGACATGACCCCAAAATGCTAACTACAGTTTTCTACCTTTATGGCACTCCTCAATTCCAATTCATCCTGTTCGATCTTCTTCCTGGTCTTCTCCTTTTCTATACGATCTTCAATGATGACCTGTTCATATTCCCTTATCTACAAAAGCAGACATTAATCATATGTTACAGTATGGTCTTGACTAAGCTATTGGCCCAGTCAACTCTACTTTTAATAGATCTAAATATAAACCAAAGGAAAAAAACTTCCTAGATTCTTAGGATATTTACATTAAATTTTTTTCAGTTTGATATTTTAAATTTAAAAATCTTTCAGAAAAGTGAAATAATAATTAACTCAAATGTGTAAATAGTGACCTCAAAATAATTAGTTTTTTTTTTTAAAATGGTATAATATGCATATTTAAATGGCTCTTTTAAAAGAAAAGTTTAGGAACCTCTACACTCATTCATTAATAAAAACATAAGAAAGCTTTTTAGAAATCAGAGAAATTCAAAATGGGGAAGAGAGGAAGAGCATGAGAAGATTACCTCTACATAGGGAAGAGGGGTGGGAGGGAAAGGGAGGGAAAAAAGGAACTGCATGGATGGTGGAAGGAGACCCTCATTGTTATAAAAAATACATGTATGAAGATGTGAGGGGAAAAAAAGAATAGCGTTACCCTAGATTAGGGAGAGAGAAGTGGTGGGAGGGGAGGGGAAGGATTTTGGAGATAGGAAGGATAGTAGAATGAAACAGACACTATTATTACTGTGTGTATATATGTGAATGCATGACCAATGTGATTTCTGTATACTCAGAAAAATGAGATACTGTATCCCATGTGATTCAAATGTATGATATGTCAAGGTCATTGTACTGTCATGTGTAACCAATTAAGACAAAAAAATTTTAAAAAAAGAAATCAGTTATAAATTGTCTTCAGAGACCATAAAGTAGAAGTAATAGTACAATATCTATTTATTTTGCAGGGTTGTGGGGTTTAAGCAAGTTGTACTTAAGACAGCCACACAGTCAGTGCCTGAAACGGAGTAAGCACTATACAAATACTAGCTGTTATTACTGTCCATCATCACCATCATCATCTAAGGACAGTCCTACCAAGTTTACATGCACAACTCTACCTGACAAAAAAAAAAAAAAAAGCATCCCCAACTACTGTAGCTTAGCTACCACCACTTCTCGGACCACCTGTCCACTTCTTCCTTACCATCTTTGCTAGGTCTTGAAGGTGTGTTAAGTCACTGGCCTTTGCAGCCTTGAGAGCATTTAATTCATTCTGTTTCATTTCTGTGTCTTTATCAAATTTTTCCATCCAGAATTCCAGTTTCTCCTCAAGTTTCTATTTGGAAAGAACATTAAAACATGGTTTCTACCAGATACAAAACAGTATATACTTTATGATGTCATTTATATAAGATTCAAGAAAAAATAACTTTTCTATAGTGACAGAAAATAGAACAATGGTTACTTATCTGGGGATGGATGCTTTATTGTTTGGAAATTCGGCATAAGGGAGACCTCTGGGATGCTGTTTCTCTGAATTTAGCTGGTGGTTACATGGGTGAATATATGTAAATGTAAAATTATACTCTCAATATTTGTGCACTTTACTGTATATTATTCGATTAAAAATAGAAAGAGGACGTTCCTGATATCTGGGAAAGGGAAGTTGCAGTGAAAAAAAAAAGAAAAAAGTAAGTAGCAAATTCTCTAGGATAAAGAATGACATCAGATGTCTCTTTGACTGACAGCCACTAAATACTAGTCAAGAAGACTGCAATGTCTTCAAAATTCTAAAAGAAATGAACATGAGTCTAAGAAAATATACCTAGAACCTAGCATTGAAATGTGATGGAAAGATGATACCTCATTTCTGAAAGGTATTCAAAGATGCACTGTTGCAAAAGAAAATGAAAGAGATAAGTATAAGAAACAGAAAATGTATATTTAAGCTATTTGCCACCAGTTAGATACTAAGAGTGGACATCCTTGTCTTTCCCCAGATTTTAAAGGAAATGCTTTCAGTTTTCCCCCATTTACTATGAAGTTGGCTTTGAGTTTTTCATTATACCCTTTATGATGTTGAGATAGGTTTCTTCTATTCCTAGTTTCTTCAGTGTTTTTATCATGAATAGGTGTTGAATTTTTGTCAAACACTTTCTCTGTATCTCTTTAGAGATTAGGTGATTTTGTCCTAACTTGTATTTAAGTGATGAATTACACTTATTGATCTACATATGTTAAACCATCCTTGCATCTCTGAGATAAAACCAACTTTGTCCACTCTCACTACTCCTATTTAATATAGTGGTAGAAATTCTAGCCAGAGCAATTAGGCAAGGAAATAAAAAGTGCATCCTTGTTTCGGCTGGCTGAATCCCTGTGTATTTGCTCTATGATGTACACTAAATTTGGGGGCTTTTGACCCCCCCCCTTTCAATCCTTATCAGCTACCACCAGATTTTTCAGTGACATCATTTACCACCAACTGGTCTGGTGGTCTCCACCCTGACCTTCTCACCTTTTTCTCTTATCAGGCGAGGACAGCCTGCCAGGGGCTTCACTCTGTTATCAGAGTGAGGGGAAGTAACTTGCCTGAGGGCATACTGGAGGGCTCTGTGAGTGTGCCTGCAGGTCTTTTAAAATTAAGTTTTTAAAATGGAGTTGCTTAGGCTCAGGCCTAAGGCCATCCTAACAGGACTGCACATTAGTAAAATCACTATGGAAATCAGTATGGAGGTTTCTCAAAAGACTAGGCGTGGAACCACCACATGACCCAGCTATACCACTCCTTAGTATTTATCCTAAAGAATTAAAATCATCATATTAAAATGATACATGCATGTCTATGTTTATAGAAGCACAATTCACAATAACCAAACTATGGAATCAGCCTCGGTGTCTGTCAATGGATGAATGAACAAAGAAAATGTGGTAGATATTTACAATGGAGTTTTATTCAGCCATAAATAAAAATGGAACTATGTAATTTGCAGGACAATGGATAGAACTAGGGACAGTTATGTTAAGGTCAAAAATCATGTTTGAGGGCTGGAGTTGAGGCTCAGTAGTAGAGCATTTGCCTCACGCATGTGAGGCACTGGGTTTGATTCTCAGCACCACATATAAATAAATGAATAAAGGTCCATCAACAATTTATATATATATATATATAATATATGTATATAATATATTATTGAACTTGTGATCTCTCTGTCTTTTAGCCTCCTAAATAGTTGGGATAATAGGCATGCACCACCATATCCAATTTATAATATCTTCTTGTTTTTTTATTATACATTATAAATAAAATCATGTTTGAGGCAGGCTCCTGGCGGTGCCACTTCTGACATCAATGCAAACCTGAAGAAAAAGTTTCTTCCTCAGAAGCCATGGTATATTAGTTATACAGAAATACCACTTTGGGGAACAGTCTTCAGGAGAGCCTAGATGAGCTCATATAGTCTCAACAGATCATCCCCCCAACTTGCCCTTCAAGTTCTGCTTCAGTTTGATAAGGCTATAAATTATCATTGGCTCAGAGGGTCAGGAACAGAGTCAATTTCAGAGGTTCTGTAAATACATACAGATTCTGCGATAATGTGTAGACTTGTATTGCATGATGTTGAATTCAGAGAGGTGACAGAACTTATTAAAATGGATAAAGTGAAAATTGTAGCCTGTGATGGAAAAATACTGGCTCCAATACTACAGAATAAATAGAAAAAAATGGACTTTTTCAGGCCATCTTCTGTTATTATTCATCACTTTTTGAAGAGAAGCAAAGAAGAGACTTTTTAAAAATTTATTCTAGCATTGCATAAATGATTACACTGTACTGTACTATGAGAGAATTCCAGCAAAAAGAAGCTTGTAACTATATTCTCTTACATTACATTGTTATATAGCATAAAGAAACATAATTTTTTTAATGACAAAAGTTGTTGCCTTCTTAACATTCTTTAATAAACTCATTATTTAAAAAAGAATCAAAGGCTGGGGTTGTGGCTCAGTTGTAGAGTGCTCGCCTAGCTTGCACGAGGCACTGGGTTCAATCCTCAGCACCACATAAAAATAAAATAAAGATATTGTGTCCACCTACAACTAAAAAATAAATATTAAAAACTTATTTAAAAAGAATCATATGTTTTCTTTCATGTGGAAGCTAGGGAAGGAAAAGGGAAAGGATTGGGGGGGGGGGGGATTCCCCATGAAAAGGGAAGATTAGAACAGAGCAAAGGGATAATGGAGGAGGAAGAGGGGAGTTGGGGGAAGTGCTGGGGAGTGACACTGGCCTAATTATATATATTGTGTGTATGTACGAATTTGTACAAAAAAATTCCCACCATTATGTACAATGTACAACTATAATGCACCAACAAAAATGTATAATAAAAAACAAGAAGATATTATAAATTGGATATGGTGGTGCATGCCTGTAATCCCAACTATTTAGGAGGCTAAAAGACAGGGAGATCACAAGTTCAAGGCTGGTTTTGGCAATTTAGCAAGACCCTGTCTCAAAATAAAATAAAAAGGGCTGGGTGTTTGGCTCAGTGTTAGATGACCTCTGGGTTCAATCCCCAGTATCACCAAAAAATTTTTTTTAATTTAAAAATATTATAGTTATGAGTGTTCATATTCTAATAATATTTTGGAATATTTTTTTAAAGAGAGAGTGAGAGAGGAGAGAGAGAGAGAGAGAGAGAGAATTTTTTTTAATATTTATTTTTTAGTTCTCGGCAGACACAACATCTTAGTTTGTATGTGGTGCTGAGGATCGAACCCGGGCCGCACGCATGCTAGGCGAGCGCGCTACCGCTTGAGCCACCTCCCCAGCCCAATATTTTGGAATATTAGAAAGTGAAAATGATCCAACACATGGAAAAACTGATAGATCCACAATTATCTTAGGAAGCTATTTTTCTGAAATCAATAGCTCAAGTAGACCAAAATAAGTAATATGAAGCATTTGACAGCTAGACTAAAAGAAATTTAGAACCTAACAGAGAATATACATTCTTTTCAAGTACCCATAGAATAGTCACATAAGCATGTACTAAGCCCAAATGAAAGGTCAATAAATTCCAAGAAGCAAATTTACACTTTACATTAGGAGACACAATCCAAGACATCAACTGGGTGTGGTGAGATTCACAGCACAAACATCTAAGGTTTTTGTGAGTAACAGAAAATCTGCACTCCTCCCTTGCCAACTCCATCTACTTGGACATTTAAGAAACATCCCTTTAGGGGCTGGGGATGTGGCTCAAGCGGTAGAGCGCCAGTGTGCGGCCCAGGTTCCAGCCTCAGCACCCCAAAGATAGCACCACATACACTGCTAAACTAAAAAATAAATATTAAAAAAAAATTCAAAAAAAGAGAGAAACATCTCTTTAAATAATAACTTATGCTAAAGACAACTAGAAAATTGTGAACTACAAATCATTTGTAAAGGAATGATAATGTAAAGATTATTTCAAAACCCATCAACTACAGTCAAACAGTACTCAGAAAATATATTGTTTTATTAAAAATATATTGCTTTACATTCATTTACTAGAAAATAATAAAATTTGAAAACAAATTAAGTGTTTAGGAAACAACAAAGATTAGCAACATAAGCTCAAAGAAGGTATAAGAAATTTACTCAAAATTAAAGCCAAAACCAATGTAACAAGGAAAAAAAAATCTGCTCAATAAAAGAAAAAGCCAGTCTTTTGCTAAGACCAATAAAATGGCAAACCTGTTGTAAGTTTCAGTAAGACAAAGAGAGAAAAGAAACAAAATTTTTAAAGATGGAAAACATAACTACAGAAATAGAGGAAATTTAAAACTTGCAAGAGACTGTAGAGCACAGCTTGAAAACACTTAAAATCAAGTGTTTTTGGAAGACAAGTTACAAAAAATTACTCAAAGCCAGACATGGTGGCACACAACTCCAATCACAGCAACTCAGGAAGCTAAGGCAAAAGAGTCAAAAGTGTGAGGTCATCCTCAGGAACTTAGTGAAACACTGTCTCAAAACAAAAAAAATAAAATGGACTGGGAATGTAGCTGAGTGGTTAAACACCCTGGGTTCAATACCCCGTATCAAAACAAAAACAAAAAACCTGGAGATGCAGCTCAGTTTTTTTGTAGAATGCTTCCCTTGCATGCACAAGGCCCTGAGTTTGATCCCCAGCACCAAAATAAAAACAAGATATTCGGTGGGCTGAGGTTGTGGCTCAGTGGTAGAGCCCTTGCTGCACATGGCTGAAGCACTGGGTTTGATTCTCAGCACCACATGTGAATAAATGAATAAAATAAAGTCCATTGGCAAATAAAAAATAAAAACTTTTTAAATAAATAAAGATACCAGTCATTGGTGACATATCTTTAAAAGAGAGAGAGAAGAGAGAAAGAGATTTGGTAAGTGGAGAGATGAATAATATTTTTAAAAAAAAGCTGAAAAGGCAGACAAATACCTCCCCCCTTAAAAAAAAGATATCAAGAAAAGATAGAAAGAGAGAGATCCTTAAAAAATTGTTTGAATTTTACCAAGCTTTAAGGACTGTATAATCTGTTTTGTTCCATTTATATTTTAAATTTCAGAGCATAAAAAGGTAGAAAACTTCCACCTTGCACTGCCAAGCTAATATAACTCTAATAGCAAAAAAGAAATCTATAGTCTATAAATCAATTCTAGAGGTCTATTATTAAATGTATTAATTTATTATATATTAATATATTAACTATATTAAATTATTACCAGGTAAGGTTTATCCAAAAAAATTAAACATGAGTCATCATCAGTAAATATATTAATGTGTTTTTACTTTATTAACCTGTTAAAGGGAAAATAAATTATCTCAATAAATGAAAAAAGTCATCTCATAAAATTGACTATTCAGTGATTTTAAAAAATAAAAAATGTTAGCAAGAAACTTCCTTAATAAAACTTATATACCAGGAACCTACAGAGTAAACCTCATCCTTAATGATAAAAGGAAAACATTCCCCATTTGTGCTGTTATCAGTGTGTTGCCTCTCAGTTCCAAATTCATCCTCCACTGCCTTGCCCTGTGAAACTGGATGATCCTAAACATTTTTCGGCCATCTAGCAAAATGTTTAACTTTGTCAGCAGAGGGTGCTAGAGGACCCGACGGGAAGTCTAGTTTCTCCATGGCTTTGGAATGCTTTTCTGGGTACCTAAGGCACACTGCTCATCCTATATGGTTGAACACACAATGATACCCGTTCACCAACATGTTTTACTGATACCACCAGTAGCATTACTTCATGTCAGATACACTATGGCCAGCTATGGCTGATCTCAAGAGTTTAAAGATAATGCAACCTCAGGGGCTGGGGTTGTGGCTCAGTGGTAGAGCTCTTGCCTGGCACATGTAAGGCCCTGGGTTTGATCCTCAGCACCACATAAAAATAAATAAAAATGAAACAAAGCCGGCAAGGTGGCACACATCTATAATCCCAGCGACTCGGGAGGCTGAGACAGGAGGATGACAAGTTCCAGATAACAGCCTCAGCAACGGCGAGGTGCTAAGCAACTCAGTGAGACCCTGTCTCTAAATAAAAATACAAAATAGGGCTGGGGATGTGTCTCAGTGATCTAGTGCCCCTAAGTTCAATCCCCAGTACCATAAAATAAAATAAAACAAAGGTATTATATACATCTGTAACTTAAAAAAACAATTTAAATACATGACTCAACTTCAGCAAATATATGAAAAAAAACATCATTACGATGGATGAGAAAGAAAAAACCATCTCATAATTGAGTATTCATCTGATTCTTTAAAAAAAATAAATTTTAGCATGGTGCTGGGGCTGTGGCTCGGTGGTAGAGCACTTGCCTAGCATGTGTGAGGTACTAGGTTCGATTCTTAGCACCACATATAAAGAAATAAAATAAAGGTCCATTGGCAACTAAAAAATATTTTTTAAAAAAAGAACTTTTAGCAAAGTCCATAGTTGCCTGCTCACTAGGTTTATTCTGCAAATGTGGCTGGCTCAGACTAGAGCAACCCAACAAACTTCTCTGCTATCCAGGGGGTCACAGCCACACTCTCCCCAATAAGGTCTGAATCATAACATTGGGAAGGATCCTCCTCTCCCCACCCTCACAAGTTTATTCCTTCCTTGGATACTGTCCATCAGTCATAGGGTGGTTTATTTTTTGTCTATTTATTTATGATGGGCTTTCACTATGTTGCCCAGGCTACCTTCAAACTTGTGATCCTCCCATATAGTGTAGCTAGAATTACAGGTATTAGGCCACCCATACCCAGCTCATAGGGCGTTCTTTAGAGTTTTTTAATCCCTTCCTAGTAGCCAGTCCTTATTAATAGCTCACAACTCTTTTGTTAAACTTTCTTTGTTCAAATTATTGGTATGGTTTCTGTCATCTGAATGGATCATTAATGATGCAGAATTGGTACCAGAAATGGAGTTTATCTCCCACCTTCTAGTTCATGTCTTACTAAAAGTCATCTAAACTCTTGCTACTCCTTGTTCATCAGATACAATCAGCATAATGTCATTAATGCAGTGGGCTACTGCCATGTTTTGTGGAAAGTCAAAGTAAACAATATCTATGTAGGCCATTACAGAAGAGAACAGAATAATTGACATAATCCTGAAGACAGACTATAAAGGTGTACCATTAGCCCTGCCAAGTGAAAGCAAACTGCTCCTGGTGGTGTCTTTGTTGTTGTTGTTGTTGTTGTTGCTATTTGTATGTGTGTGCATTTTGTTGTTATGGTTGATTTCAAACTGGTTTGGAGACAGGGGCCTTAATCAGGTTAATAACTTTCATACCAAGTACCAGGAGCCATTGAAGATTTGTCCCAGTAAAGATACTACGTGTGAATAGTAGTTACAAGCAACATCACTACTTGATTACTTGTCATTTTCCAAGATCCATTCAACATCTACCCAAGCCAAACAGATGAGTCAAATGGGGGTGTGTTAAGCATCATCACTCCTGCTTCTTTCAAGTTTTTTGTATTTTTTTTCCTTGTAGCAGGGATTGAACTCAGGGACACTTGACATTGAGCCACATCCCCAGCCCTATTTGGTATTTTATTTAGAGACAGGGTCTCACTGAGTTGCTTAGCGCCTTGCTTTTGCTGAGGCTGGGTTTGAACTTGCAATCCTCCTGTCTCAGCCTCCCAAGCCACTGGGATTGTAGGCATGCAACACCACGCCCAGCTTCAAGTTCTTGATGTTATCACTAATCTACGGTTCCATCAGGGTTGCAGCAATGCCTTTAATATACTGGTAAGAAAAGGAAGTCCCAGGACTCCCACTTTGCCCTTACTATCATAATGGCCTGAAAGTACGTTTACTCCAATTATACATCTATAAAACAATTATATACAATTATAAAGTTATACAATTATATATACAATTATAAAACTAGGAATGGAACCCCCATTTGACCCAACTATCCCACTCCTTGATTTATACCCAAATGACTTAAAATCAGCATACTATAGTGATGCAGCCACATCAGTGTTTTTAGCAGCTCAATTTGAAATAGCTAAGCCACGAAACCAACCTGCTCTTCAACAGATGAATGGATAAAGAAAATGTGGTACATATACACAATGGAATATTACTCAGCCTTAAAGAAGAATGAGATTATGGCATTTACAGATATATGGATGGAGCTGGAGAATATCATGCTAAACGTAATAAACCAATACCAAAAAAAACAAAGGCCTAATGTTTTCTCAGATAAGCAGATACTGATCCATAATGGGGGTGGGGGGAGAATGAAAGAACTTTGGATTGTGCAGAAGGGAGTGAGATGAGGGCAGAGGGAATGGGGATGGGAAGGACAGTGGAATGAGACAGACATTATCATCCTGTGTATACATACATGTATGATTACAACACTGGTGTGACTCTACAACATGTGCAGCCAGAGGAAGGAGAAGTTGTGCTCCATTTGTGTACAATGTGTCAAAATGCATTCTTCTGTTATATATAACTAATTAGAACAAATTTTAAAAATTTAAAAAAGAGAGACTGTAATAACATAAACAAAATGAATGAAAAAACAATTGGTAACTTAAAAAAAGAAAACTTCCCTCAATTGAGAATGTTGTTTTTATAATTTAAAAAATTAAAAAACATTATTTTAAAATTATGGCTACAAAGCATTATAGAAACAAGAAACAGAGTTTCTTATATAAGTTAAATTATAAAGGCAAGAGACAAAATTTTACCTGTCCTCAAATTAGAGGTATATAAAATAACTATTCAACAGTGGAATGAATCTGAGATAATTTTTTCATATACATATATGAAAACCATAGAGTGAAGCCCACATCGTGTACATCCACAAGAATGCGACCCAAATTAGAATATTCTATGCTTGTATAATTATTATCAAAAAGGATTCTACTGTCATGAATAACTAAAAAAGAACCAATAAATTTTAAAAAAGAAGAACAAAAAATGACTATTCTGGTGGGTAACTCTGTAAGGATATATAAGCTATAGTTCATTCATTAGACTGCTAAGATTATGGTTAATTTTTCTTCCCTTACTACAAGTTTTTTGCTCTTTTAAAGTGAAAAAAATTTTTAATCAGGGGATAAAAACATTTTGGTGACTTACCTGTTGCTCTTTTCTAAGGAACATTTCAATCTCCATATGAATTCGGTTCTCTTCTTCAGTTTTCATTCTTAATTTCTAGAAAAACAAGAATCATATATCAGGAATTCTGTCTGGCAAGGTTGGAAATCAGAAGTTTTCAGGTGACTGTGGCTCCAGAGTAGCAGTTCAGGATTCTTTTTCCAGCAGGGATCCCAGAAATGCTAATGCATTGCTCCAGAGCTGCAATTTGGTTCCACTCAACTCCATTCGAGTTCACAAACAACGCAGAGCCATGTCCTAGCATTGTGCCAGGTACATACAAGGGCCCCAGAATAAAATGGAAAAGAGATGTCAATTTAAAGAACAATGCTTCAAGGACACAAGTTTCTTAGGCCCAGAAAAGTGTGTTGACAGGGTTGGAAACACCACATGGGAAGGACCTCTCCCCATTAGTAGAGGTCTCAGAAAAAGGAATCCTTGTACCTGCTAGTAATGGCTATTCCTCCTTCTGGCCTGCTGGCTATTCCTTTAACTACCCAGCCTTTCCTCTCAAATAAAGGTCTACCCATCAGAATCTCTGCTTGCAAATATTCAAAACCTTGTTTAGTCTTTAATTTCAACCCTAAGGGTTGAGGAGATGGAAGAAAATTACCTCTGCCCCTTCCTTTCTTGGGTGAGACTATACCAGGAATGACAATTCAAATGGTTGTCTATGAGTAGGGGATTGAACCCAGGTCCTGGTGCATGCCAGGCAAGTGCTCTACCATTTTGCTACAACCCCAACCAATCTGTTTTTCCTAATGTAGCAGTAATTACCTCAATCTCTTCCAACAAGAGTTCCTCTGTTTTGTTACATTTTTTCTGGGTCTGGGAAATCTGAAGCTCAGTGTTTTTTTTCATGTAGAGATTCTCCAAGTTGGTTTTTGCCTTCATCTCTTGCAGTTGGTCTTTGAGGTGAGCAATATATTCATTTCGTCTCTTAAGAGAAAAGACCAGGTTTCTAAATTAAAAATCTATACTATCAAAAGTGTTATACAGATTTAATGCAATTCCTATTAAAATCCAAATGTCATTCTTCATAGAACTAGAAAAAGCAATCATGAAATTCATTTGGAAAAATAAGAGACCCAGAATAGCTAAAGCAATCCTTGGCAAGAAGAGTGAAGCAGCAGGGCTGGGGTTGTGGCTTAGTGGTAGAGTGCTGGACTGGCACACGTGAGGCACTGGGTTCATCCACATAAAAATAGATAAAGTAAATGTACTGTGTCCATTAACAACTAAAATATATATATATATATATATATATATATATATATATATATATATATATTTTTTTTTTTTTTTAAGTCAAGCAGCAGGCAACACAATACCAGAAATTAAATTATATTACAGGACTATAGTAACAAAAATGGCATGGTATTGGCACCAAAATACACACGTAGACCTGTTGTACAGAACAGAAGGCACAGAGACAAACCCACATAAATGCAGTCATCTCATTTTAGACAAAGCTGCCAAAAACATACATTTGAGAAAAGATAGCCTGTTCAACAAATGGTGCTGGGAAAACTGGAAATTCATGTGTAGCAAATGAAATTAAACCCCTCTCACCATGTACGAAACTCAACTCAAAGTGGATAAAAGACTTAGACACTAGAACAGAGGCCCTGTACCTAATAGAAGAAAAAGTAGGCCCAAATATTCATCATGTTGGCTTAGGACTTGACTTCATTAACAAGACTCCAAAAGCATAAGAAGTAAAATCAAGAATCAATAAATGGGATGAATTCAAACTAAAAAGTTTCTTCTCAGCAGTGAAGTGAAGAGAGAACCACATTTTGGGAGCAAATTTTTGCCACACGCACGTCAGATAGGGCAATAATCTCCAGGATATATAAAGAACTCAAAAAACTTAACACCAAAAAAAAAAAAACAATCAATAAATGGGCGAAGGAACTGAACAGACACTTCTCAGAAGAAGATATACAATCAATCAACAAATATATGAAAAAAATGTTCAACATCTCTAGTAATTAGAGAAATGCAAATCAATAAGATTTCATCTCATCCCATGTCAGAATGGCAGTTATCAAGAAGACAAACAACAATAAGTGTTGGTGTGGATGTGGAAAAACAGGCACATTCATACATTGCTAGTGGAACTGCAAATTGGTGCAACCACTCTGGAAAGCAGTATGGAGATCTCTCAGAAAACTTTGAATGGAACCAACATATGATCCAGCTATCGCACTTCTCGGTTTATACCCAAAGGACTTAAAATCAGCATACTACAGTGACGCAGTCACATCAATGTTTATAAAAGCTCAATTCACAAGAGCTTACCTAGGTACCCTTCAACAGATAAATGGATTAAAAAAATGTGATACACACACACACACAATAGAATATTATTCAACCTTAAAGAATGAAATTATAGCATTCACAGGTAGATGGACAGAACTGGAGAATATTATGCTAAGCAAAATAAGCCAATCCCAAAGAAACAAAAAACCAAATGTTTTCTCAGATAAGCAGATGTTGATCCATAATGGGAGGAAGGTAGGGAAGAATGGATGAACTTTAGATTGGGCCAAGGGGAATGAGGGGAAAGGGGAAAGGGTTAGGAAGGATAGAGAAATGAGACAGACATTATTACCCTATATACATGTATGATTACACCACCAGTGTGACTATGCACCATGTACAGCCAGAGGAATGAGAGGTTGTGCTCCATTTGTGTACAATGTGTCAAAATGCATCCTACTGTCATGTATAACTAATTAAAACAATTTTTTTAAAAATTATATATATTCTGTCTCCAGTTTGGTCAGTGGTTTAAGGTTATTTTAAATTTTATAAATCACCATTTTTTTCTGACATCACATGAAGGTAAAATAAGTCAATAATTGTTGAGAGCCACAGCCGAAGGGGCCCCAGCAAACTTCCAGCTGCCAGCAAACTTCCAGCTGCCAGCTGATGATTGGCTCATAGCAGCCCCAGCAACTTCTAGCTGCCAACTGATTGGCTTCTCTGCAGTGATGCTCATTGGGCTGTTTCCCTGCCCTTTCAGACCACGGAGCTGCTCATTGAGGGACTTTTTTGGCTCCACCCACACGACCCAGCCAATTGGCCTCAAGAGCAGGAGGATTGTGGGAGGTGGAGAGGCTTGTGGGAAGCTGGTGGTGGCAGTTGGGCTCTGAAGGTTTTTCCTGAGGAGCTGTTTTGTTTGGCATGTGTGGTTCTAAAAATAAAGTTCGTTTCTTTTGACAAGTGGCTCCTGAATTGTGCCCAGCCAGACTGCGACAAATAATTGTGAATGTTATACCATCCACATGAAAATGAAAGATAACAAAGTAGTTCTACATGTCAAGACAATGAGATTATTTCATAGGTATGCAATCTGGGTACTCTCTTTTTCCCACACAGATTTCCCATTATAATTTCATTTTGGTAGAAACAGCAATGATCAAAATGATCAAAAGTGCTGACTTCTCACCCAAGCCCCATCACTTGTGTGACCTTAGCCAAGACAGTTAAACTCTCTAGGTTTTACCTTCTGTAAAACAGAAACATTAATATTTATGTTGCCTGAAACATCTCAGAGAATAAATCCAGTCAAGCCTCAGTATGCACTGGGGATTGTTGCCAGGACATCTCATGGATAATAAAATCTCCAGATGGTCAAGTCCTTTTTACAGTATGTGTACAGTACATATGCAATTATTTTTCAAATATTTTTTATACATGATTGGTTGAGTCCATGGATACAGAACCTGCAGACATAATGGGATGACTATATAAGGAGTCATTGAGCATATGTGTGAAAACTGCAGGTTATGAAATACTTAGTAATTTTAAGGTCTCAGTATTCATAAAGGGAAATATTTATTCAGAGTCAGGCCCTAGGCTAGGAGACAAACAGTAGACATCTAAATATAGCCATATCCCCTGCCCTCCTAGAGCTTAAGAGTTTTTTTTTTTGTTGTTGTTGTTGTTGCTGTTGTTTTTCCTGAGGATTTAACCCAGGGGTGATTTAGCACTGAGCCACAAACTCGGCCCTTTTTATTTTTTATTTGAGACAGGGTCTCACTAAGTTGCTTAGGGCCTCAATAAATTGCTGTGGCTGACCTTGATCTTCAGGCTTCCTAAATAATTGGGATTACAAGTATGTGCCACCATGCTCAGCTATGAAGTTTAGAGTCTAATAGAGAATATACGGTTAAAAGGAAATAAAATGTGTAAACTTATTTAAATGAGTGCAAAGTAGTATGAAAAAAGGGGCAAAGGCTATGGGAGAAAAATAATAGATATCTATGTTAGACTAGGTAGCTTGAGAAGGATCTTTGAGAAGCAATATTTGTTCTAATATTTGAAGGATAAATAAGTTCATCACATGAAAAATGTTGCCAAGAGGAATTACAAAAACAAAGAAAAGTATATTCCAAAGTCCTGAGGCAGCCAAGACCTGGACACATTCAAAACCCTTCAGTAAGGATTTAGAGTGGGACAAGATGAAATTGGAGAAGTAGGCAAGACTAAACCAAGCAGGCTTTTATTAAGAAATTTTGGTTTTATTCCAAGTGCATGGGAATCCTTGGAAAAGTTCTAGTCAGAGATGTAACATCTGTTTGAAAAGAAAGTGTGAGTTAATTTCACAGAGAGGTAATCAGATTTAGCTGATAGCACAAGCAAATATACAACTAATTACAAAAACACATGACTAAGCCAGGCTTGTTGGTGCACACCTGTATCCCAGTTTTTCAGAAGGCTGAGGCAGGAAAAATCGCTTGAGATTAGGAGTTTGAGGCCAGCCTGAGCAACATAGCAAGACCCTGTCTTTGGATGTGGGTTATGGATCCATGAATTCATCAAAGATCTGTTTCTCTAGACAGCGACCACCTTACCATGCAAGCTGGATAGAATTAGTTGTAAGTAACTACTTGAAAAAGAAACAAAACAAAAATTGATCAAAATCATCCATAATGAAAAGCAAACAGCTAAAAGGATCATAGGTCCCTAGGATTAATCAGAAAGCAATCTTTCACATTATTTTGTCTGGCTTCTTGATGTTACTGTATAGAATCGTTCAACTATAACAAGAACCATCCCCAGGACACAAGTGTCTATGGCAGAGAAGCCCAGTGGATAATATGTCTCAGTATTTTATATTGTTTTATAAAGTGTAGGATTATAATAAATTATTTGACCTCTCTAAGCCTATTTTCTCATCTTTAAAATCCTGCTTAGGGCCTGGCATAATTTAGATGTTCTGTAAATGTATATTAAATGAATTTTAAGAGCTCTCCCTTCAGGCTCTTATTCTTCTCTTTTCTCCCTTTCCCTCCCTTCTATTTCCAAATTGTATGGCAGTCAATAATGAGGTTTGAATCTCTAGGAAGATTCATGTTAAAGTGAAAATAAGGTGATTTCATTTCTTCATCAACAGGAGTCTTTTTACCTATTTAATCCCTTGGCTTTTTTCCAGGTCTAGCTTACACATCACTTAAAGACATAAATCCTCTTCCAGAAAAGCTAAGCCCACATAACTAACTATAGTTTTGTTTTTCACAGAACCTAATAATGTTGGACAGTTAGGTGTTCATTAAATAATGTCCCTATAAAAACTATACTTTCAAAACTCAAAAGCAGGGCTGGGGATGTGGCTCAAGCGGTAGCGCGCTCGCCTGGCATGCGTGCGGCCCGGGTTCGATCCTCAGCACCACATACCAACAAAGATGTTGTGTCCGCCGAGAACTAAAAAATAAATATTAAAAACTCTCTCTCTCTCTCTCTCTCTCTCTCCTCTCTCACTCTCTCTAAAAAAATAAAAAACTCAAAAGCATGTTTGGATCAGTTTTGTTTTGTTGTTGTTGTCTTTTTTTTTTTTTTTTTTTGGTGCTGGGGATCGAACCCAGGGCCTTGTGCGTGCAAGGCAAGCACTGTACCAACTGAGCTATATCCCCAGCCCCTGGTCAGTTTTTTAATCAAATTAAATATTAATCTTTCAAAGTAACAATAGGAAAATTAGAAAAGCAGAGTTAAAACTCTAGGAGCTTCTGCCTATGACAAACAGAAGATATTACATTATGTAACTTTTAAGTTCATACAACATTGGCTATGCCAAACCAAAGGCATCTGGTTTTAATGCTGTTGCCTTGGACCTCTGTTTACTGATTTCCTTTCTATATTGCTGGTTTGCACAAATATTTTTATGGCCCTCCATGGTGATAATGTGGAAACACCCAGTAAGATATAAAATACTACCCAGCTAGTGAGTATGACTTGATCATGATTTTATACTAATGGCACTTAAGTGCCATTCCATTTCTCATTTTTCCCACTATGCAAGAAGAGCCAGCCAAGAAGCAATGGGTTACAGCTGAGTTTTGAGTTGTATAAATTCTTTTAAGGGCTAGGGACGTAGTTTAGTGGTAGAGTGCTTGTCTAGCATGCAGGAGGCCCTGGGTTTGATCCTTAGTACCACCTAAATAAATAAATTCCTTTTAAGATTTTCACTAAGAAAAGATTTGCCTTCATTACAACTTGTAGCTCTGACTGTCCATGGAGTCTGGAGCTTTCCCCATGATCAAGGTCCATGGACTGATGCAGCATATTTGCGGGTTTTCATGGCAGACCAAACTTTAATTACAAATCCAAATTCCAAATTCCAAAATTCCTTCAGACCTGGTCTTCTGGACTTGTTATTTGAATTCAGAGAAACATGACTTAGTAATGGAAAGAAGTAGTCAACCAATTAGAGTTCATAAGGCTCTGATGGTTGCCATAATAATGTGAGCCAAAGGCTTTTAATAGTCTGTTTTCATAATTGAACATAAAGTAGAAAAGAGAGCACTGATTCCTGGAATTTGGGACTCTATTATCTGAAGAAGTTGGAATCCGATTTTCTCTTGTGTTGGATAGCAAAAGGGAAATGGGGAAAAGGCCTATTAAAGTGATAAAAGCTATACAAAAATACAATTCTATATTAAAATCTATTAACTGAGCTAAAATAGTCTCTCATTCTGAGATGCGAAGGAAACAATCAAATCCAAGCTTCTAAAGTTTCAGGCTCCAGTTCTACCGACTATTTTCATTTCCATTTCATCTAGTCCCTTTCCCAAGGGAATACCAATACCAATGTCCTTTTACCTTGCTATTATGGTTTGGATGTGAGGTGTCCCCCAAAAGCTCCATGTGTGAGACAATGCAAAAAGGTTCAGAGGAGAAATGGTTGGGTTATGAGAGCCTCAACCCAATCAGTGAATTAATCCTTGATAGGGATTAACTGTTTAGTAACTGAAGGTAGTAGAGTGTGGCTGGAAGAGGTGGGAATTGGGGTGTGGCATTGAGGTATATATTTGTATCTGATGAGTGTCTCTCTCTCAATCTCTCTCTCTCTCTCTCTCTCTCTCTCTTTCTCTCTCCTTTCTGATCATCATGTGAGCTGCTTCCCTCTGCCACACTCTTCTGCCATGATGTTCAGCCTCACCTTGAGCCCCAAGGAATGGAGCCTGCTGTCTGTGGATTGAGACCTCTGAAACTATGAGCCCCCAAATAAACTGTTCCTCCTCTTCAATTGTTCTGGTTGGGTCTTATAGTTACTGCAGTGAAACAGCTGACTAAAACACTTGCTTTCTGTAATAAAACCTCTATACACCTTATTGCCTTGACTAATCTCCTCTGAGTAAACTCCTTAAATGGGATGCCTAAAACTGTGCACAATGTTGTAGATGTCTAATCACAACAGAGGGTAAGGGAACATTCAGTGCCACTAACTGCAGTAATTAAAAAGAGAAAGCATTCCAAGTACTTTTCACAATATTTGTGGTAATATACTGTCATATTTGTTAAGACTGATGACAAGCCATTAAAAGCACCACTGTGAAAGAAGACTCTAAAACGTCTAGAAAAAACAGAGGAAGCATGCACTTTTTAAAATTGCTGTTACCATAACAGTAGGTAGTGGGTCCTAACCTCAAGTCACTGTTTTGTTTTGGGTTTTTTTTTTGTTTGTTTGTTTTTGTACCAGAGACTGAATCCAGGGCTGTTTAACCACTGAGCCACATTCCCTGCTCTTTTTATTTAGAGACAAGGTCTCACGAAGTTTTTAGGAGCTCACTAAGTTACTGAGGCTGGCTTTGAACTTGTGAACCTCCTGCCTCAGCCTCCGGAGCCACGGGGATTATAGGAAGGCACCACCACCCTTGGCTAATTCAGTGCTCTAATAATCAACAGGGTTTTGAATTCTGATGTCCATTGCTTATCATTTTTCAGTTTGAAGCTACAAATTTAGTTATATGTTTCTTTAATTTCTTTAATCCATTTTAAAGCCTAGAGATCATCACAATTATCTCAATCTACTCTCTCTGGTATTCATTCTATATCTGGCCAAAAGAAAAGAGGAAAAGGAGGTAAGTCAACAAAGAGTAAGTATTTGCAATGTATAGTAAATTAAAATATATATATATATATATATATATATATATATATATATATGTATGTATATAACATTCATAGATTAAGGGAGTGTGGTAAAGGGAGAGTAAGAAATGAAACTATATGGGTAAAAGTTTTTATACTTTATGTGAAGGGATACTAATAATAATAATAATACAAAATGTATAGGTAAAAATCCAATAAATAAATTAAAATAGAGCTGAGTGTGGTGATGCACACCTATAACCACAGAAGGCTGAGGCAGGAGACTCACAAGTTCTAGGACAGCATAGACAACATAGTGAGACCCCATTGCAAAATAAAATTTCAAAAAGGGCTAAAGCTGTAGCTCACTGGTTGAATGCTTGCCTAGCAGGCCTAAGCCCCTGAGTTCAACATCTGGGACTACAAAAAATAATAACTAAAATAAATATCTAAAAAAATCCAATAAACCAAAATAAGTCAGGAAAAGAAGAACAGCAGAGGGGACAACAGATAAAAGACATATATCTGGGCTGAGGGTGTAGCTGAGTGGTAGTGTACTTGCTTAGCATGCAAGAGACCCTAGGATCAGGTCCCCAGCATCACACACACACACACACACACACACACACACACACACACACACCATATATCCAACAACTATATCAATAATTCCACTAATGGACCAAAACACTTGACAGGCAGAAGTTGTTAGAATAAAAGCAAGATCCAGTGTGGAGAGCAGCGATCTAAATCATGGCCTATGTGACTCTTGTGGCTATGTTTGTGCTGGGAGCTGCCTGTGTGAAGGTACAGGTCAAGATGCCCCAGTTGCTATGGTAACACCAGCAACGGGTAGCTACATGCAAGGCCAGGCCTTAAATTCAGCACCTTCTCCCATGGATAGAGGATGCTGAGTAAAACAAGATGACCCTAATGTCTTGCCAGTCCTGTGTCCTTCAGACTGCTTGCTTTGCTGAAACTTTCCCACAAATAACCTTTTAATAATGAAACATATAAAACAAACTTGCTGAGCTAGCTCTGGAGTCAGTCAAGCCTCACCAGGACTTGGCTACCTACCTGGCCCCAGCTTTTTCTTCCTATGTGTGTCTGTCTATCTTTTTTTTTCATCCCTTCATCACCCCTCTGGTTACTGAATGAACCACCTAGGCATAAGGCCTCAGCAACCAGTTATATGCTCTCTATAAAAGATGTACTTTGAATATAAAGACAGTTTAAAAGTTAATGAATGAGAGCCAAGTGGTGGCTGTAATCCCAGCTACTCACAAGGATGAGACAGTTCTAGACCAAAAAGACAAAGTTCTAGGCCAGCCAGAACAAATTAGGGTGACCCTGTCTCAAAATAAAGAAAGGTGATAGCATGCTTGCCTAGCATGCACAAGGCTCTAGGTTCAATCCCTTGTACTGTAAACAACAACAACAAAAAGTTAATGAGTTGAAAAAAATATACTATAAAAACAGTAAGAGCCGAATGCAGTGGCATATGCCTATAATCCCAGCAACTCAAGAGGCTGAAGCAGGAGGATCACAAGTTCAAAGCAGCCTCAGCAACTTAGCAAGGACCTAAACAACTTAGTAAGATGTGGGAAGCCATTCTAACACGTGATTGGGTGACTCCCGTTAAGGGCCTGAGGCGCTTTGGCTCTGTCAAGCTTTCCCGACCCTTTCCTGATGAGAGAGCCCATCTGTGTGGGGGTGTGCCTGACCACTGACCCCGGGGACCCAATCACTGACCCTGACCTTGGAGTGCAGCCCCCCCTCAACCTTCATTGGATGGAATTCTCCCCTGAATCTCTTGTTCCCCAATAAAGGGCTACTCCCAGGCGTGTTCGCTCTCTCTCTCTCCTGCTAGCCCTGAGTAATCCTCGCTGCCCTGCTGGGCAACTAGAGGTGGGAACCAGAGAGGTGAGCCGTCTCAGACCTAGCAATAGAAATGAGGTAACTGAGTCTGTGTGTTTATTTCGATCTCTTCTAACTAACTTTATGCCTAGAACCTCATTAATGAAACCACTGCGCAGGCCGCGTGGTAGAGTAAGACCCTGTTTCAAAATAAAAAATAAAAAGGGTTAAGGATGTAGTCCATTGGTTAAGCACCCTGGGCTCAATCCCTGGTATCAAAAAAACAAAACAAAAAAAAGAAAAAGAAAAACTAGTAAGTTTAGAAGAAAAGAGTGTCATATTTGATTATAAAATAGACTTTAAGACAAAAAGTATTACCATACATAAAGAGGAATGTTTTATTATGAGAGCCAATTCACCAAGAAGACACAACAATAAATCCTTCAAACATGTCTTTCTGTTCCTTCAGTCCTAAAACATTCTTCTTCTCTTCACCTGTATAACTTATTAATAATTTAATAATTTATAATTTCTATAGTGTGACCTTCCCCTGCTTACTGTCCTTAGTTAAAGCTCCTTCCTCTATGCATCCATAATATTTTGTACTTGATTCTAACACAGTGTACATGTAATTACTTTTTTCTAAGTCACTTTATGAATACAGAATATATGTTTAAAAAGTGTACAAAATAAGTGTACATCTCAATTATCATAAGGTTAAACTCCACAAAACAACTTCCCAGAATAAGAAACAGGATTGACATGAGCCCTCACCCCTGCCCTTTCTCAATCACTACCTTCTCCTTCTTCCCCCAAAGTACCAAATATCTTTAATTTTATGATTTTTTTAATAATTTAAAATCTAACCATTTACCCCTAAAAGTTTTTTTTCGCACTTTTTAAAAATGAAATAGACTATATGTCTTTTTCAGACCTGGACTAATTTGTTTCATATAAGGTTTATAATGTGGTAACTATAGATCACTTATTTTAACTTAAGTCTCGTATTCCATTGTATGAATATGCCATAATGTACAATAACCATTTGGTTGTTTCCATTTGTAACTACCACAAAAAATTCTGTATTGATTGTTTCTGCACATGATTTTTCACATATATACATTCTATTGAGTGAACTGATGGGTCATAAGATATGCCTATCTTTTAACTTTAATAATAGGAAACTTTTCCAGCATAATAGTATCAACATAAATGCTCAGTTTTAGAATATTAGAATGCCCATCATTCTACATAGCCAGCATTTGGGATTATAAATTATTTGTCCTAATGAAAATATAACTGTGTCCTCTTGTGGTTTCAATTTGCATTTCCCTAATGACAACTGAGGTTGAACACACTTTTATATGTTTATTAGACCCTTGGACATCCTCTTTTTGGAGTGCCCATTCACTCTCTGGCTTGTTTTTCCATTAGGTATCTATCCCATTCTAATTAATTTGTAGGAGTTTTCCATATATTTTAGATTTAAGCACTTTTCTGATAATGTTTGATTATATAAATATTAAGTAAATGATTATATACATACTTTATACCACATTGGAGCTTCCTCTCTCTCTCTCTCTCTCTCTCTCTCTCTCTCTCTCTCTCTCCCCTCTCTCTCTCTCCACCCCTCTTACCTCATCTTCCCTTCTCTGTGTGGTGCTGGGGATCAAACCTAGGGTTCTACACATGCTAGGCAAGTGCTCTATCACTGAACCACATACCCCAAAACATTCTTTCCCTCTCTTTTGATGAACAGAAATTTTTAATTTTTTTTAGTTGTAATTGGACACAATACCTTTATTTTATTTATTTATTTTTATGTGGTGCTGAAGATCGAACCCAGGCCCTCGCACATCGAGGCGAGCGCTCTGCTGCTGAGCCACAACCCTAGTCCAGAAGTTTTTAATTTTTAATGTAGCCAAATTTACCAACCTTTTTCCTTTACAATATGTACCACTGGTGGCCTGTTTAAGAAATCTTTCCCTATCCAAAGTCAAGATGGTAGTCTTCTATAATATCTAGAAATTTTATGCTTTAGCCTCTCACATTTAGATTTATACTGTAATGGTTAATTTGAATTGTCAATTTGGTTGGATTAAGAGATGGTGAAGATAGGCTTCTGGATGTGTCAGTGAGGGTGTGTCTAGGAATGACTGCCATGTGGGATAGTGAACTGAAGTAGAGACCTAAGAGTAGACAGCACCATCCAATAGGATGGTGGTTCAAATAGAACAAAAGTTGGAAGAACAAGGAAGCAGCAGTAGATGCAAGTTCAATTCTTCTTGAATGGGTTTTCCTGATTGTGGCTGTTATTGCCTGAGGATATCAGACTCTAACTCCTTCACTCTTCTAAAGCGGACTCTGCCAGTGATTCTCCAGGGAGTTTCCAGAAGCCTTCAATATAGGGCTAGGGTAGCATGGTTGATCCCTCTTGTTTTGAGGCTTCAGCCTCTTGGACTGCGCAGCTACTAGTTCTTCCAGCTCTCCAGCCTACAGATGGCCATTGTGGACTATCCAGCTTCTGGTTGTAAGCCAATCTAATAAGTCCCCTTTTTTTTGGTAATCATACTTCCTGTTGATTCTGTTCCTCTAGAGAACCCTGACTAATACATATACTGATATGGAATTGATTTTTGTGTATGGTATCAGGTCAGAGGAAAGTCTAATTTATTCCCAGGTATGCAATTTCTTCAGCATTATTTATTAAAAATACTGTTTGTCACTGTACTGTTATACCCTCCTGTCACAAATCTGTCATGGTTTTCTTTATATTTTGTTCCATTGCTCTATTTGTAAATTATTGCACTGATATATGCTAGGGTTTTTTTGTTGTTGTTGTTGTTGTTGTTGTTCTTTTCAGTATATGTGCTGTTTTAATTAGTGCAGCTGGGGGCTGGGGATGTGGCTCAAGCGGTAGCGCGCTCGCCTGGCATGCGTGCGGCCCGGGTTCGATCCTCAGCACCACATACCAACAAAGATGTTGTGTTCGCCGAGAACTAAAAAATATTTAAAAAAAAAATTCTCTCTCTCTGTCCTCTCTCACTCTCTCATTAAAAAAAATATTAGTGCGGCTGTACAATAATTCTAAAAATTAAAAAAAAGTCCTTCTGCTTGTTCTTCTTCAATACTGTTGACTATTTTTACTCCTTAGCATTACTTTTTTCTTTCTTTCTTTCTTTTTTCACCCCCCTTGATACTGAGGATTGAACCCAGAGGTGCTTTGCCACTGAGATACATCACCAGCCCTTTTTATTTATTTATTTATTTATTTATTTATTTATTTATTTATTTATTTATTTAAAGAGAGAGTGAGAGACAGAGAGAGAGAGAGAGAGAGAGAATTTTTTTTTAAATCTTTATTTTTTTTTAGTTTTTGGCGGGCACAACATCTTTGTTTGTATGTGGTGCTGAGGATCGAACCCGGGCCGCACGCATGCCAGGCGAGCGCGCTACCACTTGAGCCACATCCCCAGCCCCTATTTATTTATTTTTTGAGACAGGTTCTCACTAAGTATTTAGATCCCCACTACCTTGCTGAGGCTGGTCTTGAACTTGTGACCCTCTTGCTTTAGCCTCCTGAGTTGCTGGGATTATAGGCATGTGTCAACATGCCCAACTCTGGCCTTAGCATATCTATATAAATTTTAGGATCACTTTATCAAGTTTCTAAAAAATAAGATGAAATAATATAAAACCCAATCAGGATTATAATTGAGATTGAAAGAAAGATTATATATAGATTGATTTGGGAAGAATTGATATCTTTTTAATGTTGAGTCTTCCAACCTATAAACATAAAGATTTTTGTTTCAATTAACAAGGGCACTGTGCCACTGAGATACATAGCCAGCCCTTTTTAATTTTTATTTTGAGAAAAGGTCTTGCTTAGTTGCTGAGACTGACCTTGAACTTGCGATCCTCCTGCCTTAACCTCCCAAATTGCTGGGATTACAGATGTGTGCCACTACACCCAACTCCCAATGAAGCCAGATTTAAAGTTAGGTAGTCAGTGTAGTTAGGTAAATCGGGTCTAATACCGAGTGAAATCTAAAATGGAGGCCATACTGAGAATGACTCAGGGAAAACAGGACAACTCATGGAATGTTTATGAAGTCCTGAAAAGGCCCTAGGCCAAAGTCCACCTCAAAGATGTGTTAATCAACAGCCCCAACAGATTTGGAAATAGCCCATCCCAGAGAAGTGATAATCCCATCCCAAAAGGTGATAATTAGGCCCACCTGTGTCCCACCTCTAGGGCCTTCCAACCTACATTCCATCACCAAAACTATAAAAAGGGGAAACAACCGCACTTCCACGGATTCCACCTCTTGGGTCCCCTTCTTCCTCCGGGAGAAGTCTTTTCTGCTGTCCTTTAATAAACTTCTAATTTCTACTCTGACCTGGCCTCGGCGTGCTTCTTTGGTGTTATTCTTCAACCTCGGGGAAGCAAGGACTCGTCACCAGTCAACAGCGGTAACACCAAGATATAATCTTTAAATTCCCTGAAAATTGCTTGACACCCTCTCAGATTTTGTATTTGCCAGGTAATTTTTGTATTTGTCCAGGTAATCCTTACCTGTACTTCAGCTTGCCGTTCTTTTTTGACATTAATCAGCTGTTTTTGAAGGGATTTTATCTTTTTTCTTCCTTTTTCCTCCCTAGAAGAAATAAGAACATTTTGGGTTTAGGGCAGGGCTTCTCAAACTGTAGTATGTACAAGGATCAATAGGACATTAAAAGCAGAATCTATAAGTTCCTCCAGAGAGTCTTACTCAGTAGTCCTGAGATGAGGCCTTGGAATTTGCATCCCTAAGGAGTCCAGGCAATGCTACTGGTGCTAGTCCATGGAGCACACTTCTTTTTTAAAAAAATATTTTTTTAGTTGTCAATAGACTTTTTTAAAAAAATTTATATATGGTGTTGAGAGTCAAACCCAGTGCCTCACACATGCTAGACAAGCGCTCTCCACTGAGCTACAACCCTAGCCATGGAGCACACTTTTGTAACATTTTTTAAAAAGACTATTTTTTTTCATAAATTTGTAGATTTTCTGGCTTATCAGTGCTGTATTTAAAATAGTTTCTGCTGAAAAAAATTAAAAAGAGGAGGAAAACGAAGAGACAATAGAGGATCTCTTCTATTCTGAATACTTTAATTATATATTCTTATCTCAAAATAACCTTAGGAGATAGTCTAACATTATTCCTATCTTTCCTGTGGTAGACACAAAAATGTACCTTGTAGACTTCCAACTATAGGGAGTTTGTGTGATCAGGTCCCAGCTTTTTTTGGTTCCTAGGGTTGAACCCAGGGGTATTTAACCACTGAGCTCTGAAATTCTTCACTGTCTATATTCTAGAGTCACTTCCCATAGAAAGGTGCTAAACCAATTACTGAGTGTGGCAGGGATACCAGGGCAGGCCCTTTCCAGAGAGCCAGGACTTCTCTAATGGTTGACTTTGCTCAAATACTCCTTGATGACCTTGCCAAACCACCTTTTGACAGCCCAGGGATCTTTCCCATGCAAATTTTCCTCTCCTTCTCTTGGGGTCAGTCTTGCATTGGATCTGAAGGTTCCCCAACCACCATTTCTCTCACACAGGTGTTTCCCCTGATAATATCTTTGCTTGGATAATCTCATCTTGACCTCTATTTCTCAGGTCACCTGAACTAACACACTTTCCATGGTCACAAAAACAGTAATTAGCAGACATGGTTTAAACTCAGTCCTGTTAAACACCAAACCTGAGAATGTAACTACTTTGTGTGACTGATTCTCAGGTTGTCCTGAGAAACAGAATTCTGCTTCTTTCTAGAAATTCCAGTATTTAGGTTTCAAACAAACAAAATAACAAAACAATATAAAAATAAGAAATCAGGCACAGTGCTGCATACCTGTAATCCCAGTGACTCAGGAGGATGAGACAGGAGGATTGCAAATTCAAGGTCAGCCTGAGAAATTTAGTGAGGCCCTAGTAACTTAGTGAGCTCAAAATTAAAAATAAAAGTTCTGGGGATGTAGCTCAAAGTAAAGTATCCCTGGATTCAATCCTCAGTATAAACAAATAAATAAATAAACAAAAGAATAAAAAAATTTATCACTAAACTGCATCTAGGTAAATATTTTTATTCAAGATTTTTTTTGGGGGGATGGGTACTGGGAGAAAACCCAGGAGTGCTCTTCCATTGCGCTATATCTCTATGCCTTTTTTTTTTTTTTTTGGTTCCTGGGGTTGAACCCAGGGGTGTTTAACCACTGAGCCAGCTCTTTTTTAATATGTTATTTAGAGACAGGGTCTTGCTGAGTTGCTTGGGGCCTTACTAAATTGCTGCTTTGAACTCTGATCCTCCTGGCTCAGCCTCCTGAGCCATTGGGATTACAGGCATGTGCCACCACACCCGGCTCCCCAGCCCCCCCTTTTTTTTTTTTGTAATTTTTTTTTTTAGTTGAACACAGACAAAATTCCTTTGTTTTACTTATTATTTTATGTGGTATTGAGGATCAAACCCAGTGCCTCACTTTGAAAGGCAAACACTCTACCACTGAGCCACAACCCCAGCCCCTCCCGAGCCCTTTTTAGTAAAATTATTATATTTTATTTTGTGACAGTGTTTTGCTTAAATGCCCAGGCCAGCCTTGACTTTACCATCTTCCTGCCTCAGACTCCTGGGTCACTGGGATTACAGGTATGCACCATGCACACAACTTTTATTCAAGAAATTTTAGAAAGCATATACTTAACTAGAGTGTTGAGATTGTCATTGTCAAAACAAACTGTATATTAGGTATTTCCCACTTACAGATCAGAAGAAACACATATGAGATATGCATAATACGTTATCTCTACTATTAAATCAACCTCCCAAGGTCAGATTCCTTCATACATACAAATAAATGTCATTTATAGGAGGCTATAAAAGTAATATATGACCATTTTAGAAAACCTAGAAAATGAAAAAAGAAAAGAAAAATTATCCCTAACCCCATTAACTAGAGTAAACTCTGGTTAAAATTTTATGACATTCCTTGCAGTCAAGGTACACTATAAGTTTCGTCTTCCAGAACTGAGGCTATATTATTTATCCTATTTTTTCGCTTAGAGTAATTATGTGCACTTTCTCTTTTCAATTAATTGAACATATGTATTTATTTCTGTTCCCCCTTGAAATAATACTGAAATAATAAGAAAGGAATAATAAATGATATAAACATACAAAGAGATCGTAAGAGAAAACAATGCAGATAAAAGAAAATTAACAAGATTATGGAAGATATAAAGCAAAAAAGAAAATAATGAAATATAAATGTGTACAGAATGAGAAATCAAGAAGAAAACTGAATTAAGCTGCAGACCTCAGGAAAGCTCAGCACATAGAGGCACCAGGCATCTTTGAAGGCAGGTAGAGCTTGAGTTCCTTCCCAAGTCCTTGTGGTCATAACTGCCTTTCTTCATCTTGAACATGATGTTAGTTTTTTGTTTGTTTGTTTTTTGCTAGTTTTTGCTTTGTCTCTTGCAAAGGTTGAGCCAGAAATTTGGGCAGTGGATGCAGTAGGAGGTGGAGAAGAAGGTCATGCTCAAAAGAGGGAAACAGCCAAGCATGGTGGCATGCTGGTGGATTCCAGCAGCTTTGAAGGCTGAGGCAGGAAGATTGAAAGCAACTAGAGATATGAAAAATTGTGCTCTATATGTGTAATATGAATTGTAATACATTCCACTGTCATATATAAATTTTAAAAATTAATAAAAAAAGAAGAAGAAATAAATAAGGGCTGGCGATATGGTTCAGTGGTTAGGCATCCCTAGGTTCAATCCCCAGTACTCAAAAGAAAAATAAATTAAAAATAAATAAAATTAGGGAAACAATAAAATTCTACTTATTGTATAGTGAGTTTCCCCAATCTCCTTCCCTGGCCAGCTCCCAAACACATGGTAGTCAGAGATCAAATACAGTGAATAACCATTACTTTTTCACTGCTTCTTGACCCACCAGGGGAAAAGATCTATAGATTCACCCAGCCCATTATATAAGGAATTACTATTTACATGTATAGAACATCCAATCAGCTTCTCAGTGCTTCACTCTTAAATACAAAGGGACCAAGTATTTAAAAAATTACTCTAACATTAAAGACAGAGTCTAAAACAAACTTGAGGAGAAAAGCAATTTAGAGAAAAGACAGACAATACAAGGAAGATAAACCTTAAAAAAAAAATAATAAGACAAGGAGCTGGGGGTTCGGTGGTAGGATGTTTGTCTTAGCATGCATGAGGCCCTGGGTTAATCCCCAGCAACAAAGGATGCTATGAAAAAAAATGAAAGACTTAAAGAGAATAAGAAAGAGTTCTTGAATTACACATGTTAGCATGAAATCTTTAAAAATTAAATAAAAGGATAAGAAAAATCAAGTTAAGGAAATCTGAGATTAAAACAAAACCCATACTGATGGTCAATGAACAAACAGGATAAACTTATTTTACTTGTTTATTACCCAATCTGATATACTGTTATAGCAAAATGGACTCAGATAGGGTCATAGGGCAACTCTCTGCTCAACTTTTCTGTAAATCTAAATTTGCTCTAACAATAAAGTCTAATAACTTAAAAGAAGCATTTCCTAAATACAACTTACTTAGTACTATCAAAGAACAAAATTTCAACAAATTTAGTTTAAAGATCTAATTAGTTTTCATTAGCAATTCATGAATTGGGCAGCATCCCATCTATGAAACAGAAAGGCATTCCAATGAGCTGAGCAGAGGAGGTAGGTTTTATTTATTCACTTAGCATTTGTTAGCATTTAATGAATCTCCAGAGCTCTGTGTGGCTTCAAGCCACCAGGACACAGGTACCCCCAACACCCTTAATCATCTCCTCAGTTCTTCTGTTGATAAATTTGGCCTTCACCATGTCAGGCTGCTTTGGGAATTTTCCCTTCCCCCAAAATGAGGTAGGTTTTAGGCAGAAAAGTACTGAAGAAGCAGAAACTGGGGGCGGGGGGGGGGGGGGAAGCAGATTATCATTTAAAGTTACTTTTCTTACAGGGTTAAAGCAGAGGAAACTTTTTTTTTATCATGCCAGCACCTGTTCTTAAAACATAAAAATCCCCTCTAATTGGTTGCTGTGAATTTGCTAGTTTTTAGAAAATTGGACTGTTTTGAAATACAGTTTAATCATGTGGCATCTAGTGAAAGCACTCCATTCTGGTTTGGTATGATCTGTTGGGAGTAGGACAGGAACTCAGTCCTAATCATCGACCTCCCATAAATTTTATTGGACTTAACAGTACCTACTTTATGCTCAGCTTCCTGACACAAGATAGGAACAGTCCTTGTGTGGATTGCCAGTAATAAATGTTAAGTCTATAATAGCAGTTATTATTGTTATTAGGCAACTACTATGTGCTAGCAACTATCTTTTACATGTATTAATTAGTCTAGTGTTCATAATAACTCCAATATAGCTGGGGATATAGATTGCTTACCATGTGTGAGGCCTTGGGTTCAATCTCTAGTACCACAAAACAAAACCAAAATAAAATGTAATAATTCTAGTGCAGAGTTTATTAGCAATATTAAGGAAAGAAAGAAAATGGAAAACAATTCCACCTATCCAGACAAGATAACCACTTTTTTAATTCTAAATACAGTCACCCCTTCATATCTGTGAGTTCCACATCCATGGATTCAACCAACCATGGACCAAACATATTTGAGGCCAGGTATGGTAGTATAGATCTATAATCCTAATAACTTGGGAGGCTGGGGCAGAAGGACCACAAGTTCAAGGCCAGCCTCAGCAATTTATTGAGACCTTGTGTCAAAATAAAAAATAAAAAGGTCTGGGGATATAACTCAGTGGTAAAATGCCCCTGGGTTCAATTCTCAGTACCAAATGGGGGGTGCAATATTGAGTATGTACAAACTTTTTTTGTCTTTATTCCCTAAATAATATAATAACTAGGTATATAACATTTATTTTATATTAGTTCTAATAAGTAATTTAGAGATGATCAAAATACATGAGAGAATGTGCATTGGACAGTTTTGGTATGCACTTGGAGTCCTGGAAGCGAGCCCTTGTAGATACTGAGGTATATGGACTCAGAGAATTTTATTATTCTCCCAAAGAACTTAAATGTGTTGATTTTCTTTTTCTTTTTTTTTTTGGAGACGGATGCTAGGAATTGAGCCAAAGGCATCAACACATGCTAAATATGTGCTCTACATATTACACCCCAGCCTTGTGTAGAATATTCTTAAAACATAAAAATCTTTGGTACAAGTTGAAAGTTTCTTTAAAAGAAAACTTCTCTTGGTATGCAATTTTTTGTTTGTTTTCTGGTGCTTGGGATAAAACCCACGGCTGTGCACATGTTAGTCAACTGCTCTACCATGGAGCTATACCATAGCCCCAGCATGAACTTGTTATTAATCAAAGATTTTTCACTGAACTCAGTCTCAGGCACAGTGCACACTCAGGTACAGTGACACATATTTGTGATTTCAGTGGATCAGGAGGCTGAAACAAGAGAATTTCAAGTTTGAAGCCAGCCTGGGCAATTTAATAAGACCCTGTCTGAAAATAAAAAGTAAGGGGCTGAAGATGTAGCTCAGTTGTAGAAACCCCTGGATTTAATAACAATAAAGGGTTGAGAATGTAGTTCGGTGGTGGAGCACTCCCAGTTTCCATCACAAAAGAGAGAGAGAGAGAGAGACATATTACTATAGAAGGAAGAACAACCTTGATTTATCATAGATTCAGATAACTAACGCCCTCAAGAAATCTGAGGTATTGACTCAGATTAGCTAGGAATAGAACCCAAATTTCTCACTTTCAGTTACTCAGTTATATCTTCCCTGGAAAGGAAATACTTGTTTTGTTTTAAAGTGGGGCTTGGTGGACACATCTGCAGTCCCAGCTATTCAGGAGGATGAGGCAGGACTACTACTTGAACCCAGGCATTTGAGACCAGGCAATCTGCACAACATAGCAAAAGCCCATATAAAAAATTTAAAAATAAAATCAAAGCAAAGAAACATAACATTACTTTACCTGGCAATGATATCATAGAAATGCATTTTTTTTTCCCTTTCTTTGTTCAAGGTTTGCAGGAGAGTTGTGAAAGTGCCTGAATCTTGTAACTCCCGCATGGTATTTTCAATCGCATCACTGAAAAACATCCTGTAAAGAGAAACAGAAAAAAAGTTAATCAGATATATTTCCTTACCTTCACAAAGGGCTGTAGAAATCAAGTTTAAAGCTAGAAAAAACATCCTAAATTGGGATTATCCCAGGAATGTGATAATAGTTTAGCACTAGAGAGTTTATTAATAGAATACACCAGATTACTAAAGACTAAAGGAGAAAAATCATAAAATCATCTCAATAGTTGTAGAAAAGGCATCTAGCAAAATTCAATACCCACTCATGATTTTAAAAGAAACACAAAAACAATAAACTCAGGAGGGTACAGTGGTGAATGCCTGTAATTCCAGTTACTCAGTAGGCTTCGACAGGAGGATTCCAAGTTTAAAGTCAGCCTGTGCAATGTAGCAAGACCCTATCTCAAAATAAATAAAAAGAGGGGCTGGGGTTATGGGTCAGTGGTAGAGTGTTCGCCTACCACATGCGAGGCCCTGGGTTCAATCCTCAGCATCATAAATAAATAAATAAATAAATAAATAAATAAATAAATGTATTGTGTCCAACTACAACTAAAAAATAAATATTTTTAAAATAAATAAATAAATAAAAAGTCTGGGTATGTAGCTAAGAGACTGAACTCTTGGGTTCAGTCACTAGTATAGCAAATAAAACAAAAACAAGAAACTCCACAAATTGTAAACAAATGATAACTTCCTTAACTTGAAAATCTTTACATACCAAGCACCAACAACAAATGTTGAATCAACTGTATGATACCATATGCATAACATTTTAAACATGTGAAACTACTTGTATTGTTTAAAGAAAACACATGCATGAATACTAAAACTGTCATAACATGCTAGAAAATAATAAACGTGAAAAAGTAGGAGGACTGAGATTGGAAGTTTTTATTGCACCTAAAATATGTTTCTTAAAAAAACCAAAGCAAGGACTGGGATTGTTGCTCAGTGCAACTTGCCTAACATGTGTGAGGCCCTGGGTTGAATCCCCAGCACCACATAAAACTAAATAAACAAAATAAAGGCATTGTGTCCATCTACAACTAAAAATATTTTTTAAAAAATACCAAAGCAAACATGCTAAAATGTTAACATTTAGTGATTCCATACATAAGACTTATTATTTCATACTTTACACTTTTCTGTATGCTTAAAATATTTCAAAATTTTGAAAAAGTTAATTTAATTTTTTTAAAGAGCTAATTAAACCCTCACATTTTAGAGATGAGTAAATCTAGGTTCAGGAAGCTTAGGTGACTTGTCCAAGGTCACATAACTAGCTTGAAAAAGATACAGCACCATATAACTTAAGTTTCTAGTCTCCTAGTTCCCTCCTGTTTATAATATTCTTCTAAGTGGGAATTTTTTTTTCTTTTTTTTAAATTATTAGTTGTTCAAAACATTACAAAGCTCTTGACATATATTTCATACATTTGATTCAAGTGGGTTATGAACTCCCACTTTTACCCCGTATACAGATTGCAGAATCACATCGTTTACACATCCACATTTTTATATACTGTCATACTAGTGTCTGTTGTATTCTGCTTCCCTTCCTATCCTCTACTATACCCCCTCCCCTCCCCTCCCTTCCCATCTTCTCTCTCTACCCCATCTACTGTAATTCATTTCTCTCTCTTGTTTTTTTTTCCATTTCCCCTCACTTCCTTTTATATGTAATTTTGTATAACAATGAGGGTCTGCTTCCATTTCCATGCAATTTCCCTTCTCTCTCCCTTTCCCTCCCAAAATGGGAATTTTTAAAACTGCTATCAGGGCTGCTGTAGCTCAGTTACAGAGCACTTGCCTAGCAAATGGGCACTGGGTTCAATTCCCAGAACTTTAAAAAGAGAAAGAGAGAAATAAAAACTCCTATTTATTGTTTTCATACTGAGTTGGCTGGAACTATACTCACTACTTTATTAATAAAAGTTCACACAAAAAAATTCAATTGCTACATTAATAAAAAATTATTCCCAGTACTACACGCCCCCAAAAAGAAAAGAACTATACAGAAGAAACTAAAACATAAGAATCTGAGCAATAAGAACTTATCTCTTATGTAATAGGTTAAGATAAAACAATTAAAAATTCTTAATTTGATATGATAAAATTATAAGGCATGAAAACACTAGAACAAGGAAAGTATATAGAAACTTGCTACAAATTCCCATTTGAAATTCATAAACTACTGTAGTTTTCATGCCATTAATATTTGATTTTCACTTTGATTCTAGATAACAGGTAGAGATGTACATTTCATGATTACATATCACTCTAGGTTTCATAATTGAAATTCTTAAGGAATATATATCTAAGACAAATCCCCTAAAAATAATCTGAGACTGGTATTTTTCATCTCTCAGGAAAATATATGAACCATCACAGTAAGAATGAAAAGAACATTAACCAGATTGGGTAGTTCATAAGCAGAATACCTTTCTGTCATATGTGCAAATCTGGGCCAGACTGATTTTTAGCAAGAATCCTTACCTTATTTAGATCTAATATAGAAGTTGGAAAAATTTTTCTGTAACAGGAAAAAGAATAAATATTTTTGGCTTTGTTGGCCATAGATCTCTTTTACAACTAGTCAACTTGTGGATTATAGCATGAAAGCAGCCCTTAACACTGCAAACAAATAGGAAATGTTGTATCCCAATAAAACTTCTTAAAAACATACTTCCAACCTGAATTTAGCTAGTGACTTTGGGTAAATTCAATAAGCTTTCATTTACCAATAGTCTTTTACCATACAACAACAACAACAACAATAACAACAAAAACTGATTAATAATAGAAATTGAGACTACTTTAAGAAATCCTCGCTATTCCTGAGGATTTCTTAAAAGTAGTCTCAATTTGTGGTAGTCTCAATTTGTGGTGCATACAGTATCACACACCTGTAATCCCAGAGGTCTGGGAGACTAAGGCAGGAGGATCAAGAGTTCAAAGTCAACCATAGGCTCTAAGCAAAGATCTAAGCAATTTAGAAGGGCTGGGGATGTGACCCAGTGGTTGAACGCCCCTGGGTTCAATCCCTGGTGCCAAAAAAAAAAAAAAAGAAAGAAAGAAATCCTCAGGATTAAAACATGATTTTTAGGATTTGCCTACTTTGATAATGGCTATTTCTTATTAATAGATAAAGCATCACAGTAGCTACCAATCTGTACTAGACACTAGGCTAACACCTTTTTTTTTGGTGGGGGGCTAGAGGGGATTGAATCCAGGTGTCCTTAACCACTAAGCCACATCCTCGGCCATTTTTGTACTTTATTTTGAGGCAGAATCTCGCTAAGTTGCTTAGTGCCTCACTAAATTGCTGAAACTGGCTTTGAATTCACGACCCTCCTACCTCAGCCTCCTGAGTCACTGAGATTACAGGCAAGCACAACCAAATTTAGCCAAAGGCTTTATTTTTAATCCTTACATTAATGTTGTAAGGTTGCTACCATTATCCTTTTGGGGGGTTCTGGGCATGGACCCCAGGGCCTTGCATATGCTAAGAATGTGCTCTATCACTGAGCAATACCCCCAGCCCTACTGTCATTTTTAAAAATTGGATACAAAGGCTCAATAATTTGCCCAAGATAATACAATCACATGCTTTCAACTGTACTACACTGTTTCCAGGCAGTCTTCAGACAATCCTATTATCAGCAATCACTTCAAATATAATGACAAATTCTAATGCAACATAGCAGTCAACCAGCCTTGTATCCATTCTCTCATCTATGTATAAATGCATCATTACATTTCCAAATATGTTCTCCTTACCTATCAATCTGAATTTTCTTCATTATCTCTGTAGACATTATGGACTGCATTGTAGGTTGTTTAAAGACAAGATCCTGCATTCTGTTAAACTCCATGGAAAATTGACCTCCTTGCGGCATTTCTGGCAACGTGGGTTTTTCTTTAGTTGAGACTGGAGTAGATATTTTGTTTGTAGAGACCAGCAGAGATTTTTCTAGGCTACTGATATTCTAACAAAATATGAGGTTAAGAAAGATTTTTTTTAATGAAGAGATAATGCTCTAAGACGACCTGCCTCTGTCTATAAATATTTTTTTAACCTCATTTTAACCCACTTGTATGCTATCCTCCAAAAAAATGTTCCCTCTTCTTTAGTCACATCAAGTCCACATATCCTGCTGTTTTGTGTCTTCCTGCTTTCACACAGTATTTTCTGTCATTCCCCACTTACCACCTGGTAAACCACAAGACTCTAATAAAGGTTAAGTTTGGGCCTGGCATGGTGGCGCATACCTGTAATCCCAGTGGCTCCAGAGGCTGAGGCAGGAGGATCTCAAGTTCAATGCCAGCCTCAGCAAAAGCAAGGTACTAAGCAACTCAGTGAGACCTTGTCTTTAAAAAAAATACAAAACAGGGCTAGGGATGTGGCTCAGTGGCCGAATGCCTGCTGAATTTAATCCCTGGTATCCAAAAAAACGGTAAAGTTTGGGGCTGAAGGTGTAGCTCAGTGGATGAACATTCCCTTACTATGTGCAAGGCCCTGAATTCAATCTCCCGTATAGACACACACAAAGTTCTTTGTGAAATATGGACTCAGTGAAATGCAGTTGGTCAAGCAGGGATTGAAACTCTGAAACTGTGATCCAAAAATACACTTCCTCCTATAAGTTGTTCTTGTCAGATATTTTGGTCATAGAGACGAAAAGCTGACTAACAGTCATGTACAAAAAAGCCAAACTAATTTATTTTTCAAACCCAAAATCAAATACTAAGGGGCTATAGGAACAGCATGTATTCTTTTAATTAATGATTTTTACTTAATCTGTGGCTAAAAGCTTGAGCTATTGAGAGTGACCACAAATTTAAACTTTAAACCCGACTTTTCTTTTCTGGCTATATCCCTTACTAAACCATGTTGACCTAATTAAATAGGTAACTATTTCACATCTCTGTGCCTTCATTTCCCATTGGTAAATCGATGATTAATATTTTATATTTTGCCTTATGAGGAAAAGATAAAATGTAATGCTCAGGAGGATTCATTTTTCTGATTTCCCCAACCATTATTTCTCTATTTTTATGCTTGAGCATCTGGAAAAGGACGCAAATATGTCACATGGCCCAATTTACTGATGACTTTTTAGAAGGAGAATTTAAACTAGCTAAATATTCTAGTCCATTCACTATATACATTCATATATTTATTTATATTTACATATTTACATATTTTTTGGTACTGGGAATTGAACCCAGGAACGCTTAAGCACTAAGCCACACCTTCAACCCTTTTTTAAATATTTAATTTTGAGACAGAGTCTCGCTGATTGCCTAGGGCCTTACTCAGTTGCTGAGGCTGGCTTTGAACTTGGAATCCTCCTGCCTCAACCTTTCCTCAGCTGCTGGGATTATAAGTGTGTGCCACCCCGCCTGGCACTAAAAAGTATTTTATGTAGTACACACTATGTACAAGGTGGGGATATTAGAACTTGGTTTTGCCTGGCTTAGGACTACCTGGTGAACTGCCATAGATGAAAGTGAGGTAGACTGTGAATTTATTGTTATTCAACAAATTCTGACATTGAGAAAAGACACTAACATGTTTAGTCTATGTTGGTGACATAGCTCACTTATGACAATAGTATAAGCTATATTTATACTACTATAAAATCACAAGGAGGGTTTTTGTTAAGTCAGAAAATTTTGGAGGTGAAAGATCACTATCATAAAACAGAACAAAAGTTTCATTCTTTTTTTTATACCTTTATTTTATGTATTTATTCTTATGTGGTGCTGAGGATAGAACCCAGGGCCTTGCACATGCTAAGTGAGGACACTATCACTGAGCCACAACCCCAGCCCCCAAAAGTTTCACTCTTACATTTACTGGAGTGGTGATCTCTGCTGAACACTATCAATTTAAGTTTTTCATACTCTCTTGAGTTTCTATGACAGCAAATTACTCTTTTTAAAGACTGAGAGTAAGTGCAATTAATAAGACCTCATTTATTAACTGAATATTTTCCCATTATACTTTTAATTTTTACTGAAAAAGACAATATAAATAGGAAAAAAATTAGCCTTTTCTGGATTCTTTGTTAACTACATTAAGGACTACATTCTTGTTTTATAGGCATTAAAAGATTTAGTTCTTGGCCTCTGATTTATTTGCTCCTTATAAGTTGATAAAAAATTAATTTATATTATGAAATTCCTGTAATACTGATGTTTGCTTATTTGTTTATTTATTTATTTACTTGCTTGCTTACTTACGGTAGTGCTGGGGATCAAACTCAAGGCCTTACTCATGATAGGTAAGCACTCTACTACTGAGTTAAGTCCCTAGCCCATTAACGTTATTTTAAAACTATCTCAAACCAGGCATGGTGGTACACACCTCTAATCCCAGTTATTGGGGAGGCTAGGCAGGAGGATCTGCAAGTTTGAGGCCAGCCTGGGCAATTCAGTGAAACCCTGTTTCAAAAAAAAACCACCAAAAAAACCCAAAAACATAACAAAGGGCTAGGAGTATAGCTCAATGGTAGAGTGTTCACTTAGCATGTACAAAACCTTGTGTTCAACTCCCAGTAGTACCAAAAATACAACAAAGTAACAACAACAAAACCACCTTCAAATTCATAGAATTTTAGAATTGGAAGGGATATATGGATCATTTAATATAAAACTCCATTATAATTTGCAAATTAGAAAACTAAGACCAAGAAAGTGAAATTGATTGCTTATTGTTTACAACTAAACCCAAAGGTTTCCTGACACAAAATCTGGTGTCCTATTAAAATCTTAAATAAAGTTTTAAATGTTAATCAAGTTTTAAGATCCCAGACTATACTACTACTACTACTAATAATAATAATAAAAAAGAAATTTAAAAAATATTATGGGCAATTAAAGGGAAATTTAATTTTCTTTTATTAATATGGACTTCTTTCTTTTAGACCTGGAAAGCACTTTACCCTCTAACCTATGTAGCAATTTCATTTGTCATAAGATCAGAAGAATATATTTTGTGCAAATCATATGTCTAAAGAAGAAACCTATGTAACTGAGGTTTACAAGAGTTTAAAAATTTGTAAAGACTTTTCTCACTACCAAGTTAAGCTTTTTGATACCTCAGTGGTCCTTAGGAGTCCAAAAAGTCATTGGAAATATAATGACTGAAACATGGCCAGATACACACAAAAGCAGGATACAAGATAGCCAGCAATTACAACAAGGTCATTTTTTTTTTTTTATATTGAGGATTGAACCCAGGGGTACTTTATGACTGAGTCACACCCCCAGCCCTTTTTATTTATTTATTTTTGAGACAGATTCTCACTTAAGGCCTCATTAAGTTGCTAAGCCTGGCTTTGAACTTGTGATCCTCCTGCCTCAACCTTCCAAATCACTGGGATACAGACACATGCCATCACACCTAGCCTAAAGATGTTTGTCTGCTGGTTGCTTCGGCCTCTTGAATAGCTGGGATTAAGGCATGTGCCACCATGCAGCCTACAAAATCATTTAGATTAAAACAATATTGAGAGTCCAGTTGAATTTCCTCCCTCTGTTAGCTTTTAGCCACTGAGAAATACAAGATAGGTAGGAGAACTTAGTAATTTAATCTCCTCAGTATACATACAGTTGTTTGATCTCCTCAATATATATAAAGCTATCCCTCAGCACCTACAGTGAATTGATTTCAGGACTCCTGTGGCTGCTCAAGGCCTTGTATAAAATGGCACAGAATTTGCATATAACATATCTATATCCTCTCATACCTTTTTTCATCTCTAGATTACTTAAAATAACTAACACAATGTAAAATAATTGTTACACTGTATTGTTAGGGAACAATCACAAGGAAAAAAAATCTGAACTTATTTACTACAGACACAATGTTTTTCTGAATATTTTTGCTCAGAGGTTGAATCCATGGGTGCAGAACCTGCATATATGGAAGGCTGACTGTTCTATATTTACAGTGACTTAACCATACACCTTTTGAAATAATACCAATATCTTGGAAAGAGATATTCTGCCTCATCATGTACCTTGAGCTATGACAATTTTATTCCATCAATTGAGAATACATGTCTCAGATAATTATGATAGCCCTTTATCTGAGATAAAGATATTCCCCAAGTTAAATTTACTATAAATGATAAAAAGGAAAGAAAGCAAAATTAAATAATGGAGAGTTTAATTACCATGCTAGAGCTTTGTTTTCTTTCATAGTGAACTGGCATAATATAGTTTAGAATAGAAAGTTGGTCAAGGGTATCCTCCAGAACTGCAGAGAGTCTCAGCACCTCTAGAAGGGAAAGTGGCTCTCTGATTTCTGGGATGACTTCTATATCTACTACATTAGTTGATTCTTCCTCTTCTTCTTCTACGGCACTAGGTGGTTGGCCTGTCACCAACACGGTTACCTCAGGATTCCAAACTTTTGGAGAAAGGGGTAAGTCTTCAGGACTATCTCTTAAAAAAGAATAAAGAAAAAAGAAGTTAATGACCAATATCTAAATATTATTTAGATTCAAAAGCATAGGCAGCATGTAGATCTGCTCCTGTGAAGTTTTTATTGTCATATAACTTAGATTTTTTTTTTAAAGTAGGCATTTACTTGGGATTTTGCTAAATACCTTCCACTTTGATGAAACAAGGACAAAAAATATTGTTTAATAAAGACATATAGCCCATGCTGTTTGGCTATGCTTAACCAATTTAAATTTGAGACAAAATCAGCTTTATTTTCAAACATCATCTTCAAATGCTAACCAAAATTTTCCCATGATTAGAGAAAAACAGAATGTGGTAAACAGCCTCCAAAGTGGCCCAAACAGTTCTCACTTTCTGGCATTTATAGCCTTGCATAGTTTCCCTGACAGTGAGTAGAACTAACCTATGTGGCAAAAAGGATATTGTGAAAATGACAAGAGTGTGACTTCCAAAGTTAGGTGATAGAAGACATTACAGTTTCTACCTTACTCTCTCATATCTCTTCTCTGAGGGAAGTGAGTTGCTGTGTCATGAGGACACTTGATCAGCCTTGTGCAGACATGCATGAGAGTGAGAACTAAAGGCCTCTTGCCATCAGAAGCATCACTTGACAGCCAAGGCACCATCTTGGAAGTGGATCCTCTAGCCCACACCACTAAGTTTTTAAGTAACTACAGGCCCTAGTGCACTTCAACTTTATGAGAGACCCAAAACAGGACCATCCCTCCAAGCTGTTACCAAACTCTTGACCCACAGATACTATGTAAAATAATAAATGTTTACATTTTTATTTTTTATTTTTTGAGAGAGAGAGAGAGAGAGAGAGAGAGAGAGAGAGAGAGAGAGAGGGAGGGAGAGAGAGAGAATTTCAATATTTATTTTTCAGTTTTCGGCGGACACAACATCTTTGTTTGTATGTGGTGCTGGGGATCGAACCCAGGACCCACGCATGCCAGGCGAGCGTGCTACCGCTTGAGCCACATCCCCAGCCCATGTTTACATTTTTAAATCACTAAGTTTTAGGGCAATTTGTTAAACAGCAATAGATAAAGAGTACATAAAAATTACCATAAAGCATAACTAAAAACATACACACATATACAATGAATTAGAATTTTGAACATACTCTTCCATTCTTCTTTAGTTTTGTTATCCTCCACAATGTATTTAATAATCTCACAAAAAGGCAGTCAACTAGAATGAGAAGGAAACATTGAGATTAGTTTAAGGGAGTGCTGAATGATGTTTCAGTTATTTATATTCCCTTTAAAAGAAAATTTAAAAATTATAAGAGCTGTGGTTTATCCTCTCACTTTGCTTAGTAGAGCAGTCCCTGGTATAAAAGAAATACTGATATTATGGGATACAGGTCTAACAAGTAGTCAGCTTAATTATAATTCTACAAAACCTGAAGATATATGCACTCCTTTTCTTCTCCTCTTCCTGTTCTTCTCCTTTTTGCAGTACTTAGTACTACCACTAAGCTACATCCCAGACCTTTTTATTTTTTGAGATAGCATCTTGCTAAGTTGCAGAGGCTAGCCCCAGATTTGTGATCTTCCTGCCTCAACCTCCCAAGTAGCTGAGATTACAGGTGTTCACAGACAGGCCTAGTAAAAGAATATTTTAAAAATTTAAAACACAAACATATCTCTCCTTGGATTTCTTCCATGTTTTCCCATTATCTTAGAACAAGGACCAAAATTCTTGGTCCACAAGTCTGCATGATCCAGACCCATCTGGCAATGCTGTTTTCTTGCTCTTGTCTTTAGCCTGAAGGGTTTCTTTCAATTCTATGGAATCTTGCTCTCTTCCACATGCTATTCCTTCATTCTTTTCATCTTTTCACCTAGTAAAATCCTACTGGACCCATTAGATACCAACTTAAAACAGTAGCATTTTTTGAGACACCTACTATTTACCTCTATAAATTCAATCTCCATCAATTTCTGTGCTCTTAAGACTGATTCATATGGAATCCATCAATGAGAGAGTCCAGAAAGAGATCCAGGTGCAGGAGAGTCATGTCAAGTTATTTTTCTTCCCAGCTCCCTCCCTGACATATTATCTTTGGTTGGCTGTTTCTCTATTGAAGGTCATGGCTCCTGCAGGCAATCCTCTTCAAACCCTCACCCCACTCCTGGCTTAGGTAACAACTTCTTTCCCTGTGCCTAGAGACTGCATTATCTTTTTAAATTTTATTCTTGCCTTTATGTTTGTAAGGTACTTCACTAAACTCTTACCATGCCAGATACACACACACACACATACACACACACACAGTGTTGTATTTAACACACTGAAAGAAGTTTCATAAAACAACTTAACATGTGATACTTTGTTTTATTGTTTTACATTTTATTTTAAAAAGTATGATCATGATCTACTAATGCATCATCACCTGCAGTTTGAAAAATGCCTTAGATGTCACTTCTCTAGGTGTTTCTTTCCCTGACCCAAAAAGATGGATCATGCTTCCTCTATTCAAGTAATCATAGAACTCTGCAAAGCTCTCCTTACAATTTGTAATGTTTATGTCAATTTTACCCAATAGTCTGTTAGGTTTCATGAGAGCAGGAACCATAACAATAAATCTCACTATTGTATTGTAAGCACAGGCTCCGTGCACAATAAGTACTTAATACCTTCAGGAATGAATCTTTCTTTTCTAAGTTAAATAAAGAGGAGAATCATGCTGGCATGTTCTCAAATCTGAGGTACACACTAATGACATATTTGCACACAGCATTTCACGTGTAACTACACTCAGTTCTCATTTCATAGATTACACAAATATTTTTGCATAAAAGTCACAATTTTAATATTGGGTGCTATCCATTGTACCTTGAAGTCTATTTTCTCAAAAGGAATATGCTATTGTCAAATAAACTTCTACGTACTTTACAAGTGTGGAATGCCTCACAAAAATTTGTGTGTCATCCTTGTGCAGGGGCCATGCTAAATCTTCTCTGCACCATTCTAATTTTAGAATATGTGCTGCTGAAGAATGAATCTCTTAAGTAGCAGAATTTCTAGTATATTTCTGGGACAGAGAAAACTGGATGGGATAGTGGGTTACAAGGAACATAACCCTATCCTGTTGTATTTAATAGAGTACCTGATTTTAAATGTGACATACATTTATTTCATAAAATGTTGGAGTTGTCCTTTACTCCTCTCTCTCATTAATTATGTATCAGCAATACATTTAAAATATTCAGAATTTCAGGACTAATCACCTGTAACTGAATGTCCATCATCTCTCAACAGGACCATAAGAGTAGCCTCCTAACAGGTCTTCCTGCTGCTTCCCCTGCTTCTCTTCAGTCTCAACACAGTGAACCCATCAGACCTAGTCACTCTTTAGTTCAGAACCTTCAAATGGCTTCCAATGCCAGAGAAGGAAAAAAAAAGAAGAAGAAGAAGCCTCTTAATTTTTCTCCACAAAAGTTATCACTTTCTAATGTACCATATATTTTACTTGCTCGTTTTCTTGCTCCCCACAGTATGATGTAAGCTCCATGAGAACAGATTTTTGTTTATTGCAGCGAGCGTCCTACAATTCTCGATCCTTGGTAGCCATTCAACAAACTAGTTGTTGAATAAATTAATCTATAGGGCTACCCAAGTAAATGCGCAATAATCAGGAAATGTAAACCTCTGATTCCTCCAATCCATCTCATTCTAATCTTACAAGTATTTATGAGACCTATTAAGCATGGCAGGACGCGGGCGCCCCGAGTTTGTCAGCTCAAAGAATTCTCCTAAAGAGGCGGTAAGGCCTTCGCTGGACGTACATGCTCTCCCTCCGAATAAAAGCAAAGGAGGGAGATAACTTTTAAAGGCATTTCACTCGTTATTTGGGATGGGCGGGCGGCGGATGTCTCACGATGTGGCCCAGGCTGGTCTCGAACTCGCGGGCTCAAGCGGTTTTCCCGCCTCAGCATTCCGGGTAGCTGGAACCACAGGACTGGGCCACTACGCCCAGCTTTTAAGTCGTTTCATTTAAAAGTGAAGGGAGTAGAGGGAAAGGAAGGTAAAGTGCGGGGAAGTAGGAAAGGAATTGCTCATCCTGCCTTCGGGCTCCCAGCCTTTCTTTTCAAGTCTAGGGTAGGATCCGTAGGTCTCCCTTCGTCCTACTTCTCTGAGGAAGGAGGGAAAGACATTCCTTATGTTTGAGAATTAAAAGTGTGATATCTAAGCGGGGACGAGCGTTCCCCGGTCCAGCTTTACCTGCAGCACCTCTCGCCTTCGGAAACAAGCTAAGCTGTTGCTATGGCAACATAGAGGGGAGGAGACCGTTTTCGCTCCTCCTTTAGCTGGCTAACAACTTTGCCTCTCTCTGTTCTCAAACACTACAGGTTGAAGCTTGCAAAGATGAAAAGACTTAGGGAAAATTTATATGAGTGCTCCTGAAAGTGACTTTTTCAGTCCGAAGACGATTTCTAGGACTAGTTTTTCTGGCAGCCGCGGAGGATGCCTAAATTAGGGGCGGGGCTGAGAAATGTTTATCCCACAAGGCCATGCGGCGGGGCCTCGCCTTCCTTTTTCCGCCATCTTGGAGCCTGTGGAGGTGAGTAAACCCCTCGCTGGTGAGCTTTGGAGGCAAATAACTGGGTTGGGTTTACCCATATACCGTGGCGAGGTACCGATTCGGTTCGGAGACTCTGCTTGCCAGTGATTTCTGTGGGTTCCGGGAAGAAGGAGGACAGGATGGCGGAGATGAGAGACTGATTGTGCTAGGCTCCTAACACCTGGTGAATGAGCGCTGCGGTAATTATAGGGGATTTGGGGGCCCAAGCGGGGTAAAATTGTCACTCTTTATGCAGTTGCTTGTGGAGCAGTGGTTCCTTTAAGCTGCCTTTTTTTTTTTTCATTTGCTCCCATTCCATACTTTTGCATGTTTACAACCTCAACTTTTCTCTAAGCTAGAGCAAATGTCTTCTGTGTGTTTTACCGCCAGCTTCGTACGTAAATCTTCATTTTTCAGTGAATTTTGTCTGTTACTGATAGCGGCATGAGTTTGCTCAGGGCTTCCGATTGCGGCTTTTAGGCGTTCTTCAATGTGTGGTTTTGCTTCTTAGTTACTGTCTTCATTTTGGAGTTTGCTTAGGTATCATTCTCTGAGGTTTGAATGTTTCGCCAAGCTCTGTGCTTCATGTAGGTGCATTACGCTTCCCCATATTCCCATGAAACGGGTCAAAAAGGAATATGCCTGAGAGGCTTAAGAAAAATGACAGGTGAGAAACTTGTGTTGCATGGTTTTAAACTTAGTTTTGTTTGTTTTAAGGCCTGCTGGGAACAGGACTTCTAAAAGACAGATATGTCTGGAAGGTATGCTTCTTAAATATATATTTTTTTTCTCTCCCCACGCCACTTTTAGAGGTAAACCTATATGCTGGTTAAAAATTTGGTGTTTGCTATGAGTAACTTTCAGATGGGGGCCCTCACAAGTCAAATCATCTTGATGGTTTAGGAAGACAACCGAGATATTTTAACAGTTACATTTAACATAACATGTATCCTGTGTTTCTTAGGTTGTGGTGCAAAGCCATTTTTGCTGGCTATAAGCGGGGTCTCCGGAACCAAAGGGAGCACACAGCTCTTCTAAAAATTGAAGGTGTTTATGCCAGAGATGAAACCGAGTTCTATTTGGGCAAAAGATGTGCTTATGTGTACAAAGCAAAAAAGTAAGTTTATACTACTGTGTGCCTTGGAATTTTTACTTTTTACTCTGCCTTATTTTTCTATTGAAAGGATAAATAATGTTGGTAAAGTAATTGGTACTTCTGTGGCTTCTGCTTTGATCCTTTTAAGGAACTTCATGGGAAGTTACAGGAGGTGTGTTTTTTTTTTTTTTTTTTTAAACTATTGTGGGTAGTGTTGCACTGGGAAAAATCACAGCTGTCACTCAAGAAGTTTCAAGAAGCAGCTATTTACTCTTAATGGTTTATGTAATGCTTTTTTAACGTACCTTAGTTAATTTTGTTCTTTAAGACATTTTTCATGTATGCTTTTAGATGTTATATTGTTTTGTGTATGTGTGTGTGGGGATTGAACCCAGGGTTTTTCACAAGCCCCTAGCTGTACCCCCAGCCCAAACGTGATTTTAATACTGGGCTTGTGGGGGTGGTGGTGTACTGGGGATTGAACTCAGGGGCACTCTACTACTGAGACATACCCTTCCCCTTTTTTGAGATTTTTAAATTAACACATGTAGTTGGTTTCATCCTGGCAGATTCATGCGTTGGTTCATGGAATTCCGATTTCAGTTCATGATCCCCAGCCCTTTCATTTTATTTGGAGATAGGGTCTTCCTGAGTTGCTTGAGCTGGTTTTGAATTTGCTGTTCTCTTGCCTCAGCCTTCCCAATCACTGGGATTACAGGAGTGTGCCACCAGGCCCAACTTAATCCTGGGGTTTTTAGCTCACTCCAGACCAGTTAAAATCTCTGGCCTCCTTTTCCTGTTTAGTCAGAGTATTCCTTTAAAATTTCTAGTTCCATCACATGTAGGTTGTAAACCCCAGTGGGTCATCTCATTCAGTAAAAAAAAAAAAAAAAAGCTAAAGTCTCAATGAGGAGCCTCTTAAGAACATGTGCATTGAGGACTCCACATTTTTGCTCTTATCCCAGCTAGGGCTCACCACTTTGTACCTACTGTCTCCCTAACTTGGGGTTATTATTTAAGGTTTTTGGTGTAGGGGTTGTGTGTGTGCCCCTGCGATGAGTAGGGGTGCTGGGGATTGAAATCAGGACCTTGTGAATGCAAACTAAGCACTCTTCTACTGAACTATCTCTCCAGCCCCCCTTCAACTCTTTAGCATATGCTGTTCCTTCTCTCTGCCATGGTCATCCCCTGATAAAGGTGCCTGGTATACAATAGTTATTTTATCTGTGGAATTAAAAGTGTTCCAGACATACTCAGTGGGTAACCAAGTTTGAGAGGTACTAGAGGTTAGTAACCATGAACTTGTATGAGACTATATTGTTTATGTGAGTTTTCCTTCCTTTTTTATTCCCTTTTAAAATCAGCAACACAGTGACTCCTGGTGGCAAACCAAACAAAACCAGAGTAATCTGGGGAAAGGTAACTCGTGCCCATGGAAATAGCGGCATGGTTCGGGCCAAATTCCGAAGCAACCTTCCTGCTAAGGCCATTGGACACAGAATCCGTGTGGTAAGTAGAAATTTTTAGCAAAACAGCCCTCTTCTGAGACAAACTAAGCTCAAGAGGTTGAGCTGTAACTTCTAAGGATTTTTTTGAGTGTAAAATGAAGCTAGTAAATTGTGCCCAAATCAGTGACTGTAGTGTAGATAATGAGTATTACATAACATCTGATTTGGCATCTTATAGGAAGGTGATGACAAAGTGTTCAAACAAATTGTGCCTATCTGCATGGCGGCACATGTCTGTAATCCCAGTGACTCCAGGGGCAGGAGGATCAAAAGTTCAAGATTGTCCTCAGCAATGTAGTGAGACCTTGTCTCAAAATAAAAAAATAAAGGGCTGGGGATAGAGCTCAGCCATAAAGCACCCCTGGGTTAATAATAATCCTCAGTACAAAAACAGAAAATTTGTGCCTAAATTTGAGTTTTGCCAAAGCTACTTGAGGGAAAATAATTTCTTTCTTTCTTTCTTTCTTTTTTTTTTTTTTTTTTTTTTTTTTAGTACTGGAGATTGAACCCAGGGGCACTCAAAACACTGAGCTATATCCCTACACTTTCTATTTTTATCTTAAGGCAGGGTCTTGTCAAATTGCCTGGGCAACAAACTTGTGAGCTTCAGCCTCTGGGATTATAAGCATCTTTGTTCAGCCTTTAGATGTTATCAACTTTGTTTTGTACATGAAGAAAACATTCTGAGGTTTAGTCTTAGACTCCAAATCCTGATACTGTTTTTCCTCAAATAACTCCTGCTTTTTCTTTATTAGGATCCATTTTTAGTTGACCATAATCTTGGGGTCATAGGGATACTGTAGAACCTTGCTGAGCATTTGAGCTTTCTCATCAGAGGATTCTTACTCTAAGAAGCAAAATTAAATATTCTCCCAATACTTTTTAAATTATTTTAATTTTCGGTATTGAGGATAGAACCAAGGGCCTTGTGAATGCTAGGCAAGCCTTCAATTATAGAGCTATACCCCAAGCCCCAGTACTTCTTTTTTTAAGAGTAGGTTCTTAAGCATATTCTCTTATAAACTGAATGCTACACAATTTGGTTCTCAGGAACCGCCAGAATATGTCATTGGATACCTTTCAGAGATGACTAAGGAGGCTAGGGATGTAGCCCAGTAGTTGAGTGCTTATTTAGCATACGTGAGGCCCTAGGTTCAATCTATAGTATAGGGAAAGAATTTCAGATAAAAGTGGGATCATAAGAGATTAATTCATGTTATGGCAATCAGTAACATTTTAAATTTGTATATAACATTGACCTAATAATGTTCTTTTTTTCCCCTAGATGCTGTACCCCTCAAGGATTTAAAATGGAAAATAAAGATGGATTTGTGTTCTTGTATTTTTTTGTTCAGTGGCTCAAAAAAACTTAATTGTCTTCAATTGATTTCGCTATATGCTTAAAATGATGGAGGTTTTTCAGCATCTTCAAAGTACAAGGAAATCAGGGATGGACAGTATGAGGCAGTTACAGGGATTTAGAAAGTAACAGGTTAACATGAATACCTTAATGGGCATTTTTGGAGGAAATAAATATGCTTTGGGGAAAGTGGGAAGTGAAAGAAGCATAAAATTATCTCTTAAAAGGTCTGGGGATGTAGCTCAGTGGTAGAGTGCATCAGACTGTTTCATCCCTAGTATTACCTACCCCACCCCAAAAATGTTTTTTAATAGTATATACAGTATAGATTGGTTGGGAAGCTTATGAGTGAAAATGGAATTGGGGATAATTTCAGTAGAAATTACATTGATATTTAAATTTTAGGGGCTGGGGTTTTTGATCCAGTGGTAGGAGTGCTTGCCTAGTATGTGTGAGGTACTGGGTTTGATCCAACCAAAATTTTTTTAAAATATTTTTTTTGTTGTCAGTGGACTTTTAATTTATTTAATGATTTATGTATTTATTTGTGCTGCTGACGATTGGACCCAGGGCTTCATGCATGCCAGGCAAGTGCTATACTAGTGAGCCACAACCCCAGCCAGCCCTACAACTAAAAATTTTTAAAGAATATTTTAGATTTCAAAGATGTGCTTAAAATTATGCAATAAATCATTTTGCAGTATGGTTGTAGAATTCTGATTGATGTAGTATTCAGTAGTTGTACTAAAGCTCAAGTGGCCATCAAAGGAGCCCAATTTCTTTAATGATTGGGATTTACACTCTTGTCAGTTTCATTCATTGGGAGTGTGGCCTCAAGCAAAAGCAATGCATTGGAGTAGCAACCTTCGGCCATTGGTCAGCTTTTTGCCAGAGCTGTGCATTTAATGGACAACTAGAATTTGATTACTAGAACTCTGAGGAAATTGAACTTAGAAAGTATGGGTTCAAGAGCAAGAAAGGTATCTTGTGAACCAACTCCCAATTGTTTTCCAAAAAGCCAGGTAGATATGATCGGTATTTCAGTACTCAGGGATAGAGGCATATAAATAAAATGGCTTATATAAAATGAAGGAAACAAGGTGGTGGTGATGACACAAAGATCTTGAGGCATTTGAGCCATTCAAACTGGGTCATTTAGTGTGGCTAATAAACCTGTTGGGGCAGTCATTGGGAGTCTTTAAAGCTAGAAGCTGCCATGTTACAAAAGATCTTGTGTCCTAGAAAAGGGATAACTGAAAGGGGGAAAAAATCAGGCTTTGCAGTCTTAACTGGTTTTTGATAACCAGAATAGAGCAGATCCCCTAAATACTAGGAATGGAGGCTTAAAAGATAACAGGTTTTGGCTTTGGTGGCTGAATGGATAATGACATGTTTACAGAGCCAGGAGAGCAGAAGGTGGTTTTGTGGTGGTAGCAAAAGTTTGACAAAGTGGGCTGGGAGGTATGTGGCTCCATGCTAGTGTAAGCCCCTGGATTCAATCCCCAGGACCACCAAAAAAAGAATTTGAGGGGTTGGAGTTGTTGTCACTCAGGGATAGTGAACTTGCCTGGCATCTGTGCGGCACTGGGTTTGATTCTCAGCATCTCATAAATAAAGATCTGTCAACAATTAAAAGTATTTAAAAAAATTTTTTTTTAGAACCATGTAGGACACTAACTTGTGGCATCCAGGAAGGCAAATGGAGGTTTCCGGTCTGGTTAGGCACAGGGGAAAAGGAGCAGAGGTCTCCATAACTGTCTGGGAGCTGAAGACTGGTCTGAACAATACTAGGAGAGGGTTGAAGGTGGATAAATGGGCTTTTGAGAAATCCAGGAAAAGAACTGACAGCATCCTTAGGTAACCTGAGTATGCAGTGGCAAATGAGCTGCATGTGCAAATGTGTGTGTGTGTTTTTTAATATTTTTTACTTTTTAGTTGTACACAATGCCTTTATTTATATGTGGTGCTGGTAGAGCAAATACGTGTTCTTTATGAACACAATGCAACGATTGTGAAAGTGTATTGTCTTCCTGTACCCCTACTCAAGTTAAAAGGTACTTTGGCCAAATCTGCCACTGGAGGGATTGCATAGTTCACAAAAATGGGCTTTCATATGCAATCAAAAGCCTTTTATCCATCATGGTACAGGAAGCCTTAATATATTGTTTGTGCTTTTTTTTTGTTTGCTGCTGAGGATTGAACCCATGGCCTTGTGCATGTGAAGCAAGCACTCTGCCAACTGAATTGTTGTTTGTGCTTTCAGCAGTGGAAAAATCATGTTTTGAAAAATTTTGATTTAGTATACCAGTAAATAATGACAACCTGTAAAATGAGTCATTACCTGTAAAATGGTAATACAGCACGATCACACCCTTCTTTTGAGTACACCATCTCAACTAGCATTGTAAATTGAAGGTTTTATTTCTGACGACATTTCCTAGCAATTTACAATATTCAGTTTCTGTGGAGTAATATTTAAGCTGTTTTCAGTTCCTGATGTTTTGCTGGGGATTATTGGATTTAGCTTCACACATTCTACTGAAGTGCTTTACAACTGAGCTACAGCTCCACCCTTTCCAGTTTCTGCTTTTAGTTCTTTGCTTTCATGGACCACAGGAAGAGTTGTAACATTTTTCAGTTTTTTTTTAATCCATTTTTTTTAAAGAGAGAGTGGGGGGGGGGAGAATTTTTTTAGTTTTTCGCGGACACAACATCTTTGTTTGTATGTGGTGCTGAGGATCGAACCTGGGCCGCAAGCATGCCAGGCGAGCGCGCTACCGCTTGAGCCACATCCCCAGCCCCACATTTTTCAGTTTTTAAGGTAGTTTCCACAAATGGCCAGTATCCACCAATATCTTAATTCTTGGTTAGCCGGGTGCGGTGGCGCACACCTGTTATCCCAGCAGCTCGGGAGGCTGAGGCAAGAGGATCACCAGTTGAAAAGCAGCCTTAGCAATTTGGAGAAGCCCTGGGCAACGCAGGGAGACCCTGTCTCTAAATAAAATACAAAAAGCGCGGGAGGTGTGGCTCAGTGGTTAAGCGCCCCTGGGTTCAAACCCTGGTATTAAAAAAAGGTTTGGGGTTCAGTAAAACAGTAAAGAACATAACTGATTTTGTAGGAAATGACGTTACTTGATAAATGGGACTAAAATTCGTGACAAAAGTGTTCTTCACACACTTTTCACACAGGACTACATTATAAAATATTTTGCAGCTGTACGTATGTCCATTTGAGAACTGGCATCTAGTTACGGGCAAATCTTGTGAATTAAAAAGGAGCGAAAAACCTCCTTGGTAAGGACTCCTACGTACTACACCACCCGCCCACCACCGCTAGTCTTTCCGGTTTCCACGGCGCAGCCCACGTGAGCCGTTAAATACCATTTACTGGCTGGCTCTGCGCAATGAGACGCTATGGACACGACCTGCTATCGTCTTGTAGATGACACTAGCCAATCGAAAAACTGCTTTTCTTTCCTTTTCTCGGGCTGGTCCCTGGAGCGGCGAGGGGCGGGGGCTGGTCCCGGGCACCGAGGCGTCACGCACTCCATGGTAACGACGCTCTGCCGAAGATGGCGGCCGAGTGGGGTGGAGGAGTGTGTTACTCCGGGTCGGGCCCGGCTCCTAGTCGGTGGCGCTGGAGTGCTTCTTTGTGCGTCAGAGGAGTTTTACTACTGTTAGGCGGCCTGCCGGCAAGCACCACGTCTATTCCCATCTCCGTGGGCACCTCGCCGCCCTGCCGGCACCACGTCCCCTCTGACACGGAGGTAGGGCGAAGGAAGGACGGGAGCTGGCCGGGTGATAGTAAAGTGATGAGGGAGAGTCACAGTAGAGGGTAATGATTCCGAGGGGGTGTTTTGGAAGAGAAGGCGAAATTGGGACCGAGACTGAGCGCTTACAGGGCTGGGACTGTTATTAGCTTCCGACACCCTGCAAAGTGGCCGAGTTAGGCACTTAGCAGCATCACATTTTCGTGCTTAGGTGGTAATACCATAGCAGTGGTTTTCACACTGAGTGTGTATCTGAAGCACTTGTTAAAAAACGAAGATTGCTGCCCCGTCTCCCTTTCTGACTCAGTAGGTCTGACATGAGTTCTCAGAATGGCAATTTAGTTTCCAAATGGATGATACTGCTTGTCCAAGGTCCACACTTTGGGAACCAGTATCTAAAGATTTGGGGAGAAATTGGTAGGAGAGCCAGACAAAGGCATTGGAGAGATGTTAAGGGTTTTCTGAAAACAAAAATGAAGGTTTATTTTCAAGTTATTTCATTACTTTGCTTGCTTTAATCCTGTTCTCCCATCCTGCAAGTACCTGCCTGCCTTCTTCCCACCCAGTCGTGTTTTTTTTTTTTGTTGTTGTTGTTGTTTTGTTTTGATTTGGTTTGTTTTTTTTTTTTTTTTTTTTTTTTTTTTTTTTTTGCTTGTTTAAATCCTTTCAGCTTCAGTTCAAGTCTCCCTTCAGGCATTAAACCAAGTACTGTTCTGTGGTAATAGCTTATGTTTTCAGGCATGTCATGTTTTGTAGTTAAATTGTAACATTCCTTGAATAAGGTTTGTATGATATACTTGATTCCTTCACAGTACTTAGCTCAGACAGAGGTGGACCACAATCATCCCCCTCCCCCTCCCCTGCAGTACTGGGAATTTAATCCAAAAACACTCTACCACTGAGCTACATCCTTAGCCCTTTTTATTTTGAGGCAGGGTCTTGCTGAATTGCCTAGGCATTTCTCGAATTTGCCATCCTTCTGCTTCAGCCTCCAGAGTCACTGGGATTACAGGCATGCCCTACTTCTTTCAACTATTAGTAATCAGAATTGAGAAAAGGAGGAACAGTACTTAAGGCAGGGCTGCATGTTGTGATTGGCTTAGATTCACCTAGAATTTTTTTTCATCTTAACCCAGATAGCTAAGCTCACTCATTTTGGTGGCAGTTTCCAAAAATGTTAGGCCTACTGATTGTAACTGAGTTGAAGTTTTGCAGCTCTACTACATATTATAACTTTTATCATGACACTGCATTTTGGCTGAATTCATTTCTTTAAAAAATTCCACAGAGCCCTGCACTTACTCTTTGAATCTGGGTTAAAATGAGAGAAAGTAGTTCAAACAACCACAAAACCTTTTAGGTAGAAAGAACCTTGGTAGCTGTTTTCTTTTTCTGACCATTGGGAGTGTACAGATCTCCAACCTGGTTTTCATTTGTTTGTTTGTTTTTTGGGAGGAGGGAGGTTGTTTATTGGTGATGGTGGTGCTTGTTTGTGTCTGTGTGTGATGCATGATACTGGGGATCAAGCTCAGGGCCTCACTCATGCTAGACTGACATTCTACTACTGAGCCATAATCCCACACCCTCCAATTTGTATTTAAACATTTCCATCAATAGAGTAATTTTTTATTTCTAGAGGTAGCCCCTTTGTTTTTTGAGATGATCATTGTTAAAGTCCTTTTTATAGAGCTGAAAACTTCTTGATACTTCCCAATATTTCTATTCCTGCCTCTTGACTGAACAAGGTTAATAGTGATAGTGCTTCATATATTAAAAGCAGTCTATTAAGTTCTCAAGTGTCCTCATTTCTAATTAGTTTCCCTAGTTTTTCATAGAATATATAATAGCATGTTGTCCTCATCATTCTCCTTGCTTTAACCTGGACAAAAAGTTAAGGTGAGAACTATTCATCATAACTCATTGTATTCATGCTAGTGACTACACTTCTGTTACATCCTACAGGCATTCACTTACAACCTGTGTGTGTGTGTGTGTGTGTGTGTGTGTGTGTGTGTGTGTATCTGTGATGGTGGTGATAAAATACAGAACACTTTGACTTATTTAACCTGCTGTCAACCAAAACGTACACATTTTTACTTTTTATTATATATATTAAAACCAGAATAATATGGTAAACCGTGGGTCTAGTCACTACTTATCAACATTCTGCCATTCTTGCTTCATATACTTCCAGTTATTCCCAATCACCCCATTTGACTTAATGTTATTAAAAAAGGTTTTCTTTTCTTTTTTTTTCTTTTTGGTAAAATTTACATGTATTGCAGTGCCACATGCATTCATGTAAAATCCATAACCTATCACAATATAGAACTTTTCCGTCACTCCATAAAGTTCCCACCTGTCCTGTGCCAGTTATGTCTTTCCCACCACCATAGGCAACTACTGTTCTAATTTTTTTTTTTTTAAACAGCAGGTTTGTTTTTCCAGTTCTAGAACTTTGTTTATAAGGGTAGAATTTTATGATCTCTGTGTCTGGCTCCTGCTCACAACTATTTCTATGAGATTCATGTTTTTCTATGTGATAGTAATTGCATCCTTTTTATTGTTAAGTATTCCCCTGAATGCCCAATTCATAATCTGTTTTTGCTTGATCTTAATTATTTTCAGTTTTGGGGTATTGTAGAAAAAATACATCATTGTATAAGGGTTTTATTAGATATGTTTTTATTTCATTTTGTAAATACTTAGGAGTATATTTGCTAGGTCAGAAGGTAGGTGAATATTTAATCTTATAGAAAATTACCAAATCTGGGGCTGGGGTTGTGGCTCAGTGGTAGCATGATTGCCTAGCACGTATGAGGCACTGTGTTGCATCCTCAGCACCACATAAAAAAATAAATAAGTAAACAAATAAAAGGTATTGTGTCCATTAAAAAAATGTTAAAAAAAAAAAGAAAACTATCAAATCTTTCTCCAAGTTCTGTACCATTTTACATTTCCACCAGCAGTTTATTAAACGTTATGATTGCTGCATATCCTTACCAACAGAGGTTTCTTCCGAGAAGTTTTTGCTTACCCACCAGCTCATAAAGACATTCTCCTATTTTGTAGAAACTTTTGGGGCTATGATTCATTCTCAAATTGATTTTTATTTTTATTTTCTGTGGTACTAGGGATTGAACCCAGGGAGGGCCTAGTATATGCTAAGCAGGCATTCTACCACTGAGCTACATCTCTAGTCCTTTTTTATTTTTTTGGTACCGGGAATTGAACTCAGGGGTACTTGACCACTGAGCCATATCTCCAGCCCTATTTTGTATTTTTATTTATTTAGAGACAGGGTCTCACTAAAGTTGCTTAGCACCTCACCCTTGCTGAGACTGACTTTGAACTCATGATCCTCCTGCCTCAGCCTCCCCAGCTGCTGGGGTTATAGGCTGCACCACCATGCCTGGCTTCCAGTCCTTATTTATTTTGAGAGAGTGTCTGATTAAATTACTGAGGCTGGAAAATTTGCAGTCCTCCTGCCTCGAAGTCCCTGGAATTGCAGGCATGTGCCACTGTGCCCAACTGGGGTTTACTTTGTACAGTTTTTGTTATTTATTTGGTTTTTTTGTCTGTTTGTTTTTGGTAGCACTGACAGTTGATTCCAGGACCTTCTGCATGTTAAGGAAGCTCTCTCTCACTGAACTATACCCCCAGTCTTATTTATTCTTGCAAATAGCCCACGCTGGCCTTAAAATTGTGATCCTCCTGCCTCAGTCTTCCAAATAGCAGGGATTACAGTTGTACATACTGTGCCTGACTTATTATTTCCTCTTTGTACTTATTGTGTATTTACTTTGCTCACATTGCAAGGGGGAAATTTTAGGTCATTTTTTTTTTAGGTTCTTTTTTTAAAATTTTTTTAGTTGTAAATGGACACAATATCTACCTACCTACCTACCTTTCTTTCTTCCTTCCTCCCTCCCTCCCTCCCTCCCTCCCTCCCTCCCTCCCTTCCTTCCTCCCTCCCTTCCTTCCTTCCTTCCTTCCTTCCTTCCTTCCTTCCTTCCTGTGCTAAGGATCAAACCCAGTGCCTGTAAATGCAAGGCAAGTGCTCAATCACTGAGCTTCAACCCCAGCCCCGTTTTTTAGGTTCTTCAGGTCAATGTAAACATTCAAAGATAGAAATGCTGGGAGTGATAGATTGCTTACCTAGTGTGCACCAGGCCCTGGGTTCACACACAGACACACACATACCAAATAAAGAAATTTCTATGTACATCTTTAATTCCTTCCCACAGATTTTGACACTTTGTATTTTAATTATCATTTATTTAAATGTTTATTTCCTTTGGCAATTTCTTTTTTGATCATGAATTATTATAATTGTTTAAAATGTATAATTTATAAATATTCAGTTTTTATTGTTAATGGTTTCTAATTTAAGTGTATAATAGCCTCTGTAAGATATCGGTTATGAAATATGAGATTATTTTAGTCATAGCTTAAACTATGTTGTAGCCTTTTTTTTTTTTCCATGTATAAAGAATATATGTTGTGCTGGACATGGTGGCCCATGCCTGTAATCCTACCAATTCGGGAAGCTGATTTAAGAGGATCGAAAGTTCAAAGCCAGCCTCAGCAAGAGAGAGGCACTAAGCATCTCAGTGAGACCCTATCTCTAAATAAAATATAAAATAGGGCTGGAAATGTGGCTCAGTGGTAGAGTACCCCTGAGCTCAATCCTCAGTACCCATCCCCCAATTTTTTTTTAAAGGGTTGGAGCTGTGGCTCAGTGGTTGAATGCCCTTTAGCTAAATCCCTGGTACCAAAAAAAAGAATATATGTTGTATGGTTATTGAGTGGATTTCTATACATGTCAATAAGGTAAGGCAATAGTATACTTCATATTTCCTATATTCTTAAAATTTTAGTCTAATTGTTAAGATTTTAATCTTTAAGATTATAGATTTGTTTCTTTCTTTAGTTCTGTCAGTTTTGCTTCATAATTTTTGAATCTCCTTTAATTACTTGCATTCACATTTATAATTTTTTATGTCTTTTGATGTGGCCCTTTATCATTTTATCTGATATTAACTATACCCATTGCAGCTTGTTTATGATTAAAGTTGACTGATATATCTTTCCATCCTTTTGCATTTATTTTTGCATTTATTTGTGTATGTGTGTGCTTATGCATTTTAAGTAATATTTTTGTCTTTTTTTTTGTGTGTATGATACTAGGGATTAAACCCAGGGCATTCTATCCCTGAGTACTTCCCTAGTCCTTTTTCATTTTTTATTTTGACATAGTGTCTCGCTGAGTTTCCAAGGCTGGCCTCAAACTTGACATATTCTTGTCTCTTCTTCTTTTTCTTCTTCTTCTTCCTCTTCCTCTTCAGTACCAGCAATTGAACCTTGTGGCATTTAACTACTAAGCACATCCCCAGTCCTTTTAAATTTTTGTTTTGAGATAGGGTTTCATTAAGTTGCTTAGAGCCTCACTACTGGCTTTGAATTTGTGATTCTTCTACCTCAGTCTCCTGAGTCTCTTGGATTACAGGCCTGTGCCACCATGCCTAGCTTAATCCCTAATCTTTCTGATATTATTGTAACTATATATATATTATAAACATCATTTAAAAAAATTTTTAATATTCATTTTTTAGTTGTAACTGGACACAATTTATTTTATTTATTTATTTTTATGTTATTACAGATTTTTTATGTTGTTGTAACTACATGTAAGCCTCATGATTACAACTTTATATTTTTTCCTTTAAATATTTTTATACCTGTAAAGAATTGAAAATATAAGAAATATGTGTATAATTGCATTGAGGTTCCTAAGACCACTGCAGATTTGGTGATGTGCTCACTGGACTCAGCATAAAATCATGTTCACATTTAAGATTTATTTCAGTGAAAGAACGTAAAGCAAAATCAGCCAAGCATAAAGGATTATGATTCAAAGACTGGAGTAAACCAGCAAAGAGTTTTAAAGTCCTCTCCAAGTAGGTTCACATAGGCTATGCTTAATTCTTTCAGCAGTGAATTCTATCATTATGCACAAAGTGCTCACTACCAGTAAAGCTCATCTGAGCCTTGGGGTCCAGGGATTTTATTGGAGGTTGGTTATGTAGGGATGATTATGTAGAGATTATTATGTAGAGATTATTTTAGCCACCGAAATTTCAGACTCCTGGAAATGAGGAATTGTTCACCACTTTTGTGTACAAGCACTTTAATTAGAGAAAACCACCCTTATCATTTAAGGAAGTTTTAGATCAGCATAGAGAACTGCTTGCCATTCAAGTTCCGAGATGCTAGTGGAAGGTCAATTTTGCAAGCAGGCCTTTATAAAGAACAGTCTCATTTCTGCTATTAACTCTTCTGCTTAGTAGTCTTTTATGTCTCTTGTATATTTACCATTTCCAGTGGTCTTATTCCTTCCTCCAGAACCATGTTAACATCTACTATCATTTCCATTAACAAATACTGTGAAGAACTTCCTTTAATGTTTTCTGTAGTATATGTCTGCTGGTGATGAATTTTCTATTTGCATTTTTCTGAATTGTCTGAATTCCCCTTCACTTTTTTTTTTTTTTTTTTTTTTTTTAAATTTGGGGTCTTGCTATGTTGTGATGGTAGGCCTCAAATTTGCATTCCTTTTCCCTTTAATCTCCTGAGTAGCTAGGATTATAGGTATATCCCGAAATGACTAGCTTTCTTTTCGTTTTTGCTGTTTCATTGGCTATAGATTTATATGTTCAATCTGTCCTTTAGCCCTTTAACAATTGTTTCATTGTCTTCTCGTCTCCATTGTTCTTGACAATAAGTCAATACCATTTGTATTTCTCTTCCCCTCCTGTATAGAATGTGTTGTTTTTCTCTCATTGCTTTCAAAACTTTTTCTAACTTTCCAGTGCTGTAGTCTCTGAACACTTTGCTCTAAGTCTAACACAAGCCAGTAAAGCTCTGCCTTTTTTTGCCACTCCAAGAGACACAGAATGTGAAGTGCTTTCCGGCAAATCTCAGAGATATTATTTCTGTATTCCAGGGGTGGATTCTTCTAAGTTATGTTTGGTTTTTAGTTGTTTGTTTGGGTTTTGGTTATTTTTGTTTGTTTCAGTACTTTCAAATAGTATTTTTTAAAAATATTTTGTCCCTATTTTATAATGTGTTCTCTGCAGGGAGATGATGTTAAGCTACCATTCCATTTCTGGAAGCCAGAGGTTCTTAATGTCTACTTCTACAGATTACTGCAGTGCTTCATATCTCTGATTTTGTACTTTTCATGTTGTCTATTGCATTTAAATTTAGAGATATTAATTCCTGTTTTGTTCTTTCAAATCTTTTCTCAAATATCACCTCCCTGGAGCATCTCCTTATTATGTTTCTTTAACTTAAGTACCCTCCTTCTGTGATCTTTATTTATTTTATTATAATAATTATTGGATTTATTTGCCCTTCATTTCCTTTAGGTCAAGGATTGTACAGTTTATATTTGAATCCAAGTGCCTATAACAATGCTTTGCATATGAAAGCATTTAATATGTTTAAAAAATATTTTTAGTTGTAGATGGACCTAATACCTTTATTTTGCTTATTTTTATGTGATGCCAAGGATCAAACCCAGTGCCTCACATGTGCTAGGCAAGCACTCTAACACCGAACTACAGCTGCAGCTCATAAATATATGTTTCAATTAATTAATGTAGGCTGTAGCTGTAGCCCAGTAGTAGAGGACCTTTCTAGCATGCATAAAACCCTGGGTTCCATTCACAGCACCCAAAAATAAATAAATAAATTTGTTAGTTTTGGCTCTTTGTTTAATTTTTTGAGTCTTAAGTCATCTTTCATTTTTAATATATTATGGATGCAAAAGAATTTTTTTATTGTTGTTTGTGTTGTGGTACTAGGAATGGAAGCTATGGCCTCACACATGCTAGGAGTACTGTACTCCTGAGCTGTTGAGAGCCACAGCCGAAGGGGCCCCAGCAAACTTCCAGCTGCCAGCTGATTGGCTCTTCTGCCGTGATGCTCATTGGGCTGTTTCCCTGCCCTTTCAGACCAGGGAGCTGCTCATGGGGGGACTTTTTTTGGCTCCACCCAGGCGACCCAGCCAATGGGCCTCAAGAGCAGGAGGAGTGGAGTGGGGGTTGAGAGGCTTGTGGGAAGCCGGTGGTGGCAGTTGGGCTCTGAGGGAATTCCTCAAGAGCTGGTGTGGTGCGGCTGGCCGTGTGTGTGTGTGTGTGTGTGTGTGTGTGTATGTGTGTTCTAAAAATAAAGTTCGTTTCTGCTTGATAAGTGGCTCCTGAATTGTGCCCAGCCAGACTGTGGCACTGAGCTACATACCTAGCCCTTTTTAAAGAATTTTATTTCAAGATAGGTCTTGCCAAGTTGCCCAGGCTGGCTTGGAACTTGCAATCCTCCTACCTTAGCCTCTTTAGTAGCTGGGATTATAGGCATGCACCACCACATTCAGCTAAAAGAAATATTTTAATGATTTTATACTACTTTATCAATTTTTCACATTAATTTCATTAGTTTTATTGGTTTATAGTTTAACTCATTCTGAAGAAAGAATATTATGTTCCATTTTCTTTGTGTTTTTAGTTTTTGAAGGTTGACTGAATATGTTTGTGTTTTGGGCACTATGGATTGATTGTACAGTAGTTTAGAAAAGTATACAGTTAATTATAAAATCTAATGATGTTCTATGAAAGTGATACTGTTGAAGTTAAAGAAAGGTGAGATCATTTCTTTTTTTTAAATTTATTTTTTAGTTGTAGTTGGACACAATACCTTTATTGTACTTACTTATTTTTATGTGGTGCTGAGGATCGAACCCAGGGCCTTGATCATTCTAGGTTGAGCTCTACCACTTAGCCACAACCCCAGCCTGAAGGTGAGATCATTACTATCAGAGAGGATTTGAGGAATGTTTCAGGGATTTCATGCTACAATCTTCTTGCTGGAGGAGGAGGAAAGACCATTCCAAGGAGGGAAAAGCATAAGCAAGCATGAGAAACAGCAGTGCAAATGAGGAGGCAAGGAATCACAATTTGTGTTCAGAAACCAATTAGTTTAGTTTCTCCAGACATAAGTAGTGAAGAGAAAGGTGGAAGAAATAGTCTTAATGAAAATATAATAGTGAACATTTTTTGAGCATTTATTTTATGTCAGTCACATTTATGTGTATTATCTTATACTATTTACACACAAGAAATTTGATCACAGAAAAGTTGGGTAATTTGCCTAAGATCACAGAGTTAGTACATAGTGGAGCCAAGAATGAAGCCCCAGAAATTTAATTCTAGACTCTGGATCTTTAACCACTGGCTTCTAGAGAGCTTTGATATATCAATATAAGGATTTTAGCCTGTAGGTTTCTTAAAATCCAGTTGGAAATACCATATTCCTTTGCTGTGCTTAGACATTTCTGATGGCTTTTTACTAGCTATAAAACAGTCTGGGGCTGGGGCCATCCCTCAGTGCTGCACCACTTGCCTAGCATATGCAAGCCCCTGGGATCATCCCTAGCACTTAAGGAAAAAACAGTCTGTTATCTGGAGATGTTGGTTGGAATGGAATGAAAGGGAGAAGAGCCTGGAGGCAAGGTATCAGGCCAGTAGTGCAGGCAATAGGGATACCTATGAGTTTTTATATATTATTGGATCAAAGGTGTATAGTAGGGCTGTTTCCTATGAAACATAAAATTCCATTGTCTTTTGTATAAACCTTCATAAACAATATGTGATTGTTCATCCTTAGAGTTAAAAGAATGGAGTAGCATACAGCTTACTTTTAGTTTAACTAACACATTTTTTCCTATATTTTAAAAATTTCATTAAGTTTTTATTTATTTATTTATTCTTTGGTGCCAGGGATTGTACCCAGGGTTGCTTAACCACTGAACCACATCCCAAGCCCTTTTTTAAAAATTTCTGATTTTTTTTATTTTATGAGACAGGGTTTTGCTAATTTGCTTTATGTTTCACTACGTTTCTGAGGCTGGCCTTGAATTTGCAATCCTCCTGCCTCAGCCTCCTGAGTCACTGGGATCACAGGCATTTACCACTATGTCTGGCTAAGAGTTGCATCAAGTTTTGATACTGCTGAGACCTTTCTTCTCTTTTATTCCTCCCTTTAAGAAATTATGAAATGAGAAAAAATTCCAAGTGAAACACTTGGAAGTTTTTATCCTCTTTTTAGAGTAATTTAAGATACTTTTAGTGTCTTCCTATCATTTTCTGAACACACAAAATTCCAGTAAGAAATATAGTAGGAAACTAGATAAGCAGCAGAGAAACCCAGACCTTTTTGGCAGCTGGCATTACCATAACAATTTATTCATGTGATGCAAGTTCATAGTATTCTTCCAGATGATAGAAGTTGCTTGGGAGATATTTGAGGTTATGAATGCCGAAATCATGGAGTATGAGCTAAGGGACTTTTTTACTAAGTACAAATTTGAAGTTTGGTTATTGATTTTTAAGTTTGGATCTCAGCTAATAAAATGGGTATATTTTATTATATATAAATTCTACCTCAATAAAGAAAAATATGTGGGGCTGGGGATGTGGCTCAAGCGGTAGCGCACTCGACTGGCATGCGTGCGGCCCGGGTTCGATCCTCAGCACCACATACAAACAATGATGTTGTGTCCACCGAAAACTAAAAAATAAATATTAAAATTCTCTCTCTCTCTCTCTCTAAAAAAGAAAAAAGAAAAAGAAAAATATGTACATCTTCTAAAAATTGTTTTTCAAAACTATTTCTTTTTCTAGGTCATAAATAAGGTTCATCTTAAGACAAATCATGTTGTAAAGAGAGATGTTGATGAACACTTAAGAATTAAGACCATCTATGATAAAAGTATTGAAGAGTAAGTACACTAGCATTTTGTCATCTTTTTATTGTTAATCTAAACATTAAAGATATTTTCTTCTGTTGCCTGAAGTAATAAAGTCCATAGCTCAAACTTTAAAAAACACTAGTGTAGTTTTAAGATGGAATTAAGCAGGGGCTGGGGTTGTGGTTCAGTAGTAGAGCATTTGCCTAGGATGTGTGAAGCACTGGGTTCAGCACCACATAAAAATAAATAAATAAAATAAAGGTGTTTAATCCATCTACAACTATATATATATATATATATATATATATATATATATATATGTGTGTATTTATAAAAGATGGAATTAAGCAGAAGATGTTTTTAGCTGAAAAGCCAAAGACCATAGGAAATGATTAAATACCTTAATCAGAACAAATATGAATCATCCTGGATGTTATCAATAATAGATCTGGAAGGCTTTTGCCAATAAGTAATTGGAGAAAATACTAACATAAACTATAATAAGAAAGTTTGCCAAATTATTAAACAAACAGATTTTATGTAGTCTAAGAGGTATCAGAAAACAGATGAATTATGAGTCTATAGTAGTTTATGAAGAACTATTAGAAGTAGTTTGTCTTTCCCTATCCTTAACATTCTCAGATGAATGAGATAATATGTGATCATACTTAGCCCTGTGGTTTGGCACAGAATGATCCTCAAATACTCACTGTGGTAAATGGGAGATTTTTGGAGACAGATACTGTTTCCACACAGCATTCCTTGGGGCTCTTGACAGATGGAATCTGAACAAATGAGAGTGCTTTGCCTCAAGAGTGGGAGTTCTTATGTTTTATGTCATTATTTTCAGGTTGCTCCCTGAGAAAAGATACCTTGTAAAGGTATGTAATAAATACTTATGAATTAGGACATTTAAAATTATGTGTGTGTGTGTGTGTGTGTGTGTGTGTGTGTGTGTGTGTATATTTTTTTTATTGATTGTTCAAAATATATATATATATATTTTCCCCCCCAGTCCTGGGAATTGAACTAAGGGGCAAGCTACAACTGAACTATACCCTACCCCTTTTTATTTATTTTTTCGAGACAAGGTACTACCAAATTGCTGCTGACTTCCAATTTGCAGTCCTCCTGCCCCACTCTCCCATAAAATATATAAATTCTACTTTAATCAAGAAAAATAAAGGTCTGGGGTTGTGGCTCAGGTAGAGCGCTTGCCTAGCATGCGTAAGGAACTGGTTTCAATCCTCAGTACCACATAAAAATTAAAATAAAGATATGTGTCCACCTAAAACTAAAAAATAAATATTTTTTAAAAACCCAGGACTTTTAAGAATGATTAAATAAAAGATGTTGGTAGTGAATATATTTATCATTTTACCAAGTAGTTTTTGTTACACCCTCAATGAGATTTTGTCAGTATTTGGCATGAAATTAGTTGCCTTATTTTATAATTGATATTAAATCAGTCTTCTCTTTTTGTACTTCTTGCTCAAGTTTTTGGGAACGAGGCATGCTGGGGTAGGGTGATAAACAACAACTTTTCAAAAACGTTGAATACACCTTTCTCTTTGTGGGAATGTTCATTCTTTTTTTTTTTATATTTAGTTTTTGGTGGACACAACATCTTTATTTTATTTTTATGTGGTGCTGAGGATCGAACCCAGCGCCCTGCACATGCCAGGCAAGCGTGCTACTGTTTGAGCCACATTCTCAGCCCCTGGGAATGTTCATTCTTCTGAAGATTAATTGACCTAATAGTGTGATATGCCAAAGTTGTTTATAAAGATGCAGACTTCATCAGATTTTTAACTGATGTGAAAGTCACACACACATACACACATTAAACCAATTCACTATAGGATAGAGAAATTGGTGACTTTAAACTGAAGATTTTTTTTTTAACATAATCTGCCCCTGAGAGAGTCTAAATCAGTCTTAAACTTGAAGTTATCTGGATTAATAATTAAGATTTATATTTTCTAATTTTTTATTTAAATGGAAGTAGGGAAAGAAGTTTCTGCCTATTTCTCTTTTCCCAAATTCAACTAGAGAACAAGGAAATTTCTTTCCAACTAGGTTCACTCTTTGCTTACGCACTGCCACACAACCTTGGACTAGTATCTGTATTCCAGAATTGTAAGGTTTTTCTTTCTTGTCCTTTCAGTCATTAATATACTGTGCTTACTTATTTAACTATAATTTATCCCTTGACTATAATTCTGATTGTTTTTTTTTCCTTCTACCTATTTTTTAGAACAAACTTTTCCCGCAAGCTATTTCTTATTTAGAGAAGACTTTTCAGGTTCGTAGACCTGCTGGCACTATCTTACTTAGCAGGTAGGTAACATTAAACACTGGTTGTTTTCTTCATTCATTTAGTACTCTGCACTCCTCATTCTACCAGCATGGCAATGTATAAGATTTATACTAGAATATTTTATTATATTGTTCTTATAGACCAAACTGCAACATATATAAAAAGAATGAAAAAGCACCTGCTGGATAATTATTCTTTCCCTAATTTTCCATAATGAGGTAGTCTACAGAATCTTCTCTGTTCCACAAACCCCCTTCATCTCTCCTTCACATGGCCACAGTATTGACTTCATAAAAGTATTTAGGTACTTGAAAACCCAGATCAGGGGGATTCCCCACAGAACTAGAATTCCTTCTTAGCCTATTTTTGTAACTTAAACAGTAACCTAATAAGGTTCCTAGTGAAGTAACATAGCACTTACTAGTTTATTGCATTGTTTTTAACTGTTGTGAACTATTCTTTCTTACTTTTATTTTTTATTTTTTTTGTATTTAAACTTTCATATACAAATGTACCAAAGACAATGTGCAACAAACCAATACCTGCGGAAAGAAAATGATCCTCATAGATACTGTACTGGTGAATGTGCACCACATACAAAGTGTGGACCAGTTATTGTGCCTGAGGAACATCTCCAGGTAATTCACCCTGCTTTTAGCAATGTTTTTTACTCTGTAGTCTAACCATGGGAGCACATTTGAATCTTTTCAGTGGGAAATTTTTATAGATTCAAATATAGAGCTTTAGTAAGTTTATTTTTCTACCAAAAGTATAATAGTTAGATATGCTGATTCTGTTTTTCCATTGCTTTTCAAGTGCATTTAATGACATTTACTTTCATTTGTTTTCTTCCCCATTTGTCTCTGAAGTGCTGAATTAGTTTAGCTTAGAACTTTATCCTTATTTTCCAGAACACCTTTGAGCACTTATATACTTACCTCAGGTTTTTTTTTTTTTTTTTTTTTTTTATTGAACATTGAACCCAAGGGTGCTCAACCACTAGCCAGTTGCTTATTGCCTTGCTAAGTTGCTGAGGCTGGCTTTGAATTCACAATCCTCCTGCCTCGGCCTCGTGAGCCACTGGGATTACACGTGTGCGCCACCGTGTCTGGCTTATCTCAGTTTTTTTAAAAGGGCAATTTGATATCCCTTAAGATATGCTTCAACCCAACTTACACATTTATTCCAAAAGTACTAATAACTATGTGGGCACAATGGCACATACCTGTAGTCCCAGCTGAGGCAGGAGGATTGCTTGAGATTATGAATTTGAGACCAGCTGGAGCAACACAGTGAGACACTGTCTCAGGAAAAAAAAAAAAAAAAGTATTAACTATCTTCTGTGTGTTCAAGGGTGTTCTTTGTAAAACTATAAGTATACATATGTAAGTTATTAAATTATGTTATAACCATATAATGGAATACTATGCAGTTGTTTTAGAACAAAGTAGATCTCTATGTACTAACTTGAAAAGATATTTAAGCTCTTAAATGAAAAAAAATTTATCAATGTGTTTTATTGAAAAGTACAGATATACATAAGTTAAAAATTAGGAAATAGTCTAGAGGAATGTGTATGTTAAAAAATCTGTACAAAAATCAAAATGTTAGTGGTTTCCTTTAAGAACTAATGGTAACTACTCAGCTTTAGTAACAAAAACTACATGGTACAGCATAAAAACAGACATGAAGACCAGTAGAAGAGAACAGAAGACACACAGACAACCCTCATAGAAGCAGCCACAGTCATCTCATCTTTGACAAAGATGCCAAAAATATAAGGTAGAGAAAAGATAGCCTTTTTAAACAAATTGTGCCAGGAGAACTGAGTAGCCATTTATAGAATGAAATTAGACCCCTATCTCTTACCCTGCTCAAAATGGATGAAAGACCTAGGAATTAGACCAGATAACTTAGAAAAACAGGGTCAACACTCTATCAAATAGGCACAAGCACTGATTTTCTTAATAAGATTTCTGAAGCACAAGAATTAAAACAAAAAGGCCGGGTGCAGAGGCACATGCCTGTGTAGTCCCAGCGGCTTGGTTGGCTGAGACAGGAGAATTGCAAGTTCAAAGGCAGCCTCAGCAACAGGCAAGGCACTAAGCAACTCAGTGAGACCCTGTCTCTAAATAAAAAAATACAAAATAGACCTGGACATGTGGCTCAGTAGTCAAATGCCCCTGAGTTCAATCCCTGGTATAAAAAAATACCAAAAGAATTAAAACAAAGAATAAGTGGAATGGAATCAAATTTAAAAGTTTCTGCACATCAAAGGAAACAATTAAGAGCCTACAGAATGGGAGTTTGCTAGTTACTCTCTGAACAGAGGATATCCCAGAGTATATGAAGAATTCAAAAAACTTAAAATACCAAGAGCACAAATAACTTAGTCAATAAGTGGGCAAAAGAACAAAACAGACATTCTCAAAAGAAGTAAGCCAGGGACTGGGGTTGTGGCTCAGTGGTAGAGCGCTTGCCTGGCATGTGTGAGGCCCTGGGTTCGATCCTTAGCACCACATATAAATAAAGAAATAAAGTAAAAAATCCACTGGCAACTAAAAGAATATATATTAAAAAAAAAGAAGTAAACCAAATGGCCAAAATATATGAAAAATGTTCGACATTTTTAGCATTCAGGGAAATAAAAATCAAAACTACACTGAAATTTCATCCCATCCCAATTAGAATGGCAACCCTCAAGAATGTAAATAACAAAAAACACTGGAGAGGATGTGGGGAGAAAGGAACACATAAATTGTTGGTGAGACCGTAAATTAATATGACCATTGTGGAAATCAGTAGAGCAATTCCTCAGGAGACTAGGTAAGGAACCAATATATGACCCAGCTATTCCATTCCTCAAGACTTATCCAAAAGAACTGGAATCAGCATACCATAACAATACATAATGTGTATAGCAGTGCAATTCACAAGAGCCTAGTTAGGGAACTAGCATAGATGTCATCAACAGATGAACAGTTAAAGAAAATGTATCTATTCACAATGGAGTTCTATTCAGCCATAAAAAAGAATAAAATTGTGTCGTTTGGTGATAAATCAATAGATCTGGAGAATATCACACTAAATAAATTTGTATAAGCCAGACTCAGAAAGCCAAGAGTCACATGTTTTATAAGCTGAAGCTACAGAGAAATAAAGGGAATCTCGTGAAAATAGAAGGGATATCAGTAGTGTAGAGATAGGGGATCTGAGAGGAGGGGAAAAGAGGAAGAACTGGTGAATAAAATTGATCAAATTAGGCTATATGCATGTATGAATATGTCACAGTAAATCCCATTTTATGTATAATTGTAATACACCAATGAAAAAAGTATGTGTATGTATTTATATTGTAAATAAATAGAAGGAAGACCATATATTTAAGATTAGATTCCTTTGGAATTTTTTCTTAAGGTATTTGAAGCTAAGTAAAGGCACCTGTACAATTGTACAGGTTGGCACCTACAATTTGCTTACTCAGTTTTACTTAACTGTTTCAAATTTCTTGAGTGCACAAGGAGCTTTAGGAACATGTTTAAAATTTTAAACAGATTGTTGATTGTATCCCTATCTCTTTTGCCAAGGCACTTCCTAGATATTTTAAGACTAATTTCATTATTTTTTTTTTCTAAGAGTTTGTTCATTGCTTTTAATTTTCTTGGTTCTTCCAAGTTCTATTTCCTACTTCTTGAAAGTTCTGATTTTTTAAAATTAAGTAGATAATCATGAGAAAGAAGCTTAAAATTGTAAACTTTTTGAACTACCAGCTACTAATAGGTTAAAATAATTGAATTTTAAAATTATAAAGATATGTTATAGAAGCAAGAGTAAATAACATATACTTTCTATTAAGTGAAATGGGAGTGTCTGGGTCTTTTGTTTTTGTTTTTTCTTTTTTCTGCAAGCATAGCTTAACCTAAAAAAATTACTGATTTCTTTCTAATTGTAATTTGAAGAGTCAAAGTAAGATTTGCCTAGAAAATACTAGAAACAAGTCTCTTACTACTGAGAGAGGTGAAAAAAGAAAACTAGAAACAAGGGTAATAATCATGGATGACTTTAATTTTTTCTTTTTATGGTTTTATATTATCAAATTTTTTAAATAAGATACATGGATTTCTTTATAATAGGAAATATATTTCCATTAACTAAAAAGTTTTTTATTAATTAATTTTGAAATAACTATAGCCGCGAAGAAAGTTGTAAAAATTATGTATAGGACATTGTTCAGTGGTAGAGCATTTAGCATGTTGAGACTCTTAAGTTCAATTCCAATCACCCCCTCCCCCCCCCAAAAAAAAAAGTATATGGAAGTTTCATCACTAAGTTTTAGGGTTTTGAAACCTTTTTAATTTCTATCTTTTCTGCATACTAGTTTTTTGGCCTTTATAAAATAAATCATACCATATTTAGATATATACTGGATTCACTCTTAAGTTTGTCTCTTTAGCTAACCACGTCTCTGGTCTGATTTTTCTGTTCATCCCTACTGGTGCAGCAATGTAGGGTTTGCCGAGGGGGTAAGTGGCCCTGTGGAGCAGTGGGTATGCTGGATCAAGAGGGTGTCCGAGATGCAGACTTTGTCCTTTATGTTGGTGCTCTGGCCACTGAGAGATGCCGCCATGAAAACATCATCTCTTATGCAGCCTATTGTCAGCAGGAAGCAAAAATGGACAGGTAAAGGTTTCTTTGAGATTTATTTTATAAGATCTAATCAGGGAACTCTTAAACCATATTTTTATTGTTACCATTACAGGAATTTTACATTTGACAATTGCCTCTAGTAGTAAGAAATAACATGCTGCCTGGGTTTAAAGGGTACCCCCTCTTCCTCTGTGGTAGGACTGTTATTCATATTGGTAATAGAAGTTTTCTGGTCAGAATGAAGAAGAGTGAAAAACTCATTTGACTTTTTCTTCTCCACTCCTCTTTCATTCTGATCCTATCTTTTTTACCCATAAACTCCAAAGAAAAAGTGTACTTACTGTCAGGAGAATTTTCTTTCCAGGTGAATACTTCTGTGAAGAAAAAATTCAGATGTTAATTGAGAATAATTTAATTGTTGTATCATTTGTTACATATGCTGCACTTAGCTAAATATTCACTTAACAATTCAGAAACTTCTTTGTTTTTCACAAATGATTTAAAAAAAATTTTCATGGTGAAGCAGCCTAGCCTTGAAATGAAAAGTTAGTATATATACAGAAGATTGCCTGTCATACACCAAGCAAATCAGTTAAAAAAAAAAAAAAGCAGTAGAAACTGGACTGGAGTTGTGGCTCAGTGGTAGAGCTTTTGCCTAGCATGCATGAGCCACTGGGTTTGATCCTTAGCACCACATTTAAAAAAAAAAAAAAAAAAACTAGATAAACAAAATAAAGGTATTGTGTCCATCTACAACTAAAAACATCAAAAAAAAAAAACAGTAGAAACTGATGCATGTCTCAGAATTGACTATATAGACATTCTCAAATTTAAGAGAGGGTAATGTGTCTAATTCATGTGTATGTAAGGACCATTGCTGCGGTGCAAAACATCCATTTATTGACTCCAACATAAAGAACCATTTTTTTTCTATTGGTGTAATTTACTTGAAGAAAAATTTAAAAACTTAGTTGAATCATGTAGACAATACAAAGAAAATGCTGGTATATGCTTCAGAATTGTAGTGTCAATCTTTTTGATTTTTTTTTTTTTGGTACTGGGGATTAAACCCAGAGGCATTTTACCACTTATCCCCTGTTAATTTTCTATTTTGAGACAGGGTCTTGCTAAATTGCTTAGGGCCTTGCTAAATTGCCCAGTCTGGTTTTGAACTTGCCATCCTCTTGTCTCAGTCTCCAAAGTTATTGAGATTATACATGTGTGCCACTGTGCCCAGTTTGTATTGTCAATCTTAAAGGTACTTAAGGAAGTAAAAGTAAATGCATTATGAAAAGCAGTCTCTTAGTGTGATAAGATGTAATTGTTGACTGGTGAAATCAACTCAAGTCTTTAGACTGAATGTTGAGAAAGCTAAGTATCAACTATTGAGTATGTTGCTGTAGAAGAAAGTACTGTTTTTGCAGATTATGTATATGCTAGTATTCTTTTTTCCTTGAGGAGATGCCTTTAAATTTATAACTTATAACTATGAATGATGTCTTAATAGCAATGAAATTTGCTAGTTAAAGTATTAAATGAATAAGTTACTTGATAAAATGAGATATTTAAGAAAAGTGGATATCTTTGAGAAGTATACTTTCCCAAAAGGAGTGCTGCAAAATCATATTTTTATTTTAACTTTAACTAAGCTATACATATCAAATGCACACAAAAATCTTATTTTGAACTTATTAGAAAGGGTTAAAATAAGATTGCAAAGGAGAGTACCTAATACGAGTCCATATTTGTTTAATAAAAATCTACGCATGTATTTGAATGTGCTAAGGAAAAAGTCAGAAATAGGATTACTAGTCATCCCAGTTTGTCTAGGACTGCCCTGGTAGTATCATTTGTTAACACTGAAAGTCTCACATTCCAGGAACCCCTCAGTCCTGGGCAAACCAGGATGACTAGTTACGATAAAATGGATGCACATAATATTGTTGATGGAATTTAGTAAGTGTAGGGTATAAAACAGGTAATATTCACTTTTTTCTTTGTACATTCCAATATTATTTTGCATTATAATGTATACCTTTTGACAATGAGTTTTTATTTCTTTTCTAAAAGACCCATTAAAATGAACCTTATGTATTAGAATAAGAAAGACATCCCTGGAGAAGTGAGAAGAAAGATGAAATCCTGGATTGAGTCTAAATTAGTTAATCTCAGTTCAGCATCTCATAATGTGGAAAGTACCAAAAGTGTCTAGTTGTCTTCTGGTGAGAGAACCCAGCATAGGAATCACACAAAGGAGAATCCCCTTAAGTGAGAGGTGTGTTTCATTGTCATTGTTATGTTTATTTATAGCTATATTTATTTACAGCACCTTAATGTTTGGTTTGTTTGGTATGAATGAGTAGCTAAAAGAATAAATGTTCTTTGTACCATGACTATGAAACTACTCACATCTAGGGAAAGATTTTGTTTTTTTTCTGAGAATAGTATTGATGTTTATAGAATGAGCAGTACAGTGTCTCCAGTATTTCTTTTTTGAATCTTTTTGAAGGAATCTTCCTTCAAAACTGGTGTATTTCATGAATTCATTCCATTATTATTTGAATGTCTAATATATTGCCAGCAGATGAGGTGAACAAAATACACATGTGCACCCACCTCATGGAATTTACAGATTTCAGAAGAAGACAGGTATTGGTTTAAATTTTAATTGTAGATATGTGATTTAAAGTATTATACTTCATAGAAAAATACTTTGTACAGGATGTTGTAAAAGGGAGTAAAAGGAGAAGATACATTTCATTCAGTTGAGCAAGGAAAGCCTCTTTGAATAAGTGAAATTTTAGCTTTGACCTGAACATTGAAAGGCTTTATCCAAGTAAAGAGGTTGGAGAAAAAAACTTATGTTAGGAAAAAGCATGTATACATTTTGCTGTCAGAGGTCACTTCAGTGGACACTGTGTTAGAAGAGGCAGACAGAACTATTATTTATTTTAAGTGCTGTGAGAGGTCCGTGAAGTAGCCACATGTGATGACTCATGCCTGTAATCCCAGTGACTTGGGAGGCTGAGGCAGGAGAATTGCAAGCTTGAGGCCAGTCTCAGCAACTTAGTGAGACCCTGTCTTAAAAAAATAAACAGGGCTGAGGATGTGGCTCAGTGGTAGAGCATCCCTAGGTGCAATCCTAGAGTGCAAAAAGAAAAAAAAAAAAAAAAAAAAAAAAAAAGGAAGTCCCTGAAGGCTTTTAAGCCTATCAATGACATATTTTATATTTTAGAAGTCACCGTGCAATGTTTTGGTAAGTAATTTATCTTCATACTTTTTCTAAGTCTGTTGCTATCAAGTATAAAGAAATGTACTGCATTTTTATTTAAATAAAGTGTATCTTCTTTATAAATAAGGAAATATAATTGGTGAGGTTTGTAGTTTTTCTGTGGTAAATGTTAAGAAAAAAAATGTAGAAGAATCTTCATGTTCTTTAGCATTGTCTGTTTACCACAGCTTTTGAAAGACAAGTAGGTACATGGTAGAAGTGATTTAATCACCCTGGGTCCTAGTGTGGTCCTGAATTCTCCAGTTCTAGGCACACAGAGAGATGTAGAATTCTGTAGATTCTACAGTGTGTACAACTTGAAAGAAGATGATGGGAAGGTAAAAGTATGTATGTAATGTAGGCATTTTGGCAGCAGAAGAAAAGGAAAGATGGAAATTAAGAAAGGTTGAGCAATTTTCAGCAACCTGAATGGTTTATTGCCCCATTATATATCTGTTTTCCCTGTCTACTTAGTTGTTTCTATGCCTGAAAATACAGGGAAATGCTAAAAATCAAATACAGGTTTTACAATAAAATAGTACTAGAATGTACATTTTTTAGTTTATTCCTTTTTTGGTATTACATATTTTAATTTACACTGATATATAATTAATTGGCCATATATCCTTTTATGGAAATAGATTTTCCTTTGTCATGCCATAGGAAAGCAAAGGGTACATGTCTTGAGAGTAAAAGATAGTGAAAGTTAGCCACAAAATTACATTGAAGGGCTGGGGTTGTAGCTCAGTGTCAGAGCACTTACTTATACATGTGAGGCACTGGGTTTGATCCACAACACCATAAAAAATAAATAAATAAAATAAATATATTGTGTCCATCTAGGGGCTGGGGATATAGCTCAGTTGGTAGAGTACTTGTATCGCTTGCACAAGGCCCTAGGTTCAATCCCCAGCATCAAAAAAAAAAAAAAAAAAAAAAAGATATTGTATCTATCTATAACTAAATTTTTTTTAAAGATTTCAAAAAATTACATTGAATATTAAATAAAGGTTTTTCTGTTCTTGAGCAGTTTTTCATAGAGAATCATAGATGAGTAAATATAGTAATAAATATTGTTCTGGAATATAATAAAAATTCGATGTCTATTTTAACAGGCCAATAGCAGGATATGCTAACCTGTGTCCAAATATGATCTCTACCCAGCCTCAGGAGTTTATTGGGATGCTGTCCACAGTGAAACATGAGATTATTCATGCCCTGGTAAAGCTGTTACCTACTCTTCTTTCCTTCATGCTTTAATTTTATGTTTATTGTGTTCTTATTTTGTTGCATATTTTAAAATTTAAGATTATGTGAATTCTTACATTTTTGTTCAGTAAAACCTGATTAATTAGTTCTCTGCTAATAAAGTATTTTTAATGATAGGATAATGAGTAGGTTGAATTTTTCTATCTAATGTAATTAGATATTTGATCTATTCAGTAAATAGGACTTGGGGAGAATGATTAAGCTTCTTCTGAAAAGAATTTAGTAACTTAGAAAAATTACTTTCCTCTAGAATATTTGATATGCTGATACAGCTCTTAGGAAAGCTAATTTGTAAAAGCCCTCTTGGTCTAACATGGGTTTTTTTTCCTCTTTTTTATTTTGTGTATGTATGCATGTGTCTGATACTAAGAATTGAACCCAGGGGTGCTCTATCAATGAGCTATATCCCCAGCCCTTTCTGTTTTTTTGTTTTGAGACAGGTTATTATTACCGTGTTGCTGAGGCTGACCTCAAACTTGTGATCTTCTTTTCTCAGCCTCCTGAGTTGCTGGGATTACAGGTGTATGCCATCACTCTGGGCCATTTGGGCTTTCTAAATATATATGTACTAACTGATTCAGAATTTCTGTATTCCTTTTCCCCAATTTGTCCAAAATATTAAATTTTACCATATGCCTATGGGATTTAAAGAAATTGCCTAAAACCCTAGGAAAAGTTCTCTGATACTATTTAAATATGTTTAGGAAATGGAGGGGAACAAAATACACTTGTTAAGAGAGAAAGGGTCACACAGACATACGTATGAATTTTCTTAGCTGTATGATTAAAAATTTGGGGGGTTTGGTGCAAATTGGTTAGCCTTTGGTAGCCTCAGTTTCATTTATAAAATGAGGAAAATAATAGTACATACTACAATGAATTTTATTTCTTGAAGGTTAAACAAGACAGTACGTATAACTGGTGTAGCACCATGCTATATGTAGTAAGCTATAATAAAATTAGTGACTATTATTTTTCTTATTTAGTGAGCTATCATGTATGACCTTGAAATATAAGTTTGTCTTTCAATTATCAAACATACTGATTGACAAAGTGAAACTCTAATGTAACTAGATAATAGTCATGTTCTTCACATAAGGAGATACTAAAATGAAATGTTTGTTTGGGCATGGTGGCACATACCTGTAATCTCAACTACTTGGGAAGCTGAGGCAGGGAGATCACAAGTTCAAGGCCAGCCTGGGCTACTTAGTGAGACCCTGTCACAAAAAAAAAAAAAGTCTGGGTATGTAGCTCAGTGGAAAAGCACGGCTAGTTTCAGTCCCCAGTACCAAAAAGAAAAAAATAAAAAAGGGCTGAAGTGTAGTTCAAAAAGGTATATCCTTTGTCTATCATATGCGAGGCCCTAGGTTTGATCCTTAGACCAAAAAAAAAAAAAAAAAAAAAAGAATGGAGCAAGAGGGGGAAGAGGAGGAAGAAGAAACATGTAGAGATAAAAGAATAACCTGGACTCCATTACTCATTCTGGCAAACTTTGAATGACACAGAATCCACAATTATATCAGCAAAGAAGGTTGCCAAAGAAGTTAAGTAGGTGATCACTTACAATTGATAGCTACTAGGTTATGAACTAGATTATATTTTCTATTTATAAAACATGAAAGTAGTTTTGTTTTAGTTATTAGATCAGGAAAGAAAGCAAGAAAAAGAATCTCACTAATGAAATAGAAGATACCAAATGGCATTAATTTTTCCCCTTTTCTCACCTTATTGTTGGAAGAGGGGATGGGAATTTGAATATTTTATATTAGGTATTGATTATCTCATTAAGATTGAAGACTTTTTGTTGTTGGATATTGCTTGTGATATTGGGGAATTGAACCTAGGGGTGCTCTATCTCAGCATTCTGCCCAGGCTTTTTTGTGTGTGTGTGGTGCTGGAAATTGAACCTAGGGCCTTGTGCATATGAGGCAGGCAATCTACCAACAGAACTATATCCCCAGCCCCACCCCACCCCCTTTTTTTTTTTTGAGTCAGGGTCTGGCTAGGTTGCCCAGGCTGGCCTTAGCCTTCTAAGACCCTGGGATTAGAGGCATGTGCCATGACTCCTGGCTAGTTTAAGACTCTTTTTTCCCCCCTTTTGGTACCAGGGATTGAACCCAGGACGCTTAATCCCTGAGCCACATCCTCAGCCATTTTTATGTTTTATTTTGAGACAGGGTCTCACTAGGTGCTTAGCTTCTCATTAAATTGCAGAAGCTAGATTTGAATTTGCCTTCTTTCTGCCTCAGCCTCCTGAGCTGCAGGGATTATAGGCATGCAACATCACACCTGGCAGAATGACTTTTTCATAGAAGGTTTTCCTCTTAAAATCCTGAAATTTATAGGTCTAATACCCAGTATCACAAAAATCCTGAGATTTATGAATAAAGGATACTAAAAAGTCCATGAGAGCATATAGCTGTGACAGAGCCTTAGGCTGCTGGTACTTCTGATAGCCATGAAAATCCTTTAGTCTAGGTGCGGTGGTACATGCCTATAATCCCAGCAGTTTAGGAGACTGAGGCAGGAGGATTCTGAGTTTAAAACTAATCTTAGCAACTTAGCGAGGTTCTAAGCAACTCAGTGAGACCCTGTCTCTAAATAAAATACAGAAATGGACTTGGAATGTGACTCAGTGGTTAAGTGCCCCTGAGTTCAATCCCCGGTCCCGGTACCAAAACACATACACACACACACACACACACACACACAAACAGAGGAATTAAAGAACATAGATGGTTTATGATTTAAAAGTGCTAATAGTGCCTAGACAAATTATAGCAAGTAATTGCTATTCATTGTATTTATACTGAAAGTAATTTTAAAATATATAACACATTTTGGAAAAACTTTGATTAAATATTTACCTTAAATAGTTAGAATTTAGAATTCATAAACATGACCCACTTAATCATAGTTTAGTTGCAGCCTATGAGAAGTTCCTGCGTTGGCCTGATGCTGTTATGTATTTATATCAGTGCTTTCTTTTGATAGCAGACATGTTATGATATCTGTAATCAGACTTGATATTTTCAGGGTAAGACATTTCAAACTTTTTCTTATAGGGTTTCTCTGCTGGGCTTTTTGCATTCTACCATGATAAAGATGGAAACCCTCTAACTTCAAGGTTTGCAGATGGTCTCCCTCCTTTTAATTACAGGTATTTACTATTTTTATTTTCTTCTTTTAGAGAATGCTAAGACAAAAATCAGAATCATGGTATGTTGTTAGGTGTTAAATAACAGTGTCTTTATGGATAATCTAAGGAAACTAACTGTACATAGTAAAACAAGATAGATCATTTAGCCTCATGACCTATTCAAAGAGCCAGGACTCTTTTATCAGGCTAGGCTCTTTTCACCATATTGTGCCTTATAGTACAGTCAGGCTTTGGTAAAATGTGGGTTGATTATATTTTGCCTTTTTAACAATTATTGCCTGTGCATGGCAATATTTACATGTTAATTGATATTTTGTTTAGTTTAGCAGATTAGCGATGATCCAGAAGTTCAGGGCCTAAAATATGCTGTAGTAAGAAAACTGAAAAGGTTTATCAAGGACTTATAGTGGGATTGGAGGTTTAGATCAGGGATATAACATTTGCCTAATATGTTCAAGGCTTTGGGTTTGATATTAGCACTGGGGAAAAAAAAAAAGAATTTTATAGATAATATCAGTTTTAGAACTATAACTGTTTGCATGCATTTATATAAAAAATAAGTCTCTAAATTAAAAGCACATATCTATAAAAACACTTGTACAAAATATTCATCATGATTTTGTTATTAATAGTCAAACCATATAAATCACCGAAAATGTAAAAGCTGCATCAGTAATAGAATAGGTAAATAAATTGTGATATATTCATATAACTAAAAACTACATAGCACTAAGAAAGAAAGCACAATTGGCTGGGATTAGCTCAAAGGTAAAGTGGGTACATGTGGGGCTCTGGGGTCAATCCCCAGCACCAGAAAAAAAAAGATATACTAATGCTATATGCAGTAATGTGGAGGAATGTCGCGTTCCTTGCAACTAAAACACTCAGGGTCACTCCAGGTAAACTGGGCTGCATGAAATAACCACCCAGAGACAGACAAATACCTTTTTCTTTGGGGTCCTGAATTGCTCCTCTGACCTTAAGGGCTCGAAAAAAGACATACGAGCAAACACTCTACAACTGAGCTACTTGCCAGCCCCATATTAGATTTTTGAAGATGTGGCCAAGTTCATGATGGATGATAGCATGAATGCTTGCTACCATCATTACCAGTATTGAATATTATAGGTCATATTTTAGGTTTATCTGTTGAATAAAGATGTTATGTCATTATTATACTCAGGACTACTAGTTTTATTTTCTTTGTCCAATCTTTTGGGTTAGTTTTCTTTTTCTAATTACTTTGTATTAATATCTAGAGATATTAATCCTTTTTCATGTATGTTGCAAATATTTCTTCTAACTACTTTTGTGTCTTTTTACTTCATTTGTCATGCATGCATACATACATGCAAGTGAGTAACATCTACAGACAACTACAAAATAGTGCTTACAAGCTCATAGGGTTGTTCAAAAGATTAAATTTGAAAATTCCTTTCATGGATATGGGATAGTGTAAGTTCTCAAATATTTTAATTTTATATTGATACTCATGAATACTTTTATTTTTAAAGTAGTAGTATGTTTGCAGAATGACTGTCTTTCTATTCTGTAATTACAGTCTTGGATTATATCAGTGGAGTGATAAAGTAGTTCGAAAAGTGGAAAGATCATGGAACATTCGAGATAATAAGATAGTTCGTCACACTGTGTATCTGCTAGTAACACCTCGTGTTGTTGTGAGTATTATTGAACTTCTTTATGTCTCATGAACCATCTTCCTTCATTATAATACTTGTTTTATTAATCACTATTTTTTAAGAACTTATAATTAAATTTCAGAGCCTAAAGTAGAATCAGTAGTATAAAGGCAGTGCAATAAAGTTATAAGCCAGGAGAAAGATGAGGAAGTAGAAATTTGACATTGACATTCATGATTCCTATCATATACACTGCTTTAAGGAAGTGCTGCCTCTGTTATGATACCTTTTAGGATCATTGTACTATTTCTGTAATTGTTTATCATTTCATTTGAGGGTTTGTATTAGTCAAGGGTCTGCAGAGAAAGAGAGACAAACAGGGTGTGAGGGGTAGAAGTGGGGGAAAGAGAGATTCTTTTAAGGAATTGTCTCACACAACTGCAGAAGTTTGGTAGATCCGAATCTGATGAGGTAGGCAAGCAGACTGGAGACTTGGGGAAGAGTTACAGTTTGACTCTAAAGACAGAATTATTTCTTGCTTGCAGGTCAGTCTTTGTTCTGTTTAAGCTTTCAATGGGTGCTTGAGCCCACCCATATTTTATGGAGGACAGTCTGCTTTTAGCTTAGGGTCCACTGATGTAAATATTAATCTTGGGCTGCGGTTATGGGTCAGTAGTAGAGCATTTGCCTCACACATAGTGAGGTACTGGGTTTGATCCTTAGCACTACATAAAAATAAATAAATAAAGATATTGTGTCCATCTATAACTAAAAAAAAAAATAGGAATATTAATCTCATCCAATAAAACACCTTACAGTAGTATCTAGAATAGTGTTTGACTAAATATCTGGGCACTGTGGCCCAACCAAGTCGACAAATTAAATTAACCATCACAGGATTCCTCATTTTTTTGATGACAGAAAGCTATTCTGCTTTCACCTTTCTTTTACTACTCACATCTCCCTGCCTTCTAAACTCTTTCAGTGTTCTTGGGCTATTTTCCATCCCTAGAAATCTCTAACTCAAAAACAGACAAAATCCAATAAGTAAATTTGTTTTCTACTCAATAACATTTTTTTTTGCTGAGTGTGACACATACCTGCAATCCCAGTGATTATGAAGAATCATAAGTTCAAGTCCAGCTTGGGCAACTTAGCAAGATGCTGTCTCAAAATAAAAAATAAAAAGTGCTGTGAATGATGATGATGATAATAAAAGCCTGAATAGCTTTTTTTCCCCTACAGAATATACTTCCATAACAATTTACACCAGTATTAAAATTATTCTTGAGAGAGCAAGGGTAGCTATACTTAAACCAAATAGACTTTAAGTAAAAAAAAGGTATAGGAAGACAAATAGGTATATTATATAATGACAAAGGGGTTACTTCATCAAGAGGATATGACAGTTTTAAATCTAAGTACCTAACTTCAAAGCACCTGATAATGTAAAACAAATATTACTCTTTCTGAATGGAGAGATAAATTGTAATACAATAATAATACGGAGCTTTAATATTCCACTTTGAACAATGGACTAATCACCCAGACAGAAAATTAATAAGGAAACATTGGACTTGAACAGCACATTAGGCCAAATGGTACTAAGAGATATACAGAACATTCCATTCAACAGCAATAGAATATACATTCCTCTCAAGGGTATTCTCCAGAATAGATCACACGTTAGGACACAGAAAAAGCCTTAGAAAGTTTAAGAAAAGTCAGTCATATCAAGTACCTTTCTAACCACAAAGATGTGAAATAGAAATTAATAATAGCAGGAATTTTGGAAATTTAAAAATACTTGGAACAATACATTCCTGAACTACCAACATGCGTTGATAAGGAAATAAAGGGGAAATTAAAAAAATCTCAAGAGTACCTGGTCGGCGGACCGCCCCGTGGATGGAGTCTGGGACGCGCCCGAGTTAATTAGCCGCGAGGTACCAGAGCGGGATTACAGCGAAGCGGATTCTGCAGGCTCCTGCCAGTGGCACACTGGCCGCGCTGAGTGCTGAGTTCCAGCTTTGAAATAGAGGAGAGAATCGGTCCAGTTCGATTCCCGACACCGGTCGGAACACGGAGGAGGACAGCAGCCGCCATCATGGAGAGCTGATGCAATCATCCCTGTTTTCTACTGATCTCAGCCCATTCAACTACAGAACAGGTGATTCCAGGCTGGTATTTGCCTGCATCGCGCAGACAGATCGCTCAGGTTTGGAACTAGAAACTCTGAGGAGAATACTCTTCAGGCCTCACCCCTGGCAAGGCGGGTGCCGGGCTTTGAGCGGCCAGATTCTAGTTCCCCGGGTTGCTTTGGCCCAGGGCGGGAGATCCTTCGGGGACTCCGGGCGGAGGCCAGGTACAAGTGGATTGTGCGCTGAGGGGCAGCGTGGCTTTAACTCCCGGAACAGTTTTGGCCCGGGGCTAGGGAACCCGCGGCGACTGCGTCTTTGACCCTGCCGCTGTCTGAGCGTACACTGAGCTGGGAGAGGTTGGAGCTGCCAGGCTCGGGCGCCCGGGGCTGCCTGGGCCTGAGGCTGGGGTACCTCTGTGGAGCCTGCTCCTAGCAGAGTGTGGCAGGGATCGGAGAGGCTGGGTTCTGGCTCTCGTGGCTGCTTGAGCCCAGGGCCGCGGAGCCTGCGGGGACCGCGAGCTGAGGCCAGCCACAAGTGAAACTTGCGACGAGGGGCAGCGGGACTCTGTCTCCTGGAACAGTTTTGGCCCGGAGCTGGGGAGCCCGCGGGAAGTGCGTCTTAGACTCTGCTCCCAGCGGAGCGTGCACCGAGCAGGGAGAGTCTGGTGCGGCCAGGCTTGGGCACCGAGCACGGAGAGTCTGGTGCGGCCAGGCTTGGGCTCCCGGGGCGGCTTTGGCCTGGGATTGGGGAACCCGCGGTGGTTGCCCTGAGGAGCTTGCTCCTAGCAGAACGTCGCGGGGATCGGAGAGGCCGGCTCCTGGCTCCCGAAGCAGCTCTGGCTCAGGGTTGGGGATCCTACAGGGACTGCTTCTTGGTCTGGGTCCTGCTGGGTGCTGCGGGGGCCTGGGGGGCAGAGTGGAGCTGCCTCCTGTGCCCAGAGCAGGCTAAGGGTCCCGCCGGTGTGGTATCGCGACACCCCAACTGCAGCTGGGGCCGACGAGAGTAGCCGCCCACGCCTGGAACAGGACCAGCGACCCGACGGCAGGGTAGCCAAGTCAACCCACTTGGAGTGGAGGCCGTGAAGAGCTGCCGTCTGACCCTGCAAGGTAGGCAGTCCTGCGTCCCACTGGCAGGACAGGCTCGGCAGCCTGCCAGTGTGGTGGACGAGTAGCATTGAGGCAGTCACGTCACACTGGTTGGAGTGGGGGTTGAACAGAGCCGCCGCCAGCGTCCGGAAGGAGCCCAGAGACCCGTTGGAGAGGCAGTTAGGTACCCCCACTGGGAGTGGGGGTTGAGCAGAACTGCCGCCCAGGCCCGCAGGGTGGGCAGATCTGAGACCCACCGGCGGAACAGGCTTGGAGGCCGACCAGCGTGGTAGACACGTCACATCAATTGGAGTAGGGGTGGAGAAGAGCTGCTGCCCACATCCGGATCAGGACCAACGATCCGAGGACGTGGTAGGAACGTCACCGAAATTGGAGTGGGGGCAGAGTAGAGCAGCCACCCGTGCCCGCAGGGCGGGCAGACCTACGACCAACCAGCGTAGTGGATAGATCACCCTGATTAGAGGAGGATCACAGCCACTACCCGCCCTACAAGAGAGATATCCCAAATATACAAGAGCAACATAAATAAACAGGGGGAAAAATTTCAAAAACACAACAGTTTCACGAAGCAGAAAGAAACGCAAGCAACATGAAAAGACAAGGAAAGAAAGGACCACAAGCAATGCAGGTCAACTCAACTCTAGAAGAGGTAATAGCTGCAACAGATGGAATGTCACATAAAGAGTTCAGGATATACATGCTTCAGATGATCTGGACTCTCAAGGAAGACATGAGACAGCAAAATCAGACAATGAAAGATCACATTGACAAGGAACTACAGAAACAAATCCAGGAAGTAAAAGATAAATTTCACAGGGAGTTAGAAGTAATAAAAAACAAACAAATAGAAATCCTAGAAATGCAGGAAGCAATAAACCAACTTAAAACCTCAATTGACAATACTACCAGCAGAATAGATCACTTAGAAGATAGAACATCAGACAATGAAGACAAAGTATTTCAACTTGAGAAGAACATAGACAGTTCAGCAAGACTGCTAAGAAACCATGAGCAGAACATTCAAGAAATATGGGATAACATTAAAAGACCAAACTTAAGAGTCATTGGGATACAGGAGGGCACAGAGCTCCAAACCAGAGGAATGAACAATCTATTCAATGAAATAATACGAGAAAACTTCCCAGACTTGAAGAATGAAACAGAATCCCATATCCTAGAAGCCTACAGGACGCCAAAAGTGCAAAATCATAAGAGATCCACACCTAGACACATTATAATGAAGATGCCCAACATACAGAATAAGGAGAGAATTTTAAAAGCTACAAGAGAAAGATAGCAGATTACATTTAGGGGCAAACCAATCAGGATAACAGCTGATCTCTCAACACAGACTCTGAAAGCTAGAAGATCCTGGAATAACATTTTTCAAACACTGAAAGAAAATGGGCTCCAACCAAGAATCGTGTATCCGGCGAAATTAAGCTTCAGGATGGAAGATGAAATTAAAACCTTTCACGATAAACAAAAGTTAAAAGAATTCGCAGCTAGAAAACCATCTCTTCAAAAAATCCTTGGCAAAACATTACAGGAAGAGGAAACTGAAAATAACATTGAAAACCATCAGTGGGAGTAGGACAGTAAAGGGGGGAAAGTAATCAAAGAGGAAAACTAATCAGGTTTAGTAACATAAATAAACAAATATGACTGGAGGAACAAACCAAATCTCAATAATAACCCTAAATGTTAATGGCTTAAACTCACCAATTAAGAGACACAGGCTAGTCGAATGGATCACAAAACAAGATCCAACAATATGTTGCCTACAGGAGACGCATTTGATAGGAAAAGATATACATAGACTGAAGGTGAAAGGCTGGGAAAAATCATTCCACTCATATGGACTGCGGAAACAAGCAGGAGTGTCCATACTCATATCAAACAAAATAGATTTCAAGCCAAAGTTAATCAAAAAGGATAAAGAGGGACACTGCATACTGCTCAAGGGAACCATACACCAACAAGACATAACAGTCATAAATATATATGCCCCAAACAATGGTGCAGCTACGTTCATCAAGCAAACTCTTCTCAAGTACAAGAGTCTAATAGACCACCATACAATAATCATGGGAGACTTCAACACACCTCTCTCACCACTGGACAGATCTTCCAAACAAAAGTTAAATAAGGAAACTATAGAACTCAGCAACACAATTAACAACCTAGACTTAATTGACATATATAGAATATACCACCCAACATCAAGCAGTTACACTTTTTTCTCAGCAGCACATGGATCCTTCACAAAAATAGATCATATATTATGTCACAGGGCAACTCTTAGACAATATAAAGGAGTAGAAATAATACCATGCATCTTATCTGATCATAATGGAATGAAACTGAAAATCAACGATCAAAGAAGGAAGGAAAAATCATGCATCACGTGGAGAATGAACAATAGGTTACTGAATGATCAATGGGTCATAGAAGACATCAAGGAGGAAATTAAAAAATTCTTAGAGATAAATGAAAACACTGACACAACATATCGGAATCTATGGGACACATTGAAAGCAGTTTTAAGAGGAAAATTCATTGCTTGGAGCGCATTCCTTAAAAAAAGAAAAAATCAACAAATAAACGATCTCATATATCATCTCAAAATCCTAGAAAAAGAAGAGCAAAATAACAGCAAAAGAAGTAGAAGGCAAGAAATAATTAAAATCAGAGCTGAAATTAATGAAATCGAAACAAAAGAAACAATTGAAAAAATTGACAAAACCAAAAGTTGGTTCTTTGAAAAAATAAATAAAATTGACAGACCCTTAGCCATGCTAACGAAGAGAAGAAGAGAGAGAACCCAAATTACTAGCATACGGGATGAAAAAGGCAATATCACAACAGACACTTCAGAAATACAGAAGATAATCAGAAATTACTTTGAATCCTTATACTCCAATAAAATAGAAGATAGTGAAGGCATCGATAAATTTCTTAAGTCATATGATCTGCCCAGATTGAGTCAGGAAGATATAGACAGCCTAAACAGACCAATAACAATAGAGGAAATAGAAGAAACCATCAAAAGACTACCAACTAAGAAAAGCCCAGGACCGGACGGGTATACAGCAGAGTTTTACAAAACCTTTAAAGAGGAACTAACACCAATACTTTTCAAGCTATTTCAGGAAATAGAAAAAGAGGGAGAACTTCCAAAGATATTCTACGAGGCCAACATCACCCTGATACCTAAACCAGACAGAGACACTTCAAAGAAAGAAAACTACAGACCAATATCTCTAATGAACCTAGATGCAAAAATCCTCAATAAAATCCTGGCGAATCGGATTCAAAATCGTATCAAAAAAATTATACACCATGATCAAGTAGGATTCATCCCTGGGATGCAAGGCTGGTTCAATATACGGAAATCAATAAATGTTATTCACCACATCAATAGACTTAAAAATAAGAACCATATGATCATCTCGATAGATGCAGAAAAGGCATTCGACAAAGTATAGCATCCCTTTATGTTCAAAACTCTAGAAAAATTAGGGATAACAGGATCATACCTCAACATTGTTAAAGCAATCTATGATAAGCCACAGGCCAGCATCATTCTGAATGGAGAAAAATTGAAGGCATTCCCTCTAAGATCTGGTACAAGACAGGGATGCCCTCTCTCACCACTTCTGTTCAACATAGTCCTCGAAACACTGGCCAGAGCAATTAGACAGACGAAAGAAATTAAAGGCATAAAAATAGGAAAAGAAGAACTTAAATTATCACTATTTGCAGACGATATGATTCTATACCTAACAGACCCAAAAGGGTCTACAAAGAAACTATTAGAGTTAATAAATGAATTCAGCAAAGTGGCAGGATATAAAATCAACACACATAAATCAAATGCATTCCTGTATATCAGCGACAAATCCTCTGAAACGGAAATGAGGACAACTACTCCATTCACAATATCCCCCCAAAAAATAAAATACCTGGGAATCAACCTAACAAAAGAGGTGAAAGACCTATACAATGAAAACTACAGAACCCTAAAAAGAGACATAGAAGAAGACCTCAGAAGATGGAAAAATATACCCTGTTCATGGATATGCAGAACTAACATCATCAAAATGGCGATATTACCAAAAGTTCTCTGTAAGTTCAATGCTATCCCAATCAAAATCCCAACAGCATTTCTTGTAGAAATAGATAAAACAATCAGGAAATTCATATGGAATAATAAAAGACCCAGAATAGCAAAAACAATGCTAAGCAGGAAGTGTGAATCAGGCGGTATAGCGATACCAGACTTCAAACTATACTACAGAGCAATAGTAACAAAAACAGCATGCTACTGGTACCAAAACAGGCGAGTGGACCAATGGTACAGAATAGAAGACACAGTAACCAATCCGCAAAACTACAGCTATCTTATATTTGATAAAGGGGCTAAAAGCATGCAATGGAGGAAGGATAGCATCTTCAACAAATGGTGCTGGGAAAACTGGAAATCCATTTGTATCAAAATGAAACTGAATCCCTTTCTCTCGCCATGCACAAAAGTTAACTCAAAATGGATCAAGGAGCTCGATATTAAATCAGAGACACGGCGTCTGATAGAAGAAAAAGTTGGCTATGATCTACATACTGTGGGGTCAGGCTCCAAATTCCTCAATAGGACACCCTTAGCGCAAGAGTTAACAACCAGAATCAACAAATGGGACTTACTCAAACTAAAAAGTTTTCTCTCAACAAAAGAAACAATAAGAGAGATAAACAGGGAGCCTACATCCTGGGAACAAATCTTTACCCCACACACTTCAGATAGAGCCCTAATATCCAGAGTATACAAAGAACTGAAAAAATTAGATAATAAGATAACAAATAACCCAATCAACAAATGGGCCAAGGACCTGAACAGACACTTCTCAGAGGAGGACATACAATCAATCAACAAGTACATGAAAAAATGCTCAACATTGCTAGCAGTCAGAGAAATGCAAATCAAAACCACCCTAAGATACCATCTCACTCCAGTAAGATTGGCAGCCATTAAGAAGTCCAACAACAACAAGTGCTGGCGAGGATGCGGGGAAATGGGTACACTTGTTCATTGTTGGTGGGACTGCAAAATGGTGCAGCCAATTTGGAAAGCAGTATGGAGATTTCTTGGAAAGCTGGGAATGGAACCACCATTTGACCCAGCTATTCCCCTTCTCGGTCTATTCCCTAAAGACCTAACAAGAGCATGCTACAGGGACACTACTATATCGATGTTCATAGCAGCACAATTCACGATAGCAAGATTGTGGAACCAACCTAGAAGCCCTTCAATAGATGAATGGATTAAAAAATGTGGCATTTATACACAATGGAGTATTACTCTGCAATAAGAAATGACAAAATCATAGAATTTGGAGGGAAATGGATGGCATTAGAGCAGATTATGCTAAGTGAAGCTAGCCAATCCTTAAAAAACAAATGTCAAATGTCTTCTTTGATATAAGGGGAGTAACCAAGGACAGGGTAGAGACGAAGAGCTGGAGAAGAAGATTAACATTAAACAGGGATGATAGGCGGGAGGGAAAGTGAGAGGTAAGGGAAATTGCATGGAATTGGAAGGTGAGCCTCAGGGTTATACACAACTACATATAAGAGGAAAGGAGGAGTAGGAGAAAAATTATATAAGTGGAAGAAACGATTTATAGTAGAGGGGATGGAGAGAGAGAAGGGGAGGGGAGGGGAGGGGAGGGGAGGGGAGGAGAGGGGGGACAGTGGAGAATGGGATAGACAGCAGAATACATCAGTCACCAGAAAGGCAATTTGTAAATCAATGGAAATGTAACTGATGTGACACAGCAATCTGTATATGGGGTAAAAATGGGAGTTCATAACCCACTTGAATCAATCTGTGAAATGTGGTATATTAAGAACTATGTAATGTTTTGAACAACCAACAATAAAATAATTAAAAAAAAACTCAAGATATTGAAATATCTTTAAATAAATGAAAATGAACATAGAAAATACTAAAACTTACAGGATATAACAAAAGTGGTTCTAAGAGGAAAGTTTACAGCAAAAAAACAAGTACATCTAAAAAGAAGAAAGAAGCTGAGCATGGTGGCACTCACCTGTAATCCCAGTGGCTCAGGATACTGAAGCAGAAGGATCAAGAGTTCATAGCCAGCCAGCCTTAGCAACTTAGTGAAGCTCTAATTAACTCAGTGAGACCATTTGTCTAAATAAAATATATATATTTTTTTCCCAATGCTTTATTTTTTTTTTATTTTTTTTTTATTGGATGTTCACAACATTACAAAACTCATGACAAATCATATTTCATAGATTAGAATCAATTGGGTTATGAACTCCCATTTTTACCCCAAATACAGATTGCAGAATCACATCGGCTACACATCACATTTTTACATACTGCCATATTAGTGACTGTTGTATTCTGCTACCTTTACTATCCTCTAATATCCCCCCTCCCCTTCCCTCCCATCTTCTCTCTCTACCCCATCTATTGAAATTCATTTCCCTCCATGTTTGTTATCCCATTCCCCTCGTAAACTCTTATATATAATTTTGTATAACAATGAGGGTCTCCCTCCATTTCCATGTGCTTTCCCTTTTTTTTTTTTCTCCCTTTCCCTCCCGCCTCATGTCTCTGTTTAATGCTAGTCTTTTCTTCCTGCTCAGCCTCACTGTTCTGCTCTTAGTTGCTCTCATTATATCAAAGAAGACATTTGGTATTTGTTTTTTAGGGATTGGCTAGCTTCACTAAGCATAATCTGCTCTAGTGCCATCCATTTCCCTGCAAATTCCGTGATTTTGTCATTTTTTAGTGCTGCGTAATATTCCATGGTATATAAATGCCACATTTTTTTTATCCATTCATCTATTGAAGGGCATCTGGGTTGATTCCACAGTCTAGCAATTGTGAATTGTGCTGCTATGAACATCGATGTGGCAGTATCCCTGTAATGTGCTCTTTTAAGGTCTTCAGGAAATAGTCCGAGTAGGGCAATAGCTGGGTCAAATGGTGGTTCCATTCCCAGCTTTCCCAGGAATCTCCATACTGCTTTCCAAATTGGCCGCACCCGTTTGCAGTCCCACCAGCAGTGTACAAGAGTACCCTTTTCCCCACATTCTCGCCAGCACTTGTTGTTGTTTGACTTCATCATGGCTGCCAATCTTACTGGGGTGAGGTGGTATCTTAGGGTGGTTTTGATTTGCATTTCCTTGACTGCTAGAGATATTTTTTAAAAGGGCTAGGGATGTGGCTTAGTGGTTAAGCACCCCTGTTACAAAAAAAAAAAAAAAAAAGAAGAAGCAGCAGCACTAAAATAAACAACTTTGCATTATTCCTCTAAGAACTAAAAAAAGATGAACAAATTAAGACCAAAGTGAGCAGAAGGAAGGAAACAATAAAGAAGAGAGTAAAAATATGTGAAGTAGACACTAGTAGACACAAAAGATCAATGAAGGGACTGGGGTTGTGGCTCAGTGGTAGAGTGCTCGCCTAGCATGTGTGAGGCCCTGGGTTCGATCCTCAGCACCACATAAAAGTACATTAATAAAAAATCGGTGTTGTGTCGAACTACACTAAAAAATAAATTTTTTTAAATCAATGAAACTTAAAATTATTTTTTTTGAAAAGATAAAATTGACAAAACATTAGCTAGACAAAGGAAAGAAAGGAAGAAAACTGAAATAAAGTAAAAATGAAAGAGGAGACATTACATCTCATATCACAGAAATACAAAGGATCATAAGAGACTACTGTGAACAGGTATATGCCAATAAATTTTTTTGGGGGGAGTACCAGGGGATTGAACCCAGGGGGGCTTAACTGCTGAGCTACATCCCCAGTTCTTGTTATTTTTTCTTTTGAGATGGTCTAAGTTGCTTAAGGCCTTGCTAAGTTGCTGAGGCTGACCGTACTTGCCTTCCTCTTGCCTCAGCCTCCTAAGTTGCTGAGATTACAGGTGTTGTCACTGCACTCAGTTGTGCCAACAAATTTGATAACCTAAAAGAAATAGATAAATTCCTATAGTTAATATTGCTAAAATATCCATGCTACCCCAAACAGTTGCAGATTCAGTGCAACCCTGAACAATATTCCAATGTCTTTTTTCACAGAAATAGAAAAAAAAATCCTAAAATTCATATGGAACCACAAAAAACTCCTAATTGCCAAGGCAATCATTTGTAAAAAGAACAAAGCTGGTGGCATCACACTACCTGATTTCATAGTACAGGAGTCCCCACTTTGACTGAGGTTTTGCTTTTTATCCCCAGTCTTAAGTCCAAATATATTAAATGGAAAATTCCAGAAGTAAATAATTTATAAGTTCTAATTTGTAATATAGTATATTGTTATAATTGTTCTATTTTATTATTAGTTATTATTAATCTTTTCCTATTCCTAATTTATAAATTAAACTGTATCACAGTTTAATATGTATATATAGGAAAAAACATAGTATAGGTCCAGTACTATCTGGATTTCAGGCATCTACTAGGGGTTTTGGAATGTATCCCTTACAGATAAGGGAGAACTACTGTAGTAATTCAAACAACCTGGTACTGGAATAAAAATAGAAACACTAGGCAGTGGAGCGGAATAGAGAGCCGAGAAATGAACCCAGGCATATATGGTCAGTTGATATTTTACAGAAGTGCCAAGAATGCCCAATGGGAAAAAGATAGTCTCTTCAATAAATGGGGAAACTAGATATCCATACATGGAAGAATAGATTTGGACCTTTATCTGATACTTTATGCAAAAACAACTCAAAATATATTAAACTCCTAGAATAAAACAGTGGGAAAATTACACAACATTGGTTTTGGAAATAATTTTTTGTTTTTACTAACCTCAGAAGCAAAGACAACAACAACAAAAAATAGACAAATGGAATTATATCAAACTAAAAAGCTTCTGGCTTTCCCCTTTTGGACTGCACAGAATAAGCTCCTGGGTCTCTGAGATCCAAAAATTGAGAGTTTTTTGCACCCAGGAGGCTGTGGCCTTTGACTCTATAAAATGAATATATTAAATTACAATGTAAATGCCACAGATATTGCTTGTATTACCATGAGAAAAATAGAAAGAAGGAAACTCTAGAGTCTCATGAATGTTCGAGAGTGGGGTGGGGGTGTTGAGGGTGGGGGATTGGCCTGAAGACTAAGGTCTACCATAAATAGCACTATGCTAAGAAAATACAAATGAAAACAACTATCAAGATGCATGAAAAGAGAAACGCCAAACAAAAGAATGATGACAAGACTTCACAGGGAGCAGTACCTTCTTATCTACTGGACAGAGAAGCACAGTCCCAAGCAAAAGTACTTTCCAGCATGGTTTTGCAAAACAGAAAAGAGACATCGGGAAACTAGTAAGTCCCTCTGCCCAAAGTTCATGCCCAGGGAGAAACAGAAGTATTAAAAGTTGTTTAAATAGTAAAGAGAAAAAAGAAGGTATAGAGGAGGATGGCTGCTAGAGTCTGCTTTGTTGGATATGACTTTATATGAGAAAATCACCTAAATTTAAAAGATTCATTAGAACAAGGGGCTTACATTTCAAGAAGACCCATGAAATACATCCTGAATAGAAAGCCATCTATTGCCTATCAGTACTTGATGTGAAAAAGTATCCTTCATAGCCACTATGTTCAACTTCAAATGTTATTACCAAAGATACTGCCATTGAGATAAACATGAGTCAGTTGGGCCTTGTGACACAAAGAAGCAAGGTTATTTGGTGGAAATTATGCCCAAGTTATCAACAATCCTTGAAAGTGATGGACTTAAATGTAGACTCACTGGTTTGACAGCAGTTTTATACACATAACTCCTTGTTTTAATTATTGAAGACTATGATCAGGGAAACCACCATTACTGTGATGTTTCTGAATGCTACCAAGTAGTCTTATATCTCTGTAATCAAGAGAACTATTTGTTAAATTGTAGAAAACATTAAAATGTTGAAAAAACATCTGTATACCAAAGGAAACAGTCAACAGTGGATTGGCAGGGAAAAAAATGTAGGATCAACACTTCAGCTTTTAGGCATAGGCAATGACTTTCTCAATGAGACTCCTAAAGCTCAGGAAGTAATGCCAAGAGTTAATAAATAGGATGGCATAAAATTAAAAAGCTTTGCCCAGCAATGTGAAAAGAGAACGTACAGAATGGTATAAAATCTTTGTTAGCTACTCTTCTGATAGAGGATTAATATGTAAAATATATAAAGAACTCAAAAACTTTATACCAGGGGCTGGAGTTGTGGCTCAGTGGTAGAGCACTCGCCTAGCAGTGTGAGGCCCTGGGTTCGACCCTCATCACCACATATAAATAAAGATATTAAAAAAAAAAAAACAACTTTACACCAAAAAACCCCAAATAGTTAATAAATGGGCAAATGAATTAAACACACACTTCTCAAAAGAAGAAATGCAAATGGCTAACAAATACATGAAAAAATGTTCAACATCATTAGCAGTTAGGGAAATGCAAATCAAAACTACACTGAGATTTCATCTGACATCAATCAGAATGGCAGCCATCAAGAATACAAGTATACTAATAAATTTTGGGGAGGGTTTGGAGGAAAAGAAACCCTTAGACTACAGTGATACATGCATATCCATGTTTACGGCAGCACAATTCACAATAGCCAAACTATGGAACCAGCCTAGGAGTCCATCAGTAGATGAATGAATAAAGAAAATGTAGTAGATATACACAATGGAGTTTTATTCAGCCATAAAGAAAAATGAAATTAAGTCATTATGTTAAGTGAAATAACCAAACTCAGAAGGCCAAGGGTCATATATTTTCTCTCATGTGGAAGCTAGAGAGGAAAAAGGGAAAGAAAGGTGGGGGCTAGGGATCTCATGAAAATCAAAAGATGATCTTTAAAGGAAAGGGACCAGAGAGTGGGAGGCAAGGAGGGTGTGGGGAAGTGCTGGGGAATGATACTGGCCATATTACATTGTTATATAATGTAACATGTACAACTATGTAACAACAAATTCCATCATTATATACCACTGTAATGCACCAATAAAAAGGCAGAAAAACGGTATTGTAATAGAATACTCCTAATATAAAAAAATTTTAAAGAATAAAAGTCATCATAGTATAGTGATACATGCATACCTATGTTTTAGCAGCACAATTCACAATAGCCAGGCTATAAACCAGTTTAGGTGTCCATCAGCAGGTGAATAATGGATAAAAAAAATAATGTAATATATATACACAACTGAGTTTATTCAATCATAAAAGAAGTAAAATTATGTCATTTTCAGGAAACTGGATAGAACTAGAGACCATTAAACAAAATAAGTCAAACTCAGAAGTTTAAATGTTATATGATTTCTTTTCCACGTGGAAGCTGGAGCGGAAAAGGGAAAAGAAAGCAGGGGTGGGGACATCTCATGAAAATCAAAAAGAGATCAGTAGAACAGAGAAAAGGGATCAGGGAATGGGAGAAGGGGAGGAAGGGAGGATGTGCTGAAGAGCAATATTGGCCAAATTATATTGTTATATTGTATATTGTGTTCATGTATGAATATGTAACAGCAAATCCCATCATAGGTACAACTATAACACAGCCATACAAAAATGTAAAAAGAAATATATATATAGTAATTTCCTAGCAAAGAAGAATGTAGCACCATCAAAATTTAATTATATTAAAAACTTTTTTAAAATTTTAAAAAACTAATTAAAAAAATTTTTAAAAATTTTTTAAAAATTCTCTCTTCTTAACAAAGTAATTTTTAAATATCTGTTGTATTCATGGAATAAAGAGTTTGACATTATCTAACAGTACTTTTGTGGGGTTTTTATTTTTCTGATTCTTAGGATGAAGCACGAAAACATTTTAATTGTCCAAATCTAGAAGGAATGGAACTTGAAAATCAAGGTGGTATGGGCACTGAACTCAACCATTGGGAAAAACGGTTATTAGAGGTCAGTTTATTTTTAAGTTTTACTAGACTTTTTTTTTTTTTAAGTAATTCATACTCATGGAAAAAGATATTTAAACAGGTTCCTCTTTAGCTCTTAAAATCCAAATTAATTTAAATCTTAAATTCCAAATGTAATTGCTAAGATTATCTTATATCCTTCCTTAAATATTGTCTAAGTTTATGTATATACACATACACACAGAAGTTTTTCTTTTTTTTTCCAATTATCTCTGTTTATTTATTTATTTTTGCAGTATGATTCTTAATACAGCTTTATACCACAATTTATCATATCTCTAATTGTATATAAGGTATGTTGACACCAAATTCACATCTTCATACATGTATTTTGTGTAATGAAGAAGTTTTTCTTTATGAACTCATACAACTTTTTTAACTTAATGATATTCTTACCAAGGCAATACAAATGCTTCTGCTATAATGCAATATATACTTTCACCTTTTTATACTGGGCTCAGTGGCACATGCCAGTAATGCCAGTGACTTGGGAGGCAGAGGCAAGAAGGTCACAAGTTCAAGGCCAGCCTCAGCAATTTAGCAAGACCCCATCTCAAAATAAAAAAGGACTGGGAATGTAGTTTAGTGGTAAAGTGTCCCTAGGTTCAATCCCCAGTACTAAAAAATAAAAAGATTTTATTCTTCAATATGATACCCTAAAAATAACTAAACTTGTGGGAAAAACAAGTATCTAGAGCACTAACGAAAACATAAAACATAATTACTAGCTCAATTTTAAAAGACATTAAATTTCCAATAAATACAGTCCTTTGTCTACTCTAGTATTTCTTTACTTTGAACAACAACAGACCTATAATCACAGCTACTCGGATTTCAGAGGAGGATTTGCAAGTTCCAGACCAGCATGGGCAACTTGGAGACTCTATCTCAAAAATTTAAAGTAAATAAACAAAAGGGCTAGAATGTAGCTCAGTGATAGAGTACCCCTGGGTTCAATTTCCAGTACTGCAAAACAAAAACAAAAATATCCACAACAACTACAAAAAAACAACAACAACATTAAAAAACTAGCAATGAGTAGCTGGGTGGGGGATTGTAAATCTTGAGTAAGAGGGACAAGAGTAAAATGTACCAAAATTAGAATGTGCAATAAACACTTGTAGCCTACTGAGCCAAGGGGAAAAAGATAAATTCAACAGAATACTCAGTATAGCATTCCTCTATTCTTTTATTTTTTTTCTTAGTGTATTTTTTATTTAGCTGCTATTGCTTCATCGTACATTAGCATCCAGGGGAAAGTCACAATGAATTAGCAGGATTATATTGATGTCACTCCCTTATTTTCCATCTCACATGAGTTCATTCATAGTGCTGAAATACATGCATTAGCAAAATAGACTGTGTGCTTTGATTTCCTCAGTTTTGTCATTGTTGTTGTTTTTTTATGGTATTGAATCCAGAGGCTTCAATAAAGATGCTTCAAAAATGAGGCTGAAACTCCTCATTTTTTAAGAGCTGCATAGTATTATATTATACAAATATAACCTAACAGTCATGTGTTAATGAACAATTATGTTTCAAATTTTTAATTTAAAAAATTATAATGAGCCATTTATTTATTTATTGCTCATTTACTGCTGTGCTTTCCAGGATTGGTGTTTCAGTGGATATTCTTTGGTTCAGCTAAACAATCAAACTCACAAGACTCTAACAGGCCACACTAAAGAAAGATTTCCTTAGAAAGGGTATCACAAAGCACACACAACACACAGTGTTGGGCACATTCCTTGTGCTGAAACAGCAATCTAGGGGCTGTCATTGATGCCTCTCTTCCTCCCTCTCCAACTCAAGGACAGCAGTACAAGGCCAAAGAAGATGGATGCAAGAACCAGCCTGGCTTTTAAAGTACCATGTCCCAAATAGGACATGATCTTTTTAACAGTTCCATAGACATAATTTTCAGATCCCTATAAAACATTTTCAAGACAGAGAAGTCCCAGAACTGTGGCTTACCAACAGGTATTTATGTTCATTTATGGTAATCCAAGCCCAGAAGTATTTCAGGAGGTTTTATTCCCTTAAGTACTAATGCCTGATAACACAGTTGACATTCCATCTTTATTAGGTTTCCAGGGGAACAGAACTAGAAAGTTAACCCAAGGTCACATTTGTTTATAGAGTAAGAAAGAATAAATTCCTATAAGTGGAATTTCTGGGCTAGAAGATATTAAAGAGTTGAAGAAAAATTAGAGCTATCCAAAGAAGAAATATGCTCTCTTAAGAGGCAGTAGAGTCCTTATTGTAGAGGACCTCCTGAAAGGAATTTTATCATATAAATTAAAATTGGGTAGATAGTATACCTTGAGAATATTTTAGGTCCCTCATATAGATTATTTGATCTCATGATTCTATCATATGTGTTTTGCATGTTAGTGTATCTGTGATCACAAAGGATTAGGAAACTATTTTCTATGTAATTCAGGTGGTTATTTCCCTAATTCTAAATTACCTGGGCATTGTCTCCCTTTACTTTGCCTGGAGATTCTTTACAGTAGTATTTCTGATTCCACATATATATATCTTCATTTTCATCATAATATCTTAAATGTTAGTTCCTGCCATTCCAGGGAAATTATAAACATGGAAACATTTGAAGCAAAAAATAGATTTGACTTTAAATTTCAGTCTAGTCATTTTAAAGATGGCTTTTGTATTTCACTACTTTTAAGTGAATATTTTATCAGTCCCTCACTGGAAACATTTTAAATATATATCAGAGAAATCACAGAAATTGTTAAGAATTGTAGAGTCATTTTCTAACTAAAATTTGTTGGTGATTTTCAGAATGAAGCAATGACTGGTTCTCATACCCAGAACCGAGTCCTCTCTCGAATCACTCTGGCATTAATGGAGGACACTGGGTAAGACAGCTGTGAGAATACATGATTTATGTATTAAAATTAAATGAATATTAAGATTAGCTTTAGAAAATGCTGACATTTTACATCAAAGCAAAACTACTTACTGCATTATTGGATTTTGTTCAGTTAGCTGTCCATTATCACCAAATCTGTTTATTCATTCAATAATTGTTTAAGGCCCCAAGATATAGTTATAACAGAGCAAAACCATGATGTTAATGAGATTTATTTTCTTGTAAGGAAAAGCTTCTAATATGAAGGAAAAACTAAATAATTTTTTAAATTGTGAATAAGATTGATGTATAGTTTCCTGGTTTTTAAAGTAGTGGAACTTTCTGGTAAAGCAGTAAACTGTTATTAAATGAAATCTTTTACAGAATCTTTATGTATCAAATAAAATCAGAAATGCTTAGGTGGAAACAGTGCTTCTTTCTCTAAGATACCTGAGGGAACATTTGAAAATGAAATCAAATTTAAAATCAATAGTATAGGTATTATTAAAACCATGAAAATAGTTGATTTAACTTAACTTTGGGGGGGTGATCAAAGAGAAATAAGGATTTTAAAATATAGAGCTCATTGTTGACCCTGAGAATAGTTTCAATAAAAATGGAAGAGACTGAGAAGTTCTTAGGCTGATCTGCTTACGTGAGAGGAATACATAGGTAAGAAAGGATTTTATTAACACATCTTTTCCCCTGAGAATGCAAGATGGATAGGATCCAGAAAAACAAGAGAGAATTAAGTTAAATGAGAATTAGCTTCCTGTCTATTAATTCAGGAAAAAGGAATGGGTATAAGAATGCAGCAAGTCATGGAACTGGGGATATAGCTCAGGGGTAGAACACTTGTCTAGTATGTGTTATCTACTTTCTTAATTCTCCGTTAGCCCATTTGAAGAACAATAAGGAAAAAAAATATAGCATTCTTGTGCCTAACAGAAATATCAAGATATTGTTATATCTTTAGAAGGTAGCAGATAGTACCCTGAAAAGTCATTAGCATGCAATTCTTTAAGGTTAAAGATTATTTTCTATGAAGTGATAACAAATTTTTGATGTCTATATATATAGACTTCATCTCAGGGATATTATTCTTTTAAATATTTTATTATGAAATTTATCAACACATAAAAAAATGCATGTATTAAACAGTCTATATAATACAATGAATACTGTAGGCCTATGAACTGGATTCAACAGTGAATAAGATGTCATACTTGGCAATAGTCTTTACCTTGCAAGTCACAGACATCACATCATTTTACTCCTAAATACTGCACTGTGAGTCCCTAAAATATTTGGATGTTTTTTAATGTAACCACACTTAGCAGTAACAAAATTAATAATTTCCTAATATCCTCTAATACCCAGTTCATAAGCACATAAATCTTTTATCTCTCTTTTTAAATCGGGATGCAAATAAAATATCTCTTAAGCCTTTTAACGTACAGCAGTCCTGTACACCTCTGCCACCTCCCCCAGCCCCCATGACAGTTAATTTATTGTGGACCCAGAATTCTGGATTCGCTTGTGTATTTCTTTGTTCTACAATACCCTGTATGTCTTGTAAATAGAAGTTATCTCTGTTATGGGTTAAATGTGAGGTGTTCCCCAAAAGTTTATGTGTGAGACAATGCATGAAGGTTTAGAGGTGAAATGACTGGGTTATAAAGGCCTTAAACAGGTCAGTGAATTCATCCCAGGACAGGGATTAACTGGGTAGTAACTGTAGGCAGATAGGGTGTGGCTGGTGGAGGTGGGTCCACAGGGCATGCCTTTGGGGTTTGTCCTTGTTGAGCAGAGCTCTCTCTCTGCTTCTTGGTAGCCATGTCCTGACTTTTCCTCTGCCACACACTTCCACCATAATGTCTTGCTTCACCTTGAACCCCAAGGAATGTCACAGATTCAAGGCCAGAACATCAAGAAACTACAGCCAACTGAATTAGATTAGGTAAAAGTTAGCCAAGTAGTAATTCCACTATTTCTTTCTTCTCAGCTTCTCTTTTTCACTCATTCTATTTCCTTGCCCTTATTTTCCTTGTCTCACAATATAACCACTTTGTGTTACTCTGTGACTTCCATCATTTTTGAAAATTACAATGGAAATATATTTTGTTTTGTTTTCCAAATATGAAAGTAGTTTGACACAGAACTGATTACCCAACTCCTGCCCCAGCGATCCTGTACAACAGACCTTTGGCAGCAAGCACTTTGTAAATGTTCATTTGTGGTGATGGCCTCCCAAGTACTTTTTAAGGTCCTAATTTGCTCATTATTGAGATTTGTAATTGGTATGCTAGAGTTGTTTTTTAAGTGAAGGTAATCAATAATCATTATTGGGGATAGCAGGTATAGATTGGTGATAGAGCAGTTGTTTGGCCCTGAGTTTGATTTTCAGAGCACTGCAAAGGAGAAAAAAGTGAATTTAAATAATGGTAATACTAAAAGGTGCTTTGTTTGGATTATTCCCACAGTTGGTATAAAGCAAATTACAGCATGGCTGAGAAGTTAGACTGGGGCCGAGGAATGGGCTGTGACTTTGTCAGGAAGAGCTGTAAATTCTGGATTGATCAGCAGAGACAAAAGTAAGAATGTGTTTCTTTGTGTATCTTTGATTATACAATTAATTTCTGATTTTATTCTTTATCCTGAGCATAAAATGTCAACTATTTTCAAAAGTGGTCTGAGCAGTTCAGTTTCAAATCCTTCTACAGGTACTTCGCAATAATATCCTAATAAGTAAGTGGAGAATGAAAGGAAAGTGACCACAACACTCGAGTGACCAAAAGATCTTTATTGCAGCAGTGTAACAAAGAGAAAAGAAGGAAGGAAAGAGAGAGAGAGAGAGAGAGAGAGAGAGAGAGAGAGAGAGAAAGAAAGAAGAGAAGAGATGAACAGGGAGAGAGCAAGAGCAAGAGAGAGAGAGAGCGCGCGCAAGAAAGATAAAGAGAGCGAGAGAGAGCGAGAGAGAGAGCGAGAGAGAGAGCGAGAGAGAGCGAGAGAGAGCGAGAGAGAGAGAGAGAGAGAGAGAGAGAGAGAGCGAGCAAGAGAGAAAGAGCAAGAGAGAGGGGGGCCTGGCAGGAGGGAGTTTTTATAGCCCAAATCTAATGGGGCCTCTGGGTCTGCAAGCTGCCTTGTTGGCCCAAGGGGGGTTGAGTGCTCAGCCTTGAGCAGGGTTGAATGTTCAGACTTGACACAAACAGGTGATAAAGGACCAGATAGAGGGGGGTTTGAGTGTGTGGGCTTTCAGCCAACATCTGTTCAGCCTGTCCTGCAGACAACACAGTTCAGCCTGCTCTGCACCCAACAGAGAATAATTTTTTTTTTTTTTTTTTTTTTTTGTGGTGCTGGGGATGGAACCCAGGGCCTTGTGCATACAAGGCAGGTACTCTGTGAACTAAGCTATATCCTAAAATCATTATTTTTAATCATATATTAAAATAATCTGGGGCTGCAGTTGTTGCTCAGTGGTAGAGTGCTTGCCTAGCATGTATAAGGCACTGGGTTCAATCCTTGGCACCACATAAAAATAAATAAATATGAAAAAAATTGTGTCCATCTACAACCAAATAATAGTAATAATAATAATCCATAGCATCAGGGCTGGGGTTTGTGGCTCAGTGGTAGAGTGCTCGCCTAGCACACATGAGGCACTGAATTCGATCCTCAGCACCACATAAAAATGAAATAAAGATATTGTGTCCACTTACAACTAGAAAATAAATATTAAACTAAAATAATAATCCATAGCAAGGTGGTCAGAGCTATGAATATTTCTGTTTGGCTTATAATTCATAATTTTTGCATATTGTCATTTTTTATTGTTTTCCTCAGTTTGCATACGTAAACATAGATGCAAATATCCATTCAGTATTAAAAAACCAGGCTGGGCATAAAGAAGAATGAAATTATGGCATTTGCCAGTAAATGGATGGAACTGGAGACTGACAAGCTAAGTGAAACAAGCCAATCCTCAAAAACCAAAGACCAAAGGATCTCTCATTAATATGCAGATCCTGACTTACAATAGGCAGGGGAGAGGGAGGAGTAGAGATTCACCAGATTGGACACAGGGGAATGGGGAGAAGTGTGGGGGATGGGAATGGGAAAGACAGTAAATGAATTGGACATAACTTTCTTGTGTTCAAATATGATTACATGACCAGTGTAACTCCACATCATGTACAACCACAACAATGGGAAGTTATATTTCATGTATGCATGATATGTCAAAATACATTCTACTGTTATGTATAACTAAAAAGAACAAATTAAAAAAAAACGAACAGGGGCTGAGGATGTGGCTCAAGTGGTAGCAAGCTCACCTAGCATGCGTGAGGCACTGGGTTCGATTCTCAGCACCATATAAAAATAAAATAAAGATATTGTGTTTACCTAAAACTAAAAAATAAATATTAAAAAAAAAATCAGGCTGGGGCGATAGCTCAGTCATTGGTAGAGCACTTGCCTAGCATATACAAGACTCTAGATTCCATTCCCATCATTGCAGAAAAGAAAAAAATACTTTGGAAAGAGGGTTTTTCATCTGGATACATATCATAATCACATCAAGATTTTTAAAGTTACAAAGTATCCAAGTTTGGGATAGATATACACAACACACACAGACACACATACTTAAAGAGTACATAGGATCTCTATGTTTTTTACAACAATGATCTCAAAATTAAAAATTAAATATATATAAATTTAAGCAAATATAAAAATTACATGTATTCTTCATCCATTTTTTCTAATCTTGCAAAATCATTGTAAAATATCACAACTAGGATATTGACATTGGTATAGATTCAGAATATTTCTGTAATAAGGACGCCTCATGTTGCCATTTCCCTCCTAACTTCATAACTCCTAGAAACCACTACCTATTCTTCATTTCTATAATTTTGTCATTTCAAAATGTTATATTAGAATGTTATATTAGAATGTTGTATAAATTTTTAAATGTGATAAGTACTATGTGCAAACTTTTGGCATTTTCTAGAGATTGATCCAGGTTCTTTTGTATATGTCAATAGTTTGATATTTTTATTGCTGAGTGATATTCCACATTATGGCTCTTCTACAATTTGTTTAAACACTCACATTTTGAAGAACATCTGGGTTGTTTCCAGTTTGGGGCTATTATGAATAAAGTCACATTTGTATACAGGTTTTCTTATGAACACAAATCTTCATTTCTTCAAAGTAAATGCCTAGGGGGTGGGGATATAGCTCAGTGGTAAAGCACTTGCCTAGCATGCATAAGGCCCTGAGTTCAATCCCCAGCACTGAAAAAAAAAAAAAAAAAAAAAAAAAAAAAAATTAAATTAATAAAAATAAATGCCTAGGATTACAATTGCTGGTCCATATGGTGGTTGCAGGTTTACTTTTTCCAAGAAACTATCAAACTCTTTTCCAAAATTGCTATATCATTTTACATTTCTGCCAGCAAAATATAAGATATAGTTTTTCTACATCTTTGTCAGCATTTGGTGTTGTCACTGTTTTTTTATTTTAGTTATTCTCATAGGAACATAATGATATTTTACAGTGATTTTAATTTGTATTTTTCTAATGGCTAATGATGTTGAACATCTTTTCATGTGCTTATTTTCTCTCTGTATATCTTCTTTAGTGAATTGTCTTTTCATTCTTAAGCCAGTTCTCCAATTGGATTTTTTTTTTTTTACTGTTAAGTTTTGAGAATTCTTTGTATAATCTAGATGCTAGTGTTTGTCATATATGTGGTTTGCAAATATTTTTTTTTATTTTTTTAATAGTTGTAGATAGACACAATACCTTTTATTTTATTTATTTATCTTTTTATGTGGTGCTGAGGATCAAACCCAGAGCTTCACATGTGCTAGGCAAGCACTCTACCAGTGAACCATAACCTAAGCCCTCTTTCTCCTAGTCTGTAGCTTGCCTTTTTATTCTCTTGTCAGGGAATTTTTTAAACATTTGTTTATTAGTTCAAATCAGTTATATGTGGCAGTAGAAAACTCTTCGATTCATTGTACACAAATGGAGCAGAATTTTTCACTTCTCTGGTTGTTCATGAAGTAGGGTCACACCGTTCATGCAATTATACATGTACCTAGGGTAATGATGTCCATCCTATCATTTCTGAGAGTTTTTAATCATGAATGGGTGATGACTTTTGTCATAGTGCTTTTCCTGCATTAGTTGATATAATTGTGCTTTTGTTGATTGTTTTTAGCCTATTAATATGGTGTGGATTACATTGATTTTTTTAATATTAAACTTATATCCCTATAATAAACCCATTTTGATCATAGTATATAATGATTTCTATATCATTTAATTCTATGTGCCAGTTTTTTGTTATGGATTTTTATGTCTGTCTTCATAAAGAATGTTGACTCAAAGTTTTCTCAGGTTTTTACCAGTTATTTCTTTTTCAACTAATATATATGGCCCTCAGAACAATTGTAATATGTCAGTTAAGTTTTATATTATTCAAAGATGATGTGTTATCATTAAATAAGCGATAATGGATTATTTTTTTGTCACACTTAAATATTGGCTTGATTTTAAAGTATAATTTACATAATACTATGCAGAAATAAATCCTACTATAGAACGAGGTATTTATTTATCCCATTCTTTATTTTCATTTTGTTGAAAGTGTTTTTCTCTTGAGATTTCTTCTTTAACCTACTTGTTATTTAGAAGTCATTTGTCTATAATCTCCAAGAACTAGGGGATTTTCAAGCTATCTTTATCTAGTTTCCAGTTCAATTCCATTATCCTCTGAAAAGAAAAGACATTGTATAATTTCTTTTAAATTTTGTTGATTTATATTTTGTTGTCCAGAATATGCTCTAGTTGTGGCTAATGTTCTGTGTAATCTTGTTAAGAATATGTAATCTGCTGTTGTTGGATGAAATAGTATGTATATTTCAGTTATATCCAGTTAATCAGTGGTGCTATTAAGGTCAACTGCATCCTGATTTTCTGTTCTCTGAATCTATTTCTGATACAAAGGTATTGAAGTCTCCAGCTATAATAGTGGGTTCATCTGTATCATCTTGCATGTCTTTCAGGTTTTGCCTCACATATTTTGACACTGTTTTGTTAGGCACATACACATTTGTGATTTTTATGTTTTCTTGGAGTAGTGACCCTTTTATCATCTTGTAATGCCTTTCTTAATCCTTGATAATTTCCCTTACTCTGAAGAGTAATTTTTTTTTTTTTTTTTTTTTGTACAGTCTTTGCCTCATTTTTGTTTCAGGGTAATACTAGTTTCATAAAATGTAGTGTTCCCTTTTCTTCTATTTTCTGAAAGAGATTATTTAAAATTAGTGTTAATTCTTCTTTAAATGCTTGGTAAACTTCTCCAGTGAAACTATCTGAACCTGGGGATTTCTCTTTGGGGAGTTTTAAAATTGTGAATTAGTATAAATTAAACTTTTTCACAACTGTTTCACATTGAATGAACTATAGCAATTTGTGTTTTTTGAGTTAATCCGTTTTTGTCTAAGTCATCAAATATATGTGTGTAGAGTTGTTTGTAATATTCTACTATTTGTCTATAAGGGCTGTGGTGATATACTATTTCAAACCTAATATTGGTAATTTTCTTCTCTCTGTTTCTTTGTAGAGATTTCTCAATTTTATTGATCTTTAGAAACCAGCCTTTTGTTTCATTGATATCTTCTATTCTTCTGTTTTCATATTTGTGGATTTCTATTGTTTGTTATATATTTCCTTCTGCTTGTTTTTTATTTTTGTTTGGTAGTGCTGGGGGTTGAACTCAGGGCCTTGGTCATGCTGGGCAAGTGCTCTACACTGAGCTGCATTGGTTTTTCTTTAGACTCTTGAGATTTGATTATTAATTAGAGACATTTATTTCCCTCCCAGCAATTCTTTAGCTTTGTGCCAGGAAATTTCAGTATGTTTTACTTTTATTTTCATTCAGATCAGTGTATTTTTAAAAAAATTCCTTTGAAATGTCCTCATTGACCCATGTTGTTTAGATTTTAAGTGTTTGAAAATTTTCTTGTTATTCTTTTGTTGTTGAATTCCAGTTTGATCCCATTATAGTTAAAGGATATACTCCATATGATTTAAGTTCTTTTATATTTGTTGAGATTTGTTTTATAGCCCAAGATAAGGTTTCTGTTGGTATATGTTCCGTGAACACTTGGAAAAAGAAATGTATATTCTGCTGTTGTGGGTATTGTATAAATGTTGTATATCTTGTCCTGTTAGTTAATACCATTTTGTTTTTTGGTACCAGGGATTGAACCTAGGGGTACTTAACCACTGAGCCACATTCCCATCCCTTTTTATTTTTTTTTGAGACAGGGTCTCACTTAGGTGCTGAGAGCCTCACTAAATTACTGAAGCTGGCTTTGAACTTGCAATCCTCCTGCCTCAGCGTCCCAAGCTGCTGGGATTACAAGCGTGTGCCACCACACCAATAGTTGATGGTGTTATTAAGTCCTATGCCCTTACTGATTTTCTGCTACTTATTCTAGCAATCATTGAAAGACCTCAGCACTGTTTCAGTCTTTAAATCTGAAAAGATATTGTGCCTTCTCTCTACCTTTCAGAGTCTTCTTGCATCTGTTTTCTAATATCCAGGATTTTTAGTTGTACTTGGAAGAAGGGAAAACATATTTATTCCATTTTCCAGGAAGTAGAAATGGGACTCAACATTTTATATTTATATTTTTAAAAAATTCCCCTAGTGACTGTGGACTTGCATTTAGGCACCATTACTTTAAAACTATAACAATGATTATGACTTATTTGATTTATTTGGCATTTTATGATCTATAGAACTTTCAAATAGAATACAATCTCATCATTTCTGAAAGAAACACTACAAAATAAGAACAATTGTCTGCATTTTACTGCTAAAATAAAAAGGTCAAGACAAGTGGCTTGTCCATAATCATATATCAGATAAGACACAGAGCTGGGACTTATAACTTTTCACTTCAAGACCTTGGCCTTGCCCATTAAGTCTCAAGTACTTTTTGTGTCATAAGGTATCATTGTCATATTTTCTTACCTGGGTTCAGTCACAGAGCAATTTTATTCAGTGGTCTAATGTCTGAATTATAACACTAATGTGAAAAGAGCTGCTAATAATCACTAGCAGGAATCACCTGCCAACCACTTTGGGGCCAGCTAGTTAACTCCAGCACGACAATTTGATCTGCCAATATAGTGATTCCCAGATTTCAATGAACATTAAAATAATCATCTAGAGAGCTTTAAGAAAATCTCAATACCCACCCCCCAAAAAAGAAAAGAAAAGAAATGGTTGGAAACATTAAATCTGTCTGAACAAAGATTAAAAAACAAAAAAATCTCAATATCCCAGTTGCATTCCACAGTAATTAAATCAGAATGTGGTGATAACCAGGCATTGGTGTTTTTTGTTTTGTATTTTGTTTTAAGAGAACCTCAGATGATTTCGGTATGCATCAAAAATTGGAAACCAGTTTATGGTGTATTAAAGGAAGTATGTAGCCGGTGGCACACACCTATAATCCCAGCTATTTGGGAGGCTGAGGCAGGAGGAATGCAAATTCGAGACTAGCCTGTGCAACTTAGTGAGACCCTGTCTCAAAATAATTTTTTTTTTTTTTAAAGGAGGTATGTGGCTAACACTGCAGCTGCAAGAGTTTAGAGAGACTTTTTCCTTCCTGTTAACAACTACAACTCTTTTTAAAATTTTTTTTTTTTTATTTTTAGGTGCATACATCTTTATCTTATTTTTATGTGGTGCTGAGGATCGAATCCAGTGCCTCACACATGCCAGGCGAGCGCGCCACCACTTGAGCCACATCCCAAGCCCCAACAACTACAACTCTTAATTGTTCCCCTTTGAGTCTCAATTATAGGATCACCTAAGACCAAAAATAGAATAGTTCCTCTTCCCCTTTCTTAAAAACGGTTGCTTTCACAGTTTTTGTGAGTTCACTGCATTCTCTCCTATTCTATGAATCATAAGTGATTAGCAGTTTTCTTGGTAAAAGACTAGATAGTAAATATTTTAGGCATTGATCATTATTAGAGTCTTTTCTTTCTTTTTTGGAGGGGGGGGCATAGTAGACATTGAACTAAGAGGCATTCGACCACTAAGACACATCCCCAGCCCTATTTTATATTTTATTTAGAGACAGGGTCTCACTGAGTTGCTTAGCGCCTCGCTGTTGCTGAGGCTGGCTTTGAACTCACAATCCTTCTGTCTCAGCCTCCCTAGCTGCTGGGATTACAGGCGTGCACTACCACACCTGGTTTGTTGGAGTCTTTATACAACTATTCAACTTTACTTTTGTACACCAAAAGACAAAATAAATGTGTATGGTCATGTTCTAATAACACCTTATCTTACAAAAAGAGGTTGTGTGCAAGAAGTATAACTCAGAGTAGAGCTCTTGCCTAGTATGCATAAAACCCTGGTTTGATCCCCAGCACCACACACACAAAAATAGCAGGTTGTGGGTATGATCCAAGAGTTGAGTTTATGGACCCTGCCATAAGCATTTCAGATATTTCACTTGTGGATAATTGAAATCTAGAATTATTTGCCATCTTCTGGCACCACAGGCCCAGTCTCACTATGTCCCTGAGTTACCTTAGAGGTTCTAGAGTGACCCTTCTTGGAGCACAGGGTCTGGTGCATAACTTCTGGGCTTCATTATCTGTGACTCTTCTCCTACATTGTTGGGAAACCAGTGTTAGAAGAGATCCACTGAGGATGGGCAAAACCACATTCATCTGAATCCCTGAATCTGTGCACACTCAAAATTCTTCCTTTTTATTTTTTGGTGCTAGAGATGAAACCGAGGGCCTTACCCATGCTGGGCAAGTACCCTCCCAGTAAGCTACATCTCAGCCCTATTCTATTCTGAAGCAACTGGTCTGATAAATACCCAACTCCTGTGTCCAGCTTATTTGCTATTAGTAATGACTATAAAGCTATACTCTCCAGTATGGTACCATTTAGCCATGTATGGCTACTGAAATTTATATTTAAATTATTATAGTTAAATAAAATCTAAAATTGAATTATTCAGTTGACTAATCACATTGTAAATAGTTGATAGCCATATGTGGTTGGTGGCTCCTGTATTAGGCAGTGCAAATGTACAGCATTTCCACATTTGCAGGCACTTCTACCAGACACTGTTGCTCTGCATTTTATTAAGTCATAAGTCTTGAAGAGCTCTAACTTTGAAACTTAAAATTACTAATTTTTAACCTCTTTATTCCTCTTTATTCCTTTAACCAAGACTGATATTTCTATTAAAGTAAAAAGGTAATATTTTGTTTTAAAGGAAGTGAGATTCATGGTATCAAGAAAGTGACTAAGAACTACTGGTCATATACATTGGAAACTTTATTGTGGGATGTTATAAAATTGCTTCATAAAATGGTGGGGACAGTGGAAATTCCATTTATTGAGTAACTTGTATGTGTTAGGCACTAAGTGCTTTGTAGTTGAAGCTCAGAAAAGTTAAATACTAAGTAAGTGGCTGGCCCTGGTATTTGAATCCAAACCTTTGTGATGACTTAAGACCTTTGCTTTCGTAGTATACTGTGCTGCTTCAAGTTTACCAAAGACTATGGTAGGTATTTTACCTATTTTAATCTCAGGAAGCTATAATTCCCTAAAGATGTTATGTTAATGTTTGTTTGCTTGTTTGTTTTGCAATGCTGGGTATAGAACTCAGAGGTTATGCTGACTTAAATGAGAAAAGTACCAATCTTCCTTCAAATAAGAAATCTGGCTTAGCTTTTTTTTTTCCCTTAGGAGACATGGGGGAGAATAAAAATACCAGAATAAAAATTTAAAAATCCTAGTATAATTCTGTGGATACATCTTACCAGAATTTCTATGGAATACTGAGTTCTCATTTATATAATTTTGTATTATAAATTGCCAATTTGATGACTGATCAGATTACAGGTTTGTTTGAAGGTTAGTTTTACAAGACAATGCTACAGATTCTGATATCATTTGAAAATTTATAAGACTACTTTTATCAAATTGTCCTTCCAGGAATCAGTTTAACAGGGATTAGGACAAATTAGTAAAATTTAGGAATATTCTCACAATCTTCATTTTGCACAAGAATATAAAATTGTCTTTTGAGTATTTTCAGTTTAACAATTTGTCAAAATTCTTTAAACTAGATTTTGACATAGGAAAAGATTGCACTCTTTGTAGCTGCAGAGCAGAGGGGATATGACTACCATTTTTTTCTGAGACTCCATTTGTTAATTATGATGATTTGATTTTTAGACCAGCATCTAGAATTTCATGTATTGGCATTAAAAACACAAAGCTGATATGCAGAAAACAGGAAAAAAAATAAATAGGATTTCATTTAGTAACAGTACAACAATGTTAGAATTTATCTAGCATGGACAAGCTCTATAATAGACTTCTAATTATTTTTTTTTATTTGATGATATGGTGCTTATTTTTGTGTACAGAAGACAGGTGCTGAGCCCGTACTGTGACACGCTCAGAAGTAATCCATTGCAATTAACTTGCAGACAAGACCAGAGAGCAGTTGCAGTGTGTAATTTGCAGAAGTTTCCTAAACCTTTGCCACCAGAATATCAGGTAACACATGTTTTCGGCACAATTTTAGGAATCATATTTTTAAGAAGTCATCTCCATTTTGACTTCAGAGAGTAAATTCCCCAAAGCCAAGTGCTATGGCACATGCCTATAATCCCAGGGACTCTGGAGGTAGCTTCAGTAATTTTGCTCTACCTGCCATTTTCAGAGTAATCTTAAGTCAGAAATGATGTCTCAGAAGCTAATTTTAAATGATAGCTGCTAATTTTGAGCTTCCTACATATATTTATGACCACACTGAGTGCTTCAGACACCATAAGATGGCAACTGTATTTTTTTTTTTTTTTTGGTACCAGGATGTGAACTCAGGGACACTCAATCACTCACTGAGTGCCACCCCCACATCCACATCCCCAGCCCTATTTGTATTTTATGTAGAGACAGGGTCTCACTGAGTTTTTTAGCACCTCGCCTTTGCTGAGGCTGGCTTTGCACTTGGGATCCTTCTGCCTCAGCCTCCCAAGCCACTGGGATTACAGGTGTGTGCTACTGCACCTGACATGGTAACTGTATTCCTAAGCATACCTTTATAACTCATAAGTTGTTGTAAAATGTAAAATGTGAAATAGTTAGGCTTTTCTGATACCTTGTTCTTTGGTATTCAGAGTTTTTTTTTATATATTTAATTTATTTTCTCAATTTTTATTTTTTCAAAACAGCACATCAATTAAGCCTCCTAAAAACACCTGTATATTTTATTTGTTTGTCTTTGCAACAGGGTCACACTATGTTGCCCAGGTTAGTCTTGAACTCTTGGGCTCAAGCAATCCTCCTGTCTCAGCCTCCCCAACAGATAGGACTATAGGTGTGTACATCACCTGACACTTTATATTTAAAGTGTCTTAATTCTATGCATTTGTTTTATGTTTTGTCGATTATTAAAGCTCTTCCTTTTGCTGTCAAATTCTCTTTTTTAAAACATTGATCAAGTTTGTCCTCCTAAGAGATGTTGAATTAATTTATTTATCTTGCTTATTTTTAAACAATAGCAACTTCAAAATACCCTTCCTATGGCATATTATATCTTCTTTGTGTTATGCAGTTTATGAAGAAAACTACACTAATATCTTGTGTTATACAGCATTAGAGAGTTGTTATAAGTAACCTATGGACTTTATTTTGATTATGCAGAATGACTCTTAATCTCTTGTCTTTCTGATAATATTTTTTAATTTTTGCAGTACTTTGATGAACTCAGTGGAATACCTACAGAAGATTTGCCTTATTATGGTGGGTCAGTAGAAATTGCTGACTATTGCCCTTTCAGTCAGGAATTCAGTTGGCATTTAAGTGGTGAATATCAACGCAGCTCAGATTGTAGGATATTAGAAAATCAACCAGGTTAGTAGTCTAGTTAAATCAAGTATTAAATACACAATAATATCATGTATCAGCAATATAAAATAGTGGTGAAGGGCACAGTCCTGGAACCAGCCTGAGTTTGTGTTTTAGTTTCACTGCTATTCATCAGTGAGAAGTCATTTAACTTTCCTGTGCCTGTTTCTTCATCTGTATAATGGGAATAATAATACCTGACTCATAGAATTGTTTTGAAAATTATATAAATAAAATAATAATTGCACAGAACTATGCTGGCTCATAAAGAGGATTGTTATCTGTTAGATACATGAATTCATGTGCACACACTGCATTTTAGCAATACCTTACATCTGCGTGGCAATTTTCACTTGTAAAGCACTTTTCATTATGTATCATTTCCTTTTATTTTTCTAAAAACCTAATGAGAGACATAAGAGAGATATTATTGTCATTGGTGAATGAACAGACATCAAGTAATATAGTTAATTGATATCAGTGTAAGACCCTCTGGTATTGGGTTGGTTTCCCCTCCTACCATTTTGTTTTTGTATCAGGTTGTTTTTATTAAAATGCCTTAGGTAACCTATTTTTTTTCTTTCATAGGAAGTGTGCATTTTATGTAGTTTAGAAGTAACACGACATGTCATTCTGTAGATCTCAAAATAATACTGTTGCCCCATGGCCTGTAAGATATATTACTAAAGTCATGCCGGTAATCCCAATAACTTGGGAGGCTGAAAAGACATCAAAGGAATAAACTATATGGTGATTTAGTATTTTTTAATACCTTTATTTTATTTATTTTAATATAGTGCTGAGGATTGAACCCGGGCCTCGCATGTGCTAGGCGAGCACTCTACTGCTGATCCACAAGCCCAGCTCCTAGTATTTTGAAATAATAGTTATAGCTCATACAATATTCTCACATCTGATATGTTAATAAAAAGCAATAGTTTTTCTCTCTGTTTTTAAAGTTTTTAACATTGTCTTCCCCCACTCCCAACACTATTCACTCCTTTATTATAGATTTGGTCATTTAAACTTCAAATTTCTACAATGTTTTTACAAATTATTCTGAAACCTGACAGGTTAACTATATTTCTACAGTCTTGTTTTCCCATCACTCATCTATTTAATTCATGTCCTGAAGACTTAATATAACTACTCAGAAGTCCCATGTTAAAGCAAAAGAAATACACAGATATGTCAATTGTGGGTTTTCCAGAGATAACCATTTTAGAGCTGGAGTTGGCAAACGTTTCTTTGTGAAGGGCAAAATATAAATATTTCAGGCTTTGCCATTCATCTGGTCTCTGTAGCAGGTGCTGTGCTTCTACAGTGTAAAATTAATATGTAAACAACATTATATGTAAACAACATTATATATAAGCAATATTATACATAATATAAACATATTTTATAAACAATATTAAGTGTGTGAGGGTTTCAGGATTTGGGCTGAGGATTATGGTTTGCTTAACCCTATTTTGCTTACTGATCACAAGCTTTTTTGTTTGTTTTTTTCAATGGTACTGGTAATTCCAGGGGTGTTCTACTACTAAGCTACAACACCAACCCTTTTGATTTATTTATATATTTTAGCGTTATTTTTGGTTTTTATAAAAGGTCTCTCCAGGGGCCAGTTTGTGGCCCAGTGGTAGAGTGCTTACCTAGCATGTGTGAGACACTGGGTTCTAGCCTCAGCACCACATAAAAATTAATAAATAAAATAAAGATATTGTGTTCACCTATAACTAAAAAGATTTTTTTTAAAAAAAGGTCTCTCCAAGTTGCCAAGTCTGGCCTCAAACTTACAATCCTCCTACCTCAGTCTCCTGAGTATCTGGGATTAGAGACATGGAACACCACTATGCTTTTTGAAGACTTTGAAACTCATAAATAAAAGAAATATAGAGTTCTGTTTTGTATTTTATTTCTTAGCTCATATAATTAATATTTTTAAAAAACTGACATAAAAAATTTATTTCAAAATGGACTAGTTGAACTCTCTACTTTAAAAAAATGAAGCTTGTATAAAGAGAGTACACTATTACTAGGGTTTGCCCATTAGGTTCATTTGGTACTGTACCTCTGCAGGTGTATGTTTAGAATGAGACTAGATAGATCAGCATGTTATTTATGACTTTACAGAGGTGGCACAAATTGAAGTTTTTTTTTAAAAAAGCTGCAAAACCCAAAAAACCCTTCATTATATAAATCATTTGGCCTCATCCTGTCATGAGTCACTTGGATATAACTCCTTACTTAGGCCAGTGATTCTTATTTTTTTTTGTTTTGTTTTATTGGCACACATTAATTATACAGAATGATGGGTTTTGTTTGTGGCATATTTGTACATGCATATAATATACTTTGATAATTTTCAATCCCCCATTATACCCTTTGCCTGTCTCCTTCTTTTTATATGTATGTATATATATTTTTATACACACACACACGTATGTATGTATATATTTAGTTGTAGATGGACACGATGCCTTTATTTCATTTATTTATTTTTATGTGGTAACCCAGTGCCTCACACATGATAGGCAAGTGCTCTACCACTCAGCCACAACCCCTTTCCACTTATTTTTCTCTAATAGTCTCCCATTTACATTCTGTAGTTCTTATTTTGGTATCTAATCATTAAATGATTCTTAGTGTCAAGTCCTTAGTATATTTAACCTAGATACTTTCAGCCTACTTTTATTCTCTTATTTCTGATATATATTAATTCTACCATGCTAGTTCCTTTATGACAATTCATTTTGAATTTAAAATCCTGTTTATTTTAAATTTTTATTTAAAATGTCCATTTAAAAAGTTTGATTTGGGGCTGGGGTTGTGGCAGCGGTAGAGTGCTCGCCTCGCACGTGCGAGACCCTGGGTTCGATCCTTAGCACCCCATAAAAAATAAATAAATAAGTGAAATAAAGGTGTTGTGTCCAACTACAACTAAAAAATATCTAAAAAAATAAAATAAAATAAATAAAAAGTTTGATTTTCTTAAAGCAGCTTTTAATTATAAAATAGAATGCTTCAATTTCTTATTCTTTGTATTAAAAAAATCTAATTTGAGACTCCTGGTTTGCTTCAGAAATTTTTAAAAACTATGGTGCCGAAAAGTATGGACCCCATTCAGTTTGTCTAATCCAGAAGTCGGCATTTGTCATGGAAAAGTGTGAGAGGAAGCTGAGTTACCCAGACTGGGGAAGTGGATGTTATCAGGTAAAGTACATGCTTTTAATAATTATGCTAAATATTATATAATTTTTATCTTGCAGTCTTTTATATTTGAAATTATATTTTATGCATTTTTAGATACATAATTTACTGATGGATAATTTAGCTTATTTTGATTATTTATGTAATTATTAGTTTGATGCTTGTGTTTTGTGAAAATATTTTTATTTCTTTGAGGAAAAATTTGCCTTTCTACATTTGTTTAACAGTAGATATAATTGCAGCCACGTGCAATGGTTCATGCCTGTAATCCCAAAGATTGAGGAGGCTGAGGCAGGAGGATCACAAGTTCAAGGCCAGCCTTGACAACTTAGCAAGACCCTGTCTCAAAATAAAAAATTGAAAGGGGATGTGGCTTAGTGCAGAGTGCCCCCTGGGTTCAATCCCTACTACAACCCCCTATCAAAAAAAATACATATGTATATGTAAAATATCTATATATTAATAAGTTTCATAATATTTTTGCTTCTGAGCATGATGAGGAAGTAATGATAAAGATTAAGTTTTGTTCTTGAACAAATGTTTTATATTGGAAGAAATGTAAAATTTTATTTCAAGAGGTCTGAGGAAAGCATGAGTTATAAGAATTAAAAAACTAATTGTTGATTAATAATAGTTTTTTATATAGTTCATGCTTTTTATATAGCTCACTGGTGGAGCACTTACCTAATATGAGATAGGCTTTGAGTTTAATCCTCAGCCTTCCAAAGAAAACAAAAAACTGAGATTAGAAAGCCAAATGGCAGTGCATTCTACTGTCATGTATAACTAATTAGTAAAAAAAATAAATAAAAATTTAAAAAAAGAAAAAAAAATTTAAAGTAATCTAAATGGCCAAACTACTACTTTCCCAATTATTTATATATCTGATATTGATTGACTGTCACCTTTTTAAGAACTGATCAAGATACAGGAATTCTGTAACTTAGGGGTATCCAACTTAATTTTCCATATCAGGAAGGATAATGTGATCCTGAGAACTGAAGAATAAGCATTGTGCCATTTCCACTACAAGAGTTAGATGGTCCTTTGTAACTAGGAATTTTGCAATTATTTTTAAAGTTGACTATGAAATTTAATTTTTTTGGTAGCAGCTTTAGTAATATATATTTTATTTAATTTCATTTAATTCATATAGCATTAAAGTCTTACAAAGAAAATTAGAAATAAATATTTTCTAGCTGTAATGTGACAACTGGAATCCAGGAATCACGTTCTAATAAATCCCATTAAAGATGTATGCAGGGCTGGGGATGTGGCTCAAGCTGTAGCGTGCTTGCCTCGCATGCGTGCGGCCCGGGTTCGATCCTCAGCACCACATACCAACAAAGATGTTGTGTCCGCCAAGAACTAAAAAAAAAAATTAATATTAAAAATTCTCTCTCTCTCTCTCTCTCCCCTCTCTCACTCTCTCTTAAAAAAAAAAAAAAAAGATGTATGCATTGAGGGCTGGGGCTGGGGCTCAGCGGTAGAGCACTTGCCTGGCATGTGTGAGGCACTGGGTTTGGTTCTCAGCACAGCATGTGGATAAATTAAATAAATAAATAAAGGTCTATCAACAACTTAAAAACCATTTTAAAAAGATGTTTGATGTAAACTTTGTTGAACATATTGTTGGTGGGACTGCAGACTAGTAAACCACTTTGGAAAACAGTTTGGAGGGTCCTCAAAGAAAAAAACAAAAAAAAACATGGATGGAATCACCATGTGACTCAGCTATCCCATTCCTGGGTATTTTCCCGAAAGATCTAAAGTTGGCATAATACAACAACAAAGCCACATCAATGTTTACAGCAGCACAATTCAAAATAGCTAAATTGTGGAATCAACCCAATCAATAGATGAGTGGATTAAGACAATGTGGTACATATATAAATATAATGGAGTTCTTCTCAGTCATTTAAAAGAATGAAATTATGGCATTTACAAGTATATGGATGGATATGGAGAATATCATGTGAAATTAGTCAAACTCAGAAACTCCAAGGTTGGATGTTTACTCTCATATGCAGAAGCTAGAGTGAAATGAAAGAAAGGGGGAGGGAAGGATAAGATTATGTAAAGAACCAATCAAATACAATTTAATAGAGAGCTAAATAAAGTCTATTAGAATAGAAGGATAAGTGGGGGAAGATGGGAGGGAAAAGAGGGAACCATGAACTGAAGTAGATTTTCATGCATGTATGAGTTTATTGGGAATGAACCCAACAACTGTGTATAACTATAAAGCTCTAATTAAAAAAAAATAGTATGTAGTTCTGACCTAGTTAAAATCATGGTATGTAATTTTGTCTTACTGGCTTCACTTAATACTGTGGGGGCCCAGTGAATACTAGGATTGAACCCAGGGCCTCATGTGTGCTAAACAAGTGCTTTAGTACTTTTAATAGGGGATACCTCTTCCTTTCCATTAATAATGTTTATTGTTGTTTATGGCTATAGAACATGGCATCATTTTAAAGTATTATAATTAGGAAAGTTACTCTCTTACATATTGAATTTATTTCCATTTTCACCATATAAAAATGCTTTTATAAATATATTTACATTTTTAAAATAAATTCCCATAAGTGAGAATATTGAAGGAGACAAAGCAAGAACAGTGACAAGTATAATAGGAAGGTGACCTTTTTAAGCTCTTTTAATGTTTTATAAATCTCAACCATTATGAAGGGATTATATAGACTTACCATGCCATCTGCAAAGATTGGCTTTACTTTCACTGTACCAAAATATTATCAGTTATTTTTTCTAATTTAATACTAGCACTATTTATGTGGAAAATGTGTTTGATTTCTTAATGATTAACAGTTTGATTAGCTCTTTTGTGTTGGGGGGCTTTGGGGCATTTTTTGTTTATTGGTTTCATGATTGTTGTTTTTATTTATTTTGATTGAAAAACTCTCAGAATGGCTCAAAAAAATTTTCTGAGTCATTTCATGCAAATTGCAGGCATGCTACCTGCTAAATACTTTCACTCCTAAATACTTTAATTCATATTTCTTATAAACAACGACCGCCTTCTACATAACAATAATACAGTGTATTTCTTTGGTAGTATTTAGCTCTTTCACCTTTTTTCATATTACATTCGCTTCCTAGTTCTCCGTCTTCTCTGTAGTAATTTTGGATAGGTATATTTTCATTATATTTACCTTAAGATGACTATGTAAATGTGAAGCCATGTGTTTTACAATGATTACTTCTCTTATTCTCCCCCCAAAACTTTCCCTCTGGATTTAATAACTAATATCTTGTTTTCTCATTCAGTTTTTCTTTATTTAACACTAATTTAATTCCAAACTTTTTTCCTTGGACTCATCTAGTTTCATATAATCAGATGCTTTAGGTATTCTATCAGTTTAATCTTAAGAAAATCACCTCTGGAAGTTTCTAATCTATACTAATCTGGATAAAGATAACCTTTAAATTTATAACATAACTGTCCCTTTCCTTCTCCAGTCATGATCATCCTGGGGGTGCCTCTGTCCCTTTCTATATTGGTTCCTTTACTTCTAGGGTTTTTTTTTCCCCCTTCATTTTAATGGATCATATCCCCTGGTGGATTTTTGAGGAGTATCTGGGAGAGGAGAATTTTGAGACCTCTAGCGTATGAAAGTATCACTATCCTGCCCTTATACCTGATGATAGTGTAGGGTAGGCAAGACTCAAGCTGGGCCTGAAGATTAAGTTGGCAAAAGGTACATTTCCAGGAGTTAAGCATATGTGTTTATTTAATAAAAGTTTTACATGAAAGAAGTGGTAAAATCTAGATGCTTTTTTACTAGGTTAAACAAAGGGAAGCAATTATGGGAAAAAAAAGTAAAAGATATGGGGAGGCTAAAGAAGATGAGAATTATTTTAACAGCATTTTTTTGTACTAAAATTTGCTCAACTTTGACTCCCTGTCTCCAGTGATGTTTCTTTTTTCCTGGAATAAGGAAGACATCTTTTTTTTAAAAAAATATTTTTTTGCTGTTGATGGATCTTTATTTGAACCCAGTGCCTCACGCATGCTAGGCAGGAACGCTACGCCTGAGCCATAACCCCAGCCCCAGGGAGGACATCTTTGATGTGGGATTTTTATCTCCTACTTTCAAGAAGAGAGGGAGAGTCAGAATACTTTCCTTGTTCTGCTGTTTTTCAAGTGCCTTTAGGTCTAAATAATTGTTATGCCAAAATGGCATATTTGGGGGTGGCATATTCTACTATTCTTCAGTAGTTTGGGTATAGTTTTCTTTTTGAAAATCATTGTCCATCATAATTCTGAAGGAATTTTTCCTTGGCATTTTGGCTCTCAATATCACTGTGATTTTTTTTTAATGTATATAATCTTTTTTTCTTTCCCCTCTGGAAGCTGGTAAATTCTTTTTTTAACTCTTTACTTTTTTAAAGAGTTAAAATTGTAGTGAAGGTAGTGGTCAAAGGCCTTATGTACATACTCAGAGTTTCCAAATTGCTTTTCAGTTGTTCTTCAATATATACAGTCTGTTTAAGAACACCATAAATAGACCTAACTCTTAATAAAATAAACTTTAATCTCTCTAACTGTAGCCTATACTTCTTGATTTCTGGTGCCAGCAATTCCAGGCCTTCCTGTATTCTTCGAATTCCATCATGTTGCTTCTTGGGTTTCCTTGCTGCTGGATTTTGATTCAGCTTGCTTGAGTCTATTAAGTCTTCTACTTCTTGTACATCTACTTTGTCTGCCAACACTTAATTCCCAGAATTAGCTTCATCAAGGGAGTTTTCCCATCAACACTCATCTAATTCTCATCTTCTTCCCAAACTGTAACATCGATATGTACCTTACTCTGCTCCAAATCCTTGCTGGGTGTAGTGATACACACTTGTGATCCCAGTGACTATGGAAGCTGAGACAGGAGTACCTCAAGTTCAAGGCCAGCCTCCGCAACTTAGCAAGACCCTTTCTCAAAAATTTTAAATAAATAAATAAAAAGGACTGGGGATGTAGCTCAGTGGTAAAGCACCCCGGGTTCAATTCCCAGTACCAAAACAAACAAATGAATGAATCCCATGTCCATCTTAGGGTATAAATGCTTTTTTAACATGAAAATTTCTAATATTTGTTGCTATTGTTTTTACCATTTTCAATTCTTAATCATAGTCTTTTTTAAAAAATATATTTATTTTATGTACTTATTTTTTTTTAATGTGGTGCTGAGGATCGAACCCAGCACCTTGCACGTGCCAGGCGAGCACTCTACAGCTGAGCCACAACCCCAGCCCCTCATAGTCTTTTTTTAAGGAAAAAGTTATATGTTATGTCTTTTATCTCAGTTAAAGGTTCAAGAAGGCTGACACTGTATCATGGACTTCTTTGGTATTCTTTTCAGCACCAAGCATAATGCTCAATCAATTCTTGCTTAAAATAATGATTACTTTGCACTATTGAGTGACAGGACTTAGGGAAAAGGTCACTTTGTAGTTTGTTTTTTGTACTTATTGTAACAAATTTCCAAATTAGTCTTATATTTCAACTTCACTAATGATAGAGTTATTTTTTAAATGACTCATTGTTCAAATGTACTTTTGTAATTCTTCTTTTGAAATTGCCATTTGAAGTAGTTTAATAACTAAGAAAATAAACTTTAATGTTTTCTATTACCCCTATGTTAAATCTTATGTTAACTAGTTTAGACAGCTACATTTATCAGATTTGGTTCTGGGCAGCTTTGGGCTATTTCCATAAATTGCATCTACTTTGGCAAGTAAAAATTTGTTGCCCTCCGACACATTCAGAATCATTCACTGATATTGAAGGTAGTTCCAAGAAAGAAGTTCCAGAAATATTCAGTGTGAAGTAGCATATTTGAAATTAACATGAATCTTTGTAGGAAACGACTTTGTAGAGGACACAGTGATTTTTAAATATTTTGAAAGTTGTCTTTAATGTGTCTGTTTTTTAACATTAGTTACCCCTGCAGTTGAGATTTGAATCTTGCCTTTCAAGATGTTACTAGTCTAACTAGATACAGTGGCACATATCTGTAATCCCAGCTACTCATGAGGCTGAGGCAGGAGGGTCCCAAATTCAAAGCCAACATCAGCAACTCAGCAAGACCCTGTCTCAAAATAAAAACTTAAAAAGGGCTGGGGAGTAGCTCAGTGGTAAAGCTCCCTGGGAATCAATCCCTAGTAGCTTTAAAAAAAAAAAAAAAAAGATGTTACCAATTTGGATAAAATCACCATGACTTTGTATCTCTGAGCAGAAGATCTGGGGTAGGAAGAAAGAATGAAGAACTTTCTCTATGTACATTTCTATATCGTATGCTTTTTTTTCTTTACAGTGAATATATATTATTTTAATGATTTAGATAACTAATAAAATTTGACTTACAAAATCTCCTCACTTGTGGAGAGAGGTGAAATGGTTGATGGCTATTTCACAGAGATTTAGGCTGAAGGATGCTGAAAAATATAGAAATATTATTCTTTATAAGTTGGCTTCAGGGTCTGTGAATTCCAGTTGCTGAACTGAGAGTTTAAGAAATACTACCACAGGGGCTGGGGTTGTGGCTCAGGGGTAGAGCATTTGCCTTGTGCTTGTGAGGCATTGGGTTCAATTCCCAGCACCACAAATAAATAAGCAAATAAAATAAAGATCCATCAACAACTATATATATATATAATATATATATATATATATTATATATATATATATTATATATATATATTTTTTTTACATACATACACACAATCACACACACACACTACTATAGTGAAAATCTTTTAGAAACTATGAGTTAAAAGTATGCTGGGGGGGGGCTGGGGTTGTGGCTCAGCGGTAGAGCGCTCCTCTAGCATGGGCGAGGCCCTGGGTTCAATCCTCAGCACCACATAAAAATAAATAAATAAAGGTATTGTGTTCAACTACAGTTAAAAAAAAATAAAATAAAAATATGCTCAATGCCAAATTGTGCTTTATAGCCAATATTTCTAGTGAATTTTAGTATATTTTCTGCAATTGAAGGAGAAATCTCATATCCTAGAATCGTACTGATCTGATTTTTTTTTTCCTCCCTATTGGAAGATTTCTTGTTCTCTTCAAGGTCTAACGGTTTGGGTCCAAGATACTTCATATTTATGCAGCCGGGCTGGACAGGTCCTCCCTGTCAGTATTCAGATGAATGGTTGGATTCATGAGGGAAACCTGCTCTGTCCATCATGCTGGGATTTCTGTGAGCAGTGTCCTCCAGAGACAGATCCCCCAGTGGCTAACCTGACTCGAGCGCTTCCACTGGGTGAGTACTCTTTGTGGTTGGAACTAAGAGGGAAAGTAATGAGTAACACAGTGTTGAAATTACCTTTATAAGAGCCTGGAGCAAGTTGAGTTGCTTCTCTCCTGGTTGCAGCTTGTAGCGAAATCCTTCTTCCTGCCATTATAGAACTCTAAAGTAGTAAGGAGACAGTTCTTTAGAGTTAGAAGGAGGATGGAAAAATCTGACTTGAGAAGAATGCCTTCCTCATTATCAATTGTTCATACTGAGGCTCACAACCCATCACTAAGATTGTAAGAACAGAATTCATGAATTCTCAATTAAAATTGTGGCTTAAATGAACTATGAGTAAATCTATGGCAGCACAGCATTTTAGAATATGAACAACAAAAATCTCATGCAGTGTTTTATTTTTTAACTACAGTTATTTTTAAAAATGAAACTGCACTCACAACCCTTTGTCTCTTCTGTGCTCTGGTTGAAAATACAGGGCTACATTCAGTTTACACGTGAAAGTTTTTCCACCTCTAGGATTAACTTCCTTTCTTTTCCAAGTCCTAGGGGCTGTAGCAGAGGGTGAGTTTGGGGAGATTAGTACTTACGTTGAGGGTCTTCAAGACCACCTCTAGTTCTGTTGGCTCAATAGAAGGACTCACAGGACTTGTCATACTTAAGGCTTAGCCTTGTTCAAGCAAAAGGATGTAAAACAAAATTAGCAAAGGGAAAATGTGCATAGGATGAAGTCCAGAAGACAGCAGTTCCAAGACAGTAGCTAAGGACTGTCTTTGCAGACAGAATTACTAAGCCTGCCAGGTTCAAATTCTTTTTTTTCCACAGTATTTTAGTTAGCTGAATTTTCTGCAGTTCTAATAGTAATCACACAATTAATTATTTGAAATTCTATAAAGCCTTACACCTTTTGATGTAATATACAGTAAATAGTGATAAATCTGCTCAATTAACTTTTGATGTGGAGATGATTGGAAGACTTAGTTTTCTTACAGTTGTTATTAAATTACGTTGGCTAAAATCCATAAATAGATAGTTCTGATGAGTTCTCGTTCTCAGACCTAATCCCAGATTTAATTGTAAGAAACTATTACCATCTCATTATCAAAGAGACAAGCAGGGATTCAGACCACTAGCCTTTGAGTTGAAATAAAGGGAGCATTAACTCCAGCTGGCAAAAATTCTTTGGAATCCAGGAGAAGAATGTGTAGGAATGAGGAGAAAGCCAGACCCAGTTAAGGGCCTTTGAAAAGTTCCCACCTAGGAGCATGACAAAGACTAGGGAGTCTGTTGAAAAGAGGTGGGCAGCACTTGATCATGGCACTTTACACTCTACTCCAACCAGCTGGCACTTTACACTCTACTTTTTATCCTGCTTCCCTCTTTATCAGTCCTTTTTCTGAAGCCTTTGTGTTGTGGTCTTATTTCTTTTCATGTTAACTTGCCAGTTCAATAGGAGGCAGGCTCAAAAACATTGTAAACTTCAAATTACTAACACTGATATTGAAAAATGTGCAAAAATATTATAAGAATGGATAATTTCAAGCATTACTTTTATAGTTTGTAAGCATCACTGTTGAAATTCTAGAATAACACATCCTCCCATATTTGCTAATATGTGTGAATAGAGCACACACAGAGCTTTAACTGAACATGTTAAACTATGAACTAAGGACCTGAACAGACTTTACATATGCTATTTCTTTTAGGTAGATTGTTTCTCTTTAATACAGTTTTTGTTGACCAACAAATTGTAAAAATGTTGACACTTGAAATGTACTTGTATGAATAATATTAATAATTATTAAACAATCATCCCTAATCTGTCTTCTGAATTAAAGTATTTTTAAGTGTGACTTTAAAACATTAAAACTGCTGATATTCTGGAGGAAGTGTAATGATATTTCTCTCCCCAAATTCTTCTGATTTTTGTCATTGTTGTTGGTTTTCTCAATGATTTGTTCATATAGCTTCCTTACAGTTGCAGTGTCTTTTAAGAATGTTAAACTTGGGGTTGTGGCTCAGTGGTAGAGCACTTGCCTAGCATGTGTAAGGCACTGGGTTCAATTCTTAGCACCACATATAAGTAAATAAATGAAATAAAGGTCCATCAACAACTAAAAAAAAGAATGTTAAACTTATCTTCTTTTCTCCTTCCTTTTCCATACTCATTACTTCTAAATGCTTGAAGCAATTAAATAATTGTTCTGTATTGCTCAAGACAGTTTCCATTATTGATTACGAAATCAGGAGATAAAGACCTGTGTTATAAGTAACTCCAGCCAACTCCACACTACCTGATGCAGTAGGCCAGAAATTTTTCTAACAGAACATTTGTGTTAACGGAAATATTCTGTAATTCACATTGTCCAATTCAACAATATAATAGTCATTGGCCACAAGTGACTATTAAACATGTGCAATGTGGATACTATGACCAGAACTAAATATTTATTTATTTGTTTGTTTGTTTATTGTTCCGTGCTGGGGACTGAACCCAAAGCCTCATGCATGCCGGGCAAGTCCTCTACCATTGAACTGTACAACCAAGCTCTAAGATTTTAATTTAACTTTAATAGCACATATAAGTACTGGCTGCTACTATAGTGGACATTTACAGCTCTAGGTCAGAGGTTCTCAAACTTTAGCATGCATCAGAACCATGTTAAAACACGAAGAATTTGCATTTTTAATAAGGTCCTAGGTGATGCTGATATTGGTCTAGGGACCATACTTTGAGAAGCACTATTTTCTATTAAGTGGACTTCTCATAGGATTTGTATACAATTACATTTGTAACAATTACATGGTGATTCCATTGGGAAAGAATGGAAATTTCCCATAGGTTGCCTACGTAACATGCCATGAGACAATTTTTTAAATGATACTCAACACTAAAATAGATGCTCAAAGAGTGGTCTCATGCCTTGATAATTATCATTCTGTTCATCTGTAACTGAAGATCAATTCTATTTTTGTTACCTTTTAAGCAATTTAGACTTGAACTTAGTGGTTCTTTGAAGACCCATCTGTAATTTTTTCCACTGCCCATCTCTTGACTTGAGTCAAGATTTACCTACAAGAGAACTTTTTTAAAAAACTGATGCTTGACTCACAGTTATCCTATCAGCCCACAATTCTTCAAGTTCTGTAATTCACACTTCTTTTATCTCTACTTGAATTGTGGACATTCTGATGACAACTTCAAAATTCCCATATAAGATCTTTATTGTTCAAAATATAAAAATAAAAACTCATCATAAATTAAGCTTAGGTTGGCCTTGTCTCAACTGCAATAAAAATATTTTCATTATGAGAATTATTCAGGGAAGCATTTTAGCCTTGAGAACAGCTCATAAATAATTTAAAATATATTCCTAGTGCCCAAAGCCCATCATCTGCTTTTTCCAAATCAAACCTTGCATGATATGGATGAATGGGTAGATTTCTAGAAATTGGGGACCATCTGTCTTAGTTTGACTGGGTAGGCCTCATGTCTCCCCTCCTGGTGTAATTATTAACAGTGCTGTCTTCTATTCTTGAACTGTACTGGTTTGGAATAATAAATTATATGGTCACCCTACTTATAAGGGACAAGTAAGGATAAAAGAAAAGAGTTCTTTCTCAGCACAGCGACATATCTCTGTAATCCCAACAACTCAGAAGGCTAAGGCAAGAGGATTGCAAGTTCAAGGTCAGCCTTGGCAACTTGAGAACTGTCTTAAAAATAAAAAGGGTTGAGGAGGTAGCTCAGTGATAGAGCACTCCTGGATTCAATCCCCAGTACTAAAAAAAAAAAAAAAGGAGAGAAAGTTCTTCATCCATCACAGAATAACCAAGTTCACGTACCATCTTTACCTTTGCTGGTTACCACCCTAAGACACTTCTTTCTTTTCATGGGTGCCATTTTATTATTACCTTGACTTGGTAGTTATCTTTTCTTCCTTTGTGTGTATATTCTATTTTTTATAATATTAAAAAACAATAACTGTGTGTTGGGGTTTCAGGAAGTCACTCTTTTTAAAAATTTTTGTTTATTTTATTAGTACTAGGAATTGAACCCAGGAGCATTTAACCACTGAACCACATTCCCAGCACTTTTTATTTTTTATTTTGAGACAGGGTAATGCTAAGTTGCTCAGGGACTCACTAAGTTCTGAAGCTAACTTTGAACTTGCAGTCCTCCTGCCTCAGCCTCCTGAACTGCTGGAATTTCAGGTGTGCACCACCATTCCTGGCCAGGAAGTCACTCTATTCTGCTAAGATGATTCTTATTCACCTCTATGCATCTGTCAATATTTAATTGGTATGATTTAATCACAAAATGGTTATGGAAAGTCAACTTCTTGTTTTCAACTCTAGATCTCTGTTCCTGCTCCTCCAGCCTGGTGGTCACCCTCTGGCTTCTGCTAGGCAATCTGTTTCCTCTGCTGGCTGGATTTCTTCTCTGTGTATGGCACTAGGAATGGAAAAGTGAAATTTAAAGAAAAGTGAATTCTCAACTCCTTTATCTCATATTCCTGTGAACAAAGCACAAAATCTGGGCAAGTGTGAACCTGTGCAATGGTAGAAGTGGCATTCCTGACTTTGGCTTGGGCCTGTTCACTACAATGGACCTTGAAGCAAAACTTCACAGCAGTCGCTCCTCATCAACTACCCAGCCACCTCAAAGATTGGAGAAGGAGAAGGAATTACAAGTCACCACATCTTGTACTTCAAGATATATAATCTCCCTGAAGTTTTCTTTTGAAAACAGGATAATTGGTGAAATTCCCAGAGTGATTACATACCTCAGCATTTTCATTAACCTAAAATGATAAGCAAGTTCATCCTGGACACCACAGTAACAAATAATAGCCAATTATTACAAAATTGTAAGTTGTGGATCTTGCCCTCAGAAGTATCAGTTGCCCTTTAATTTACAGAAAATAATGAATTAAAATTTCTATATCACTATTACACTTATTTTAAATTTGATGGCTGTATGTATAGTATACTTTTATTTGGGCTTAGTTTAGTTTGATTTGATTTTGGTTTCAAGACAGGGTCTCAGTATATTGCCCAGGCTGGCTTTTAGCTGGCAATCTTCCTGCCTCAACTTCCCAAGTAGCTGGGATAGAGACTTGTGCCATCATGCCCCACTTGTCCATAGTACATTTGTATCATTGTTCTCATTGTTTGTCCTGAAGAGTTTTAAACTGTTTTACTAAGTCTTGTGAATTCATTCCGCTTGCCTTTTTTGCCAGCTGTGTAGCAGTCTACTACTGAACTGTTATCAGTGTATCGTTAACCCTGTCTACTCACCGATCTTCAGTGCTCAGCTTCCATTTCATTGTCCATTAACTTAATAATGACTCCAAAAAATGTGGAAGCAGAGAGAATAAAACACACTGCCCGGCAAAAACGTTGAAGATGTGCAACCAGAAGAAAAAATTGTTGTACATTTTTCAGGTATTAGTTATGACAACTGTAATCCAATGAAGCAAAACCATTTATTTTATCCCTTTTGAACAATGTAGATGAAAGGAAATTGTGTTATAAACATGTATGTGGTTATTTTCAGTGGACTAAAATTGTTCGGGAAGAATTTAGAATACCTGAAAAATTTTTTATGAATAAGATGAAAACTGTATCTTTTACCTCCTGCTTTTGATAACTCTCTTACCATATAGATTTTGTGAAATAATTCTGTGGTACCAGAGCACCAACCCCATTTATCGATTCCTCTTTGAAATTTCTTTAATGAGAGGTGATGCCCAGTTTTTCTCTCTAAAGCTAATAAGTTCTGCAGCATTAAAAATTCAACCCTTGAAGGAAGCTTGTTTAGAAATTGTGCTAAATGAGCAAAGCAGCATAACTACTGTTTTGGCAGTCCCACATAAAGGAAAGTTACTTTTTAAAATACATAAATCTAAAGTATATGTTTGCATGAGATATAAATTGGAGGTATTTGTGGTATTTGTCATTGTGAAAGCTGGGGCCCCAAACATAGTTAATTTCAGTTTAAGAGAAAGAGTGGTCTGCTGGACAACACTCAGTATTATACATCCATTAAATTATGCAAGGTGAGAGAAAAGTAGAGTATATTTTTAAATAAATGTATAATTATCTAAACTTACATACCTATTATGATTATGTATCACCCCACAAAGTTGTATAAAGAACTTCACCAAAAAATCAAATGGATTAATAATATATTTGAGATTCACAGTGCTAGGTTTGACTATATTTTGACTGTTGTGCAGTAATGCCATTAGGTAGTATTGTTTCCAAGCATGGTGCTTTTTATACTTGAAATATATCTTTGCTTTATTTTTTGATATAATTATATTTGCACTGATGACTTTATGAAGAAAATATTATGGATGACACTTTTTGTATATATATTTATTAAGCTTGGAATCTGGTGGCCCAGTGTTTTATCTGCACAAACATGAAATGTGATGGAGTATGAGATTAAGAAATTGTGAGTTCCTGAAGGTAACTAACTTCATTGATGTCTCCCTTTCTCTTCAGTAAAGCTTAATCAAGGTTGTTTATAACTGATTCTGCATAGTGTACTTAGCAAGACTTAGAAGGACACTGAACCTGTAAGAAATTTTAAGAGAGACATTTTAGTCTCTTAGAATATGACAGTTTTGAAGCAAAAACTTTTAAAATCTGAGACAATGCAGAAATATTAGTCTAAAATTCAGCTGTGAACTGAAGAATTTGAAATTGCATACATGCTGGTATTCTGTGGTGGTTAGGCCCTTCATGTTAGGAAAAACAAAACCAGTTTCCTCTGTCAGAGAGATGGAGTGGGCTGCAGCTGGGGTAAAGTTAAGTGGAGCAGGGAAGAAGAATGCAGAGCTGCTAATTTGGGGACAATGAACTAGAGTCCCCTCCCAATTCAAAAAAGGTCAAGTGCTTATAAAAATTGACTACCTCGGTTTTCAGTTCAAACTTAGATTCATTTTGATTGTTTTAAGGTCCCAGTTATCAAAAATATCATAAAAATTTGTCTCAGGTTTTGAAGACCAGAATTTACAGGAAGGAAATAAAAGCCATGTCAGTAGCCTTGAGCTGACAGCTTTAAAGAAACTGGCAAGCAGTTAGGTAGTCATAATGTAGTTCTCTCTGGTATTTTCTCAGAAAACATTCTTTTTCCTTGCTTTTTTCTTAAAATCGGCAAACCTTACCTTTTTCCTATAAGATATTTATTTTTGTTAAGACCAAATGGATATTCTAAAAATGTTAAAATATGGTTAACATAAGTTTTCGATGTTTAAATAGTTTTAGGAAGATACATAAATAGATATTATCAGAGTATTCCATAAAATTTTATTGATATGCTTTTCAGTGAGAAGACTTACTGTTTGAGGCCATTTAAAAAACAACTAGATGATTTCTCAGAATCCTTCCAGCTGTAATATTCTATAACTAATTCTCAGCCACATTGCTTGTCACCACTGGCTCTGATCCACCTCCTGGAGTGTGCAGCCTTCATGTTGTGCTCATCACAGAGTCTTTGCTCAATGCCTTACTGCTGTCCATGTCTTTGGACACCTGTTGGACAGAGAAGAATCTGTCTCTGAGGGCAGTTGAGTGACAATCCCCAAAGAAGGAGACGGACTTAAGTCACAGCCCTACAGCTCTATTTCATAATGGACACTGGTCATTCCCGCCATGACCTTGCAGTCCAGGAAGATGAACATATTTTGATAGTCTATAGTTTTCATTCTGAAGAGAGAACTTTCCTGAAAAGAAGAATTTTTTTTTAAATGTATATTGGGTCGGGGGGAGGGGAGGTAGTGTTGAATTATTTTCTTTTATGTTTACACTTTTAATAAGTAAAATAGAAGATTTGAAAATTATTCTTTATTTATAGTAATGAACCTTAAGTGTAATATATTCCTTAGAAAAAAAACAATTTTAATAAAAAATGGAAACTAATTTGTATCTTGTCTTTACTTATTACCATCAATTTTTTAAAACCTGAATGAGGAATAAAAACATAGTTATGCTCCTTTATTTGAAGAAGAGTTATTATGAAATAAAGTTCAGTTTTTACCTTAATTTGAGTAATATTGTCCTTACAGAAAGGGGACAGGTCTTATGCAAAGCTATAGGGACTAGCCCTCAAATAGTTAAGCAGGAGAGAGCAGACCAAACCAATGCACAGAACAGTTTGTTCCATGCTGCAGGCCAGGAGTTTCATTGCGGGACCACCTGGAGCACTAAAGTACCACGTTTACATGGTGGCATCAGATAGACTGTGACTATGGTCATGGAGTTAGTTCTTCCTCATAACCTGAATGTAGTGAGAGAGAAAGTCCCCCAGGCGTGCCTTTCCAATGTACACACAGAACTATTCTGCCTGCGACACAGACTCAAGTATTTTGTGGAATTGATAGCTGTGTGACCTAATTGTTGAACCTAGATCTTTATGGGAATTTCATAACCTATAGATTTTAGGAGTTTTAAATATTCCATATAAATAGCTAAAACTATATACAATTAACTATTTAATGCAGCTGAATAAATCCAGTGTTATTTGTTCAGCATATGGAAGATAAAGCTGTATACATGTGTTACCTTGTTTACTTTAAGTTTTGTTGTAGACATAGAATATAGCTTCTTTAGATTGGTCTTTTGTTCACAATTACATATAGGTTGGTTTTTGTTCACAATCTCTCCACTAGATTTTTTTGAAATGGGAGTTTATTTAAATCAAATCCCTCCCCTGCTCCCCGACCCCGCTAGGAATTAAATCCAGGGAGTAGCTACCACTGAGTTACACCCCAGACCTTTTTATTTTGTTTTGAGACAGGTTATCACAAAAGTTGATAAGCCTGGCCTTAAACTTGTGGATCCTTCTGTCTCAACCTAAGTTGCTGGAATTACAGGTGTGTGCCACCACACCTAGCTCAGAAGTTAATTTTTTAAAGTTAAAAATAAATTGAACAGGCTGAGCATGTTGACACATGCTTATAATCTCAGTGACCCAGAAAGCTGAGACAGAAGATTCACCAGATTGGACAGGGGAAAACGGGGAAGGGAGGAAGGGTTGGGATGAGAAAGACAGTGGAATGAATAGGACATAGCTTTCCTATGTTCATATGTAAATAATGACTACAGCATGTACAACCACAAGAATGGGAAGTTATACTCCATGTATGTATGATGTCAAAAATACATTCTACATCATATATAACTAAAAAGAGCAAATAATTAAAAAAAAAAAAACTGACGGGGTCACCGGATACTAAAAAAAAAAAAAAAGGTAGGGAGTTCTGGGGATGTCGCTCAATGGTTCAATCCCCGGTTTAAAAAAAAAATCTTTTATTTCAAATAGTTTTTTTTTTTAAATTTTATCTGTTTGTTTTCAGTTATCCTCTTTAGGAATTCCAGTTATGTATAATCTTTAGTTCCTGATTTTTATCTCATTGATATATATATATATATATATATATATACAACTAAATATATATATATATATATTTAGTTGTAGATAGACACAATACCTTTATTGTATTTTTACGTGGTGCTGAGGATCATACCCAGTGCCTCACGCGGGCCAGGTGAGCATTCTATCACTAAGCCACAGTCCCAGCCCCTATTTCATTGTCTTTTTCTCTTCTCTGTCTACTCTGTTCTATACTCTGTTTTCAACAGTGTATTCTCCCTTATGCTTCTTTTGTTTTTGCTCTATTTTCTGCAGTTGTGCTCTCTGTATGGCATGTTTTTCCTGAGCCTACAACAACTGTCAACATCTTCAAGGCTGATGATTGGACACTGGAACTCTGGGTATCAGTGCAGCTGTCTCTAAGCATGTCAGTCTTCATAATTTTGTTTGCTAATAGCAACAGCAGCTAAAAGATGAGCCCTGTTTCAAATCTGCCTTCTAAATATTGACAGAACCTAATTACATTCCGAATCCTAACTTCAGGGGAGTCTCAGAAACACATACCCTCTACACACAGCAGGAAGGAGGAATGGATGTTGACTGCACTGACCCACAACATCTATCACAGTGTTCTGTGTTGTCAATTCTTTTTACAATCTTGTCACTTGTGAGCAGAAGTTTAAAATGATTCCTTGTATGATTTTTTGCCTTTGGTGTTATACTCAGAAGTCTTCCTTACCCCATTATAATTTTTATTTACTTTTAAAAGTTTAGCCTTTTTCTTTAGAAAATATTGAGCAGAAATAATAAAATAATAGTTTTACCACTCTTAAAAATATTATATATAGTGATAAAACTACTATTACTTCCTCTGTCTCCTCCACTTCCATCCCTCCAGAAGTAATCTGGAGGGATTGAGTTGGTATATACCTTTCAGACTTTTTTTACCATTATATATACACATATAAATATAGAACAGACATTCATATTAAAAATAAAAGTAGAACTACCCTATACATACTATATATAGACATAGCTTGAAATTCCTACAAAGATGCTTAAGGTTCAATACATCTTTCCAGATCAGTAAACTTATAGTTTATATGATTTCATGATACTCAGAAGATATAGCATTCCTTATTTAACTACCCCCTCACTAATGGGCATCAATGTTATTTCCAGTACAATTATGTCCTATATTTTATTGTGATTTCTTTAATTTTCACATTATTCTTTAATATAGCAGGAATTCATTTTGTTGTTTAGCCTGAGGAAGGATTCCAACTATATTTTTTCCAAGTAGTCATTCTAGTATTGTTTATTAAACCAATAGGAAAAGACTTTCCAAGGGCCAGGTAAGATATTCCCTGGAAGGAAAACAAAATGGCTTAGTGCCAAAAGAATTCAAACACAAAAATCCAAAACTCATCCATCCCAGAAACTTCTCTATCCCTTTCTAGTATTTCCTTCAAATTAAAGGGGGGGAGAAGCATATATTTCTTAGGTTAGACAAAGGTATTCATCCATTTTCAAGAAAACTGTTACATTCTCTCTTTAGAGACAGGATTTTTTTCCCATTGTAGGCAGATTTTATTGTGAAATGAGATATGATATTCCTGGTTTTTACTCTACCCAACATAGGGAAGTTTATGTTCCTTTCTTCCTTTCTTTCTTTTGTTTTTGTTTTTGTGGCACTGAGGATTAAACCCAGAGGCTGTCTATTATTCAGCCACATCCCCAGCCACTTGCCATCTTCCACACCTTTTTTTTTGAGACAGTCTCCCTATGTTGCCTAGGCTGACCTGAACTTGTGATCCTTCTGTCTCAGCCTCTAGTCACTGGAATTATAGGTGAGCACTACCACCTCCTGCAGGGAAAAAAGTATTCTAAATTTATTAAAGACAGTAGAATTTACAATCATGAAAAAATATCATAATTCACTTAAACATATACAGCATTAGGTGGGGAGTACAGAGGTGTTTTTAGTCAATATGATATGGTTCCTAATCATGTTCCATCAGAAATAGATGTATTATTTCTGATTGTAATTCAGAAGACAGAGGTAAGACATTCTACCTGGGATCATAAAATACATTTGGAAATTTCACTCATCTACACCAAAGGGACAATATTTCTCAGTCAAGTTAAGCAAGACATTGTCTCAATTGAATATGTATTTATTTTTCTCTAGAAATTAAATAAAACAAGTGTTTCTCTCATATTTGGAAGCTAGAAAGGAAAAAGGAAAAGAAAGATTGGGGATCTCATGAAAATCAAAGGGAGATCAGTAGCTTCAAGGAAAGGGATCAGGGGGAGAAAGAAGGAAGGGGAAAGGGGAATGATATTGGCCAAGTTATATTGTGTACATGGATGAATATGTAACAACAAATCCCACCAATATATATAAATATAATGTACCAAAAACTGGAAAATGAAAAAACTAAACTATTATGTAAGAGGGTCATGATATCCTACTATAACCCCAGTGACAGGAAGAGGCTGAGGCAAAGAGATCAAGAAGGTCAAAATTCTAGGACACCCTGGGCAACTTGGTGAGATCTTGTCTCAAAATATAAAGGGCTGGGGGTATAGCTAAATGGTAAAGCACCCCAGGGTTCAGTCCTCAGCACTGAAAGAAAAAGACTAACATGACAAATGTTATGTATATTTCACCATAATAAAAATGTAAAAATAAACAGTCTTCAGTGGAGCATTTTCCTCATATAATCATTAATGCTAGATACTATTAATTTCTAAATATTTTTATCAACTAATAGGTGACTGTATTTGCAGTTTTGATTACTTGTAAGATTGAACATTTTTCTTACTTACTAGTGACCTGTACTTTTTTCTATTGATATTTGCATCTTCAACTCCTTTGACCGTTTTGTCATTAGGTGAATTTGTCTTTTTCTTAATGATGAGCACGTGCTCTTCACGTGTCTTAGAAATAGGAAACCTTTGCTCAACCTGGATACATGCCTTTCAGGTTCCCTCTCCTTTTCCTGGAGCATCTCAGGTCTAACCCAATCCAACCACATCCTCCCTCTTACCTTCAGTGCCTCAAGGGGGTGACTGTTTCACAACCTTTTACCTCAGTGATTTCAAAGGCAAGTTAGAAGTTTTCCTTAAATATCTTCCCTTGTTCCTTGTTTTTGCACCTTGAAGAAGAAAGAAGAAATCAAGGTAAATTTGAGATGAGATTAATCCTCTCCACTTCCTCATCTCCTCTCCTCCCCTTTCCTGGCCTCCCCAGACACTCTTCCCTTGTGCTTCCAGGTGAGAGGCCCCTTCCTGATTTTAGGCATGCAGCCTCACAAGGAGCTGATGCAGAGTGCAGGCCTGAACTGCTGGTGTTGAAGGCAGGGGAGTTTCTCACCCCATTACTGGCACACCCTCATCTGAATGAAGGAGCAGATATAATCAGGAATTATCTCACAGGAATGTTGAAAGGATTTCTTGTGGTAATACTTGTAAAACATCTATCACACTGGCAAAAATAACCAAAACAGCTTCAGCACCATAGTGAAAGCATATATAACCCGGACGGGAGCAGACCTCACAAATTCAGCCAAACTTTTATTTAGCAGCAGGGTCAGGAGTCAGATGGCTCACTTCCTGAGTGAAAGATAGCCCTGATTACAGGGATTATAGGGGATGTACGGGGTTTATATAGGTTGCATTGGGGGGTGTCTTGGTCCTTGAAAACTTTAACAAGATGTGGGCAAAAGGCTGAAAATATCCGAAACTTGTTTTTACTGGGCACAATTTTTACTGAATATATCAATTTTTAGACAGTTTTTTTTACAGGACAGAGATGAAGAGTTCACGGTTCAAAGCCCAGGACTCATCTCATCCCCTGGGGTCATTGAATTTACACGGGGACAGGACTGATGTGTAGTTTCACTGTCACTGGGAGTGAATTTATTGGGGAAAGGATCCTTCCTCCCAGCTATCTTGGATTGATAGTTATCTGCCTTCCAGGGCTTATTCTGTCACGGGGAGTTAACTGATTAGAAGGATCAGAGTTTTGGCTTATCTCTCCCTCTCTCCTCCCAGGACACACACTGTCTTGGGGAGTTTATTAATTCCATATGGCCGTGATCATAGTGACAAGAATGCAGAAACAAAATAGTATCGCAGGTATAAAGTATACAATAAAAAAATGGCACACTTACTCACATATACCCCGAATTTGGGGAGGCTTATGTTCCCTATAATGCACTATTCACTAGGATGAGGAGTACCTGGCATTATCAAACACCACCAGAGCACACAATTTAGATGACAAGATTCCTATTCACCTTTTCCCTGGCTCCTGATGCTTCATGGTTCTTCCTCTTCACTCAGGGCCTCTGGGATGACCCTCTGTGGCAGTCAACATTATTATATTTGTACTTCTGACCCCTGAGCAGTTTTCTTTGTTTAGGTTTTGCTTCTCTCTTTATGAGTTGTTACTTTGTGTGTGTGCATCTGCAACCTGTTTGGGAGCTGTTTGAAAACAGGCTTGTCGGCACCAGCTGTGTGAAAACCGGAAGGCTCCAATGGCACATAGGAGTTTGCAACATTCCTCTGAGCCAGCCAGAGACCTGAACAAATAACACTGCCTTAAATAATAAATGGTGGACTTCTTTGATGTTAATGGTACTTATCTTAGCTCCTGCTGCCATAGCAAATTCCTATAGCTTGGGTGGCTTAAATAACACACATTTATTTCTCAGAATTCTAAAAGCTAGTAGTCCAAGATCAAGGTGCCGGCCAATTTGGTTCTTGGTGAGGGCTCTCTTCCTGGCTTTGCCCTCACATGACAGAGAGCAAACAGCAAGAGTGAGAGAGCAGGCTGGTATCTTTCTTCTAAGGACACTAATCCTTTTGTGAGGACTTCATGTTCATGACCTGGGCTAACCTCCCGCTCCAAAGCCCCTGTACAAATACTGTCTCATTGGGGGTCAGAGCTTTGTAAGAATTCCTGGGGCATGGGGACAAATACATTCAGTCCATAGCAATGGTTATTTTTCCCTCTAGCCAAAGTAATGTTAGTAAGAGTTTTGTTTTGGGCTGGGGATGTGGCTCAAGCGGTATCGCGCTCGCCTGGCATGCGTGCAGCCCGGGTTCGATCCTCAGCACCACATACAAAGAAAGATGTTGTGTCCGCCGAAAACTAAAAGAATAAATAAATATTTAAAAAAAAGAGTTTTGTTTTTTAGTTTTGTTGTTTTCATACTGAAGGTTGAACCCAGGGGTGCTTACCACCCCCAGCCCTATTTATTTATTTGTTTGTTTATTTTTGAGACAGTTTCTAAGTTGCTTAGGGCCTCACTAAGTTTCTGAGGCTGGCCTTGAACATGGAATCTTTCTGTATCTGTCTCCCAAGTCACTGGGATTATAGGTATGTTTTTTAAATTGCCCTTCTGTTCTTAAGATTGTGAGAACCAGGGAAAAGGAACACAGCAGACTCAGACACAAAGTGCAGACGGATGCCACCCTTCACCTCAGGTTCAATCTTACAAGTAATCAAAACTGCAAATACAGTCACCTATTAGTTGATAAAAATATTTAGAAATTAATAGTATCTAGCATTAATGATTATGTGAGGAAAATGCTCCACTGAAGACTGTTTATTTTTACATTTTTATTTTTTATTATGGTGAAATATACATAACATTTGTCATGTTAGTCTTTTTCTTTCAGTGCTGAGGACTGAACCCTGGGGTGCTTTACCATTTAGCTATACCCCCAGCCCTTTATATTTTGAGACAAGATCTCACCAAGTTGCCCAGGGTGTCCTAGAATTTTGACCTTCTTGACCTCTGTCCTTCTCTTTACACACTACCCTGTCTTCACAAAGCTTTCCCCATTTTGTATAATTCTGTCCTTCAAAGTTATAGTCATAGATCCAATCTAAATAACTTATGCCTTCCTTTTCCAAATTTATTATTGTTTTTTAGTTGTAGATGGACACAATATCTTTATTTATTTATTTTTATGTTGTGCGGAGGATCAAACCCAGTGCCTCACATGTGCTAGGCAAGTGCTCTACCACTGAGCTACAACCCCAGCCCCCAAATTTTTGTTATAAAGAAATGTTCTTAGTTCTAGATCAGGCAGAGATGTTTCCAACTGCCACCAAGCCCTACTGCGAGAAATTGTAAGAACTTATCTCAGAACCTGGTCCTTTCCTGGCTAGCATCTGTAATGGCTCACTAAACTCTTGTTTCAGAGATCCCTCAGTCTCAAGAATTTTGGATTAATGGTACTTCAGGCTCACCTTTGGCTTTGCCATTCTTAGTAGCAAATGTGAAACATGTCACAAACACAGAGCTTGTTATAGTCAACTTTATATTTAGTGTAACCTATGAATTAAAAGTCAAAGTGGTGGCTGGGGGTGTAGCTCAGTGGTAGAGTCCATGCTTAGCTTATGTGAGGCCCTGGGTGCCCTCCCCAGCACAGAGAAAAAATTCAAAGTGGCATGCATGCTACAACACTGATGACCCTTGAAGATGTTATGTTAACTAAAACAAGCCAGACACAAAGGACAAATATTCTGATTCCATGTATATGATGTACCCAAAATTATCCAGTCCCTAGAGACAGAGATAGAATAGCAGTCACTAGGAGGTTGGAGGGGGAGAGTGGAGATCAGTATGGACTGATAAAAACGTTCTGGAGATAGACTGTGGTGATGGTTGCACCACAGTATGAATCAGCAAATGTCACTGAACTTAAAAATAATAAATTTAAGCTTGACACATACCTATAATCCCACCAGCTTGGGAGGCTGAGGCAGGAGGATCTCAAGGTCAAAGCCAGCCTCAGCAATTTAGCAAGGCCCTAAGCAACTCAGTGAGACCCTGTCTCTAAATAAAATTCAAAAAAGGGCTGGGGATATGGCTCAGTGGTTGAGTGCCTCTGGGTTCATTCCCTAGTACCCCCCCCCAAAAAAAAGTGAATTTGTGTTATAAACACATTTTTTAAAAAATAATGCATTGGGCTGGGTTTGTAACTCAGTGGTAGAGTGCTTTCTTAGCATTTTGAGGCACTGGGTTTGATTCTCAGCACCATGTAAAAATAAGTAAAATAAAGGTATTGTGCCCATCTACAACTAAAAATATATTTTTTAGATTTTTCAGAAAACATAAACAGGTAAAAAGAAGAAAAGTAAAGTATACTTAAAAAGTTATTTCTACTTAATATATCATAAACTCCTTTCCAAGTCATTGGTTCCTAATACCTTGCTAAAAAAGTTCTTTGAAGATTGAATGATATTCATTTTATTTTAAAACTATTCTATAATTTATATAATTAAGATCGCATTAGTGAATAGTTTTTATTTTCCTTTTTCTTCCTTTCTTTTTATTTTTAGTGCTGATGATTGAACCAGGGTTCAATTACATTCATGTTAAGCATGCCTCTACTTCTGAGCTATATCCCCAGCCATTTTTTTTTAAATTATTAGAAATATTACTGTAAGGGGCTGAGGATGTGGCTCAAGCGGTAGCATGCTCGCCTGGCATGCGTGCGGCCCGGGTTCGATCCTCAGCACCACATACCAACAAAGATGTTGTGTCCGCCGAGAACTAAAAAATAAATATTAAAAAAAAAGAAATATTACTGTAAGAAAATTCTTTTTTTTTCTTATCTTTTTTTTTTTTTTTGTACTAGGGAATAAACCCAGGGTAGTTTTATCACATCACTAGCCCTATTTTATTTTTTATTTTGAGACAGAGACTAAGTTGCTTAAGGCCTTGCTAAATTGCTGAGGCTGCTTTAAACTTTCGACCCTTCTGCCTCAGCCTCCCAAGCTGCTGGGATTACAGGTGGGCACCACCACACCCAGCTAAGAAACATTCTTATAGCTAAATATTTATGACCTCAGGAGGTAGGTATTTTTACAAAAGGATAAAATGACTCTGACCGAAGTGGCTCATGTCTGTAATCTCAAGAGGCTGAATCAGGAGGATAAAAAGTTCAAGGTAAGCCTGGGCAATTTAGTGAGATCCTGTTTCACGAAGGAATGTGGCTCAGAGGTAGAGAGCCCCTGGGTTCAATCTCCAATACAGAAAAAAAAAAAATGGCAAAATGGCATATACTTACAGATGCTTATTCAGTATCTTGACTGTGATGGAGATACACAAACCTACATATGTGATAAAATTATATAGAACTAGACACACATCAGCACACAAACACACACAAATGAGATTGAGTAAAATGGGAATTCTGAGTAAAATTGGGAGAGGCTGCTTGTGACTGTGGCTTTTTTAATAAGATGCTGCCATTGAGGGGAACTTTCTGAACACTCAGAAATATATTAACAAAAGTGAAGCCCCTGATAGATCTAGTCCACATGGGTTCTTGAACTAGACAAAGATAAAATGGCTCCCTTGGTTTATTTAAGGGGTTACATCAAAGGCAGGGGTAAGGTTTCAAGGGCAGAGTCTTACTTCATGATGTCTTGCAATCAACAGGTTGATTGACATCTTGGCAGGTCACACCCATCTCAGGTGCTGTGTGGGATCTTAGGCAGAGTTTGAGAGGGGAAGTTCACCTGCATCAGGAGGTCAATCTCTGTGGGGGGAGACCCAGGGAGTTCCCAGTGCCAGACTTATCCCCTCCAGAGGCTACTATGTGCAACATAGTCCACACACAGCCCACAGACAGCTCCTGACAGGGAACTAGGTAAAGGACTCATGAACGCTCTCTGGAGTATGCCTTACAACTGCATGTAAATCTACAGCTATCCAAAATAAAAGGCTTTGTGGGAGGCCATCCTCGCACGTGATTTGAGTTACCTCCCTGGCTGGGTGAGAGGCGCTTAGACACAGCTGTGTCAGAGCTTTCCCCACCCTTCTCCAGGTCCGAGGGCTTGTCCATGCAGAGGCGTGAATGGCCACTGCCCCGAAGACCCAATCATCGCCCCTGACCTTGGGATGCTGCCCCCCTTAACCTTTATTGGGTGGGATTTTCCCTGGAATTTTTTTGTTCCCCAATAAAAGCCCACTCCCTGGCTGTTCTCCCACACCTCTCCCTCCCTCCCTCTCTCTCTCTCTCCTCTCTCCTCCCTCCCTCCCTCCCTCCCTCCCTCTCTCTCTCTCTCTCTCTCTCTCTCTCTCTCTCGTCTCTTCTAGAAACCTCGCTACCGCATTAGGTGGCTGGAGCTGGAGCTAGAAGGAGCCGACCTGATGCTGGTTTAAAGGTAATTAGAGTCTTGTTTCTTTAATTCAAAACTCCCTAGCAGCTTCTCACGACTGGAACCTTTTTTCATGAAGCCGGAGCGGGTCGCGGGCTAAAAGGTTTAATTTTTCTAAATGTAAAAAAAAATTATATGCACATCAACATAAAGAAATTGCTGGGTTAAAATCATTGTTTTAAAAGTTTCAGTATATGTTACACACCAGAAAAAGACACACACACACACACACACACACACTGATATACAATATATAATATTTCATATAATATGATATAATATTTTATATAATATATGATACATAATATATAATATTATAATACCATATAAATAGCATACAAATAGCATATTAATAACAAATAACAAACACACATATAACACACATATAACACACACATAACATATAACACATATATCACGCATCACATATTTCACATATATATCACACACATATCACATATATATCACACATATATGTCACACACATATATCACACACCACACACAGTGTACACACAATGCATACATACAACACACATATAACACACATATATAATACACATAACATATAACAAATATATAGCACACATATGTAACATATAATGTAACATATAACACACATATAACATATAACATATATGACACACATATATGATAGCTGTGCATGTAACACATTTGCATATAGTGCATGTGCATATAACACATGTATATAACACATGTGAATAACACATACATATAAAACGTGTATGTGTGTGTGTGTGTGTATATATATATATATAATATACATACATACATATATATATACACACACATATATATACATACATACATACACTCTTGCCAAAGTGTAAGAACTCTACTGCACAACACTGAGTATTTTAGAAATAACTTCTTAAATTATTTCTCATGACTATTGAATCCTCCCAAGTCTTTATGTTTGTTTGTTTTGTGGTACTAGGGACCAAACCAGGGTCTGAGATACATCCCCTTTTTAAAACTTTTTTATTTTTTGAGACATGATCTCATTAAGTTGCCCAGGCTGGCCTAGAACTTATGACCTTCCTGCCTCAGTCTCCCAAGTAACTGAATTCCCTCAAGGTTTTTTAAACTAGGGGCACAGAGTCATTTCTCCTCTTTCCCCCTTACTTCCATGTGGTGCTGGGGATCAAACACACCAGGGCCTTGTGCATGCTAAGCAAACACTGCACTACACGCCCAGTCTCATTTCTCCAATTTTAAGTAAAAGTTTTTTCACTTCTATTCCTTTTCACTTCTATTCTGATAAACTTTCCTTAAGGGGAGACCAAAAGATCTTTCTTTCTGTGCTTTAACAGCGCTTCTCATAAGAATCACCTGTCCTAAGAACCACACTTGGAAAAGCAAGCAGTTTTTCATCTTAGAAGTCTAAGTCACTGTGACCTTGGAGCACTATGATTTAAGTGAACTATACTTTGAGTAGCATCATCTGAGAGTTTGTTAGAGCTGCAAATTGCTCTGGCCCCACCCTAAATTTTTTGAATCTGTTTCTGGGCTTGGAGCCCAGCAATCTGTTTTAATATGCTCTCCAAGCATTTAGAATTGGAAAACTATTATTTGTAAAAGATATTGATGAATATCATTATATTTTCTCCACTTCCTTGCCCTGGATACCATATCAGTTCTATGAGACAGACCCTTTATCCCTTTATGCTCACTCTTAAATCCCTCACAACTAGAACGTGTTTGGCACAGAGGGGTACTTCTAATTGTTTAAGGGAGAATTTAGAAATGAACCAAACTCTGTGTCTTTGCTTCCCAGCTGATGGGCCAGAATCCCACACCTAGCTCTGGCAGTGTTTTACATTATAAGGAGAGGACTGGTGGGGGTTGAAAGGAAGACCCTGTCCAGAGCTAATTTTTTTGGTACAGTTTCACACGTGTAGGGGATCAGAGGCTTGGGAGTGTTTGTTGGCCAATAGGTGTAAAAGGATGGCTATTATATGCCTTAAACCGTAAGCACATCAGTCAAGAGTCTGTCTTTGAGACTGCTATTCAAACAGGCAAGCAGCAAGTGGAAGAAAAAGAAGTGATGTGGAAGCTTATAGATGATCTCAAATGTGCAGTAGCCCTTCTCCATCATGTGACTTCTTCCAAGGGGCCTCAAAATAAGTGTATAATGAGTTTCATCTCCTTGTTTTTCCCCAGGCTTCCTCTGGAGGAGAGGACAAGAGCAGGACAGGCAGAAACAAGGAATTTTGAAATTTTTCATGGGTCTCATTAATCTCTGCTAGAACAGTTTAGTTCACTGATGTTTTCCAGAATGGAGAACATTCCCTGACACCTACTGAGTAGGTGCTCAGTAAATACTTCTTGAATGAAAAATGAGCAAGAGGCCCTTGTCTTATGACACTTGTTCCAAAAGGCCAAAACCTTCTAGAATTGATCTGCCTCCTAGTCTAGTCTTTTGGGGCATTGTGAGCCTAGAAAAGACTCTACAAGCCCAGGATCCTATTTGTAACCACAGCAAGCATGGAACCAAGTGCCCAAGGCAGCCAAGGACGATGGTGAGGCCTGCAGCAGTAGCTCTGGATTTGACAAACCAGCTAGGCATAGGCACAGGAATGTCAGTGTTTGAACAGGAAAAGAGTCACTACAGCTGATTCCAAGAATGCTTTCGCTTCCCTGAGAGTCTTCACGCTTATTGCTAACTGGATTCAACTCGATTCCACAGAGAAGCTCAAAAGACACACATATAAGAGCTCACATGGGGATTTACTTAGCAGTCTTTGGAGGAAGTCAGTGTTGACTCAGGATTGACAAAGCAGCACTCTCTCCAAAGTCCCCAAAGAACACCTAATTGAACAGGGAGCAATTGCAGTTATCCCCACAGCAAAGCAAAGCAGATCAACTGTACTTGGGTGAAGAACATGTTAAAAATCTCTAGGTTTCACTTGAACCACCCTCTCCATACATATAGTCCAGATGTAATTCAGAAGAATGACAAACTCAGGGACATCTCCATTGGCTGTGCCCTTGAAGGCATATGGACCTGCTTCCTGGAACCAGAAAAAGCAGCTTTTACTTGTATTCTCTGCCAAATCACCCTTCCCACCTCTACACACAAGGTAGCCTGGCTGGCAGTGTTTCCTTGGGACCATGGAGCTGATTTGGGAGTAAAACTGTATCTCTCAACATGCTGAAATCACTGGTACACAGGGCTCAGTTGACTTAGCCTCTGCATCAGTTTCTCTAAATGAGTGCCCTTAACCAACAAACTCATGCAAAACTCATCCCTCCAGCATCTCCTGACAACTTGCTACTTAATAACCCAAGAGTAGCATTTGGACACACCATTACTGGGAAGCTCCAGGCCAATTTTTATTTTATTACGAAAGACATTGTATATAGCATACAAGCTTATGAAATCATTTTACTATTTATATTTCTCTTTCCCCCATAACAACAACAACAAAAAGTTTCTCCTGGAAATGCTAAATGTTGTGCTTTCCACATTTCCTTAGTAAGCAGTGATTTTAAATCCAGCTCAGCGTTTCAGATTGTGTGTGTGTGTGTGTGTATGTGTGTGTGTGTATGTGTGCGTGCATTCTGTGGTTCTGTGGTATGTCTTATCACCACAGATACACTCTGTTCTCGCTTGTCTTGAATCCTGGGTAGGTGGAAGACATAACATCTTCCCAGGTTCGTCCTTCCTGTTTTGTTTCATTATACCCTAAAACCAGTGGATTGTGAAACAATCTCCTGTGTGTCGGGCCCAGGTCTGCCCCCAAGGCTGATAAGATTCAATGGAACTATTCAGCTGCTTCCCATGCTGCACTACAAGGCTTCAGAGTATTTGCCTCCACCAAGACCTTATGATGAAGCACTTTCTCTTTTATAAATCTTGGGATTAGCAGGGCCCGTGCTTTTCACCCTGTTGCAATGTAGATTCACTGAAAGCTCTTCTTTCCTTGAAAATGTTTAATGGTTTATTGATTTATTTTTTTTACCATTTAAAAATTTGTTGTAAAATACCTATAACACTGCTGTTTCAGCCATTTCTAAGTGTACAGTTCAGTGGTTTTATTACATTCCTCATGTTGTACAACCGTCCCACTGTCTAAACTAATTCATCACCCCAAATAGAAACTCTGAACCCTTGAGTAATAATTTCCCATTTTCTCTACCCTCCCTGCATGCCCTGTAATCTATAATCTACTTTCTGTCTCTATGAATTTGCCTCTTCTAAATATTTCATATAAGTGAAATAGAACATCTGCTGTTGTATGCCTGACTTCTTTCACTTAACATAAGGTCTCAAGGTTCATCTCATGTAGCATGTGTCAGAACTTCATTCCTCTTTATTATGAATAATAGTCCATCCATATGGTGTTGGACACATGCTTTGGTTGTTGTGGATACTACTACTCTGAATGTTGGTGCACAGATGCCTTTTTGAGTCTGATTTCAATTCTTTTACATACTGTATGTATTAGGAATGGGGTTGTGAGGTCATAAGGTAACTCCAAGTCTAACTTTATTATTTAGTCAGTTTGTTATGGAGGGAGAAATAAGTACCATGTAGAAATTTGTGGTATTGTGAGGACACAGACAAACGACTCAGCACATGTTGCATAGCCTCTCTCCGTGATGACAGCAGTCTCTGAGAAGTTTAATGAGGTGGGGCTAGGACAATGCTGGGGTGGGACATTGGAGGGAGCCATTTATGTGAACTCACGATATTGCTTAAGGCCTTGGTAGGGTTCATTTGCTGTCCAGCAGTTTGTGGTTTCATTTTGTTTTCATGAGAGAAGGACCTATACAGTGGCTTGTCTTTATTGAAAAGAAGAAACACCTTTTGAGTAAGTTAGTTCAGGCTCACGGTGGGTCAACTAGTGAGGCACCAGCTTGTAAAGGGTTCCACAGTTTGAGCATTGTTGGGTCTCTCCTTTGTGCAGCCAGAACCAGGTGACAGCACTGTTGTCCTCACAGATGCCACTCAATATTCACTTACTGTTGATGAATGGGACCAAGTCAGGGCCTTCTGTAGTACTGGAAACTGGGGGTCATATACTCTATGGGCCCAGGCTCTTCCTTGCAGCCATCATGACCTCCCATAACCTCCAGTTACCTGGTCATCTTCAGTAGGAACACCACCACCCAAAGCCATGGAGCACAGGGCAGCCACCCCTTTGGAATCTTGGGACCTGTGCTGGCAGCATTCTAGCTCCACTCTGTTTATTTTGGTATTGAGGATTGAACTTGAGCTATTTACCACTGAGATACATCCTCAGCCCTTTTTATTTTTTTTATTTTGAAACAGGATTTTTCTAAGTTGCTTAGGGCCTAAGTTGCTGAAGTTGCTAAGTGGTTGAACTTACGATCCTCCTGTCTCAGCCTCCTGAGTTGCTGGGGTTACAGGTCTGTGCCACCCTATCCAGCAGAGTGGTTTTATTATTTTTTTCTTTTTTAAAATTTAAATCAGTTTTTATTTAAGAATTTCTAACATTGACAACTCTTATAAAAAGCATCCAAGCACAGGACACGGAATTGCAGCAAACAGCATTCTTCTGGGTTAGGGTTAGGGTTAGGGTTGTTTTCCATGGGAGACCCAACACTATTAAATCACATGTCTTCTGGACTGCTCTTTATTTTCACTACCGATGAAGCATCTGTCTCATTCTTTTTCCTTTTGTTATCTTTGGGATAGTTCACATCGCATACCCAGCATCAGGGGCATGCAGAATTCCTTCTACTAGACGAACACCTCTCATACACTGAGTCACTGGATTTCTGTAACACAGCCCACATGCCCCTGCATCCAAGAGCAGCCCAGCTACCTCTGTGTTCCCACAAAATGGCCTATTAAAAAAAACTATTTATTTTTTAGTTGTAGATGGTCACAATACCTTTATTTTATTTATTTATTTTTATGTGGTCCTAAGGATGGAACCCAGCGTCTCACATGTGCTAGGGGTGCGCTCTACCTCTGAGCCCCAGCCCCAGCCCAAGTGTGGTTATTTTTCAAAAAGTTTTAAAGGCCTCACCACTGAGGGTTTCGGGCAGTTGAAGCAGAATAGAAGACATATGGGTAGGTAGGAAGGTGACATAAGACAAAACAAGAATGACCAAAAGTGACTCTCCAGATTTTAAATTCCACTTACACATTCTTTTGTCTCACACACACCGCTATTAAATTGATTATCAAACTTATCTACAGGTCCATAAATAACTTCCCTCCTGACTGGACCTTAAGAAAAACAAATCTGAGAATGCTTTTCCTCCACAAATATATTTTTTATGATTTATAGTTTTAGGATCTGATTATTTCATCCATATATCATACTATCAATAAAATCTTCAATGTGAGGTGGGGTGGTGGCTCAGTGGTAAAACACTTGCCTCACATGTATGAGGCACTGGGTTTGATCCTCAGCACCACATAAAAATAAATAAATAAAGGTACTGAGTCCATCTACAGCTAAAAATATTTAACAAAAAAATTTCTTCAATGTTACACAAATGTAGGACTGTTTAAATTCCCAAAGCAGAATGATGAAATCCCCAGGGAGGGAGATATAGAAGGGCTTAGGCCATCAGAGCAAGATGGTCGGTGAGGAGGTCGGGGACAGGGCCAGAACAAAGGAGCATGGAGAGGGGTCTTCTGATGAGGTCATCACTTGACAAACGTGCTCATGGACATAAGCAGGGGACCCAAGCAGACAGACGCTCCATGCTTGTGCTCTTAAGTGGGAGATCCAATAGAAAAACAAAAACAGATGCGTGGACAGAGGAGGCACCAATCAATAATTGTGAGGAGCGTGTGGACAGAGGAGGAGGTAAGGGAAGGAGGAAAGCCAGAGATCATGAAAAGAACAGGCCAACACTCCCCACTGGATTCCTAGGCCTAGGGCCCCTTCAGAGAAGTCTAGCTCTGTGTCTCTATCTCTTTTCAATAAACCTACTTCTTGCTTGCTATATTTGTGTCCTGTTCTTCAATTCTTTGCTGGACGGAGTCAATGAACCCAGGACCCCTCGTCCAAAAGGCTTTCAACTCAACAGGACTTTCCCACCTCAAGACAACAAAGAAAGTTGGGGACAACTGAAGGTACATTTCTTTAAATAACCCAATAGGAGACAGTGCAGTCAGTCCCAACCAAGGAGCCCTGGCTAAGTGTCCCTTTCCTCAGTGGCTGTTTACGCCAAAGATTGTGTGGTCAGTTTGGACCAGTGGACAGTGGCCAAGCACACATGAGTCAGGGATGAAAGCTGAGCAGACTGCCTGCTGGGCGCATCTCCTTTCAATTTTGATTGCTGTGCACCCTTCTGCACATAGAAGTAGAGTTCTTACCTTGCCAACAGAGCTAATCAGTCTTCAAGTGTTTACTTTGGCTCCTGGGAAGCCCAGGACCCCCATATTTCCAACACCATTATAGTATGTACATACACGAGAATGTGCTTGCACATGCACACATGCACAGAAACTTGGTGTGTTTTGTTATTTTGATTTCCCTGAATCTAGAACAGTGCCTGGCACAGAATATGAACTTAGTAAACATTTGTTCAGTTCGAGAATGAATGAATATGCCAGCACACAAACCACGCTCTAGCAATAGGCATTTAGATTGATTCATCTTTTTTACTGCCATAATACTGTAATAAAGATTCTTATAAATTTATTTTTTCCTGTATCTACAATTATTTCCTTAGAATAAAATCCTAGTGATTGGATTTTGGAATTATTAATTTATTCAAGACATCTTATGTGAATAAACACAAATGGCCAACAAATATATGAAAAAATAATCAACATCTCTAGCAATCAGGGAAATGCAAATCAAACCTACACTAAGATTTCATCTGACTCCAGTCAGAATGGAAATGATCAAGAATATAAACAATGATAAATGCTGGCAACTTGTGGGTGGGATTGGAGACTGGTAAAACCACTCTGGAAAACAGTATGGAGATTCCTCAAAAAACTGGGAATAGGACCACGACATGACCCAGCTATCCTATTCCTTGATATTTTCCCAAAGGATCTAAAATTGACATAACTACAGTGATGCAGTCACATCATTGTTCATAGCAGAACAATTCACAATAGCTAAGTTATTGAATCAACCCAGATGCATGAATGAATTAAGAAATTGTGATATAGATATAGATATAGATATATAGATATATATAATTTTTTTGTTTTTTGTCAGTTGCCTGTTTATTTGTGTGTGTGTGTGTGTGTGTGTGTGTGTGTGTGTGTGTAGTACTACTGAACCATAAAAAAAGAATGAAATTATGGCATTTGCAGGTAAATGGATGGAAATGGAGAATATCATGCTAAGTGAAATTAGCCAAAGTCAGAAACTCAAAAGATCAAATGTTTTCTTTAATATGTAGAAGCTAGAGAAAAATAAATGAAAAAGGGAGAGAAGAATATGATTACATAAAGAACCACTCAAATATAAATTAATAGACAAACAAAAGAAAATGTAGTAGAGGAAGGAGAACAGGAAAGGGAGGGAGGACGGGAGGGTAAAGTAGGAGGAGGATGAACTGAAATCAATTTCCAAGCAATGTGAGTTTGTCAGGATGAACCCGACTACTATAAAGCCCTGATGAAAATAAAATAAAATAAAGCACCATTTGCATAATTTGCAACATGCTTTCTAGAAAGCTTGTACAAGTTTTTGCCCCTGTTATGAGAATACTTATAATACTAATACTGCAATTGAATATCAGTGCAAAATATTTTTTCCAATTTTACAGATGACAAAAGGTAGCTTGATCTTTTGATTTAATTTGCTATGACTTATGAAATTTACTATTTTCTATATCTATAAGTCACTTTTTTGTTGTTGTTTTTTTTTTTTGTGAGTTACCTGTTTATATTTTTTGCCTGCTCACATTTCAGCATGGATGTGCTGGGGTTTTCTTATGATGGTAAATGTACCTAACATAGAATTTACCACTTTAACCATTTATAAATGTCTGGTTCTGCAGCATAAAGTACCTTCCCCTTGTTAGGTAACCATCACCACCATCCACCTCCAGAACATTTTCATCACCCCACAGAGAAATTCTGTGCCTGTTCATCACTTCCTCCTTCCTTCTACCCCCACCGCTCTACTTCCTGTCTCTGTAAGTGTGACTATTCTAGGGATCTCAGATAAATGGATAGATCATACAAGCTATCCTTTGGGGTCTAGTTTATTTCACTTATCATAATAATATTTTCAAGGTTTATCCATATTGATGCATATGTTAGAATTCATTTCTTTTTAAGACTGAATAATAGTCCATTCTATATAGATGTTTTTTGTCAGTTGCCTGTTCATATAGATGAATGGAATGAAGAATATTCCATTCTGTGGCACATTTTGTTATCCATTCATCTGCCAATGAACATTTCAGTTACTTCTACCTTTTGGCTACTATAAATAATGCTGCTGTGAATGTTGATGTGCTTTTAATGCCTTTAGATCTATCTGCAGGAGTGGAATTGCTGGATCATATGTTAATTACCCACTTAATTCTTTGAGGAATTGCTATAGTGTTTCCCTCAGTAGCTGTACCATTTTAAATTCCCATCAACTAGGCATTAGGGATCCAATTTCTCCATATACTCAATAACACTTTTGTTTCCTGGTGTTTATTTGTTTGATAATAGCCATCCTAATGGGTGTGAAGTGGTAGCTCAATGTGTCCTTGACCTAAGTGCTAGGTTTCTCTTTTTTATTTGCAGGATCACTTTTTTAAAAAGAATGAGATGATAGCATTTGCTGGTTAATGGATGGTAATGGAGAATATCATGCTAAGTAAAAAAATCCAAACTCAGAAACTTAAAGGTCAAATGTTTTGTCTCAAATGCAGAAGGAAAGGATAGGATAACAAAGAACCAATCAAGTATAAATTAACAGACATTAATGTTTTCACGTGTTTATTGCAAACATGTTCTCAATTTTGTTGTCTGCCTTATAAATTTTATGTAATCAAATCTAGTAAGCATTTTATTGGCATCATCTAAGTTTACTTGCGTTTCCCTCTCCTTCAAGCTGGTAAGTATTAGGTATATTTTTTCTTTTTTTGTTCAATTCTTTGATCTATCTGAAATTAATATTGGGTAAGATGAGATAACAGTCTAATCCATGTGTGTTCCCCATGGTTATAATCAATGGTTCCAGCATCGCTTATCAAGTAAGATTTCATTTCCCTGATTCATGACCAACACTTACAATGGACACCAAGTTCTTTATATACTCCAAGATCTGTGAGGTGCCTCCCAGATTTCTCTCTGGGAATGAAGAACTTACCTGCCCAGCTGCTGAAGCGTGAGTGGGAGATAGCCCTACTCATTGTCCCTCCTTCAAGGGACAGATTGCATCCAATGAGTGGTCACTACAGGCATACAAGCCCAGCCAGTGTATCCCAAAGAAAGACAATTTTGAAAGACTATATGTCCTTTGGGTTTACTGAGCTTTTGTTGGGCCCCTACCTCAGGCGACTCCTCTCTGCTCTTCCCCTCCCCTTTCCTTCCTGTCTAGGACATTTATCCCCAAATCATTCCCTGTAAACATCCTGTGTGTTGATCTCTAGGGTCTCTGTGTGGATGTTTTGTTTCATTAATCTATTGATTTTGGTACCACGTATTTTGATTTTTTTGTAGTTTTCAAATACAAGGAGCTTTTTGCATTCTTAGTTATCATCTGAATCCATAGATTTATGATGTCATTTAGTAAACAAAACACCATACAAGGACTTCAGTGGTAAACTGCTTTCCTAAAACATGTGAGGCAAGGTCCTCACATGTAAACACACACACACACACACACACACATCATAACACAAAAATATTTAGTTCATAAGTGAACTCAAACATTATCTTTCATTTAAAACTGGCATCTTGAACCAGGCATGGTGGGCCTATAATTGCAGCTACTCAGTAGCTAAGGCAAGAAGATGCAAGTTCAAGGCCAGCCTGGACAACACAGTGAAACTCCATCTCAAAAAAAAAAAAAAAAAAAAAAAAAAGAGGCTGGAGTTGTAGCTCAGAAATAGAGCACTTGCCTGGCGCATGTGAGGCACTGGACTTGATCCTCAGCACCACATAAAATAAATAAATAAAAATAAAGGTATGGTGTCCATATACTACTAAAAAAATATTTAAAAATTTAAAAAACGCAAAAGTGAAATAAGCCAATCCCATAAAACCAAAGGCCAAATGTTCTCTCTGATATGTGGATGCTAAGACTCAATAAGAGGGGTGAGAAGGGAAGAGTAGAAGTTCTTTGGATTAGACAAAGGGGAATGAAGGGAAGGTATGGGGGATGGGATTAAGAAAGACGTTGGAATGAATCAGACATAACTTCCCTATGTACATATATAAACACAACACCAGTGTACAATCACAAGAATAGGAAGTCATACTCCATGTATGTATAATATGTCAAAATACACTTTACTGTCATGTATATCTAAAAAAGCCAAAAAATATTAATAAAAAAGCAAAACAACAACACACTAACATCTTCCTTTCCCATCAATCTCAACTAACAAGAATCTAGTCTAAAACAGCTAAAAAATTGAAAAAGGGAAAAATCAACAAAGTCGACAAGCTAGTAGGCTCTTCTAAAGAAAACTATGGGTTCACTGGTAAATTCTACCAAACCTTTAAATAGACACCACTCCTTCTCAAACTCTACCAAGAAGTAGAAGAGGAAGGAACAATTCCCAACTCATTTTATGGGACCAATATTACCTTGATACCAAAGCCAGACAAAGATATCACAAGGAAAAACTAAGACTAATATCTGTTATGAGTATAGGTGTAAAACTTCTTAAAAAAAAAAAAAAAAAGAAGACTGGGGCTGGGGCTGTAGCTCAGCCACAGAGCATTTGCCTAGCACACGTGAGGCACTGGGTTTGATCCTCAGCACCACATAAAAATAAACAAATAAAATAAAGGCATTCTGTTCATCTACAACTACAAAAAGATTTTTAAAAAAAGACTAACAACCCAGATTCAGCAGCACATTAAAAATATTATATGCCATTACTACTGGGATTTATCTCAGGAATACAAGAATGATTCAACATATAAAAATGGAAGCCTAGGGGAATGCTAAGATGGCGGCGATGGGAGTGCATCACCCCAGTACGCCGCGTCACTGTGCGGGAGAAAGACAAGGTGAAACAGCTGAAGGCTACCTTGTTGGGAATTTCCAGTGAAATTGAGGTGCTCCAGAATCTAGAGGACGGATTTACATCGCGCGGGGTTCGACTGCGGGGGCTCGGTTGCGGGCGATTTCTCCGCACAGAGGGTAGCAGAGCCTGGTCGGCGGACCACCCGGCGGATGGAGTCTGCGGCGCGCGCTGAGTAGCGGCGAGGTACCGGAGCGGGAGTACAGCGATGCGGATTCTGGGGGCTCCTACCAGCGGTGCAATGGCCATGCTTAGTGCTGAGTTCCGGCTTTGAGACAGAGGAGAGAATCGGTCCACTTCGGTTCTCGACACCAGTCGGACCACGGAGGAGGACAGCAGCCGCCATCTTGGAGAGCTGATGTAATCATCCCTGTTTTCTACTGATCTCAGCTCATTCAACTACGGAACAGGTGATTTCAGGCTGGTATTTGCCTGCATCTCGCAGACAGATTGCTCAGGCTCGGGGCTGGAGAACCTGAGGAAAATACTCCTCGGGGCTCGCTCCTGGCAAGGCGTACGCGGGCTTTGAGCAGCCGGATTCTGGTTCCCCGGGCTGCTTTGGCCCAGGGCTGGGGAACCTGCGGGGACTGCGTGCTGAGGCCAGCTCCAAGTAGAACGTGCGCTGAGGGGCGGCTGGGCTCTGACTCCCAGAACAGTTTTGGCCCGGGGCTGGGGAGCCCGCGGGGACTGCGTCTTTGGGCCTGCTCCTAGCGGAGCGTGCACCGAGCTGGGAGAGTTTGGAGCGGCCGGGCTCGGGCTCCCGGGGCTGCTTTGGCCTGGGGCTGGGGAACCTGCAGGGGTCGCTCTGTGGAGCCTGCTCCTAGCGGAGTGTGGCCGGGATCAGAGAGGCCGGGTTCTGGCTCCCGAAGCTGCTTTGGCCCAGGGCTGGGGAACCTGCGGGGACTGCATCTCGGTCCAGGTCCTTCTGGGTGCTGTGGGGGCCTGGGGGGCAGAGTGGAGCTGCCTCCTGTGCCCAGAGCAGGCCAAGTGACCCGCCGGCGTGGTATCACGACACCCCAACTGCAGCTGGGGCCGAGGAGAGTAGCCGCCCTCACCTGGAACAGGACCAGCGACCCGACGGCGCGGTAGCCAAATCACCCCATTTGGAGTGGGGGCTGTGCAGAGCCGCCGTCTGAGCCTGCAAGGTAGGCAGACCTGCGACCCACTGGCAGGACAGGCCCGGCAGCCTGCCAGTGTGGGTGGACAAGTAGCACCGAGGCAGTCACGTCACACTGGTTGGAGTGGGGGTGGAGCAGAGCCGCCGCCCGTGTCCGGAAAAGGCCCAGCGACCCGTTGGAGAGGCAGTCAGGTACCCCCACTGGGAGTGGGGGCTGAGCAGAACTGCCGCCCGAGCCCACAAGGTAGGCAGAACTGCGACCCACCGGCGGAACAGGCTTAGAGGCCGACCAGCGTGGTAGACACGTCACATCAATTGGAGTAGGGGCGGAGCAGAGCTGCCGCCCACATCCGGATCAGGACCAACGACCCGAGGGCGTGGTAGTTACGTCTCCACAATTGGAGTGGGGGCAGAGCAGAGCCGCCACCCGCGCCCGCAGGGTGGGCAGACCTGCGACCAACCAGCGTGGTAGATAGATCACCCTAATTAGAGGAGGAGCACAGCCACTACCCGCCCTGCAAGGGAGATCTCCCAACTATACAAGAGCAATATAAATAAATAGGGGGAAAATTTCAAAAACACAACAGTTTCACCAAGCAGAAAGAAACGCGAGCAGTATGAAAAGACAAGGAAAGAAAGGACCACAAGCAATGCAGGTCAACTCAACTTTAGAAGAGGTAATAGCTGCAACAGATGGAATGTCAGATAAAGAGTTCAGGATATACATGCTTCAGATGATCTGGACTCTCAAGGAAGACATGAGACAGCAAAATCAGACAATGAAAGATCACTTTGACAAGGAACTACATAAACAAATACAGGAAGTAAAAGATCAATTTCACAGGGAGATAGAGGTAATAAAAAACAAACAAATAGAAATCCTAGAAATGCAGGAAGCAACAAACCAACTTAAAACCTCAATTGACAATACTACCAGCAGAGTAGATCACTTAGAAGATAGAACATCAGACAATGAAGACAAAGTATTTCAACTTGAAAAGAACATAGACAGCTCAGCAAGTCTGCTAAGAAACCATGAGCAGAACATCCAAGAAATATGGGATAACATTAAAAGACCAAACTTAAGAGTCATTGGGATACAGGAAGGCACAGAGCTCTAAACCAAAGGAATAAACAATCTATTCAATGAAATAATACGAGAAAACTTCCCAGACCTGAAGAATGAAACGGAATCCCAAATCCTAGAAGCCTACAGGACGCCGAATGTGCAAAATCATAAGAGATCCACACCTAGACACATTATAATGAAGATGCCCAACATACAGAATAAGGAGAGAATTTTAAAAGCTACAAGAGAAAGGAAGCAGATTACATTTAGGGGTAAACCAATCAGGATAACAGCTGATCTCTCAACACAGACTCTGAAAACTAGAAGATCCTGGAATAACATATTTCAAACACTGAAAGAAAATGGGTTCCAACCAAGAATCGTGTATCCAGTGAAATTAAGCTTCAGGATGGAAGATGAAATTAAAACCTTCCACGATAAACAAAAGTTAAAAGAATTCGCAGCTAGAAAACCATCTCTTCAATAAATCCTTGGCAAAACATTACAGGAAGAGGAAATGGAAAATAACATTGAAAACCAACAGTGGGAGGTAGGACAGTAAAGGGGGGAAGTAATCAAAGAGGAAAACAAATCAGGTTTAGTAACATTAATAAACAAATATGGCTGGAGGAACAAACCATATCTCAATAATAACCCTAAATGTTAATGGCTTAAACTCACCAATTAAGAGACACAGGCTAGTTGAATGGATCACAAAAGAAGACCCAACAATATGCTGCCTATAGGAGACGCATTTGATAGGAAAAGATATACATAGACTGAAGGTGAAAGGTTGGGAAAAATCATTCCACTCATATGGACTGCGGAAACAAGCAGGAGTGTCCATACTCATATCAAATAAAATAGATTTCAAGCCAAAGTTAATCAAAAGGGATAAAGAGGGACACTGCATACTGCTCAAGGGAACCATACACCAACAAGACATAACAATCATAAATATATATGCCCCAAACAATGGTGCAGCTACGTTCATCAAGCAAACTCTTCTCAAGTACAAGAGTCTAATAGACCACCATACAATAATCATGGGAGACTTCAACACACCTCTCTCACCACTGGACAGATCTTCCAAACAAAAGTTAAATAAGGAAACTATAGAACTCAATAACACAATTAACAACCTGGACTTAATTGACATATATAGAATATACCACCCAACATCAAGTAGTTACACTTTTTTCTCAGCAGCACATGGATCCTTCTCAAAAATAGATCATATATTATGTCACAGGGCATCTCTTAGACAATATAAAGGAGTAGAGATAATACCATGCATCTTATCTGATCATAATGGAATGAAACTGAAAAACAACGATAAAAGAAGGAAGGAAAAATCATGCATCACTTGGAGCATGAACAATAGGTTACTGAATGATCAATGGGTTATAGAAGACATTAAGGAGGAAATTACAAACTTCTTATGATATGATATGATTCTATACCTAACAGACCCAAAAGGGTCTACAAAGAAACTATTTTTGTGTTCAGTCCTTGAAATTCTCATTCTTATTTTGGATCACTGAGCATTTCAAATGTCCTTTTCTAATTTCTATGAGGATTTGGTGGTAGAAGGAGAAAGAGAGGTGAAACATGCTGATTTTCAGCCTTTAAGATTGAACTTCAAATCTTAGTATAGTTTTGATTTTCACTTCTCTAAGTGCTAGTGATGATGAGCATATTTGCATATATTTGTTGATTAATTTTATATCATCTTGGGAAAAGTGTCTGTTCAGGTCCGTGGCCCGTTTATTGAATGGGTTCTTTTATTTATTTATTTATTTATTTATTTATTTATTTATTTATTTATTTATTTTGTGTGTGTGTGTGTGTGTGTGTGTGTGTGTATTTAGATTTGTGAGTTCTTTCTATACCCTAGAGATTAGTGCTCTATCTGATGTGTGATGGGGCAAAAATTTTCTCCCAAGATGTAGGATCTCTATTCACCTCCCAGATTGTTTGTTTTGTTGAGAAGAAACTTTTTTAGTTTGAATCTATCTCATTTATTGATACTTGATTTTAATTCTTGTGCTGTAGGAGTCTTATTAAGGAATTTTGGGACTAATCCCATATAATTGGAATTAGGGCCTACTTTTTCTTCTGTTACATGCAAGCTCTCTGGTTTTATTCCTAGGTCCTTGATTCATTTGAGTGGAGTTTTGTGCATGGTGAGAGATAGGGGTTTGATTGCACCTCACTCCAGTTAGAATGTCAGCGATTTTTGAAAATGGCAGCTATTATGAAGACAACAACAATAAGTGTTGGTGAGGATTTCAGGAAAAATGTACACTCCTACACTGTCGGTGGGACTGTAGATTGGTGCAGCCAATATGGAAAGCAGTTTGGAGATTCCTTGGAAATTTGGGAGTAGAACCACCATTTGACCTAGCTATCCCTCTTTTTGGTCTATACCCAAAGGACTTAAAAACTGCATACTACAGGGACACAGCCACATCAATGTTTATAGCAGCAAAATTCACATTAGCTAAATTGTGGAAACAACTTAGTAGATGAATGCATAAAAAATGTGGCATTTATACACAATTAATATTACTCAGATACTTACCCTCTCGCTCAGTCCAGGAGACGCTAGTGCCCTTCACTACCTCTGTCAGAGCCTGGTTCCGACAGCTGGTGCCTCGGAGAGGACAGGCTGATCCTGCCTGCCTCCCATGTACCCTTTGTCACAGGGAGCGACATTAATGTGAGACCAAATAAAATCCAGTCATAGACATTAATAGAATATCTCAAAAAAGTATTTAATAAAAAGGCTAGCAAATACAGGGTCTTTAATGAAACTTTAATAAAATTTATGAGACAAGGAAACTGAAAGCACAATATTTTCTTAGGAACTTTTCTGTTTGGTGTTATTCTTTACAATATAGAAGCTTTTCCTAAGAATGCAGGGAGTATGAAATTTCTAAGGCTATCTTGCTGTTTTCTCCATTAAACCCCTTGTCTTAAAAAAATCTTGAATCTATATTAATCTTTGTAATTTTCTGAGTACCTGTATAACATATTTTTCTCAAGAATGCAGTGAGGTCGCTGTTTCCAAGAGCTCTTCAATCCTGAAATATAAGAAGTGTGTTTCCAGGCATTGAAACCCAAAGGCTCACCTAGACACAATGGAGTGAGCAGAATATATAAAAATCTCTCATGACAAATCTGAACTCTGCTTTTCCCAACCATGTGAAGTCTACTGGAATAAGATTCCAAGTAATTTGGCAGGTAGAAGCAAAATATATACTTTGATATTCTTCTCAGGAGTAACAACTGATGGCATCTTAATTTTGGTAAAATAATGTAAATGTTAATGTGAAATTTAGAAATAAGAAAGGAAAAGCTGATATGTGTGTAGCTACTAGGTGTTTTTCTTCCTTTTTTTATTTTTGTAAAGTAAAACAAAAGCTAAACCAAAAGGTTCTAGCTTAAGTTAGGTAAAAGCAAAGAGGAGAAAAAAGAAGATAATATAGCTAATACTTCACTGCCACCTGTAATTTCCAAAACAACTAAGAGCATTTTTATTAAAATTAACTTTATTGACATTTGCCGCGTCCGGCAAAATGGACCGAGTCCGGCGGGAGACGTCGGGATTAAAAGAGTTCACAGGACACCAAGGTTCTTCATCCAGGGGGAGACTGACTTTATTATCTCAGCTCATCCTTATATATTTCTTGCAGATAGAATGGAAAGTTACTGGTAGGCGAGAGCAAGGACGGAGGGGGACAAGTGGTTCTTGTCGACTCATACTAAGCCTTCAACCAGGAACCTTATCAGACCCAAGCAGGTCAGGACGTTCCCACATGACTGTTATAGGCTGAATATGAAAACAGAAACCACAAATCTTTCAAGGCCTTGGGAGCTGGCCTCTTTGGCGTGCACACAAGAAACCAGGGCCGGTACCAAGCCCCGGGGGCCAGGGGGAATCCGAGCCAGCAGTTCCCCCTCTTTTGTTTGTTGCACGTCAAAGGGAATCAAGTAGCCCCTGTCTTAGGTCGTTCACCGCCCTTACAGTGCTTACCCGTCTCTGGGGAGGCCCCATTCCCCTGTCTTAGGTTGCAGTGTAAGCGTGAAAGTTGCCCGTCTCTGGGTACTACAAGATCAGCTCATTGTTGTCAAGGCATTAAGTGGTAGCGATCCAGCCAGTCATTATTAGGTCTTTAATCAGTTCCGGTTCGACAAGGCATAGAGTCAGAGGAGAGGAATAATAAGGAAGAAAAAGGGGGCAAAAGGAGAAAGGCATGAAGCAGGGATCATTGTAGAAAAATCATCTTCGAATTGGTTGGAGACAAACTTCAGCAAGATCATCCTTGGTTTGTAGGCGTTGATAATGGACCTGTATCGGCTTAGAAGTCAGAATGTTAATTTGATCTTTAATAAATTGTGTCACTCTCTTAACAAGGCAGGGGCCTACAGCAGCTATAAGGAGGAGACCGAAAAGCGGTCCCATTACAGTGGATATCAAAGGAGGTTAGCCATGGGGTGTTTTTAAACCACTGTTCAAACCATCCTTGTTGTGCTTCAAACTCCTTTTGTCTTTTAGCCAATCTTTCCGTGACCTTTTCCATAGTTTCACGGACTACCCCAGTGTAATCTGCATAAAAACAACACTGTTCCTTTAAAGCTATACATAGTCCTCCTTCCCTTAGGAACAATAAATCTAGTCCCCTCCTATTTTGTAACACAACTTCTGAGAGGGAGGTGAGGGACTTGTTTGAAGATTTGTGCCTACTGGGAGTAGTCCACCTGCATTACCTGCATCTCTTGTAAGGCTGTTTCTATTAACCTGAGTGCCTTCAAGGCTTTTGGAGTAGGTTTTCACAGGGAGGTGGGTGAGGGGTCTCCTCTCAAAAGGTCATACAGGGGTTTAAGTTAGTAGTTCAATATACTTAATATTTAATCAACAATGTGAATTTATTTACCAAAATTAATCTTTATCTTAAACAGTAAGAATTATTAGGCAATAAGGATCTTTCTTTAAAGAAGTAAACTTACATTTTAATAGGTGTTTATCATATCAAAATATGGACAAAATTTTTGTTCACATTAGTATAGTTAAATTAGGAAAATAACCTGAAATACCCTTAAATTAATTATAGTCAGTTTAGTATATATAAATCTCTTTTTTAATTGTTCTAACTTTTTACATCATCTGTTTAGATAACAATATAAAAATCTCTCTCTCCCTTTTTTTTTTTTTTGTTTTTAGGAAAATGAATATAAAGACCTTGTTTTATCCAAAGATGATTTCTTTTTTTTTTTTTTTTAGGATCCATGTGTGCTTTTTCTTTGTTGAAGCATCTTTTTTTTTAAAAAAAAATATACTTTGGAACAATTTCTGAAAACCTTAGAATCTATAAACAAATTATTATACTTTGATAAGAAATATCAATGAAAATATAGTTAAAACCCTTAGATATTTTGTAGAAATAATTATAATAATTTATCATCTTATAAGTTTAAACAGTAACGTTGAGAATTAGAAACTACTTGATTGTATTTTCACTTAAAAGCAAATTTATAGTAAACACATTTATCTCAAATATCTGTAACTGAAAAGGCAAGAGTATCTGATAAATGTAGATATAAATCATAAATTATGGGTTTCCTGTTGAAGAAAAACAATTAGGCAAATATATATTAACTAATCAATTAGGCATGTGCTAATTAATTTATAGATTAACAAATATAGGTTATCTAAATATATAAAATATATATATATATATTAAGCATAAGAGCATAACTTATAATTGTATTAACTTTATGTAACCACGTGGCCTTAAAATATTTGGATCCATTTTAATTTATTTTTAATTAGGAGTGCACTCTTTTATGTGACGTCACTTGATGTAACTGAAATAAGATCCTTGAGTATACATTTTTATTTTTATAGTTAGCAATGAGAATAAGGATTTTTTGGTCATCACAGGAACTTTGCCGGCTTGTTCCTGTGACGAGCAAATGCATCCTCATAACCTCCAAAATTAAAAGTAAAATATAAAGAAGCATATTTGATATCTCTCATCAATAGAACATTATTTAGTAACACAACTATAAAGAAAAAGTCAGGTTATTTAACTTAGAACTAGCTTAAATTTAGGACTGTAACATAGAAACCTGTAGAATTAAATTTTGTCTGAAAAAGATATCTCTCGTTAGCATTTACAGGTAGGCATTTTTTAAAAAATACAGGCTCTGAGCAGCTCCGGTAGAAATCTGAAACACAGCAGTACAGGTTAGTGGCTGGAAGGCGGGACTAGAAGTCCTGTCTGAGTGACTGTGGAAGAACCAATCAGTAGCCCCCAAAAGTGTGGAAGGTGGGACCAGGAAGCCGCTCTTCCGGCCAGGCAGCCCATGGTTACCATGGTGATGCAAACAGCATGGAGTCTGCTGCCCATTTTGGGGGCAAAAGTTCCCCAAGTTTTCCTAACCGATTGCATTTTGTTTGATTTTGTCTGCATTTTTCCCCGCCTGGCCAAGATCTTACTGCGGTAGCAGCTTGTTCTGTCTCTGGGTCGCCCCGTACACTCTGGCTTCCGGGCCCGGGGCGGGCCTTTGTTCCCATTTCCCGGCTGCAGTGGGTGTCCCTGAGCATCAAACTTGGAAGGACACTCGCTGCTCCAATGATTTCCCTTGCCACATTGGGGACAGGGGCCAGGCATGCCTTCCCGACCCCGTCTATCCCCTTTGGGACAATTTCGTTTAATATGTCCCTCTTTCCCACATCGGAAGCAGCCTTTGGGTTGGGCTCCTTTACCATTAAACCCTGACAATCCCGTTTTGAGGGTAGCGGCCAAAACCTGTCCGGTAATATGAGCTCCATCAATATCCTTACAAGCTCGAATCATGTCATCAACACTCTTTGCTCCGGTAGATTTAATGGCATTTTGGCAATAGGAATTTGCATTTTCAAGAGCCAATTGCTTAATGACCGGCATGACTTGTTCCGAGTTAGGGAATATTTTTCCTGCTATCTGCATCAATCGGGCTATGAAGTCAGAATAAGGCTCAGAGGGTCCTTGAGCAATTTTTGAAATTTTTGTTTCAGCATTTGAAATAGGTAGAGCCTTCCAAGCCTGAACGGCTGTTGTAGCTATCTGAGCATAGACCCCAGGGTCATAATCAATTTGCTGATTTATGATAGCATATTGTCCTGAGCCTGTTAACATTTCAAGGTTACGCCGTGGGAAGCCGGCGTCCTGATTGACTCGGGCTAGCTCGCGACACCTCTCTTGATTTTCACTTTCCCACAACAAAAAAATCCCCTCCGGACAACACAGCCCTACAAAGCTGTTGCCAGTCACTAGGTGTCAGCTGATTGGCAGAAAAAGACTCGAAGAGAGTCAATGTGAAGGGGGCATGGGGTCTGTAATTAGTAACTGCCTCCTTTAGTTGTTTAATATCTTTAAAGGCTAAAGAAACATACACTCTGGCCGGCTGTCCATAGGCATCCAGGTTTTCAATTACTGGAAAAGTTTGGGCTATCTTAGGCTGCCACTGAACATCCCCGTCCCCCGCCTTCTGGGGTTGTCCTCGTCCCAATTGGGGTTATAAGGAGGGAGCACAACAGCGATCGGGGCCGTAGGTGCTTTAAATCTTGACTTCTTCATTCGACCCTCCAGTTCCTCCTCCTGCCAGCTGTTACCATGGAGCCCAGTTAGTAACTCCCTTATCTTAGAAATGTACTTAGCACTGTGAAGCCCAGCTCAAGGCCAGAGGCCTTGTTTACATATTTTTGTGAAAAACTAGTAAGGGAGTGTCTAGCGCCTGGAGTGCTGATCTTTTCAGACAGTAGCCAAATAAAACAGGGCAACATGAAAATAGGAAATTTATCCACATTGAACTTTTTTGTAGAGATTGTTTTGTAGAAAGTCCTAAAATAAGCCATGGTGAATATTCTGGAGAAGGTCAGTTAAGACTTTTCTGTGGGCCTATTAGGGAGGGGGAAGATGAGAAGGCAGGGTTGAGAGCAGCTAGGGTGGATCTAAGAATGAAGAAGGAGATATGAAAGAATAATGGGAAAGGGGTAAGGACTCTGCCATTTGCTCTTCCTGGACCTGGTCAAGGACTTGTTCACATTCTGCAAGCTGTTCCTTAATCTTTATTTTATCTATTAACAAAGCATCTTTAACCAGTCTCCATAAAGAGAAAGTGGCGATTGGGATACTTTCCGGACCTTGATCCCTCAGCAATCTTTGTAAATCACATCTGACCTGATCCCAATCATTGTTATTAAGAAATCCCCCTGTCAGAAACCAAGGACATGCCTGGGCAATAACTTCAACGAATTCTGTTGCAGTTTTTGTTTTTATTCCTGTTCCTTGTGTGTTCAACAGCTCTCTGAGTTCGTTGGCCAGACGAACTTTAGCTGCTGAGTTACCCATGGTGCGCACCCCTTTTCCCCTTCTCTTATGGAAGGTCTCTTTTCCCCTTCTCTTATGGAAGGTCTCCAATTCTCCCCCTTCTCTTATGGAAGGTGAGTCCCGTCCGCTTACCTCCGCTTTCCGGTATCGGTGGCGACCTCCACTGATATTTATATTAAATTATATAGTCAATATTAAATAATTCAATCTATATTATGTTAAATTTACTTTGTTAAATTGTATTAATTTAAATAAAATTTAATGAGTTTTTAGATATAAATCATACTATAATTTAATATAAGTTAATAAACAATATCAATTAATAAAATAAATTTAAATCAAACCATAGTATTAATAAAAGAAATTTAAATAATACTACAATTAATTTAAATTAGGTTAATTTATATTAAATGATAATATAATTTATATTTAAAAATATATTAAATTTTGTTTAAATTAATTTTAACAAAAATGTTCTGAATGGTTTTAGAAACTACAGGTGTCAGAGAAGTATGTGCTATGCAATCTGCTTTTTCTCTTCTCTGATTTCACCTACTTAAGCTGGAAACTTTTGATTCATCTTTTACCTTAATTTATCAAAAGGTTATAACTACTCCTATTTTAAAGCTTTTCATCTTTCAAAAACTGTTGTTAGCTTATTTGTCTCCCCAACTTGTTTTGATCAAATGTTTTATAAAATGTGTTTATAAGAATTATTGTAGAGCCCCCAATAGTATGTAGATAAGCAGTCCAGATATTTAATGATACATTCTTACTAATTAACTTTTCCATTGGCAATGGATCATGTGATCCCACTTCGGGGTTGACTCATAAAAATACTCTTCCTTCTGGACATATTTATCATCTGGAAAACTGAATTAATGTGAAGTGACTTTCATATAGAAATGGAAATAAGCAAAATGGATAGGGGTCATAGAATTTGGATTCAAAGCATCTTAGAATTTATCCACTAAGCTTCATGTTTAGGTCCTCCCCATTGAAATTTTCGCTTGGTAGTTGTACAATGTTATCTTGGATAAACTAAATATTCTCAACTTTTTGCAACATTATATTTGGTTTTCATGTACTCTAAATCTGAGACATCCTTCTTATGGGTTGGATTTTTCTTGTTTCCTGTAATTACATGTATCATTTTTATCTTAATGCCATTAAATTTAAGAAATATTATTATTGTTTTAAAAAAAGAGGTTGGAACTAGTGGTTCAAGAAGGCTGCTCTGTACAGTTGCTCACAAAAGTACATCAGAATTGATAACTGGTGATGATTATCTGCTACATTGGAACAAAATTCTATAAACAAAAAAAAAACAAATTTTTTAAAAAGTACTATAGCAAAAACTCACAACAACAACAACTAAAAAAATAAAATAAAATACCTAGTAGCTATACACTTACATATACCAGCTTTTTTGCTTTCTCTTTTTGTCTACAAACACATGAGTACTTTTTCAAAAGGCCGTGCTGTAAAACATAAAAAAAGGGTTATGGCTTCTTTCAAATGCTAAATATTTAGAAGATCCTGGAGTACAACTCTGGCACTATTGTCCAGGGGCACTGGCAATGGTGTAAAGGTGGGCATGAAATCTGCAATGGGTTTAAAAAGAGGATGCCCAGGTCCACCAAGTCCAACTCCAGCTAGGTTACTAAGAGGCACAGCTGCAAAACGTGGAACCAAGAGTGGATTCCCGTTGGTGCTTCTGCCAGCTCTTAATTTGGCTCCATCTTTAACATTTCCTGGTACATTTACACCTTGCTCTCTCTTTCCTGGTGAGTCTAGACAATCCATGACATGGGCAGAAAGTTTTGGTGGTGGGACAGAGGGATGAGATTCCGTTTCCAGAAATTTGACAAAGAGTTCTGAAAAAGAAGTATTAAGCATAGGTTGTTGATTTCGTCTCAAAGGTATGTTGGGGACACTTTTTGAAGCCCCTCCAAGCCAAACTACTCATCCACTTACTGACACCACCATAATCTTTATTCAACAACTGCTCCATTTCGTCCTTTGGAATGTCCAGGATGCTCCCCATCAACTGCAATACTTCACGACGTTTGCCCTTTGGTGTCTGGAAATGACCAATAAAAAGGTTTCGCATGAGGACTTTGTCCACTTTTCCTTCTGCGCTGTTGACCAAAGTCGACAATTTCTGTTGTGCATGGTCCAACATTTCTTTTCGGAGCTCGTTTTGTTTTTTCAGTTCTTCCATCTGTTCTTCCTTGAGATCTAAGTCTTCTCTCAGTCTGGAAGCAGAATCCAACAGAGCATTTGCTTCCTCCAAACGTTCCTGCAATGATGATACTTCTCCTTCTAGCTTTTCGGCCCTGTTCTTCCATTCAGCTATTGACTGTTTTTCTTTGGCTAATTCAGCAGAATGCAGAGCTTTCTCTTCTTCTTGGAAGTGCTCTAGAACCCTTTGCAGGTTACTTGATGACAGGGCACACTGCCTGACTCGTTCCTGGGAGAGCGAAAGCTGCAGTGCATTCTCATCCCTCTGTTGAGAGACCAGACTCAACTGTTCCTGCAGTGACTCTATCTGCACACTGGCTTGGTGACTTGCCTTAGAAGATGCAACTAGCTTTTCCTCCAAGAGTGTGACTTTCTGTCTCAGTTGAATCTCTTTGTCTTCTGCAGCCAAAATTTCCTGGGTGTAAGACTCTTCTGATTCCAAGAGATGGCTGCGTAGCCTTTCTAGCTCCCGGTTTAGGCGTAATTCTTGGTCCCGTAAGTGTTGAACCTCTTTTTTTCTTAGGATTTTTACTTTGGTCTCTTGAAAAATATCAGAATTCAATGTTTGAGCATCTCCTTTCTCTCCAGGCAACTGGGCTTTTAGTTCTTCAATAGTTTTCTGCAAGTTCTTAATTTCCTCCTCTTTTTCTAAAATTAACTGGCTATGCGCAGCATTCATCTGCTCATATTTGTACTTAAATTCATCCATTTCCTCCTTCTGCTCCTGTAAAGACTGAAGTAGTTGCATTTTACGCTGGTTTTGATTTTCAATTATATTCAGATGGTCTTGAATTTCATCTTCCAGATGATTTTTGACTATATTCAGTTGAGATACCTCCAATTCTAGTTCTGTGACAGCATCAAGAGCTGTAGGCTCAGCCACTGGTACAGCTTGATTGTGCTGTTCCCTAAGTATTTCCAATTCTACTCGCAGATAGTTGTTTTCTGCTTTCATGTAGGTAAGACTTCTGTCCTTTCTTTCAATGGATTGCCTTAAAGTTTCATTTTCTCCTAAGGCCTGAGAACACTTATCTAAATCCTTTTGTAGTTGTGAACTTTTTTCTTCGAGTTTTTCAATAAAAACTTCTTTCTCATTTATGACTTGTATCAGTCGCTCCTGTTCTTCTACATAAGATGCCAAAATTTCATCAGTTTCTTTTTCATCAGCAGTCATTTGCTCAATATTCTTTTTGAGTCCTGCTATTTCAAAGTCCTTCTCTTGACTGAGTTGAACTACACATTCGTGTTTCAGCTTTAAGGCAGAGGTATTCAAATTATGTGCTTTGGAGAGTTCCTGAATAGTCTGCCTGTGATTATTTGCTTCTTCCAACAGTCTTTTTTCTGCCTGGTGCAGTTTGGCTTCAATCTCTTCTTTGTCTCTTTTGAGAGTCTCCATGATAGTGTCTTTTTCTTGAGAGATTTGATTGTAAGCAGCAATAGATTCTTCCAACTTACGCCTTACATCGTCACGTGCTAAAATCAACATTTCATTTTCCGTTTTGAGTTCAACAGCAACTTTCTTTAAATTTTCATTGAGCTGTTCCTCTTCAGAAAGATTTTGCCTTAAGTTGCTAACTTCAGCTTCTCGTTCTTTAAGCATGTCATCCTTACAATGACTGTTAGAGTCTTCATTCAGAGAAGTTCGATACTTGCTCTTAAATCCAGACAGCTCATCTTCAAGTTGTCTAATGTGATCCTTAAGCCCAAGGTTTTCCTGCTGGATGTTTAAACTATTTTTTTGTGACTGATTTAGCTGATCTACTAAATCTTCCACTTTACCTTCAAGCTTCTGCTTCGTTAAATGAAATCACTGAGGCTCTGTGCATTCTCAGTTAACTTCTCCTTCTGCACATGCAACTCTTGGGATATGTTCATTTGATCATCCTCAAGTTGATGAACTCTCTTTTTTTCATCATCTAGATCTTGTTCCAACTTCTTGATGACAAGGTCTCCTTCATTTTGTTGTTTTGATAGCTCATCTTGCATCAAAATCATGTGCTTTGTAGCTTCCTGATTCTGATGATCCAGTTCTTCTAACTCAGCTATCAGCATTTTCTTTTCATTGATAGTCTGATTCAGTTCTTCCTCCTTTGCCTTCAAGTGAAGTTTTCTTTCTTTTTTTTTTTTGAAAAATAATTTGAAATTTATTTGAATTTAATAGGAAAACAGAAATGGGATTGCTTAACTTCAGAAAATATTTCTTCAAAAGAAAACATCTTAGTTCCTTAAAATTCTCTTCAGTTTTTCACTTATGAAAAACATTACCACAGATGCGGAGTTTATTGTTGTGGATGGTGTTTTGTGTTGAACTACTTCTCTCCATGGGCATAGTTTACATTTTCAGGGAGGAGGCGTTCCTGGTTTTCTCTTGGCACTTGCAGTGTGGAAAGCCAAGTGGTTTGTGTCTAGGAAGTAATTGTACATTCAAATTCATGTCTGTTGAAGCTCTGTTTTTCATGACTTGGTAGTCACAGCTCAATTTTGACAGTGACATCTGAAGTTCCTCTTTTTCTTGACTCAATGATGACTTCTCTTTTTCTAAAGCTTCAACATGCATTTTAAGTTTCAGATGGTCTTCAGCAAGACGGTTATCCTGGTTTAAACCATTTAGTCTCACGATTTCCTTCTCCGCATCAGCCAGGGCTTGTTGAAGCCTGAACACTTCTTCCACTGCTGAGCTCTGAGGAAGGATTTTTCCCTTTTCTGCCACAGTAGAACTCTGCTCCCAAACTGAAATTTCATGCTGATGATCATAGATGTCTGGACTTTGGTTTGGTTGAAGAGTCTTGATAGTATTTTGTACTTTGCAGATTTCACTTGAGTCAGAATGGTGTGTTCCCTGAGCCTCAGCAATCTGCCTCGAGTGGCCAACTTCGTATTCATGTTTTGCAACTTCAGTTGATAATCTGTTTGTTTCTTGTTGTGATAAAATTATGTCACTAAAGTCCATGTCATCATCACGAAAGGCTGAAAAATGACTACTGATCAGGGAACCGAACGGAGCCGGTGCAGTTGTTGTTGGTACACCACAAGCTCCCAAGTGTACTGAATTAGCGGCTGCCTGTAGTTGGAACATTTGATCTTGCAGTACAATCTGTCCTGCTTTAAGATGGCTGATCTCTACCTCTTTGTGTTGCAGTTGATTTTGGTAACTTACAGACTGATGGTTTATTTGTAGCTCTGATGCTTCATGCTTTTCTTCCAGGTCAGTACAATACTTTTTCAGTCTTTCATTCTCACATCTTAGTGTGGAATCAGTAGTTTCCATTTCCTTTCTCCAACAATGATGTAAAGCTGCTTCTCGGTCTCCTAAGTCATCCAGAAGCATTTCCCTGGTGAAGCTGGAGCTATGGCCGGTGAGGAAAGCCAAGCTGCTCCCCACCTGACCCAAGAAGTGGCCCAAGCCTGAGCCCAGGCCTCCAAACCAGGATGACATCGTGGCCACTTCAGTGATCCATGGGACCACCTCTGAAAAGCACGTCCATCACCATCCACTTCTCTGCCCCAAACGTCCTCTGGCGTTGCCGGGGTCAATTATGACCCAAGCGCTCAGAATTCCTCAGAGCACGGGGTTCCTGGGGCTCCACCAACACTAATCATCCCTGCCTGCCTGTAAACTCAGAAGCCTGTCCTGCGCTTTGACCAGGGACTGGCATCCAGTAGCACACTCACCCCCTGCAGGGCCTCTGCTTCTTTCCTGCACTTGCCTGTCAGCTATTGGCTCACAGGATTGGGCAGGGTTGGCTGGGAGGAGCTAGAGATCCAGGAAAGTGTTCTAGTTTGAGTCCCAAGGCAGTGTGCTGTGGAGCCAGGAAGAATCAATGTTGTAGATGAAATCCAAAGGTAGTTCACTGGACAGTTCCCTCTTGTCTGGGGGAGGTGGGCTTTTTGTCCCATTCAGTTGCATTCGGTTGACGAGGTGAGGTCTCGCTCCATTACAGAATGGAATCTATTTAACTAAAAGTCCCCGATTCAAAAGTAAATCTCACCCCATAACACCAGCACAGACACACCCAGAATAAAAGTTGGCCAAGTATCTGGGCATCGTAGCCCAGACGAGTTAACATATAAAATTAACCATCACAAAGTCTTAATCATTCTCAGAATTCAAATTATAATATGGATTAAATGTCACTAAAGAACCATCTTTACCCTTTCCAAAAATAAATTTTTGCTGTTAATCTATAAATTTTCGAGTTCATTTTAATTTAATATTATTTGGTCCTTGTTAATTCTGATTGAAGTTTATTTAAGTGCTCAAAAATTCCACTTAAATTTCACTTAAGAAAATTTGTTTTAGAGCCAATAGGTTGATGTTCACTTAACCTATTGTTGTTTATCAATGCCAAATATAATCCAGGTTTAAACAGTACAGAGTGAAATAAAAAGTTGAGAAATTTTCTACTATGGAGTAACAATCCTAAATTTAATTCCCATACCTCTAAGGATCAGAAGGAGTTAAGATAAGGCCCTGGTTTCCAAGGTGTTTAAATTCCAACAAGTTAATGAGGAGGCAGTTTTGTAGAGTTGGGGACAAAGCAAAGAGGTGAAGCACATGGGCTGTAACAGACATACCAATTGGGACCAAAGCAATTTTGGAGCTAAACTGACAGAATGCATTTATAAAACCTCTCTCACAAGCATGAGTTGAACAGTAAATGAGAACACAGTGTGTAGTTCTCACCTGATGGCTGGTGCAGAGAAAGTGGCCAACAAATAGAGCCTGCTGCCACTTTGTTCATATTTGCTTTTTGTTTTGTTTAGGATCATTTTCCTTATTACCCTTTAGAAGGGGTTTGGGTTTGCTCCCATTACTCTCTTCCCAGAGCCCATATTCAGGAGACTCTTTTCCTTGAGCTGTTCTTTCTATATGTCTGTTCAGGGAACAAAACCTCAAGGTGGCAGAAATAATACCACTGGGGCCAAAAGAAGCCTCCCCCCACCCCTTTTGCAGCTTTCCCCCCCATACCTGTATTCTCTCCAAAACTGCAAGAAAGGGAGTAGGTACGAATGAATAGGGAGACAGCCAGAGCTATTTCCTCAGTATTCCCTCCCCAACCCCCAAACCTGCACTCCTTTCTCAGCCCTTTCCCCATGGGCTTGGTCCTATGAGAATTCTAGCTTGGTCTCTGTGTTTTTTTTAGACAAAAGAGACCGGCTTGGGGACAGGCAAGCAGTGGGAGTCACTGTGTTAAAATCTTGACAGGCTCTTGGCTCATGTCCTTGTAAAATGAGGGAAATACATAAACTCAGGGAAAACTGAGCTTACAATTGTGCAGTTCCACCCTGTCTCCACCTCCAGTCCTGTCCCTGACTATGGCCCTTCTACAAATGTTGGACCTCCAACTCAAGGAGGGGCTTCTCTCTCGAGACAGGTGGCATTCTCCCTTAAATGTGTATCTACTTTCTAAAAAACCTTTGTCTCTGTCTTTGCCAGACTCATGCTGAAATTCTTTGCTGCCCTGAGTTCCCTCTGGGAACTCTTTGGACCCTTCATGATAGTCAGTTACTGAATTAGGCATGGTCCTGGCCACCCGCCTCCCATAGATGGCATGCCAATCACTGAACCGGTCACAGGAGAAGATATTTCTCTGAAGAATGGTCTGAAGTGTTTCCAGAGAAAGGGGGAACTTGACTCAGGGCCAGCAGGGTTCTTGCAGACATGACAGAAAAGAATATTACCATGCACCAGTCAAAGGCAGAGACAGAGGTTTATTTATGAAGTAGATACATATTCAAGGAAGAATGGGGGCTTATCTTAAGAGAGAGACCCCTTTGGAGTAAAGCAGGCTATCTCCAGAGAGACAGACAGCAACCTGTTGGTATGGGGTGTTAGTATTTGCAGAGGGAGGATTGCCAGAGGCTGGACTAGAGATGGAGGCAGTAGAGCTACACAATTTCACACCCTTGCTTGCACATTGCCCTCAAAGTTGCAACTGTTGGAGGGAGCCTTTCACATTTCAGTGGTTTATGGTGCTTCTTTTGACACTTAGTATGTCTCCCTGTCTTCCCAAATTACTATCTCAAAATGACCAGTTTTGCAAAAGAGAAAAGGTTTATTTAGGAGGCAGCCAAGCCAGAAGACAGATCAAGTCTCAGATCTCCCTCTCCATAAGGTTTAGGGATATTTATGATAAAGAAGCAGGGAGGTCTAAGGTACCGGGAGAGGTGATTGGGGTAAGGAAAATTGAAGTAATCAGTGGTCTGTACACGTGGAATCAAATTTCATTGCCTTCATAGGACACATGTTCAGAAAGTGTTGTTGGTGGGGGCAAAAGGACAGTGCAAGTAATAAATAATGGGGTCAGATCAGAAAGATGGGGGCTGGTTTGAAAGGAAAAGTAATAAAATGCTAATACCTCTAGAGCACTTCCCCTTTTCCACCTGTTGCCAAGGTTACCAGCCTCCAGGGATTGTTCCTCCCTGCAGAGAGTTGTAGGGACTGTTAATGAATGCCTCCTAGGCTGCTCCCTTCTTGCCAGGACCCCTGGTCGGCTTCCTTCTGGCCCTTGGATCACTCCAACTTTTAGGTCAAGTAAGCAGGTTGTGGGGAAGAGAAGGCATGAGAACAAAGGAATTCTAAAGTGTGTAAAAGGGGCAGGACACCCCCACTTCCTCAGACAACCAGCTCCTCTGCCCCAGGGGTCCTAGCCTTGCCTCACCCTCAGCCACTTGCAGGGCCTTCTTGGGTGGGGTGGTCAGGGCAGAGCAAGGCAGGGCTGAGCCAGAGGCAGCAGGAGCACTATGGGCACAGTGCAGGGTTGGAGAGGGGTTTAAACTGGCCTCCTTCTCAGCAACCAGCCCTGTGCTGAACTTCACTGCCAGCTCTAAGTTTGCCTAGAGAGTGGGGCCCAAGCCCTTCCCCTGCTGGAATGGCCCTAGAAGCAGGAATGGGAGTGGTCCCCTGGGAACCAGAGAAAGCCATCAGGCTGATGCCACCAGGTTATCTTGGGCAAACTCTTCCCTCTGCAGGTCCCAGAGCCCCATCTGTGAAACTGGGGGTGGCAGACAGCTGGATGAGGTAACCCTGAGTACCTTCCCTCCCTAAAGACTTGAGTCTGTGACCCTCAGTGTGGTATCTATGATTACCTCGAGGACTCCAAGTCTGAGCAAAGGGAAGACAGATTCTCCTGTGGCACATTAGTTGGCGGCAGAGCTGAGTGACTAGGTTGAGTCTCATCCTATATGCCCTGACTTTCCAAGAGGCCCATGAGGAAAGGTCTGGAGATGCTAGGCTCTCCATCCCAGGTTCTGAGAAACTGATGTGACTCCATTTTTGAGAAACCAGCTTCTACCTCAAGACCTGTCCAGAGGGAGGGGGCATGACTCTTGTCCTTGGAAAAACCCACAGAAGGCTCTTAGGCACATACCCATCTTGCTGAGTTGTTCAACAAAAGGGATCTGCGGTGCTAGGTGCCCCTGACTCAGTTACGCTAGGTAAGGACCCATAGCAACTCCCTAGCAACCACCAATCAACATGAGACAGGAAAAATACCTGAAATGTCAGGTGACCTCCCAGTAGTTTTGGTGATTGATAACATGATTAGACAACCCTGCAGTTTGGCATATACACTCTTGCAACCCTTCCGGGCCTAAACCAATCAGTTCAAATGTATCCACCATTTGAACTCACCAACTACCCTTAGCCAACTTGTTCCCGCCAGTGAATGTGCTAATCAATGTTAAGAATTGTTGTTTGATTTTCCCGTGGTATAAAATGATTTGCTGTGTGATGTTGTGATGCATAGAGTATCCCCCCAAAAGCTATAAATCCTCACTGAACTAAGGGTTGGGACTCACTACTCAGGACTGCTGCGTTGGAAATGGTTGAGAGTCCAGGCTCGAGCCTGCAATAAAGACTCTTGTGTAATTGCATCGGATTCGGCTCCTGGAGGTCTACTGGGGTCCCACAAATCTGGCATTACAGTTCTAGGAGCTTGTGGGCACCTGGTAGCCCTGCAGGCGTGGGGGCCATTTCTTGGCTCTGGCCCAGGGATGGCAGAGTTTCCTGGGTATGTGGACAGTGGGCCCCATAACTGGGCCCCTATAACACCCCTTGCCTTATCCATGGGCCAAGGATTGGGCGGGGAATATCTGAGAATCAAGGGCACATTTAGCAGAAATGAGAAGGGGGCAAAAAGGGAAGGGGGTGCAGCCCAGTTGGGGCCTCTCAACTTGGCAAGGAGTCACAAGACTGGCCCAAAGCTTAGGGTAGAGGGTATGGTGGAGGACGTCAAAGGAAGGAATGTTCTATGTCCCACTTAACGCTCAAGAAGCAGTGAGCGTGATCCAAGGGCCTTTCTTAAGGAAATCCTAGGAATCCTAGGCTGGGGACAGGGGGCGGACACACCTAAAATCTTCATCCCAGAGCAGGAAGTCTTTGCCTTTGGAAAGGCCATGCCCTATTTTGAGAATCTGAGGGAAATTACATCCTTCCCCAGTGGGGAAACTGAGGACCAGGTTGTCAAGGAGATGTCTCACATCTAGCTTAGGACTTGGAAGGCCCTTGCCTGAGACTGAGTGAGGCCCTGTATACCTGAAGGCAGGGAGCCAATGAGTGCAGACCTGGGGCATGGCCTTCTTGCCCCCCCCCCCCGGAGCTGGACTCCCTCCAGCACTCCCCCACCCAGGTAGTTCTATGATGCACATCCAGGCCTTGGCCCAGGCTCCTGGACCACCTCTCTTCCTCCCTCACCCAGATCCCGTTTATCGGGAGGGCTTTCCTTTGGGAATGAGCTTGGGAGCCTCTGGCTTCCCCACTCGGCCTTTCCCCCTGTTGGTCAGCAGGGTTGAGCCATCCCTCCTGCACACACAGGTTCACAGGCACTAAAACCTTGGCACAGGGACTCAAAAAGACTCTTCCCCTCCTTCTCTGCCATGTGCCCATGAACTTGGGCTTCTCAGACAGAGGACGTGAGCAGGAATAAGATTTGAGAAAAGCCTTAAGCCCCAAAGGGACTTGAGCCCATGGAGATAGATACTGGGACAGGGAAAGGGGATGAGAAGAGTTGGAGTTCCAGCCAGGGCAGGTGGGTGGGGCTGGGCCTGGGCTTCCCAGGACAGGTTGGGGAGGAAAGGAAGAGGGAAGAGCAATCTTGTGGTGGGACTCTGTGGTCTGGAGAGTTGGAGACACATCCTGCATCGTAGGTCACCCACCTCCTAAAGTTGGTCAGAAAGGATAAGGGGCTGGGCGAACAAACCCCCGAGGATGAGCTCATACCAACACATGTGCATACTCTCTCTCTCACACACACACACACACCCTAGGGGACGTGTATCTGACCCCTTGGGTGACATCCTTTTGCCTCCACCTTTATCACACAAGATGGTTTCACCCGGATACAAGTATGGAAAGAAGCAGTATGGTTTGTCTGTCCTGATGCTTCATGTGGCAAGATGATATGGGGTCCTTGATACAAATTCAGAGAGCCCCACAACCACTAATAGTACTCTGGAAATTCTGAGATGGTCGGTTGCCCAACTAGTGGAGAAAATAACCATGGATCATTCCAGCTACATTCATTGCTTGCCTGCTGTGCACTAGAGGAAACTCCTCACCTCCTCCTCCAACAACCTACTATGAAGGTGATATTATTCCCAGTCCCAAGATCACACTCTGGAGACTATCAGACCCACCGTTTGATATGCCCCCTGCCCCACACTCTGGGGCCTGCAGACTCAAAAGACCTGAGTCTACCCCAGGGATAGGACCAGAACCAGCACCTGATGCACCCCAGGAGGAAGGGACCAGGGTGGGACACAGTTGCAGGAGAGATGCAGGATGAATGCCCCCACCCTCCCACATCTGGGGAGGAGGCAGCCAGGGGGGCTCCAGACTGCCTCAGGCTGGCTCACCTCCCACAAGAGGGCTGGGCCAGACTTGGTTTTCAAATTCCTGGGCAGCGGGCACCCCCTGCAGTCAGACAGGGATGCTGCAGGGCAGGGCTTGTTCCATCCCCAGTGCTAGCTGGGGGTTTTCTCTCCTCTCATCTTCAGCCCTTGCCAGGAAGCCAGCCAGGTCAGTTGCTGTGATTATTACTGTTGCCACATTTTAAGGATGAGAGAAATGACAAGTTTCTTGCCCAAAGTCAATGAGCCAGACAGTGTTGGTTTCTGAGCTTGGGTCTCCAGAGAGCAAGGATCTTCCTTTCCGGGAGGGATTCATCCCAGCCCCTCAGAGCTTCCCCCACACCCCCATGATTCTCTGAACCTAGAACAAACATGCACAGCAGCCATAGGAAGCAGCAAAAAATATTTACGAGGATTTAACAGGCATGGGGGTCTTGGCACTCCCAACAGGGGAGTGAGTGAGGGCTCAGGCACAAGAGGCCTTCACGTGGGTCTCAAAATGAAGTTCAGGTACACATCCTGGCACTGCTAAGGGTGAAGAGGTGAATGAGAGTTCCTGGGGGCCTCCTGCTGCAGCACTGGGCTGATGGGGAGCTAAACACAGAGTCAGTACATGGGGGCTCTCCCTAGCCTCCACCTCACAGCTCACAGTCAAGCCCCTGGACCCCTGGAGACAGGACAAAGGAGAGGGCCACAAGTCACTGCAAGGGCCCTTGGGGTGCACTGTGGGTTACCCACCCCACTGCACTCCTAATGCTCCATTCCTTATGTTTCACGTGAGACTTCAAGTAAAAATTTCCATTAAAAAAAAAAGAATTTCCTTTAAAACATGATACACTACAGGACTCGTCTTAGTCCTCATTAATAACTGAGGAAACTGAGGCCCAGAAAGGTAAGGGACTGGCCAAGACCAAACAAAAAGTTAGCGGTGCAGTCTTTTCTCTTCGTCTATCCAGGGACACCTGGGTGTGCTGTGAAGTCCTGTGACCTGGACCCTGAACCCTCCAGGTCCATAATCCCACTCCTTCAGTTCCAAGTACTTCAGTTTCAAGGCCAGTCCGACCTCAGGGGCCTCTCCCAACACGTGTGCAACCCATGGACACACCTCTCCTAATGCATACCCACTATTCCTCACCTCCTGGAAAGCTGCAGCCTCGCCACTCCCTGGGGGCCCCTCCCCACTTGTATTGAAACCCAGAATTGGAGACATGGGCACAGGGAGGTCTGTGGGATGGTGGTGGGAGGACTAGATGGGTGAGCTCAGAGCCTCCATGGGATCCCACTTGCTTCCCTTCTCTCTCTGCATCCAGATAGCTGCAGACATATACCTGGAAAACAACAGTCCAGATACAAGAAGAGGTCACTGCCCACCTTGGCCTGGTCTCCATGACCAACCTCACTCCTCAGCCACGAGCCTCATCCTGGCTGCAGTTCCTCTCTACCCCATTTCTTTGGGCAAGAAACTAGAAGAGCAATGAAGAGGGACATTCCAGAGGCTCCCAGAGTGCCCTGGAGAAAACCCCAAAGGAAAGGAACAGTGGGTGACAGGGCCTGGGAGCTGGGGACCCAGCTTCACCCCACCCCACCAGCCCCAGGTCCACCACTTGAGCCTCTAGTTTACCAACTCACTTGGGTCCTACTGACATACAAATGGTCAAATACCAGTTGTTGGCACAGCCCTGGTCGAAGGGTTATTATTCCGGAGTGATTTGCCCTGGAGGGAGATGGGGATGGGAAGAGGAGCTCAGAACCAGCAGGACTGGTCAAGGCCATTTCCCAGTGACCCTCCCTAAGTTGGTTGACTAAGCCAGGGCTCAACCCAGGCCTGAAGCAAGACTCCAAGGGCAGGGAAGCCCAAGAGTGACCCAGGGCCTCCTGCCTTCCTGGGCTCCTAGGAGGAGTGACCCTCCCTTGCCCCACTTGTGAGCAGCCGTCCCCAGACAGTGCTGACCCAGCACCCACCTCTCCTGCCTTCCCAGGGCTCCTCATCACCTTGTGCCTCCCTGTGCAGGATCCTTGCTCTGTTTCCATTGGCCACACCTGTCCTCTCGCCCTGTCCTTGCAGATACTTTTTAGGGTCTTCCTTGTGCTGCTCAACTGCTCCAAAGACAGTGTCACCACCCCACTCTCACTTCACTTCCCACCTCTCATTTTTTTTTCTAAACATGTGCCTTCATTGAATTTCCCTATCTGGGAGAGCAGTGGCAGTGGGGGAGGCCCAATCACATGGCCCAGGAAAATCTGGGCTGAAGGCCTTCAGAATACAAAGCAGGAAAGGTCAAGCTCAGAGGTCAAGTCCCCCTCTGGACACTGACTGGCTTCTCCTCTCCCTTATGCCACTTTCTCCTTCCCCCCACTCCATCCATCAGCCTCACTCCTCCTTCTCCCAGACCAGGTTGAATCTCAGCCCAGCTTGATGTGCTTTAGCTAGCAAATATTCTGTCACAGTGGGAAGTGACCCAGCAGTACCGCTGTCCACCCCCAACTCTCCCATGGCCCACACATGAAGACTTTGATCTTTGACACTATTCTCCACTAGAAAGAACTAGGATTCCACATCAGGACACCTCTGGAATATCTCAGCATGTCCAAAAAGCAACATGAACCATTGTGCTCTATGAGGTTCTGTCTCCTTTAAGGTGTTCACAGCACTTAAGAAACTACTATCCTGCCAAGGTAGTGGCACATACCTGGAATCCCAGTGACATGGGAGGCTGAGCAGGAGGATTGCAAGTTCAAGGCCAGCTTCAGTAACTTAGCAAGGCATTCAGCAACTTAGTGAGACCCTATCTCAAAACAAAATATAATAAGGATTAGGGATGCAGCTTCAGTGGTAAAGCACTCCTGGGTTCAAGCCCTTGTGCCAGAAGAAATAAATTAATTAATGGCAGACTATTAAAAATTGCAGAATTTTTAAACTTAGAGAAAGAATATTTGATTAGATATATATCATGTATAGAAAATATTGATTGTACATAAGGTATAGAAAATGCTTAAGGAATGATAATTAATAAATTTCTAAGAACTGAGCAGTGAATGTGAATATCATCCTCCCCCCACATGGAACCCTATCACACACAACTCGAATCCAACAGCTCTGAGGCACCCAGACCAGCCTCTCCCACTGGCTCTACTCCTGGGGCTCCTGCTCCAATTCTGTGTCTCAAACACCCTCACACTCCACAGGACCAAAATGCAGCGGCATCTTCTTCTTGCCCCATCTTCTGCCCAACTTCCTGCTGCCTCTCCTTCTTCCCCTTATACTGGGGGAATCAGGGCACCAGGCTTCTGTTCCTTTCTCTTTTTTCTTCTATCCCCAAATGTTGATTCTTTTGTTTGTTGTTTCACTCATTTATTCAGATCCCTTCTCTTTGTGTGCTGGGGATTGAAGAACCCAGGGCCTTGCACATGCTAAGCACATGCTCTACCCACTGAGATGCACACCTAACCAGAAATATTTCAGGGCATCAAAAATGCCTCAGTCAAACCAGGAATGATGGCACACACATGTAATCCCAATGACTAGGGAGACTGAGGCAGGAGGATCACAAATTCCAGACCAGCCTCAGCAACTTAGCGAGACCCTGTTTCAAAATTTAAAAATTGAAGGGACTGGGGATGTAGCTCAGTGGTAAAGTGCCTCTGGGTTCAATACCCAGTCGCAAAAAAATAAAAGTTCAGTCACTGCACAGGGTGGTTGAAAACAGCACGGCCAGCCTACTTTCAGAATGGTGAGGGCAGCTGCATCACAAGGCCCTGACACCATGGAGAGAGGCCAGAAAAGAACAGACAACCCAACACACAGCATCCAGGTACATGCAGAAGAGAAGCCCAGAGATTTAAGTGCTAAGACATGCAAGAAGGCTATTTCAGCTACTTCTGGTTTCAGAAGCTGTGTCTGGTCCAGAAAGAATACTCTGAAGAATGTCTGCTGGCTTGGGTAATTGATGAGACAATTATTCTGAATTCAAGGGCAGGAGCTGGGCTGATGTGGGCCAGGAAGTGAAGGGTGGAGCTGGTGAGCAAGATCAACTCTTTCAGGGAATAAGGCACAAGGGGTACAACAGGTAGAGTAGAGGCCTGGGATGTTAAGGGTGGTGGTTGCTTGGCTTTTAAGATGATGTACAAGCTGTGTAAATGACCATGGGAAGGAATGGTAGTAAGAGTAACAATAGCGCATAGGGCACTTTCTGAGACCAGCCACTGTTCTATGTGGTTTACACGAAATTAACCTAAACTTCCCTGTTTTACAGATGATAGGGAAACTGAACAACCAGGTGGCCAATAGCATACCCAAGATCTCCCTGCTGGTATGCTGTAGAGCTGTGATTGGACTTACATGGTCTGGCTCCAGAGTCCTTTCTATCACCCACCAAGCAAGTGACTCCAGGAGGAGTTGCAGTCAGGAAACAGACCTGGGAGGACATAAAAGTTGGAGCATGGGATCAGTGCCTGAAATGAGTGCTGCAGGTAATGGAAAGGAGCCCTGTCTGGTGAATCCCAGTGCAGACCACATTTAGGTCCCTTGAGACTGGATGCTGGACTTGGAGGGTCTCACTCTGAGCAGAGGAGGAAGGGTGATGGCCTATGGCCTGACCTGGGGCTGGAAGAACCACAGGATGGAGGGAGGGAAAAGACTGCCAGGCAAACTCAATGATGGAGTGAAGCTGGAGAGAGAAGACAGGCAGACCACAGGGCTGAGGAATAAGGGCCAAGCACAGGAATCATAGGGGGGAGGGGACCAGATATGGCAGTGGTAGGGGTGGTGACTAAAAGGATGGGAGGTGATGAGCAGACAGGCTCCTCTGTCTGTTCAGCTGCCTCGGGGTCTGCAGCTTCCCCTCCCCCACTGATGCTGCCCACCAGTCTTCCTGAAAGAGCCTTTAGTCAAGTGATTGCCATACTAAAGGAATCCCAGGGCAAAGATGCCCACTCCTATCATTCCTAGTCAACACTAAAAAGAAAAAGCAATAAAGACACACAGATTGGAAAGAAGGTAATGAAACTGTTCTTCACAGATGACATGATTTTCCCTGAGGAATGAACAACAATACTCATTGGTAGAGCACCTCTGATTCACTCCCCAGAACTGGAAAAACAACACTAAGAACTCCTGCTCTTCGGAAGATGCTATGAAGAAAATGAAACAAAAGCCACAGATAGCAAAAAAAAAAAAAAAAAGATTTGCAAAACATAGATTTGAATTTAGTATAGAGAACTCTTAAAATTCAATTAAGATTTTTTTTTAAATATGCAAAGATTGGAGCAACAACCTTACCAAATATGGCCAATACAACATGAAAATATGCTCAACATCATTACTCATTAGGAAAATACAAACTAGAGCCTTAATGAGATACCACTACTCATTTATTAAGCAGGCTACAATTTAAAACAAAATAACAAATGGCAGTGTGAAATGTTGATGAGGATGTGGAGCAACTGGAATTCCCACACATTGTTGGTAGAAATTGGAAATGGTACAGTTGTTTTGGAAGACAAATTTGGCAATTTCCTACAAAGTTCCACACACATTTTACTTTATGACTCAGCAATGCTACCTCTAAGAATGAAATGAAAACTTATGTCTGAGCACAGGAGGAAGGGCAATGGCCTATGGCCTGACCTATGGAGTCACAGGTGGAGGAGGACCAGATACGGCAGTGGTGGGGTGGTGACTAAAAGGATGGGAGGTGATGCCTGTGCATCAATGTTTGCAGCAGCTTTATTTGTAACTGCCCAAAAACAGCTGGGCACCATGGCCCACACCTGTAATCTCAGCAGTTTGGGAGGCTGAGGCAGGAGGATTGCAAATTCAAAGCCAGCCTCAGCAACTTAATGAGAACCTAAGCAACTTAGTGGGAATATGTCTCAAAATTTAAAAATAAACTTTTCATAAAGAAAGAAAAAAGAGTGCTCAGGGGGTTGCTGGCAATGTGGCTCAGCGGTTGAGCACCCCTGGGTTCAATCCTTGGTACAAAAAACCAAACCAACCAACCAACCAAACAAAAAATACTGGCAAAAACTAGATACAATGTAAAAAAAAAATCCTTCAATTGGTGAATGTATAAATAATCTGTAGGGAATCCATACAATACTACACAGCAATAAAAGGAAATAAACAATATGAACAACAACTTGGATGAATCTCAAATGCATTGAACTAAATGAATGAAGCCAGATGAAAATGGCAACGACCCCATTTATACGGGATCCTGGACAAAGAAAAAACAGAAGGGCACAGGGAAGAAACTGACAACAAGAGATCATGAAAGGATTTTATGGGGTAATCAAACTCCAAGCTTGATCGTGCTGGAGAATGCAGGAGGATCCTTTGTCAAGATCCCTAACTATAAACCAAAAGGGTGAATTGTACTGTTTGTAAATTATTCCTCAATAAATGACTTTAAAAAAAAAACCTATCATGGCTCCCAGGTTTCCACTTCTTTCCACTTCTTCAAAATTAAGTTGTACTCTTCACTTTCTCTTTAATCTCAACCCCTAGGGGTCAACTTCATTGCCCATGCCACCTTGGGCTTGAATTAGAGCCTTTTCCTCATCATTTCGTTAATATCCTACCTTCGGGTTTCTGTAACTTTTTGCAAAGGTGTGCCTCTCACAGGCAATGCCCCCCTGTCTTCTGCCTCTCCAGAATCACACCTAGGACGTGACGAGATGCATGTCCTCCTCTACAATATAGGCCTCGCCAAACTCAGTTTCTTCCGGTCCACCACACCACTCAGGACTGACCCCTGCTCACAGTGTTCCTGGGTGTCGGCCGGTGTTATTCTGATGGCAGGGTGCTTATCCACACAACTGCAGGATAGACTCACCTCTACACCCATTCCTCAAACAACGTGCAGCCTAGCACACAGTAGGCTCTCCCTGCAATGCACCCAGGAGGGAGAAGGAACACTGAGCTCCAGGGGGAGGAGAGAGCTGCATCGTAAGAGGTGGGTCTGGAAAGGCTCAGGAGGCACCAGCAGGGCCAAGGGCAGTGGAGATCAGCAGCAGCAGCATGAGCAGCAGCAGGACGCCCAAGGTGGGTACAGCCACTATGGAGCGGCGCCCAGGCTAGGAAACCAGGCCACGCGACAGTTCCTCCCTGGCCCCTCCCCTTAGCCCGACTCCGCCCTCCCTGGCTCCTCCCCTGTGAGCCCCGCCCGCCCACCACAGTTAGGCGGTTAGTCCAGCTCACCCAAGGGACACCTCACTCCACCGCGCTGTCGTCAGGCCTGTTCCTTTTCAACCTTCATTACCCCACTCCCTGGCTCCGCTAGATTCTTAACTCCACAGTCCATCCTTACCCCGCCCATCTCCCTGACCCCACTCGCCTTCAACCTGTCCTTCACAGATCCTCCCAAGTGGCTCCTCCCTCTAGCCCCACCCACGTCAGCCCTGCCCTCGGTTACCCTGCCCCTTGGCTGTCCAGCCCCTGAGCAGTCCGTCCCTCCCCACAATTCGTGTTCTTCCCACTGTGGGCCCTTGGGGCTGTGTGGACAGCCATGGCTTTGTCCAGGGAGAAGGACATGTGCCTCATGCGCTGGAGGAATATGATGCAGGTAAGCAGCAGGGCACCCAGGTAGAGGCACAGGGACACGAGCAGCAGCAGGAAGATCCGGAAGTTACGGTGACCTATGCAGTTATTGACCCACTTGCAGTGGTAGTCAAACTCCTAGGGGAGAGGAGGCAGGACTCAAGGGTCTATCTGGATGGGCCTCCATTGCGGCCCAAATCCAGAGGCCTCCCCCAATTGGCCCTCTAGGCCTCTTGCTCTTGGTTCTACACACGGGCTCCCATCTCCAGGGAGAAGCTGGCATTTCCATTGTTAGAGCACAAGTTAGGACGAGGTGGCCCATCGCCTGTCATGAATGAGGTCTTTAGAGACAAGACCTGCCTGGTGTCACTTCAAGCAGGATATAAAATAACTCTAGGCCTCTATTTTCTCAGATACTGGGGGGGATGAAAAGAATCTCTTGCCCAGCCAGCCTTCTGCACTTGGAAACCCACGCAGGGTGTGCACATGAGAGAAGAGCACTCAGAACCCAGGAAACCCTCAATTGGACACCCAGAGGTGGACAGGCAAAGATACCCAGAACAGGGCAGCAGCTGGTCTAAAGTAATGGGTATCTAGTATCAGCAAGCTAGGGGTTGGGACAGTCACTGCCCTTCCTCCCCTTGACTCCACCAGGCTTAACACAGATGGTGCTCTTTGCATGTCAGCACCTGTGCAAGCAAGGCCAGCCTTTCAGGACAGGTGCCGAACTGGAGGCAATAACATATATAAATGACCAAGAGTGGCTGAGAGCCACTTGTAGCAGTGTGGGAAGATGGTCTCATACCCAACCCTGGACCACATATGATGTGAGGTTTCTGGTCCTGGCCGGGTGCCCTGGGATGGGTTGGTGAGTAGACAGGAAGGAGGAGTACTTACCTCCACACAGATATTACAGACGGGACAGTGGTGGGTCCGGGGTGGACGATGGAAAGAACACTTCGAGCACCACTGCAGGCGGAAGGCCTTGTTGTTCACTCCTATATATTGAATGTTGGGGTCCTCTTCTAAGGAGCCTGGCAGGGGAAGAGATTTGGGCAGTGGCAGGAGGCCCTTCCACCACTCTACTGCTTGGGGCAGCCCCATAGCATCATTGGGCAACAAGAAGTTGACAAGTTTGACATCACAGACATTCCAGAATGGAGGCTCTGGTTGCTTCCAGTGACTCTGGGAGCAACCTTCCCCTGCCCCCACATACGCACATGTTGTAGACTGGGACATCCTGCTCTTACGATGTTGGCTTTGTTGGAGCTTGTGATGATGTGGATGTGGTTTGTCCCCCAACAGTTCATAGGCTGAAGGTTTGATCTTCAGTGTGGCAGTGTTGAGGTGGTAGAACCTGTAAGAGGTGGGCCTAGTGGGAGGTAATTCAGTCACTCGGGATGATGCTCTCAGAAGGGAGTAATGGACTTTACATGGGCCCCCTGTGAGAGGGGATTGTTAAAAAAAAGAGCAAGGCTGTTCCCTCTGCAGTTTTCTGGCCATGCAATCTCTACCCCTTGCATGTCCTCCCACCATGATGCCATTCACCATGTTGTGATGACCCTCAACAAAGATAAGTCACAGAGGCTGCCAAATCTTGGACTCGAGTTGAATAAACCTTATCTTTTAATAAAGTACCCATCCTCAGGTATTTTGTTAGAGCAACAGAAAGCAGGCTAATACAGAGGCCATATAATATAGTCTCTGGTAAATGGCATGAGGAGAAGTTTGGTGGTTCTTTTCTCCCTTTCAGGTCCAGTGCTAGGAGCCACAAGCAAAATATATGATGTATGGCACCTTTGGTTGTAAAGCCAGCTAGCCACTGAGGTATTATTATGCTAAGATTTACATTCATATGCAAATTGGGCTCCTACTGTTCACCTTGGCCTACTACTGGACTCATGTTACGGGGACTCATGGAGAATTCCCATTGGTTGGGGAAGGATAGTAGGAGGAAATTCCGGGGGAGGTCCGGGGGACCCCGGGTCCCGGAGACGGCGGTTCCGGTTAGACGCCCGCGTGGGAGGACCGGTTTTTGCTTGCTGGCGCTGAGAGTGTTGGCGGCTTTTTCAAAATAAAGTTTTGTTCCTGCTTGAGTGGCTCGTGATTCTGTGCCCAGCCAAGACTGCGGCAGTCCAGTGCTAATGGAATCAGACAGTGCTCATTGCTTATCCTTTTTGTTGTAAGAGAGCTCCAGTTTGGGGAAGGATGTAGCAATCTACCCCACTAAATAACTTCCCAGTTTCCCTCATTTCCAGGGTGGGCTTTATGACACAATTCTGGTTAAAGAGACACATGCAAAGGTCTATGGAGGATTTCTGGGAAACCTTTTGCCTTTTCAATTAAAGGGAAGATGATGCATTTGGCAGAGCTCTACTCCCCTTCTGTCTTGAGGCTAGAACAGCTGGCTGGAGTGCCACCTGGGACTCTTTAGGCAACAAGTCATACTGCCCAGACACAACTTGTGACATGGTTGAGTCCCTGTTCTATCCCTCAACTGCCTCCCCACTGAGCTGCATATTATGAGAAAATAACTGGGTTTTTATTATGGTGACACATGTCATTGTATTGGCCATTATGCATCTGAAACTCTCTCGGTTTGGAGGATGCTTCCTACCATAAGTCTTGATGAGGAGAACAAACAATTTTTCCATCCCAATTGGAGCTGAAAGTGGCCAAATACTTGTTGTTTTTCTCGCAGTGATTACAAAGGCCTATGACTCAAGGATACTAACTGGATCCTAGAGGATGGTGGGTTTCTCCTGAAGTCATCCTATTGCTTCCCCAATGGAAGGTTTTAAAATCTTTCCATTCATCAGCTCTACCGTTTGTGAAGAGATAATACTCTTACCCTAATACAATAAAAATGTTTTCAGGAAAAGGCTTAAAGGACACAGTCCAACAGATCATCCAAAGCTGTGAAATCTGTCAATGGATTAATCCCTCTAATAAACATATCCACCCTCCCAGATACCAAAGAACAGGTTGTAATCTGGAAGCAGACTGGCCATTAGATTTTACCCATATGCCTGGAGGACCGAATTCAAAATATTTACTAGCTCTGGAGGATACATTCAGTGGATGGGTAGCAGCTTTTCCTTCCAGATCTGAAATGGCTGTTGAAGTTGTAAAATTTCTACTTCAGTAGGATCATTCCTTGATTTGATCTCCTTTAAAGTCTTCAAAATGATAATGGACCTGTGTTTAAGGCAGAAATAACACAAAAACTCTTTCAAGCATTAGGAATTAAATATCATCTTCATTGTTCATGGAGACTTCAATCTTCAGGCAAGGTAGAAAAAACCAATGAACTTCTTAAGAGACCCTTAAGAAAATTGCTTCAGGTAACTAAAATCCCATGGGTTAAACTTCTGCCATGGTCCCTGATAAGGCTTGGAAACACTCCTGGCTGACAGGGACTAAATCCATTTGAGTCCCTGTACAGAAGGCCTTTTTAGTCCAACAATTTACTTTTAGATATTGAGATTTCTCTTAGTTCCCATGTAACTCAGTTGGCCAAGTTTTAACAGATTCTTACGGAAATTGAACAAGAACTTCCTGAGGGAGATCATCAAGGACCCCCCCCCCCATCTTCTGCTCCAGGAAATCTTGTCCAATTGGGAGGGTCCTTACCCAGTGATCACCCTGAATACATCATACCCATCTTAAAGCCTGGAGACTCTCTATTAAAGTCCACCACAATGGAGGCTCCTACAGACCACTACAATAGAAGATCTCAAGTTTCTGTTTAAACAAGCTAAGTGACATGGTTTGATTTTATTGGTCTTTTAATTGCAATATCAGTGGTTATTGGGTTAGTAAAAACAGCTTCACAGACTGGGATCCTATCCATAAGCTATTCCTAGCCTTAACTAACCTATTTAGGAACAATAATGCTATTCTGTGCATTAATCTTAATACATACTAAATCTAATTTTAATGAAGCCTAATTATGACTACAAGCTGTGCACTATGCACAAAGATATGTTGCAGGAGTCTTCCTCCTGGGAACCTGGACTGTGGTACACACCTGGACTCACAGAATGCCTTTAACTCCATCCAGCATTACACTTGTCTCACTTGTAAGGACCTACGATACTAAAGTGTGGATACAAGATAACTTCAAATGCAATAGTTATAAGAAATGTGTTTTTGCTAATTGGACTCTTTCAGCAAATGCTCTTGTGTGGAAGAGATCCCCATCTTTGCATGCCTTGGCACAGGGAAGGCTTCCTTTTACACTGGACATTATGTCAAATCTCACCTTGTCATGCTGCAATGTTTCCTCTTTGTGGCCAACTCTTCCTGCACGGTATTGTTCCTTAGCCAACAATTGCTCTGGTAATCCTGTCTTTAATGGTACTAATGAGAATGTTACTATAAACAAACCACAGACTATTTTATATGCTAATGCTACAGCCATCAACAGTTGTATAGTGTGGGTGGAGTATGTTTCTGTTTTGTTTAATATGACAAACAGTGTACAGCCTCCACAAATAGAGTTCCCAGATCTTGTATAAATGTCATTCAAATTTATCAGAAACATCTGTTACATTTTAATTTGACTTTTCCTATTTTAAAACAATGTAACTGGAGAAAAAAGAGCTTGGTATGATATCTTGCTTGGTGGAGCTGGAACTAGTTTGGGCATAGTAAATTCAATTGACCTTGAGAGCTTGGCGGGCAGACTATGCAGTGGTGGACAAGATGTGGCTCAAGTTTTGACAATTAATGGTCAATGGCTTCCCACAATGATCCTGCCTCACCAAAATGCTCTTGACTGTACAACAACTGTTAACTGCTAGAAATGATATCACTTTTAGGAAGTTATTTTCTACTTATATTCCTTTAACCCACTGGATGGCTTTACAGTCACTTAATATACAATGCTCTGATTTATTTTATACTGGGACTATACAGCATTATGAAACCTAATCAACACAAGTTTTATGTAATTTTCATGTTATACCTTTTGTTCTACATTCCTACTTTGCTTTGCCTCATTTAATTGGTACCCATGTAGATGAAACAGATGTGACTTATTCCCTATCTGAATGTATTATTTGTGATCAGGGATGAGTATGTGGCTGTTTGAGTAGACAGATGGAGCCCTGTCTACTTAACTATTCTTCTAATTTATGTGACCTCACTCTGTATCCTGTGCATAAGTTTTCTATGCTTTTTGAAGTAATTGTTCAACATGCCTGCTTAGCAACTAATAATCGATCTGATTTAAACTTTTTAACTCAAGTTTCTTCTTTTGCTGGGTGTGTAGAATACCTAGAGGTCCTCCATTGACAGGGTGACATCTTTTACCTGATAAAGTAGATGATGTTACTCTAACATGGAACCCAAAACCGTTACCTTTACCCCATATGTATATAAGTTTACAACCATTGATAGATGTCCTTAATGAAAGTACTATAAAGATTTGTTAATAATCAACATCAATTAAATCAATATAAAATACATATGCGAATTATAGCTAACAGGCTGATTGATATATCACATCTAATAACTACTAATACCAACTATCATTGGAATAATTTTCTGTTTCTTTCTCCAACTGCATAATGATATTCTTTTGCTCTGTTTACCTTAAAATAATATTTGCTTTAGTATTAATCTCATTTTCTTGTTGTAATATTTGTCTGTATATTAGGATCAGAAAAATGGCTATACAGATGAAACTCCACATAAATGTGCTTCCCAGTTTCACCTCTGAACCATTCTTTTTTTTTTTTTTAAGAGAGAGTGAGAGAGGAGAGAGAGAGAATTTTTAATATTTATTTTTTAGTTCTCGGCGGACGCAACATCTTTGTTGGTATGTGGTGCTGAGGATCGAACCCGGGCCGCACGCATGTGAGGCGAGCGCGCTACTGCTTGAGCCACATCCCCAGCCCTGAACCATTCTTAACACAGCTCTTTGCCTTGACTTCTCCTCAGGAGGACACCCTGACTCAAGCTTTACAACGCCCCTTTCCAGCTTGAAGTAGTCAGAGCGGTCATCGTCCCAACTCCCAACAGTAGTCAGGGTGTCCTCTGAGAGGGGAAGTTGAGAGAGATATAGAAGGAGTCAGGCAGTCAGGGCAAGATGTCAAGTGAGGAGGGTCAGGGTCAGGGCCAGAACAAAGGAGCATGGAGAGGATCTTCTGATGAGGTCAACTTCCTGTTGATGAAAGTGCTTATGGACACATGCAGGGAACCCAAGCAGACAGACACTTCCAAACTTGTGCTCCTAAGTGGGAGATCCAATAGAAAAACAAAAACAGATGCATGGACAGAGGGGGCACTGATCAGTAATAGTGAGGAGCTCATGGACGGGGGAAGGGATAAGGAAAGGAGACCATAAAAACAATAGACCAAAATTCCCCATTGGATTCTCAGCTCCGGGGCCCCTTCTTTTTGGAGAAGTTTATCTCTGTATATCTCTTTTCAATAAACCTACTTCTTGCTTGCTATCTTTGTGTCCTGTTCTTCAATTCTTTGCTGAATGGAGACAACAAACCCAGCACCCCTAGATGGTAACCCCTGCTGCAGAAATAAAGACTTTTCCTCAAAAACAATCCCTGGCTTGTTTCCTCCAAATCCTGTGTTATTAACTCCTAAAAGTGGGAGATTTATGCCATTATGGTAAAGAAGATTTTTCAGTTGGGCATGGTGGCACATTCCAGTAATCCCAGTGACTCAGGAGGCTGAAGCAGAATTGCAAGTTTGAGGCCAGGGTCAGCAGATTAGCAAGGCCCTAAAAAATTTAGTAAGATCCTGTCTCAAAATAAAAGGGCTGGGAATGTACCTCAGTAGTAAAGTGCCCCTAGATTCACCCTCCAAAAAGAGCAGTTTTCAGCTGATTAGTTTAAAACTGTAAGTAATGATTAACATGTTAAGTCACCAACACAAAGAATTAAAAATACCCTCTTAGGTTATCTCTCTAACACTATAAATTTATACACATAAATATGTCTTGCTCAGGTGAAGCTAGTGCACCCTCTCCTATACCCACACTCTGTCACAGAGTGCGGATTCTTGCTTTCTTTTAATAGAATCAACCTATGCCTCACTTTGACATGTGTTTAAATTCCTTTTTGTATGATGTCTAGTACCCCCATGACCTGAGTTGAGGTTTACCTCCATTTGGGGACCACCTCAGGGTCCTCATCCCAGTGACACAGTCAGTCTGCACTTTTAAAATTTACTTGCAAACTAGAGTTCCACTCAACCTTAGATGACAAGCCCTAATGTCAAGGGCTGTCCATTCATGGCCAGTTGGAGGAGCAGATTGCCTGGCCATAGGTAGGTCCTTATCAACTTAAAATAGAGCAACCAGAAACTAAAATGAAAATGGAAACAAGAAACAGAAAAAATAAGATTTTAGTTTATCTACACCAGGTACAAGTGGTGTATGCCTTCAATCATAGCCACTTGGAAGGCTTAGGAGAATCACAAGTTCAAGGCCAAGCTGGGCAATTTAGTGAGGTACTATCTTAAAAATAAAAAGGCCTGAGGAAGCACTCAGTGGTAGAGCACCCCTGGGTTGAAATCCCTAATATCACGAAAAAAAAAGTAGTTTACCATTTCTCACTTGCCAATTAAACACTTGTTTCTCAAGAGCTTAATATATGAGACAGGCTGTGTGCTAACTGCTGGAGATACAGCAGCCAATAAGACATGGTTTCTGTGGTGGGCAGAATGGTGATCCCCAAAGATGTCCATGTCCTAATCTTAGAGCCTATAAATATGTTAATTTACATGGCAAAAGGGACTGTGGAAATGTGATTAGGTCAAAGATTTTTTTTTTCTTTGATGGTACTGGCATCAAACCAGGGCTTTTCAAATACTAGGCAAGTGCTTTACCCCTGAGCCATACACCCAGGCCAGGTTAAAAATCTTGAGATGGAAGATTATCCTGAGTTATTTGGGTGGCTTCAATGTAATCACAAGGAGTTTTATAAGAGAGAGGAAACCAAATTTAAAACCCAACCAAAGCTGAGATTAGTATAAGGCAAGTTAGAGACTAGCATTTGAAGCAAAATTAAAAGAGAGAAAAGGGAAGGGAGGCCAGAGGGTCATATTGAGAGAAGGAACTGTGAGGAGGCAAAATAGAAGAAAAACAAAATCCCACGAAAGAAATAGCAATTTTTTAATATTTGTTTTTTAGTTGTACTTGGACACAATACCTTTATTTCACTTATTTTTATTTTTATGTGGTTCTGGGGATCGAACTCAGGGTCTCGCACGTGCAAGGTGAGCACTCTACTGCTGAGCCACAACCCCAGCCCCAAGAAATAGCAATTTAAATAGCACCACTCTGTATGCTAAGTCCATCCATGGCCTGGGAAGTTAGGATGAGTAATGTAATTTCTCAGTTAAGATAAAGTCCTTTGGCTGTCCTTGTTCTTCTCAGAGTGTGACTATTTCACCAATTTTACATAAGATTTAAAATACTTCCAAGGTTAATTGTGATGATGCTTGATTTTTGTGTCAAACACTTTTGAACCTAGCCCCTATAAAAGTGACACTGTACACATCTGCATGAGATCTGTTATGGTTTGGATATAAGGTGTCCCCCAAAAGCTCCTGTGTTAATGTGGGAATGTTCAGAGGTGGAATGATTGGACTGTGAGATCTGTAACCTAATCAGTTCATCCTAGTTTGAATGAACTAGGAGGTAACTATAGGCAGGCGGGGCTTTGGCTGGAACAGGTGATTCACTGGGGGCAATTCACTGGGGGTGGCCCTGGCAGGGTTCATCTTTTCTACAGCCCTTTTGCCATTTTTTCTCTCTGTTTCCTGGCTACCATAAATGGAGCCGTGCTCCTCCGCCACGCCCTTCCTCTGTGATGTTCTTGCTCACCTTGGGCCCAGAGCAATTTGGCCAACCATGAACTAAACCTCTGAAATCATGAGGCAAAATAAAATTTTCCTCCTCTAAGTTATTCTTGGGTATTTTGGTCACAGAGACAAAAATTTACCTAACACAGTGTCCACGAATATGCTGAAACTCAGTGCAAGACCAGGATACTCTATAATATTTCAGGACAGAGGAAAGGAAAAAGGAAGGATCCTGGAGAGGGTGGAAGAGAAATCCTGGCTACAGATCATTCCTAATAATGATGGCATTCTGCCTTTTCTGATGATATTCATAGGATAACCCCACTCTTCTTACATGTAAAGTAGGCCTTAAACAGTGGCCATTTGGAAGCTACCCTTTGTAGCAGCAAGTGTGGTCTCTTTGTTCTGAACATGGTATCATGCTAACAGGGTCCTCCTTTTAGGGTCCTCCTTTCCATCAGTGGGAAATACCAGTCAGCTGACTCTATCCATGTGAACTATCCATGACTCCAAAATCTGACCTGAGCCAAGTGTACTTTCTTTTCCATACATGAACTTTAAGGGGAGTGGACCTCGTTATGTCTTCTCTTAAGACCAGGGGAACTTCAGGCCTCATTTCTCCCTCTACATGCTTGGGTAGCTTGTCTCCTGGCAGGCACTTGGGTTTCATGGTCCTGGTTAATAATCATTATCAGATTTCTCCTATCCACTACTACTTCCTTACCTTGACAATAGAGTTTCACTTTACTATGAAACCAATTGCTTCTTTGGACATTTAGGGTGATGATTCTAGCAGTGGTGCATACCTTGCCTAGGAGAAAAGGAAAAGTGAATGGTGATTCTTCTGAGGTTAAAGGTTGTGGAGTTGGCACAAATAGCTCAGAATTGCCAGATAATTTCCATTCTGACCTAGCCAACCAAGGGAATGGCTACGTTAAGAGAACATCCAAGCTCTTGCCCAGCTGTTCTCAGGCTGGGTAGGGCAGAGCTGAGATCATGTTATACATCCAGCAAAAGCATCAAAGCCAGAGCTGTTCATCTGTTGTAGCAGGATAGAAACTGGGGATTAGAAGGGCCATTAGAAGGGCCATTTTAGATTGAGTGTGTGTGTGATACTGGGGATTGAACTCAGGGGCTCTCTACTACAGAGCTACATCCTCAGCTCTCTTTTCATTTTTATTTTGAGACAGGGCCTTGCTAAATTTCCCAGGCTGACCTCGAACTTGGATCTTCCTGCCTCAGCCTCTCAGGTCGCTGGGTTTATAGGCATGTGATATTGCAATGGGCTTGTGAGTGTGTGTGGGAGGAGACAAGGGGTACTGAAGATCAAACCCAGGGCCTTCGCACATGCTAAACAAGTGCTCTACCACTGAATTAAGTCCCTAGTCCTTAGATTTAAAGTTTCATTTCTTTTAATTTACAAATGAAGAATTTAAGTCTCCAAAAGGGAGCCTTAAATGTTCAAATCTTGAACATTTGCATTAGGGGCAGAGATAACTCAGTTATTGTCTTTTGACCTCTAATTCACTATCTGTTCCTCCACACTAGTACGTCATGAACTGTGTTCAGCGGTGCTTTGTGTTGACTGTTTTCTTTATCCCCAGATTTCTGAGCCTTTATTTCACCAATACACACTGTATCTTTCTAAGAAGGGCATAGAGTTTTCAGGCTTTTCCAAACTTTTTCTATCAGATTCCTTTTTTAGATACTGTGCCTGTTTACATTCTCCAGGAGAGGATTCATGGATTTTTCATAAAGACTTATGAAATGCTGCCCTACATCTGCTGTTATTGTTACGTGCTGCACAAATAAATTTCCCACACATGATCCCTACTACTCATATTATGCAGCATTGATGCCGAGACATGGCCCATGGGCAAACTTCACTGTCATGCTGCATTGGTACTGCAGTGGACTCTCTCAGAAGGCAGATGTGGGGTGGGGTGGGGGTAGGGCCATGAGTAGAATAGGCTTAATGGTCACCTCCTCTATGCTCTGCAGACTCACTTCAGAATGTATGGGTTTCAGCCTTTGCTTGACAGGCATTTATTGTGATTCCGTGATATGTCATAGACTTAACCATTGAGGCACATCCTCAGCCTTTTCCTATTTTATTTTAAGTCAGGGTCTCGCTAAATTGCTCAGGGCCTTACTAAGATGCTGAAGCTGGCTTTGAACTTACAATCTTCCTGCCTCAGCCTCCTGAGCAGCTGGAATTACAGGCATGCACTACCACACCCAGCAGGACTATTTTTCTTATTAATTTCCTATTCCTAGAGCTTATTCCAGTGCCTGATCCATAACAGGGGATCAACAAATGTTCACTGAATGAGGTTTGACTGGGAACTAAGTGATCTTGTCAAATTTCTTTGCCTTTTGAAGTGTAAGCTTTCTTAATCTGCTCAATAAGGAAATGTTAGCTCCTCCCCAAGAATGTTATGAGAACTAAATGATAAGTGCATATAAAAGCTTTCAGCATGGCACCTGGCTAATAGGAGGCAACACCTACATATTTTCTAAGAGTGAAAGAGGATTCCAAAATGTATCTGTTCTAGCCCTCTGCTCTCATGTCATCAAAAAGTGTTGAGGGGCCAAAGTTGTGGCTCAGTGGTAGAGCGCTTGCCTAGCATGCATGAGGCACTGGATATGATCCCTGGCACCATATAAAAGAAATAAATAAATAAACAAATAAAATAAAGCTATTATATTCATCTACAACTAACAAATATTTTTTTAACGTTGAGCCAATCTCCTTTTTGTCCAGGCTAAATACCACTTTAGATTAAAAGAAGAAGATGGTAAGGTGGTGCTTGCTCACTATGGGAATGCATATTAGATTGGGTTTCAGTCCAGAGAACAACCCTCTCAAGGGCAAGATCTTCAGAGTGTGTTCTGCCTTGGTCACATCTAAGTAGGTGAGCACAGCTGACAGATTAAGCAAAGTCAAATGCTTCTCTGACTCTCATAAAACCATCATCATTCCAGACTTCTACCACTCTCTGAATCAGGAAAGAAAGAGGAAACAGAATCAACGGTGCCAGGCACTATGTCCCAAAGATAGGGTGCTATTTCTAAACTGTCTCCCTTCAATCCTTTTTACTTTCCACTTTCAGGATAATATTCATTTGCCTTTCTGATTGGGAGTGAGGAAACAGGAAATAGGCATAATTGTGCAAGAGAAGAGAAGATAGGCTGGATGTACTGGCTATGGCTTTATTGTAAAGAGGTGAAGTTTTCTTTCCCTAAAAGATCAAACCCAGGGCCTTCACACATGCTAAAATTTCCCTTGAAAAATTCAAATTTTCCCTTGAAATAAGGATGGAAGCCACAGAAGGTCTTTTTTTTTTTTTTTCTTTTAGTTCTGGGGATCAAACCCAGGGCCTTGTGCATTCGAGGCAGGCACTCTACCAACTGAGTTACATCCCCAGCCACAGAAGGTCTCAAGATCTGGCCATATGAGCCTACTCTAGTCTGATTTAGGACTAGAATTTGGCAAACTGAAGAATTCTACCCAAACCCAAAGCACAGAGCACCATCTTTTGCAGGTGTCTGTGGACAGTGCTGGTTCTGAACTGAACCCAATTCCTTTCCTAACTCTGGAAAAGGCCAGTGATTCAAGGCCAAACAGTTGGAGCAAGAGAAAAGATTTATTTGGAAAGTTGGTAAACCAAAGATGGATAACTATCACCAACAAAGGCCATCTGCTTGAGGCACAAGGCTTATATGGCAATTTGGGGGAAGTATGTTTTTAGTCTATGAGTCTGTGGGGGAAAGTTGTAAATTCCTTCCACCTCCGTCTGCTTTTCTGATTCACATGTGGTTGTTATCTGAAAGTCACTCAGTATCCTGGTTCTGTAAATCTAGGGAAAAATTAGTGATTAGTAAGTTCTATGACTCATGTCATTTTAGTTCCTTTTCCCAGGAATAGCTAACTTTGCAGTTTAAGATACAGAATAGTGTGGAGAACAGAAAGCAGTTTTTTTTCTGGAGAAGAGCTTTAACCTGTTTGGTGGCTTCAGTCAGAGGTGTCATCTACAGCAAAGCTGGTGGGAGACTAATAATTAATTGCTCAGCTGTGTGACCTTCCAAAATAGTGATTTTAATAGTCTATTAGGGACTCAGTGTAGAGAACTTGCTTAGCATGTGTGAGGCACTGGGTTTGATTCTCAGCACCGCATATAAATAAATGAATAAAATAAAGATCTATCAATATCCAAAAAACAAAACAAACAAACAAAAACCTTAAAAATAAAAAAAAGTCAACTAAATGCCTATGTTAGCTTCCATCAGCCAGCCACCACTGAGCAGACCTTGGATACCATGAACTTTGAAGTGATTAAGGGAAAACTGATCTGTATCATGTGGTCACAGAGGGATCCCTCTTTGAGAAAATCTGGACAAATCTATAGATAAGAAGGTTCTTTATGAAACTTTGTCTGCTTTTGGGAACATTCTGTCCTGCAAGGTAGCGTGTGATGAGAACAGCTCTAACGGTTTATCGCCTTTGAGACCCAAGAGGCTGTGACAAGGCGGTGGAGAAGATAAACAGCATGCCCCTCAATGACAGCAGAGTGTCTGTGGGCAGATTTAAGTCTCTCAAAAAACAGGAAGCTGAGCTTGGAACCAAAGCTAAAGGATTCACCAATGTTTATATCAAAAACTTTGGGAATGGGGCTGGAGATATAGCTTAGTTGGCAAAGTGCTTGCCTAGTACGCATAAGGCCCTAGGTTCAATCTCTAGCACCACCACAACCACCAAACAAACAAACAAAGAAGCCACTTTGGGGAAGAGGTAGAGGATGAGAGTCTGAAAAAGCTATTCAGACAGTTTGGTAAGATTCTGAATGTCAAGGCAATGAGAGATCCCAATGGGAATGTAAAGGCTTTGGCTTTGTGAGTTTTGATAACCACAAGGGCTTTCAGAATTCAGTTGTTAAAAAAAAAAACTTGTAGGATTATATTATTTTAATTTCATTTTGACATTAATGTTAAACAAAAGTTGCCACAAAATGTATGAAACTAAGCAGTAGTAGTTAAAAGTGCATAAATGTCGGGCTGGGGTTGCAGCTCAGTGGTGGAGCACCTACCTTGCATATGTGAGGCACTGGATTCAATCCTCGGCACCACATAAAATAAATAAATAAGTGAAATAAAGGTTTTGTGTCCATCTACAACTAAAAATATTTTTAAAAAATGCTTAAATGCATCATAGCTTATTTATTTCAACAAAATGTGATGTCAGGAAAATATTTGGTCACCTATGGTAGACATTTATTTCCATATTATTGTTAAATAACAAAAACACAATATATCATAATTATAATATATAATTAAATAAGTCATGTTTATTATATAAATATATGTGTACACACTTTCAATTTAAACCTTGATTGTAAGAAATTTGAAATATACTACTTCAATTTTTATGATAAATAAATAAAATGCCATCAGAAAAAAAGAAAAGAAAATCATGAGGATGCCAATAAGTGGAAGAGATGAATGGAAAAAATCAGTGGGAAAGTCATATCAATAGGCCATGCACAGAAGAAAGGAAAATGACCAGGCATAGTGGTGCACACTTGTAATCCCAGTGGCTTGGGAGGCTGAGGCAGGAGAATTGTGAGTTCAGCCTCAGCAATTCAGCAAGGTCCTAAGCAACTCAGTGAGACCCTGTCTCTAAATGAAATATGAAAAAGGTCTGGGAATATGGTTCAATGGTTAAGGGCCCCTGGGTTTAATTCCCAGTAAATACCACCCCCCATGAAGAAAGTACAACAGCAGGCTGAATTAAAACAAAAATTTGAGTGCTGAAACAGAAGAGAACAAATCAATACCAGGAGGTGAATCCCTACATTAAGAACTTGGAAGACATATTGATGATGAGAAATTAAGGAAAGAGTGTTCTCCTTTTGGATCAATCACCAGTGCTAAGGTCATGTTGGAGGATGAAAGAAAGCAAAGGGTTTGGCTTCATCTGCTTCTCATCTCCTGAAGAGGCACCCAAAACAGTCCCTGAAATGAATGGACACATCATGGGTTTGGGGGAAAGGAAGAGAGAAAGGCCCATTTGACCACTCAGTATATGCAGTGGTTGGCTAGAAGGAGAGCACTCCCTGCCATGGCCATCTTAAATCAGTTCCAACCTGCAACTGGTGGCTACTTCATGCCAGCAGTTCCGCAGCCTCTGGGAACACTTCCATATTACACACTTAACTAGTGAGCACAGATGAGGCTGGCAGCAATGTGGAAGACCTCAAGGCTTTTAAGGAATGGCAAGTGCTATATGCCAATCTGTGTCTTGTCTTACTCTTCACCATCTATCTCCAACCGTAATGCTCCGGCCTCTTGTGGCCTCCTTACTGTCACTCAAAGTTGTGCCAAACCTGACACTTCATGCTGGAGTTGATGCTGATGCTCCTCCAGCTGTGGCACCATATAAGTATGCCTCCAGCACCCACAGCCCTCACCCTGCCATACAGCAGGCACTCACCCTGCAGTCCATGCACAAGGGCAAGAGCCTCTGACTGCCTCCATGCTGGCTGTAGCACCACCTCAAGAACAGAAGCAAATAATGGGAGAACATTTGTTTCCACTCGTCCAAATAATACATTCAAACCTGGCTGGAAAGATCATGGGAATGCTGCTGGAGATCAAAAATTCTGAGCCGTACAAGTGCTGGAGTCCCATGAGTTTCCCACTCCAAGGTGGATGACTCTGTGGTCTATAGGCTCATGATGCCAAGAAAGAAGCTGCCAAGAAGATGGGCACTGTTGCTGGCTCTTAGACAAAGAAAGGCCAATTCAAGTCAAATGACCCCTTGTGGAAATCAACTCAAGTTTTGAAGACTTTCTAGTTTGTCTATGGACCTCAACATCAAAAACCACAAGTTGCACATTTATTGGGTCATTTTGAACTAAAAGGTCAATTATGAGATGCCTAGAATTTTTCAATTATAAGGCTATATTATCTGAGTTCTGCTATATCCCAGACAGTGTTATTTTTTCCCCTCGTGGGATTTGATTTCCCCCCCTCCAAGATGGTTTTATTTGATGTACCCAAATCTTAAGTTTCTTAACATAGAAAAATTTTCCATAAAAAATAGTCAGCTAAAAGCAAGTGAAGCTAGAGGGTTTATTTAGAGTTTTTTTCTCAGTGACAGTTCAACACTTATTTACTGCTTTTTTACCTTGGGCCAGGCACTGTGCTAAGAGCTGGGAAGACAATACTAATAAGATATGGTACTTGGCCTAGGACAGTGACACATACCTATTATCCCAGAAGGATTACAATTTCAGGGCCAGCCTCAGCAACTTAGCAAGACCCTGTCTCAAAATGAAAAATAAAAATAAAAATAAAAAAAGGACTGAAGATGAAGCTCAGTGGTAAAGCGTCCCTGGGTTTAATCCCCAAACCAAAACCAAAACAAAACCAAAAAGATATGGTGCCTACTCTATTGTTATCCTAATTTTACAGATGAGAAAACTGATGTATAGACAAGGTAAGTAATCACCCCAGATCACAAAATAGAAAGAGGGAGAACTAGACTCCAAAGCCAGAAGTCTGTTTGCAGAGCCCATCCTGGTAACTTCTAGGCTACTCTGCCACTTAGGCTGATCAAATGCTCTTCTGGCACTAATATGCCCCAAAACTGCTGGGGCTCAGAATAGAGAGTTCATTAAAAGACTCCACCAGCTAAGACCAGCTCTAGCTAATGACAGTTTATATTTTTGTCTTAAAATAAGAAACTTTGGTGAAAAGACCTGCTGAACTTGCTGATGTTATATTTAAACTTTTGAGCAAATAATCTGACTCTTAGAATGACTCATCTGATACTGGGAATAAAAGAGTGAACGATCACTTGACTAAGTAACACAGGCCTCTTTGGCTGAACAAGGCACTGTAGGGAATATGATAAAAGTAACCATGCATTTCTATATTGATTCCCCAGACACTAAGGAACAGGTTTATAAAGAAAAAAGAAAAGAAGAGAATCCAGCTGGACACTGTGGTACACACCTGTAATCCAAGGGGGTCAGGAGGCTGAGGCAGGAGAATCTCAAGTTTGAGGTCAGCCTCAGCAACTAAGCAAGATCATAAGTAACTTAGTGAGACCCTGTTTCAAAATTAAAATATAAATAAATAAAAAGAAAAAAATGAAATATAAAAAGGGCTGGGGATGTGGCTCAGTGGCAAAGCACTTGCCTAGCATGCACAAAGCACTGGGTTTTATCCTTAGCACCATATATAAATAAAATAAAGGCATTATGTCCATCTACAATTGTAATTTTTTTAAAAAAGGACTGGGGATGTAGCTCAATGGTAGAGCATCTCTAGGTTCAAACCCCATATATTTGGTAGGGAAGTTCTATTCACCTTGGAATTATGCTTTTAGCTGTCTGACTAACTGATGGATATTTTATTGGGGAGATGTTTCTCTCTCTCTCTCTCTCTCTCTCTCTCTCTCTCTCTATATATATATATATATATATATATATATATATATAATCACTGTGCTACACCTCCAGCACTGTGTTTTTATTTTTGATTGGCATATAATAATTGTACATATTTATGGGAATATATATATATATATATATATATATATATATATATCTTGTAGATGGGCACAATACCTTCATTTATTTATCTTTATGTGGTGCTGAGGATCGAACCCAGTGCCTCACCCAATCTAGGTGACTACTCTACCACTGAGCCACAACCCCAGCCCAGAAATGCTTATCTTTCTAATTCATTTATTCAGAAAAGATTCATTGATTGGTTCAACATGTATTATTTATCATACCATGCATTTTTCTAGGTGGTATGGAAAGAAAAACAAAAAATAGTGCTCTATTCTACAACTTACATATATGTTATATTTATTTTTTTCTAAGAAAAAAATAAGCCAACCTGCCTATGGGTTGGCTTATTTTTTACTTTCCACTGGGGCTGTAGAGAGTATTGGAGGGCACAGAAGTGTTGGTGCTTTGAACAGTTCTAGCAATTAGTTCTTAGGCAAGTTTACATCTACATGCAGACTAAGCATCCTGAAGGAATTCATTTTCTATTAATTAATTGACAATTATTTTTTTCATGCCAGGGATTGAACCCAGGGGTGCTTAACCACGGAGCCACATTCCCATCCTTTTTTATTTTTTTATTTGGAGACAGGATCTCCCTAAGTTGCTGAGGCTGGCTTTAAACTAGTGATCTTCCTACTTCAGCATCCCAAGGAGCTGGGATTACAGGTGTGCGCTGCTTCACCCAACAGGAATTCATTTTGGAATATTTTCAGATTTCAAAATTGTGTTGATAACAGGTTTATACCATAAAGATCCCATACTGTGTCAACCTGGGACAAAGCCAAATGAGAAGAGAACTGAGTATGGGGTCAAACCTGAGATAAACCTCAAAGACGTAGACTGTATCTACTGAAGTACCCCAAGTCAGAAAATCTTGTGCAGCTGAGGAACACAGAGGAATTTCATTGCTGTGAGCAGGAAGGGGCCTTCCCTCCCAGCATTTGAGGCTGATCCTGAGCATTCTACATGAGACCTCTGTGGGGAGCTGCTCTGAATGGCCTCGCCTTCCACTCCTGAAGCTCGGGGCTCTGACCAGTCACTACATTTCATAGTGACTTGGGCATTGTCCCAGCTGGGATAGCAAGGCGTGTCTCCTAGGTGTAGGTGTACCTGCTGGGGTTGAGTTACACTTACCTGCTCCCTTGTAATCCTACCCTTCTATGGATAGAACTTTCTAAGAACCATGCCCCCTGCAAAAAAAATAAAAGCTCACTTCCAATTGTGCTTCCCTCTCTCAGCCTCTCTTGACTTTCTCTTGATCTCCTTTTTGGGGAGCTTGAAACTGAGAGCCAGGGAAAAGCCATCCTGATGCTTGTGTAAAGCTAAATTGTGACTGTGTTTTATTTTGTGTCACCCCAAATTCACACGAGCCTCCCACGCTCTAAATGATTGAGTCTAGCTCAAAGCCAACAGTTAGAAAAAGCATTGTACATGTATTCATTCATTACTTTATTAATTCATTTGCATTTAACATCCAAAGAGGTCTGTGCTTCAGTGTGGAATACTGCCATGAACACATCGAACATACATTCCATGGGGAAGGTGACGTGGACAAGGAGGAACCACAGCATACACATCAGAAAAGAAACTTCATACAGTATGAGAAGAGACCAGAAGTTCTGTTGGAACATATCAGGGTGGGCTGAACTTTGCTAAGGATGGAGAAATAGTGATGCTTCAGTTTGATTTTGGAGGCGGTGGAGGGACTGAAAGAAGAGAGCAGAGCCAGTGCAAAGCCATGCAGCTGGGGTTTCAGAGGATCCAAAACAAGCAAAGTGCACTTGGAAAGCAGAATATAGGCATGTGAGACAAGCAGCAAATGTGAGCAGGGACAGGTCATGAAGGGCTGTTCCCTGCACCAAGGAGCTTGGACAGAGGTAGATAAACAACGAGAAACAAACTGTAAGAATGTTTCAAGGCTGGAGGAGTAGCTTAAGGATAGAGCATGTCCTTAGCCTGTTATGAGGCCCTGGGCTCTGTCCCCAGCACCAAAAATAAAAGTAAAAGGCTTTAGACCTAGAAATACTACAGTGATAACTGCATGTTGATAGCTCACCAAGAAAACAGTGAGAACTATTATAAAGGGAAAAAATAAAGATTGGGGATTCCTTAGAAAGGTAAGGAGATAACTCAATAGAAGTAATATGAATGTATTTTAATTATCAAACATTTATTTATTTTTAAAAATCTAAATAAATTTATTTATTTATTTTATTAATTAATAAATTTATTTATTTATTTTAATAAATTAATAAAATTTAAGCACTTGCCCTGGGCTTTGTTGTTGCTGGGCAAGTGTTCTACCTCCTCGATGCATCCCCAGCCCTTATTAAAAATTTAAACAATACAGAAGCTATTCCAAAAGTAGCCTACTAATGGCTATTCAGGTTGATCCTAATTTTCTTATTATAAACTATAAACATGCACAATAAATTTATTGATCAAGTGCTCAATAAATTGCTTATAAAAAAGATTACTGTGCCAGGCATGGTGGTGCACACCTGTAATCCCAGAGACTCTGGAAGCTGATACAGGAGAATCACAAGCTCAAGGCCAGCCTCAGCAGCTTAGCAAGGCCCTGACTCAAAAAATTAAAAGGGGCTGGGGATGTGGCTCAAGCGGTAGCGCGCTCGCCTGGCATGCGTGCGACCCGGGTTCGATCCTCAGCACCACATACCAACAAAGATGTTGTGTCCGCCGAGAAATAAATATTAAAAACTCTCTCTCTCTCTCCTCTTTCCTCTCTCACTCTCTCTTAAAAAAAAAAAATTAAAAGGAGTGGGCTTAGTGGTAAAGTGCCCCTGGGTTTGATCCCCAATAACCCCCACCAAAAACATAAATAAATAAAAAAGATGACTTCTTAAAATGTGTGAGTTTTTTGTTTGTCTGTTTTTTTTTTTTTTTTTTTTTTTTTTTTTCTGTGGCACTAGGGATTAAACCCAATAGTCAGAGTCTCACCAAACTGCTGAAGTTGGCCTTGAAATTGTGGTCTTCTGGCCTCAGCCTCTGGAGTCACTGGGATTATGGGCATGTGTCACAGCACCCAACATAAAATGGTTTTTAAAAAACTATATGACTGGGCTGGGGATATGGCTCAAGCGGTAGCGTGCTTGCCTGGCATGCGTGTGGCCCGGGTTCGATCCTCAGCACCACATACCAACAAAGATGTTGTGTCCGCCGAGAACTAAAAAATAAATAGTAAAAAATTTTAGAAAAAAAAACTATATGACTGAATTTTTGGCTTAGCTAAAAACATTTTTTTAGGAGTTAAGTGTAAGGAGGTGAGATAATTTAGTAACATTAATTAAGATCCAACTCATAGGAATGGGGTTGTAGCTCAGTGGTGGAGCGCTTGCCTAGCATGTGTAAGGCACTGTGTTCAATCCTCAGTGCCACATAAAAATTAATAAATAAAATAAAGGTATCATGTCTATCTACTAAAAAAAAAATTAAAAAGAAGAGATGCAATTAATATCAGCCAAAGCATGACTGAGATCAGGACTGCAAAGAACAGCATTCACTCTGTTAGAATCTAGGCTGAAAGAGAAAATCTCCTTGGCTCTCATAGACTTGGGAAGACAGGGACAATGGGATATGGCATATTTTTACTGTGAAGGCCTGGACCTAAAGAGGAAGCTAGTGACAAAGGGGAAATTGGACTGAGGGGAAGAGAGAGTTTTTCAGAGCAATTGAGCATGTGAACCTGGTGGATCACCAGGAGCACCCAGGGGTGACCAGGCCACCTCTGCTGCTGCACTTAGCTTGCCATCAGTGGCACATCTTGGAAGGCCATTTGATATGCAAGGTTTGAAGGAAATGCCCTCCACTTTCCTTCTCTATGGCAGCTCTCTTCCTAGTTAGTCTGTTAATCTGTGAAACAACTGAAATCCTTCCTGAGTCTGAGGTCAGGTTTGTATGGGGTCATACCTTCTTTGAGTTCTGTTCCAACCCCACCTCTGACACCCTGGCATTAGCTCTTTCCCTAAAATCCTGAATATATCAAGAATGTATAGGATCTTTATCACAGATCTCAGGGTCTCCTATACTTTCATCATTAGAAAGACACACTATGTCTCCCACTGAAAGCTGAGGTCAGTGTTCTTGGTTCAGATTTTAGAGACAAGGATGAGGATTGGAGGTCAGTTATATTAGAGTTACAGCCTCACAGGAAGATGGAACCAAGGACAGGCATAGAAACTTATGAGCACTGGACTAGACTAGGACTGTCTGCAGGGCTTCATCTGTAGAAGGTGAGTATGTGCAGATTTCGCAGTGGCTACTTCTCTTAACTAGTCACAGAATTTTTAATTTTTAAAAAATTCTCTTACTGGAGAAATTAGAAAATTCCCCAAAAGTACCTTAAAACCTTAGTGGCTGATCCATTTGTTATTTCTCTGTTCCTCTCTGCTTAGGTTATACGTATGTAATACGACAGCATGTCATAAGAACAGGTAGCCAGAACCTCCTTTTCCTGAGACAAAGAAGCACTTATGTGGGAAATCTCTTCCTCTTCATGGATACATGCCTTCCTTCTTGGCTCTCACAGCTGAGGGAAGGTGGCAGTATAGACTATAATAGCCATCTGGCCCAATCTCCTGCCAGATCTGCCTTAAAGCCAGTCCGGGCCCACCGTAACCACCTCTCAGGGAAGGAGATTTCTCTGAGGAAAACTGGTTCAAAGGATCAACAGCAATACTTTAAAAAATCACTTTCTCATAGTTGCAGAAAAGAAAAACTATGCTCAATGCAGATCCAGGTTTTAATCCACCTGCAGCTCTGAATCACAGGATACTCTGAAGCACTCCTTTCTCATGTCCCTCCTTCTTTTGAAACACAAAGGTAGATACAGGACAGTGAAGGGACTTTAAATCATGTTTTAAAAGGAACGGTTGAATGAATTGAAGACTTTATCTAGAAGGAAGGATTTGTGTGTATGTGTGTGTGTGGTGTTCTGTATCAAACCCAGAGCCTCATGCATGCTAGGCAAGGGCTCTTCCACTGAGCTACATCCCCAGTCCTAGGATTTTCATCAGGAAGAAAATGTTGATAGGGACATTATTTCTGTTGTGAAATACTTGGAGATCTGACATGCAGTCACAGAATTAAGTTGGGCCATTTGGCAGGAACATTATGGCCTCAAGGTAGAATATATGAACAAGATCCCTTCTGGTTCAGAGGCTGTGACTGTTATGGTTTGGATATGAGCTGTCTCCCAAAAACTCCTGTGTTAATGCAGGCATATTCAGTTGAAAATGATCACATGATAAGAGCTGTAACATAATCAGTCCATCCTAGTTTGAATGGACTGACCCCGTGTTAACTGTAGGTAGGTGGGGCGTGGCAGGAGGAGGTGGGTCACTGGGGGCTACCCTGGAAAGGTTCATCTTCCCTCAGCCTCTTTCTCTCGCTCTTTTCTCATAGTTGCTTCCTGCCCATCCTGAGGTGAGCATCCCTCCTCCACTATACCTTTCCACCATGATGCTCTGCCTCACCTGGGATCCAGAGCAATGGACTCTGAAATTGGGTGCCCAAAATAAACTTTTCCTACTCTCAGTTGGTCTTGTCAGATATTTTGGTCACAGCAATGAAAAGATGACTAACATAGTGGCTTTATCCCTCGGTATGTCATAGGGACTCTCTTTGCCCTAATTTTCTTATTATACAATGATCTCTAAGCAGAAATGTGACTTGAAGCCCCCTTCTTTGATGTAGTCTTCTTCTTTTTTATTTTAATTTTAAAATTTATTTTAATTAGGTATATATGACAGCAGAATGATTTATTGATTCGTTGTACATAATTTAGCACAACTTTACATTTCTATGATTGTATAGATGTAGCGTTGCACCATATGTGCAGACATACATGTACCCAGCATAATGATGTCCATCTCATTACACCATCTTTCTTACCCTCATGTCCCCTTCCCATCTCTCCCTCCCCTTTGCCCCATCAAAGTTCCTTCATTTTTCCTATGTCCCCCCCATTATGGATCAGCATCTACTTATCAGAGAGAACATTCAGCCTTTGGTTTTTGGGTATTGGCTTACTTCCCTTAGCATGGTATTTTCCAACTCCATCCATTTACCTGCAAATGCCATAATTTTATTCTCTTTTAATACTGAGTAATATTCCATTGTGTATATATACCATAGTTTCTTTATCCATTCATCTATTGAAGGGCATCTAGCTTGGTTCCACAGTCTAGCTATTGTGAAATGAGCTGTTATAAACATTGATGTGGCTGTTTTACTATAGTATGCTGATTTTAAGTCCTTTGGGTATAAACCAAGGAGTGGGATAGCTGAGTCAAATGGTAGTTCCATTTCAAGTTTTCTGCACTAATTTGTAGTCCCACCAGCAATGTATGAGTGTTCCTCTTCCCCCACATCCTCACCAACATTTATTGTTGCTTATATTCTTGATAACTGCCATTCTGACTGGAGTGAGATGAAATCTTAGAGTAGTTTGGATGTATTTCTTAGAGTAGATGTATTTCTCTAATTGCTAGAGATGTTGAACATTTTTTCATATATTTGTTGATCAAATATATATCTTCTTCTGAGAAGTGCCTGTTCAGTTCCTTAGCCCATTTATTGATTAGGTTGTTTGTTTTTTTGGTGTTAAATTTTTTGAATTCTTTATATATCATGGAGATTAATGCTCTATCTGACTTGCATGTGGCAAAAATTTGTTCCCTAAATGTAGCCTCTCTCTTCACCTCATTTTTTTTTCTCTCTAATAGTCTGTTTTTGTATATCTTTTTCTTTGGATTCTTCCACCAAGTTGGGTACATTTGAGTGTTAATAAATACTAGTTGCCAGGCTGCCTAGTTCCAGTAAATGCTCCTGGAACAGCGGTATGAGGTTGGATAACCTGCTGCTACAGGCTGAATTGTATCCCTACAAAATTCATGTTTTTTGTTTTGATTTTTGAGATGGGGTCTTGCTAGGTGGCCCAGATTGGTCTCCGATTTCCAGGTTCCTCCCACCTTGGCCTTCCAAGTAACAGGGATTACAGGTGCATGACACTGCACCTGGATCAAAATTAATACGTTGAAGTCCTCTTCCCAATATCTCAGAAAGTAACACTATTTGCATAAAGAGCGTTTAAATAAATAATTAAGTTAACATGGGTCATTAGGGTGTCTCCTAATCCAATATGACTGGTGTCCTTATAAGAAGAGGAAATTAGAACACAGGTACAAAGTGAAGACCATGTGAAGACCCAAGGAGAAGACAAACATCTACAAGCCAAGGAGACCTAAATAATAATAATAAGAAGAATAAATAAATAGATAATACCTTGATCTCAGACTTTTAGCCTTCAATCCAGAATAGAGAGAAAATAAATTTTTGTTGCTTAAGCCACTCAGCTGATACTTTGTTATAACAATCCTGCTATTTTTTTAACCTCTCCTTTGCCTCAACACTGAGCTGATAAACATGCTTTGTTTTGGTCCCCATAATATTTAATTTTTTCTTTTCAGTGGTGGTGCTGGGGACTGAACATGGGACTTGCACATGCAAGGCAAGTGCTCTAGCACTGAGCCACATCCCAAGTCCTAATTTTTACAAAGAGTACTGGATGGTCAGGCATGGTGACACACACCTGTAAATCCCAGCAATTTGGGAGGCTGTGGCAGGAGGATAGCAAGTTCAAGGCCAACCTCAGCAACTTGGCGAGCCCCTAAGCAACTTAGAGAGACCGACCCTTTCTCAAAAACAAAACAGAACAAAAAACTCAGATTTCTTCATTTTCTTGGAAAATGTAAGATTTGGTTTCATAAGGTCTTCCTGACAACAGGGCTTTGGAGTGAAATAATGGTCTTTTCTTTGTCTGGGGCATGCACTCTCCACTTACCTCCAATCCCCACCTGGCCTTCGGCATTCCTTTATGTGACTGTGTTCAGTATTTGTACACATGTCACGTCAACTAAGAAGTCCCAAAATATGTTATGCATAAACCTTCAGAAGGTCAACACAGAATGTCTTTTCAATTGCAAAGGATACAGCAATTATGAATATAATATTTCCCTTGTATTTTGTTCAGCTAGCAAAGTCAATGCCACATTTTGATCTTTAGATCTTGATTGAAAGCTGACCATGAAACTTGGAGTGATACTATGAGAAAAGTCATTGGAGGATGGGGAGCTTAGACTTAGAGGAAGCCAAAGATTGAAAATCAAAGGACTTGCTGAACTTGGCCTCCAGCAGCCTGACCAGTTGCTCCAAGTAATTAAATGCTTGGTATGCCAACAATACTGCATTTGCAAAAGGTAAATTAAACTGCCAAAAATAACAAGGAAATTGTTGCCTCAAGATCTCCAGGATTGGAAACACACAGAATCAGACACAGTACATGACTGAGGATGCTGTCTCTCTCCTATGGTTCTCTGAAATGAAAGGATACTCTTGGACTGCAGTCTCTATGAAATGCCTTCATCTATTCTTCCTGAAGTCTATGAAAATTGGTTTAATATCTGATTATTTAAATTCTAAAACATGCAAAATATGAGCAACTATAATTGCCATAAGAAGAACAGCTTACAATGAAGGCAAAAGAGATGGAAGGAAGGAGTAGATGTCCCTGTGTGCCACATCCTTTGTACTGAGTAATTTTCCACAAGGCTGTACAACTGTCTAATTCCACTTTAAAGGCTGTAGCCATGGAAGGAAGAGAAGAAAGGAACAACTAGGAGAGAATCTACTTGCCTCTTTCTGGTGAGGAGTCAGGAAATTGAGAAAGGCATGGGCCCTATACAGATCACTTGGTCTCTTAGAATGATCTGGGGAAGAAGACTTTTTTGCCAGTAGTTTCTGTTTTTAACTTAAACAGCTTGCCAGACCTGGAAGTGGAGCCAGGTATCATCTTTATACTTGAAATTCAGCAATGCAAAAAGGAAAATTAGTCCTTCCAAGAAGCAGATTTAGGAAAAGGGTATACATGGGCCCAGGTGGAAGTTGGAAATGCAAGTAATGTACATTTTTTTTTTACTGGAAAAGAAAACCTATACATATATGTATACGTATATATAGTTTTTTTGGTAAATATTTATATTCTAAATATATATTTAAAAACCTTGAACTTGTGATCCTCCTGCCTCAGCCTCCCAAATTGCTGGGACTACAGGTGTGTGCTACCATGCCTGACTTTGTCCTTCCATCTTCAGCAACCCTAATTTCATCGTGTAATTAATCCCTTTGCTTAGAATCATTCAGTGCCACCTCTCTCTTAGGAAAAAGTCCAAATTTCCTGGCCTGGCATCTGACCTTTGGTTACCTCTCTAGAATCATTTGTTTATACTTTTCTTTTTTTTTCTCTGTCTCTCTCTGTCTCTCTCTCTCTCTCTCTCTCTCTCTCTCTCTCTCTCTCTGGTGGCACTGGTGATAGAACCCACATATGCTAGGCAAGTGGTCCACCACTGAGCTACACCTCTGGCCCTTGTCACACTACTTCTGAATTCTGTGCTCTGACCACCCTGGCCTTCTCTAAGTTCCACTTATACCCCTACTGTCTCATCTTTGAGTATATTCTTCTCTCTACCCAGAATAAAATTGTCCTATTCTGTTTTAACTCATCTTTGCAGTTATCAGCTTAAATATCACTTTTCTCAAGAGGGACTTCTGTGCTGGAGTGTTGAGTGTTTGTGTAGCATGTGTGATGTATTGGGTTTGATCCCCTACACTGCAAAAATAAAGGTGTTGGGGGGAGATGTATGGGGAGTTCCCTGTTCACTATACTGGATACCTTGCCATTTACCTGCTCCCTTCTCCACACATTCCATACTATGTATATATGTGTGTATCTTGCAACTTATCACACTTATTTTTATTTTATTTTACTTTTGGGAGGGGTACCAGGTATTGAACCCACACCCCCAGCCCCCCCCCCCATTTTTTTTGTATTTTATTTAAAGACAGGTTCTCATTGAGTTGCTTAGGGCCTTGCTAAATTGCTGAGGCTGGCTTTGAACTTTGGATCCTCCTTCCTCAGCCTCCTGAGCTGCTGAAATTACAGGCATGTGCTACCACCCATGGCTCGTTTTCTTTTTAATGCTGAGGATGGAACCCAGGGTTTCACACATGCTAAGTAGGTACTCTACCACTCAGCTATATCCTCGGCACTGAACCATTTATTTTTAATGCTTTCTTTGCTTTCTTTATCAATAAACTTTGAGGGCAGAGTCTATGTGTTATTTATGTTTTTATCCTTTGCACCTACCATGTAAACCATGTACCATAAATATTTGTTCACTTAATGACAGCAGCAAAGATTTTCAAAGAAATAGGAAATAACATTCACAACTTTGAATCTGAGCCCACCCTACCTTTTTCCTTTCAGCAGACCTCATTGCAGTTCAAGAAAAAGGGAGCTGGGCACAGTGGCGCACACCTGTAATCCCAGCATCCCGGGAGGCTGAGACAGGAGGACCTTGATTTCAAAGGCAGCCTCAGCAAAAAGCAAGGTGCTAAGCAACTCAGTGAGACTCTGTCTCTAAAAAAAATATAAAAAAGGGCTGGGGATGTGACTCAGTAGTCGAGTGCCCCTGAGTTCATTCCCCAGTACCAAAAAGAAAAAAGAAAGAAAGAAAGAAAGAAAGAAAGAAAGAAAGAAAGAAAGAAAGAAAGAAAGAAAGAAAAAGAAAATGGGGCCAGGTGCAGGGGATGTGGTTCAGTGGTAGAGTGTCCTGGGTTCAATCCCTGGTTAAAAAAAAGAGGCTAAATTTCTCTAGGAGAGAAGAAATCACTCTCAATAATTTCTGGGTTCCATCTGTGTAACCTGTGTAAAAATTAAACTTAAATCCATTCTCATTCCATCATGTGATCTTATCTCTTTCTTCCTGACAATGTTACCAAACATCTAGCTCTTCAACAATAAATGTATTGTAAAAAATTTACTCTGCATGATTACTTGACTTTCCCTCTATGTTCTCTGTCTTGACAGACTCACCCATCTTCCAGCTTCTACCTGGACTACAAGTGGCTTGATTTCCTTCTTCCCCTTCCCCTTTCCTTTGTTCTTCATACTGGGGATTAAACCCAAGGGTGCTTTATCACTGAGCTAAATCCCAGTCATTTTTAATATTTTTGTTTTGAGACATGGTCTCCATAATTTGCCCAGGCTGGCCGTGAACTTCCAATTTTCCTGTCTCAGCCTTCTGAGAAGCCGTAATTATATGTGGGCACCACTACACCCAGATATGGTTTGCATTTTAAGTGTCCTCCAAAGGCCCATGTGTTTAAGGCTTGGTTGGTCCCCAACCTGTGGCCTATGCAGAGGTGGAAAGACTTTTATGTGTTGGGACCTACTGGACAGAAGTTAGGTAACTGGAGGTGCACTCTTGAAGGTGATATGGGGACCTTTGCCCCTTCCTCTTTCTCTTTTGCTTCCTGGCTGCCATGGGGTGAGCAACCTGTACCCCTATGAGCTCTAGCCTTGATGTACCAGCACAGGCCCAAATGTAAAAGAGCCAAGTGAATGTGGACTTATTCCTTCAAAACTGTGAGCTAAAATAAACTTTTCCCTTTTTTATGTTGATTTTCTCAGGTATTTTGTCACAATGACAGAAAACTGACTAATACATTTAATACTTTGAAAAATAGAGGTAAGAACCTTCCATGGAGGACTGATATTAAGGTCTGTGAGAATATTTGATCCTTTGGCCCTGTGTAAGTGATCATATCATAAATGCCACCATCACAATTGACTCTGGAACTTCTGGAGCTGAGCAATCTCTCCCATAGAGCCAGTCTGAAAAATAGCATCCATCTGGGAGCCTGTGAATTCGAAATGCTGGCATGCTGTGGAGGGACACCAGTCAGGGAGAGGAAAGGGGTATTTTGCCATCTGAAAGGTCTCTATCATTCCTTCATTCCACAAACACAGAGGTCCACTCTGAGTCAGGTTATGTGTTGATGCTAACATTACAAGCAGATCTAGTAATCTGCTCAGGGTCTGGGAGTGGAGAGAGAAGTTCTTATGAAAGAGATCATTCCTGTTCTTGTGTTATCAAAGATTGAATCATGTAAATGCAAACAGAGCCCCACATGAAACACAGGCCATAGGAGAAATTATTCAGCATCTTAGAGAAAAAGAAGACTAAAAAGAGGGCCCAAGGCAAAGCTATCAAATAGACAACCCACCATCCACAGAACCAATCTACTTTCAATTCTCTGTTGCCTTGGGTCTGTTAGTGGCAAGTTCAATTAGTTCCTTTCCTGTTGCTAGTTTCCCGCTACTTCACCATCCTGAATCTCTCATGAATGGAAAAGAGACTGAGCCAAGTCTAGTTGTGCCAGGTAGAGCAGCAGGGGTATCCTCAGAATTCTTCTTTTCCTAGGCAGCAAGGTCCTTCTCTAGGTGGATTTTGAGCACACCCATAAAGCACCATCCCTCTCAAAATACCATAAGTTTGAGAGGTGAGATTTCAAAGCTTTATATGGCTCTCTTTCATTTTTCACAGGTGGACATTCTTTTTATTTGCTATAATATATGAGAAACATCAACATCTTTTCACTGTTTTGGGCCTCCTAAGTGCCACTCATTCCCTGCCGGGGGCTTTATGGGCATATCTTCCGTCTCCCTTATCTTGATTCAAGATGCACATTTGCCTATTAAATCCTCCAAGAAGTTACACAATAAAGAAACTAGTCTTCAATCCCCAGCACCACAAAAAAAAAAAAAAAAGAAAAGAAAAGAAAAGAAAGAAAGAAAAGAGAAACTACTCTTACCAAAAGAACAAACCACCAAATTTTTTCCAAATGTATCTAATCACAGCAAGAAATATTTAAAATTAAACTACATCGAAAACAGCGGCCACCATCTTAGAGGGCTGAAGTATCCACCGCCACTCTCCAACAGATTGCAGCAACAAAACAGGTGTGTGTGACCCAGCCCAGCCCCCAAACTTAGGGGGATTTCGTATAAAATCTCTCCTAGACTTTCAGGGGGAGGCAGTATCAGAGTGAGCCTGCATAAAGACTAAAGGGGAGCTAGAGGCACCTGACGCTCAACCCCCCCTCCCATCAGCGGACAAAACAAAACCTGCCTAGCCAGCGCTGGGGGAGGGGCAAGCAGAAAAAATCAAAACCATAGAGTGCCAGGGATCCCAAAAGCCAACGGTGTGACCCCGGAGATCCAGGCTGTCTGATACTCGCGGCCTGCCCCGAGGCTACAGAAGGCGTGGCGCCGCAGAGAAGGGGTTAACCAGTCAGCAGGGAATTAAGTGGCTGCGACACGGTGGTATCCCACCAGCCAAGCCCAAGCCCGCACTGACCCCCGGGCTGAGTTCGGGATTGCAGTCGGGGAAGGAAGCCGGTAAGGCCCCGCCCCCCACAAGGGACACTCCGCTAAGGCAAACAGCGGCCACCATCTTAGAGGGCTGAAGTATCCACCGCCACTCTCCGACAGATTGCAGCAACAAAACAGGTGTGTGTGACCCAGCCCAGCCCCCATACTTAGGGGGATTTCGTATAAAATCTCTCCTAGACTTTCAGGGGGAGGCAGTATCAGAGTGAGCCTGCATAAAGACTAAAGGGGAGCTAGAGGCACCTGACGCTCAACCCCCCCTCCCATCAGCGGACAAAACAAAACCTGCCTAGCCAGCGCTGGGGGAGGGGCAAGCAGAAAAAATCAAAACCATAGAGTGCCAGGGATCCCAAAAGCCAACGGTGTGACCCCGGAGATCCAGGCTGTCTGATACTCGCGGCCTGCCCCGAGGCTACAGAAGGCGTGGCGCCGCAGAGAAGGGGTTAACCAGTCAGCAGGGAATTAAGTGGCTGCGACACGGTGGTATCCCACCAGCCAAGCCCAAGCCCGCACTGACCCCCGGGCTGAGTTCGGGATTGCAGTCGGGGAAGGAAGCCGGTAAGGCCCCGCCCCCCACAAGGGACACTCCGCTAAGGCAAACAGCGGCCACCATCTTAGAGGGCTGAAGTATCCACCGCCACTCTCCGACAGATTGCAGCAACAAAACAGGTGTGTGTGACCCAGCCCAGCCCCCATACTTAGGGGGATTTCGTATAAAATCTCTCCTAGACTTTCAGGGGGAGGCAGTATCAGAGTGAGCCTGCATAAAGACTAAAGGGGAGCTAGAGGCACCTGACGCTCAACCCCCCCTCCCATCAGCGGACAAAACAAAACCTGCCTAGCCAGCGCTGGGGGAGGGGCAAGCAGAAAAAATCAAAACCATAGAGTGCCAGGGATCCCAAAAGCCAACGGTGTGACCCCGGAGATCCAGGCTGTCTGATACTCGCGGCCTGCCCCGAGGCTACAGAAGGCGTGGCGCCGCAGAGAAGGGGTTAACCAGTCAGCAGGGAATTAAGTGGCTGCGACACGGTGGTATCCCACCAGCCAAGCCCAAGCCCGCACTGACCCCCGGGCTGAGTTCGGGATTGCAGTCGGGGAAGGAAGCCGGTAAGGCCCCGCCCCCCACAAGGGACACTCCGCTAAGGCAAACAGCGGCCACCATCTTAGAGAGCTGAAGTATCCACTGCCACTCTCCCACAGATTGCAACAAAACAGGCCCAGAGTACAGCTTGAACTGCCGAGAACCATCACTGAGGGGAAATCTGGTCTAGCAGGAGAACCCAAGCCTAGCAGGAGAGAACAGGAGACTAGAGGCAAGGCTCTCGTGACTGGGCAGCTGTAAACTGCAGGCCCGCCGGCGACAGTTCATCCACTGCCAGCGTAACTGGGCGGTAGGAGAACGCCCTCCCGCTGGCAATGGATCACCTGCCCACGGCCTGAGATACTGGGCGGCGGGAGTCTGCCCACCTGCCACGACCGGGTGCTGAAACCAAACAGAGACAGTCCAGTCACACCCCCCCATTAGGGCACCCCGGCAAGGAGACTGGGGCACGGCATAGCAGAGTAGTGTCGTCACTGGAGCTCGGACGTCGGAATTCCTTCCCAGCAGAATCCACGTTAGCAGGCATAGTTCAACAACACAAAGGAGAGACATCAGAGTAATACAGAAACAAAACAAATCTATAGAAGAGAGCAGAAACACGACAATCAAAAAGAGCTGGAAAGTAACGTGGACAACATGAGAAAACAAGGGAAAAAAGGATTTCAAACAATGCAAGACAACTCAATTCTACAGGAGGACATAGAAACTTCAGAAACAGGGATATGGAAAGAACTCAAGGGATACCTAACTCGAATGGAAAGGAATATTAGAGAAGACATGAGACAGCAAGTCCAAGAAATAAAAGTATATTTTGAAAATGAATTAAACAAACAAATTCAAATGGCAAAGAACGAGATCTACCAGGAGATAGAGATCTTAAAAAAAAATCAAACAATAATCCTAGAATTGCAGGAAACTATAAACCAAATTAAAAACTCAAACGAGAATATTACAAATAGACTTGATCAAGTAGAAGTCAGAACATCAGATAATGAAGACAAGGTTTATCAACTTGAAAAGAATATAGTCAACACAGAAAAGATGCTTAAATCCCACGAACAATCTATTCAAGAGTTATGGGATGTCATAAAAAAACCAAATCTGAGAGTCATAGGGATAGAAGAAGGCACAGAGTTTCAAACCAAAGGAATGGACAGCATATTAAATGAAATAATTCTAGAAAACTTCCCAGAGATGAAAGATGGAATGGATTGCCAAATCCTGGAAGCCTACAGGACCCCAAACATTCAAAACCATAATAGACCAACCCCAAGACATATAATTATGAAGATAGCCAACGTACAGAACAAGGAGAGAATATTAAAAGCTACGAGAGAAAAGAGGCAGATTACTTTCAGGGGTAAACCAATTAGGTTAACGACCGATTTCTCATCACAAACTTTGAAAGCGAGAAGATCCTGGAATAATGTATTTCAAACGCTGAAAAATAATGGATTCCAACCAAGAATACTATATCCAGCAAAATTGAGCTTCAAATTTGACAATGAAATTAAAATCTTTCATGATAAACAAAAGCTAAAAGAATTTGCAGCAAGAAAACCAGCTCTGCAAAGCATTTTGAACAAAACACTACAAGAAGAGGATTTGATAAATAGTGCCCAAAACTAACAGCAGGAGGTATCTCAGTAAAGGGGGAGGAAAACAACCAAAAAGCAAAACTAGCCAAACTAAAATAAATAAATAAAGAAGCATGACTGGAAATACAAATCATATCTCAATTGTAACCTTAAATGTTAATGGCCTAAATTCACCAATCAAGAGACATAGGCTAGTAACCTGGATCAAAAAAACAAATCCAACAATATGCTGCCTTCAGGAGACTCATATGATAGGAAAAGACATACACAGGCTGAAGGTAAAAGGTTGGGAAAAATCATACCACTCATATGGCCCTCGGAAGCAAGCAGGAGTGGCCATACTCATATCGAATAAAATCAACTTCAAACCTAAGTTAATCAAGAAGGATAAAGAAGGTCACTATATACTGTTAAAAGGAACCATCCACCAACAAGACATAACAATCATCAATTTGTATGCACCAAACAATGGAGCTGCAACGTTCATAAAACAAACTCTCCTCAAGTTCAAGAGTCAAATAGACCACAACACAATAATTATGGGTGACTTCAACACACCGCTCTCGCCATTAGACAGATCCTCTAGACAAAAGCTGAATAAAGAAACTATAGAACTCAACAGCACAATCAATAACCTAGACTTAACCGACATATATAGAATATATCAACCATCATCAAGTGGATACACGTTCTTCTCAGCAGCACATGGATCCTACTCAAAGATAGACCATATATTATGCCATAAGGCAACTCTTAGTAATTATAAGGGCGTGGAGATAATACCATGCACCATATCTGACCATAATGGAATGAAATTGGAAATCAATGATAAAAGAAGGAAGGAAAAATCCTACATCACATGGAAAATGAACAATATGTTATTGAATGATCAATGGGTTGTAGAAGACATAAAGGAGGAGATGAAAAAATTCTTAGAGTCAAATGACAACACAGACACAACATACCAGAATCTATGGGACACAATGAAAGCAGTTTTAAGAGGGAAATTCATTTCTTGGAGTTCTTACCTCAAAAAAAGAAAAAACCAACAAATAAATGAACTCACACAACACCTCAAAAACCTAGAAAAGGAAGAGCAAAACAACAGCAAATGTAGTAGAAGACAAGAAATAATTAAAATTAGAGCAGAAATCAACGAAATTGAAACAAAAGAAACCATTGAAAAGATAGATAAAACTAAAAGTTGGTTCTTTGAAAAAATAAATAAGATAGACAAGCCCTTAGCCATGCTAACGAAAAGAAGAAGAGAGAGAACTCAAATTACTAACATACGGGATGAAAAAGGCAATATCACAACAGACACTACAGAAATACAGAAGATAATTAGAAAGTATTTTGAAACCCTATATTCCAATAAAATAGAAGATAATGAAGATACCGATAAATTTCTTAAGGCATATGATTTGCCCAGATTGAGACAGGAAGACACACACAATTTAAACAGACCAATAACAAAAGAAGAAATAGAAGAAGCCATCAAAAGACTACCAACTAAGAAAAGCCCTGGACCAGATGGCTATACAGCGGAGTTCTACAAAACCTTCAAAGAAGAATTAATACCAATACTTTTCAAGCTATTTCAAGAAATAGAAAAAGAAGGAGCTCTTCCAAATTCATTCTATGAGGCCAACATCACTTTGATCCCAAAACCAGACAAAGATACTTCAAAGGAAGAAAACTACAGACCAATATCTCTAATGAACTTGGATGCAAAAATTCTCAATAAAATTCTGGCGAATCGAATACAAAAACATATCAGAAAACTTGTGCACCATGATCAAGTAGGATTCATTCCTGGGATGCAAGGATGGTTCAATATACGGAAATCAATAAATGCTATTCACCACATCAATAGACTTAAAGACAAGAACCACATGATCATCTCGATGGATGCAAAAAAAGCATTTGACAAAGTACAGCATCCCTTTATGTTCAAAACACTAGAAAAACTAGGGATAACAGGAACTTACCTCAACATTGTAAAAGCTGTATATGCTAAACCTCAGGCTAGCATCATCCTAAACGGAGAAAAACTAAAGGCATTTCCTCTAAAATCTGGAACAAGACAGGGATGCCCTCTATCACCACTTCTATTCAATTTAGTTCTCGAAGTACTAGCCAGAGCAATTAGACAGACAAAAGAAATTAAAGGCATAAAAATAGGAAAAGAAGAAATTAAACTATCGCTATTTGCGGATGACATGATAATATACTTAACAGACCCAAAAGAGTCTACAAAGAAGCTGCTAGAGTTAATAAATGAATTCAGCAAAGTGGCAGGGTATAAAATCAACACGCATAAATCAAAGGCATTCCTGTATATCAGCAACAAAACCTCTGAAATGGAAATAAGGAAAACCACTCCATTCATAATATCCTCAAAGAAAATAAGATACTTGGGAATCAACCTAACAAAAGAGGTGAAAGATTTATACAATGAAAACTACAGAACCATAAAGAGAGAGATAGAAGAAGATCTCAGAAGATGGAAAAATGTACCCTGTTCATGGATAGGCAGAACTAACATCGTCAAAATGGCGATATTACCCAAACTTCTCTACAGGTTTAATGCGATGCCAATCAAAATCCCAATGGCATTTCTTGTAGAAATAGACAAAGCAATCATGAAATTCATATGGAAAAACAAAAGACCCAGAATAGCAAAAGCAATTCTAAGCAGGAAGTGTGAATCTGGAGGCATAGCGATACCAGAGGTCAAACTGTACTACAAAGCAATAGTAACAAAAACAGCATGGTACTGGTACCAAAACAGGTGGGTAGACCAATGGTACAGAATAGAAGACACAGAGACTAATCCACAAAGTTACAACTATCTTATATTTGATAAAGGGGCTAAAAGCATGCAATGGAGGAAGGATAGCATTTTCAACAAATGGTGCTGGGAAAATTGGAAATCCATATGCAACAAAATGAAATTGAATCCCTTTCTCTCGCCATCCACAAAAATTAACTCAAAATGGATCAGGGAGCTAGGTATCAAATCAGAGACACTGCGTCTGATAGAAGAAAAAGTTGGCTACGATCTACAAATTGTGGGGTCAGGCTCCAAATTCCTTAATAGGACACCCATAGCCCAAGAGTTAACAACAAGAATAAACAAATGGGACTTACTTAAACTAAAAAGTTTTTTCTCAGCAAGAGAAACAATAAAAGAGGTAAATAGAGAGCCTACATCCTGGGAACAAATCTTTACCCCCCACACCTCCGATAGAGCCCTAATATCCAGAATGTACAAAGAACTCAAAAAATTAAACAATAAGATAACAAATAACCCAATTAACAAATGGGCCAAGGACCTCAACAGACACTTCTCAGAGGAGGACATACAATCAATCAACAAGTACATGAAAAAATGCTCACCATCTCTAGCAATCAGAGAAATGCAAATCAAAACCACCCTAAGATACCATCTCACTCCAGTAAGATTGGCAGCCATTATGAAGTCAAACAACAACAAGTGTTGGCAGGGATGTGGGGAAAAGGGTACACTTGTACACTGCTGGTGGGACTGCAAAATGGTGAGGCCAATTTGGAAAGCAGTATGGAGATTCCTGGGAAAGCTGGGAATGGAACCACCATTTGACCCAGCTATCGCACTTCTCGGACTATTCCCTGAGGACCTTAAAAGAGCGCACTATAGGGATACGGCTGCATCAATGATTATAGCGGCACAATTCACAATAGCTAGACTGTGGAACCAACCTAGATGCCCTTCAATTGATGAATGGATAAAAAAAATGTGGCATCTATACACAATGGAGTATTATGCAGCACTAAGAAATGACAAAATCATAGAATTTGCAGGGAAATGGATGGCATTAGAGCAGATTATGCTAAGCGAAGCTAGCCAAGCCCTAAAAAACAAATGCCAAATGTCTGCTTTGATATAAAGAGAACAACTAAGAACAGAACAGGAAGAAAGAGCATGAGGAAAAGACTACAGTAAACAAAGACGAATGGGGGGAGAGAAACGGAGAGAGAAGGGAAAGCATATGGAAATGGTAGGAGACCTTCAAGGATACATAAAATTATAAGAGGTTATGAGGGGCAAGGGGGAGGGAAAAAAAAAAGGGAGAGAATTGAACAACAGCAGGGGAGGTAGAGAGGGAAGATGGGAGGGGAGGGGAGGGGAGGGGGGATAGTAGGGGATAGGAAAGGTAGCAGAATACAACAGTCACTAATATGGCATTATGTAAAAATGCGAATATGTAACAGATGTGATTCTGCAATCTGTATTTGGGGTGAAAATGGGAGTTCAAAGCACAATTTGAGTCTAATGTATGAAAGATGATATATCATGAACTATGTAATGCGATAAATAATCAATAAAAAAAAAAAAGAAAGAAAAAACTACATCTATTTTTTTCCTGCAATATTGTATGGAGCATATATCGAAAGCTGCTGTTCCAGGTGTATTTTTTTTTTGGGGGGGGTAGGGTGAGGAACACAGCTTTTTCAAAAGAGAAACTAGCAAGCATCTTCTCAAATAAACCATTGCTTTCCTGTCAAATAACTCATTTCATGAGAACAATAAATTTGCATGCCATTTTGGAAGCTGATCCACATGAATGCTTCTTAGGATTCATATCTCTGTGATTTCATGCTAATAAGCATTAGTTGCCTTTTCTTTCTCTCCTTTTCCATGGTAACTCCTGGCATTCGCCACTTCAGATTTGTGCACATTTTGATGAGCTTCTGTGAGTAAAACACTACCTGCCAAATGAGTCTAAAATGGACAAGACGGACACATCACATTAAGGAACTTGTGTTCTCATTTTATAATACAGTTTTAAGAGCTAATTTTACTGTCTACTGGGAATTTAAATGACATACTTTGGAGTTCAATTTTGGGGGGGATTCAAGACAAATAATGGGAGAAAAAAATTCACTTTTTTCAAAATCTGAGCACAGCAGTTTCTCCTATTCCCTGCCCCCCCTTTCTCCTCTCAACCCAAGCACAACTACCTCTATTTCTTTTACTCCCACAACAAGCTTTGAGCTTGGCAGGGAGTGCTTCCAGTGAAATGCTGCTCTCTTGGAGTCCTGGATCTGAATCAGCCCACTGGACTGGGAAATTGCTAAAGGATTTCTGCCTGCACAGGACAGGGTTAGGGAGGGTGGGAGCTCTGGTTAATTGTAAACTCTGTGAATGTGAATATTTCCTTTCCTTCCCTTTTTCCATCTTCCCTCTCTCCTGCTCTTCCTCCTTCCCTTCTCTCCCCTCCTTCCTTCCCCCTGCCTATTTTTTTTTTATATTCCCATTCCTCCTGGTGTTATCTTCCAGGCAGGAGATTATTTCTGCTCCCCATGGCCTTGCTCCCTGCCCTTTTGCCCCCAGTTTCTCTTTCTCAAAAGAAAGCAGGTTCTCTTGTGCTTCAGGGAAACAAATCACCCTTCCCTTGTCTGCACATCATGGTTAGAGGATATAACAGGCAGTGGTTTGCTCAGCACTAACCACCAGATGACAGGCACTGTGCTAAGCACATCTAGGTGTTTTCTTATTTCATCCTATTTTTACTTTACAGATGAGTAAACTGAGGCTCACCAAAGAAACATTCTCAGATCACACACCAAATGGCAGTGCCAAGATTTGAAGTCTGAGAATGTTATTGTTTAGAAAGTGCCTGTGTGAGGCAATGCAAGAATGTTCAGAGGTGAATGATTAGATTACGAGAACTGTAAACTAATTGGTGTATTAACCCAATTGAATACATTGCATGGGTGGTTACTCTAGGCAGGTAGGGTGTGGCTGGAGCAAGTGGGTCACAGGGTGCGTGCCTTTGGGTTTTATGTGTTGTCCCTAGTGAGCAGAGCTCTCTCTGCTTCCTGGCTGGTATGACCTGAGCTGCTCTCCTCTACCACATCCTTCTGCCAGGATGTTTTGCCTCACCTGAGGCCCAGAGCCATGGAGCAGGCCTACCATGAACTGAACCTCTGAAAATGTCAGCGAAATAAACTTTTCCTTCTCTAAGTCTTCTTATAGGGTATATTAGATATCATTACAAAAAGATGACTAAAACAGATACTAAAATGACTGTTCAGGTTCAGAGGGCACAGCTTTGCTGTAATCAATCAATCCCCTGAACCCTGAGTTCAGGTAGTTTTAGAATTTTGTTTTGTTTTGTTTTGTTTTGTTTTGGTACCAGGATTGAACCCAGGGGCATTTAACCACTAAGCAACAATCCTAGCCCTTTTTATTTTGAGATAGGGTCTTGCTAAATTGCTTACAGCCTCACTAAGTTGCTGAGGCTGGCTTTGAAGTTTCAATCTTCCTGCCTCAGCCTCCCAAGCCACTGGGATGACAGGCATGCACCACCGTGCCTAGCATTAAAATGAATGTTCTTAGCCATGTTAGTAAATTCATTCACTCATTTAATTTGTGTCAAGCAATGTTCAAGTATTGAGAAATAAGGAAAAGAAAAGAATTAACTCATTCCTCATGGTGTTTACATTTAACGAGGAAACAGGCAAAGCACACACACAAAAAAAGCATATGATGTCAGATGTTATGAAAAAAACTAAAGCAGGGTGAAGGGATGGAGAATAATAATGGGGAAGCAACTGCTGTGACCCGGGGAGGCATCTGAGGAGTTGACCTTGAAGCTGAAATGGCCCTGCACACCTGCATGTTCACTGACACCCACAAGCTGGTGCTTCTAGGTACTGTTCTTAGGACTCTGCTTTTACATAGATAGTTGGACAGGTCTCTTTTGATTCGACTATAGCTAAAATACTCCAGTTCATTGGGGAGACAAAACTGGCATTTTCCCACAGAAACATGTTAATGTCTTCAGAAATATGTTGGTTGGCGCATCTGCAGAGCTGTCTAGCAGAAAGCTGCCCTCATCAAACACAACCATGTTATTTGGCAGGTAAACCCTGCCCTTCGGATAACAACAATAGTTGTTGAGCACTGATCATGTCAGGTGTCAAACATGAATGTGCTATGTCATTTCATTTAGTGCTAACAACCACTCAAAGAAGGAGATTGTCTTAGTTTTGGCTGCCAAAACAAAATATCAAAGGCTGGGTGGCTTAAATAGCAACAATTTATGTTCTCACTGTTCTGGTGGCTAGAAGTCCAAGATCAAGGTGCCAGCATAGGTGGTTTCTGGTGAGGGCCTTCTTCCTACCTTGAAGGTAGTTGCCTTTTTGTGTGTGTGTGTTTTGGGGATTGAACCTGTATTGTAGGGACAGAGGAGGCAAGGCACCAAAGATAGCAGGAAACAATTTTATTTGGCTGCAGCCAGGATCAGAGGGCACAGCTTTTGCTGTGATCAATCAATCCCCTAAACCCTGAGTTCAGGTAGTTTTAGAATTTTATACCCAGCATATAAGGGAAGGGGCTCAGAAGTTCACAGTCTGCAGAAGTTCACATAAAAATGAGCTTTTTCTTTCACTGTTCTGGGCAAATTAACTCTTCAAGGACAACACCTGAGAAGGGGAGAGCTTCTTCTCCCCTTTCTTTCCTCCCTCTGCCAGCTGTTACTATGGAGTCCAATTGGTAACTTCTCTTATCTTAGAAATGTTGACATCTTTATGAAGACCAGCTCAAGGCCAGAGGCCTTGTTTACACATTTCTACAAACTACTGTACTGGATAAATTTTTGTGAAAAACTAGTAAGGGGGTGTCCAGCACCTGGAGTGCTGATATCTTCCAGGCTAGCAGCCAAGTAAAATAGGGCAACATGAAAACAGGAAGTTTATCTTTGTTGAACTCTTTTGTAGAGACTCTTTTGCTGACAGTCCTAAAATCAGCCATGGTGAAGATTTCTGAAGAACTCCAGTTAAGATTTTTTTTTTTTTTTTTGTGGAGAAAGGGGGTGCCACTACACTGGGGGTATTTTACCAGCCAACTACACTCCCATCCCTTTTTATTCACCCCTAGTCCTTTTTATTTATTTGTTACCAGGATTGAATTCAAGGGTGCTTAACCACTGAGCCACATCTTCAGTCGTTTTATTTTTTATTTTGAGACAGAGTCTCACTAGGTTGCTAGGGCCTTGCTAAATTGCTGAGCCTGGCTTTGAAACTGCAATCTTCCTGCCTCAGCCTCCTGAGCTGCTGAGATTATAAACATGCATCATCATGCTGAGAGCCATTGCCAAGTAGGAATGACGCATGGCAATTTCTTTGTCAGCCTACTCCATGTTGCTTAGAGGAAGGACTCTCCATTGTGGAAATGGGCTTGCCTTTGGACCCAGGTCATTTGCAGTGACATTGCATGTATTCTTGAGTAAGGTGACCTTGCTCAAGGACCAGGGCGGATCCAGGTTTAGGGTGTATCCTGCTGGGATTAGGGAGTATCCTTGCTCCTTGGGTTTAGGGCGGTTCCAGGTTTAAAGTGTACCCTGCTGGGAATAGGGCGTATCCTGCTGCCTCAAGCGCCCGCCTGCTCCTTGAGTTCCCATTGAGTTCTCGCGGGATTCAGAAAGTATTTGGGATTCAGAGCCTGGTGGAGTACGTGGATTTTGGCCAGAACGTGGATTTCCCCAGAACGTATGTAGAGTGCCGGTGTGAGTCCGGGAATAAAGAATTGCTGTTTGAATCTACAAGGCTGTGAGTGGCTGGTGATTTTGTGCCCAGCCAAACTGCAGCATCATCACACTGGGCCTTTTTATTTTAAGAGAGGATCTCACTAAATTGCTGAGACTGGCCTTGAAATTGCTTTACTTCCTGGGACCCTGGGATTACAGGTATCCTTTTTTTGGGGGGGGAGAGGGGTATTATTCAATATTTAACCCAGGAGCATTTTACCACTGAGCCCCATCCCCATCCCTTTTTATTTATCATTATTATTTTTAAAATTTTGAAACAGGGTCTTGCAGAGTTGCTTAAGGCCTCGTTAAATTGCTGAGGCTGGCCTTGATGTTGGGATCTTCTTGCCTCAGCATCCCAAACTGCTGGGATTACAGGCATGTGCCACTGCTCCTGGCAATATCTGCCTTCTTGATATGTTGTCACATAGGAGAGAGCGTGAATATGTGTGTATGTGTGTTGCAGGGGAACACCAGCTCTCTAGTATGTCTTCTTGTAAACTAATTCCAATCATGATGACCTCATCTAATCCTAATTATCTCCTAAAGGCTCCATTTCCAAATACCATCACATGGCAAGTAGGCACAATTCTATCCATGCTACAGGTTATTAGTATTCCCATTTTATAGGTGAGAAAAAATAGACACAAAGAGATTAGTTAGGTTGCCTATCCAAGGTCTCATGTGTGGAATCCACATGTCATCATGTGTGGAATCCACATCTGACATCAGATCCTAGGGAGTGGACTACCATAAAATGCTACAGGATGCATTGATCTTCATCTGGGAGGATTACTAGGGAAGGCACCTTAAACTTGGCAGAGATGCATGTGTCCTTCTTTGAAAGTTTTTGGAAAAGTACATTTCTTTTTTTTTTTTTCCAAATCATATCCTCTCCTTTCTCCTTAGGCACTGAATGAAAGTCAGACTCAGAAACTATTATACACCGAAAGTTTTCATTTAAGAACAAAACAAAACAAATCATCTATCCAACCAACTCCCCTGAGTCTGATTGTATGAGCATCATGTAACCTGGTTACAATACAGTTCTGGTCTGTATTTTTCATTATTAATTGTTACCTGTCTTTCTAGTAGCTGTATCAGTCTGTTATGAGTTTGGTTAGCACAAGCCAGTCTCCAAATCTCACCATTGTTGGGAGCAATGACAAAACAGTTTCAGGATCTCTAAAACTGAAAGGTACATGTTGTCCCTTGACCTTGGATTGGCCTGTTCCTCCATCGCACTTGCCACTACTCTAATGAAGTCATACACTCATAGGCTTCTTTTCCTTTATTAGAGTCTGGATAATCATGTATTAGTGTGGGTTACTTCTGTCACTGGCCGACCTTACTGATATATATATATATATACCTTCATTTCACTCAGCATTGAACTATAAATAGATACATGGCCATTACATATCATAGTTGGCTATTACAATGGTCCCCATACCATTTTTCCTTGACAAAGGAGTTTGAATTTATTCCATATATAATGAAAATTTGTTGGATAATTTTGAGTTTTATTTATTTATTTATTTGGTACTGGGAATTCAAACCAGGGTTCCTCTACCACTGAGCTACGTTTTGAGACAGGGTCTCACTAAATTGATGAGGCTGGCCTTGAACTTGCAATCCTCATGCTTCAGCCTCCCAAGTGGCTGAGATTACAGGTGTGCTCCACCATGGCTGGCTGGTTCTGTGTTTTAAAGGGGCACAATCAGAGTTGTGATATGTCACATGCATAGGAAGTCTGCAAGTGGAGAGGCCTATAAGAACATTATTATTCTATTGCACATCCAATCCATTTGCAGTACTGTAGTCCCAACCCAAATACAGTTTGGGTCCTCTTACTTTTCTCTGTCCCCAAGGCCATCACTGTAGTCCAAGCCACTGACATTTTGATCTTATTTCCTATAATAGCCTTCTAACTAGTCTCCCGGCTTTTTCTCCAACTAAAGCCAATACTTTATGTGGCAGCAGATACTTTAACAATAACTTTATAACAATAAAGTTATTGTTAAAGTATCTGCTGCCACATAAAGTATTGACTTTATATTGCCTACCATAAATTCTCCCATTTGAAGTGCAAAATTAAGTGAGTTTTAGTGTATTCACAAAATTGTAACCATCATCACTATCTAATTTTAGAACAGTTTCATTTCCTCACCCAGTAAAACCCATACCCTTTAACAATCATTTCTCATTCCTTCTTTCTCCTAGTTCCAGCAACAAGTAATCTACATTGTCTTTTTGTGTTTATCTGTTCTTGTCATTTTATGCAAATAGAAGCACACAACATGTTACTTTTTTGTGTTTTACTCCTTTCACTTAGATTAGAATCATTCTGCCTGGCATTGTGGTTCATGCCTGTCATCCCAGCAGCTCCAGAGTCTGAGGCAGGAGGAGTATGAGCTGAAAGCAAACCTCAGCAAAAGCGAGGCACCAAGTAAGTCAGTGAGACCCTGTCTCTAAATAAAATACAAAATAGGGCTGAGAATATGACCAGTGGTCAAGTGCTCCTGAGTTAAATCCCTGGTACCAAAATAAAATAAAGCTTTCAAGGTCCATCTGTATTGTAGCATGTACCAATTCTTCATTCTTCTTCATGGATAAATATTCCATTGTATGGAACACTTCACATGTATGTTAAAAAGTATGAGGGTTCAAATATTTCCATATACAATAACACTGGTTATTATCTTTTTTTATTTTTATTTTAACCACCCTAATGAGGTTTAAGCAGTATCTCCTTGTGGTTTTTATTTGTAGTTCCTTGATGACTAATGATATTGAGAATCTCTTAGTGTATTTATGGGCCTTTGTATAAACTTCAGATAAATGTCTATTCAGATCCTTTGCTTTTTGAGGAGGGGGGTTATGGGGCACTCAATCACTGAACCACATCCCCAGCTCTTTTTTATATTTTATTTACAGACAGGGTCTTACTGAGTTGCTTAGTGCCTAAGTTGCTGAGGCATCCTTTATGCATTTTTAAAGTGTGTTACTATTGAATTGCAAGAGTGCTCTACATATTCTAGATATGTCCTTTATCAAATATATAATTTGCAAATATTTTCTTCCCTTCTATAGCTTGTCATTTCACTTTATTCATAGTATTGATTAAAGAACAAAAGTTGCAAGTTGTGGTGGTGCATGTCTGCAATCCTAGCAACTTAGGTGGCTGAGGCACAAGGATCCTGAGTTCAAAGCCAGCTCAGCAACTTAGCGAGGTCCTAAAGCAACTCAGGGAGAGCCTATCTCAAAATAAAAAATAAAAAAGGGCTGGGGTGTGGTTCACTGGTTACATACCACTGAATTCCACCCCTGGTACCAAAAAGAACCCCAAACAAACAAAAAAGTTTTTAATTTTCATGAAGACCAGTCTATTTTTGTTGTTGCTGTTGCTTGGGTTTCCTAACATCCGCCCCCAACCAACCCTATAAAGGGGACTGAACCCAGGAGAACTTTACCATTGAGCTACATCTCCAGCTCTTTTTTTTTTTTTTTTTTTCCTATTTTGAGACAGGGTCTTCTCTAAATTGCCCAGGTTAGCCTTGGATTTGTGATCCTCCGGCCTTCACCTTTGGATTACTGGCATTTACCACTGTACCTGGCTTGCTGCTTGTTCTTTGATGTTGCATCTAAGAAAGCTTTACCTAATGTCAGGTCGTGAAGATTTATTCCTGATTTTCTTGTAAGATTTTTCTGTTTTTTATTTTTCTTCATGTAAGAGTTTTATAGTTTTAGCTCTTACATTTATGCTTTTGATATATTTTGAGTTTATTTGTGCATGGTATGAGGTAGAGGTCCAACTTTCATTCTTTTGCATGTTATCATCCAACTGTTCCAGCATCATTTGCTGAAAAGACTAGAGCTTCTAAAAATGTAAATCAGTTCACAAACCTCCTCTGATTAAAATCTTCCTTGACTTTCCATTTCCTCTGGCTCACTTCACTTTCATTTCACAAGGCTCTCTGTCATGCTCCAGGTTCCAGGTCTTTCATTTCCCAGAATAGGTAGAATTGCTTTTCCCTTAGTTTCTTCATTTTTCTTCATGTTTCACTTTAAATGTCATCTCCTTATAGATGACTTTCCTTGATGGCTCTTTTAAAGTAAGTTTCCATCCTATCTCATTTATTTTCTATATCATACCCTTCCCCTTTTTTTCTTTTCCTTTTTGAGACTCTGTCTTGCTACAGCCCAGGCTGGCCTAAACTCCTAGGCTCAAGTGATCCTCCTGCCTTAGCCCTCTGATTAGCTGGAACTACAGGTGCACACTACTATGCCTGGCTCTCATTCTCTTTTAATTTTCTCCATAACCTTAATTATATCTTTTTTACTTTACTGCTTTTTCATTTTGAGTATTACTTCTTTGCATCTTCCCTAGCGTTTTGCATACAGTTTACTTTATGTTCAATTAACAAGTCATGATGGTAGAAAGTAAAATTTACAATTAGAAGGGGCTTTAGAAATCTTCTAAACAATCACTATTTTACAAATGCAAAAACAAGGTCTAAAGAGGGTGTGGGACTAGTCTGTGTCAGGAAATCACCTAGCCTAGCCTTGGTTCTTATGGCTCTAACTTCTGAGACAGAACACATTTTTTTTTTTCCATTTCTAAGACTGATTTGCCTCACTGCCAGGTTTTTCTTTTCTACAAAACAAATGAAACAAAAGGTGTTTTTAGTTTTCTTTTGCAAATGATTTTTTTTTTAAGCTTTCTTCCTTGAAGACGTGGAAGGGTGCTTCAAATGGAAGGCTAGGACCTAGCAGGAAGATGGGAAGCCACTTAGGAGAGCACTAGCTCTGAAAAGGGGCTCCTTTGTTTCTCCCTCCTTTGCAGTTGCTTTTCTTTTCTTTTTTTTTTTTTTTTTTTATTGGTTGTTCAAAACATTACAAAGCTCTTGACATATCATATTTCATACATTTGATTCAAGTGGGTTATGAACTCCCATTTTTACCCGTATACAGATTGCAGAATCACATCGGTTACACACCCGTTTTTACATATTGTCATATTTACATATTGTCACTGTTGTATTCTCCCAGTTGCTTTTCTAGGTGCAGCTTGCCGGTGAGAGCTTTCTTTCCCATCAGCCTCCCTGGCACAGCTTCCCGGAGGCTCCGCCCCCTTCAGGGCCCAGATGCCCTAATCCAAGATGGCGCCTGGTGCTTCGGCTCTAAGGCTTTAAGGGAAGTGAGCTCACACTACTCCGGAAGGGAAGGCGGGCAGAGAGCAGGCGGGTGGGTGACCCGCTGTGGGGCTGTGGGTGGGGCGGCGGCTGGGGCCCTGGTATTCACGTTTGGCTGGCCAGAGGGTGAGGGATTCCCCCGCCCCTAGAAACCCAGCCGAGGATCACGACCCAGTGGCGTTGGACGAAGTCGCCCCTCAACAGCTCGCCTCTGGACGAAGGAGAGGTGGCCCTAGGAGCCGGCATCCCGCCCCCGGTGGCCTCCTTCCCGACCCTCCTCCGGTGCTGCTCGCGCCAGCCCCTGTTCCGCTCGTGTCTGCGGCGGGAACCGCCGAGCTGGCTGGACTGAATCCTCCCCCTTGAGGGTCGGCCGGAGGAGAAGAGGAGGGAGCGCGGTGGGTCAGCCCCGCAGCCCTGAGGTCAGGCCACCAGACCCTTTTCTGTGGTCCTCTGTCCTTCGCCCAGCCCTTTTAGCCCCCAAATCCGCTACCTCCCCCATGCTCCTTCGGCTTCTCCTTTGAGTATGTCACCAAGCTTTCTTAGCTGGGTGATTTTTTTCCTTCTTGCTTTTGTCAGGAGGGAAATATATTTCTGAAGAATATCTGCTCTCAGGGCTTCCCTGCCCTCTTACAAGTTTTAACTTAAGAGGGAATGCGCATCTTGCTTTCCTGGATCATTGATGGTTCCCATTCTAGACGCAATCTGATTTAGCAACTGGGATTATATTTAGCTTTTTTTTTTTTTTTTCCTAAAGCACCCACAAAACTCCTCTACGGAGTTGTTCTCTCCCGCCCGCGAAGGGCAGATGGACTTTGGAGTTAAGATGCAGGGGAGTGAACCAGTGTCGACAATGAAAGTCTCCGAGAGTGAAGGAAAGCTGGAGGGCCTGGCCACAGCCGTGACCCCGAATAAGAACAGTAGCAACAGCAGCTGTGCTGGTGGAATCAGTAGCAGCAGCAGCAGCAGCAGCCGCGGTGGCAGTGCAAAAGGCTGGCAATATAGGTATGGTCCTTCTCCAAGGTGATTTTCTGGGGTGGAGGTGGAGGTGAGTAAACTGGAGTCTGTATATTGCAGTTGAAGGGGAAAGTTTGTCCTCTGGCTTCAAGAAGCAACTGATAAATCTATTTGGACCTGGGACCTGACCCATCATTAGCAAGATTCAGTTCATTCAACAGGTATTTATTTAGGGGCTTTTGAGGAAGGCAGAAATGTATCCCTGAACTTCCTCTACAACCAGAGTTATTTCTTCCTTTAATTTAATTCTGTACTCACTTCTGTTTTTGCCTGTGTTGTAATTTGTTTACAAGCCTGCCTTCTCTGACAGACTGTGAGGGCAGAACTGTTAAACTCAGCTCTCTCCAGAGGCTAACAAATACTGGGTGCACAAAACATTTGTCACAGACTCTGCCCTCTGGATGTTTGTGACTTAGAAGAGGGGATATGCATACATAATTTGAATTCTCATAGGAATGAAAAACTTTTTGGAACAGGGAGAGAGTCTTGGAAAAGCAACAGAAGTTGCATTTTAGTTTTTGATGCTTTATATCTAAAATAGAATTAATATCTATTATTTTAAGAATGAATGAAATCAGAACATCCCATAGTGTTGGAACTAAATGGATGAATTCTTAAGTGTTGGTTAATTGCCTGTGTGCTTAATTGTAGTCCTTTATGGCCCTTGTGCAATTTGTATTTGTGAAAAGTATATGAAACTTGGAAGGTGTTAAAGCCAAGATTTTGTGTGGGATATATACTTACCATGAATATTATCCATATATGTGAAATATGTGTGACTGTATTAACATATCAAAGTGGAGTCATAACTTTTGTTGGTAAATAACTGTAGGTCAGAAATATATTTTGTTACTGTGAGATATCTAGGCTCATTTTTGGAATCAGCATAATTTTTTTCTTTTTCTTTCTTTGTGTGTGTGTGTTTTAATATTTATTTTTTAGTTGTAGTTGGACACAATACCTTTATTTCATTTATTTATTTTTATGTGGTGCTAAGGATCGAACCCAGGGTCTTGCACGTATGAGGTGAGCACTCTAATGCTGAGCCACAACCCCAGCCCTGTGTGTGTGTTTTAACACTAATCATAAAGATTATCAGTTGCTTTGAGGAATATTTTTAAATAATTGAAGTAAAATTCCAGGTAGTCAGAAGTCAGTCTTGTTTTTTTAAAAAATACCTTTATTTAATTTATTTTTTATACCTTCATTTTGTTTATTTATTTATTATGTGGTGGTGAGGATCAAACCCAGTGCCTCATACATGCTAGATAAGAGCTCTATCATTGAGCTATACCTCCAGTCCAGAGGGTAAATCTTCTGATATCTTTAACTCTTGAAACTCAGTTTCAATTGAAATGGAAAATAAACAGATTTCTTAGCACTGGGAGAGTTGTCAAAAAGCCATCTATTTTAGTTCTCTACTTTTTGGTACTTGGGATTGAACTCGACCACTGAGCCACATCCTCAGCCCTTTTTTGTATTTTATTTGGACACAGGGTCTCACTGAGTTGCTTAGCACCTCACTTTTGCTGAGGCTAGCTTTGAAGATCCTCCTACCTCAGCCTCCCAAGATACTGGGATTACAGGTGTGTGTCACTGAATCCAGCTGTTTCTCTACTTTTAATTCAGAGTCTTGTTATCCCTTATTTAGGATATTATTTAAGGGTTGTGTGATTTTCAAATTACAATCTATTGGAATCACATACCAAAAAAAAGTTATAGGGTAAATGTAACAGAGGAAACAGCAAATGAGAATGTAAAACATTCAAAGATTTGAAAAATTAATATGCATGTACATCCTAGTACAATAATCATAGTTACAATGACTTAAAGTTTCCAGGGGGAGTCCACTCTATTTAAGAAGGCAGAGAGAAACAAAGCTAGGAGGCATGCCTCTAATCTTCTTGCCTTCAACTCAGAAGGTTGAGGCAAGAAGATGGCAAATCAAGGTTAGCCTAGGCAATTTAGATCCCATCTCAAAATAAAATTTAAAAATGGGCTGGGCACAGTGGTGCATACCTGTAGTCACAGTGGCTCCAGAGGCTGAGGCTGGAGGATCGCAAGTTCAAAGCCAGCCTCAGCATCTTAGTGAGGCCCTAAGCGACTCTGCGAGACCCTGTCTCAAAATAAAATATCAAAAGGGCTGGGGATGTGGCTCAGTGGTTAAGTGCTTCTGAGTTCCATCCCTGGTACCAAAGTGAGGGAAGACGAGAACCACAACACCACCAAAACAGGGTAAGGATGTAGCTAGCAGAAAAGAATACTTGCTGCTGGGCTGGGGTTATGGCTGAGCAGTAGAGTGCTCACCTAGCAGGTGCGAGGCCCTGGGTTTGATCCTCAGCACCTCATAAAAATAAACAAAATAAAGTTATTGTGTCCAACTACAACTAATATATATATATATATATATATATATATATATTTTTTTTTTTTTTAAATTTATATATATATAAAAGAATACTTGCCTACTATGCACAAAGCTATGGTTCCAACTCCAGTGTATGTGTGCACACACATGCACATGTAAAAGGCAGAGAAGAACTGTGATACAGTGAACAAATTTAAGGAAAATAAAAACAAAAAAGAAAAAGGTGCTTCTATTTTTTTTTTATTCACTAATTCATCTAGAATGATTAAACAGAAAAAAGTGCTTCTAAATGGAAAATTTAATTATGTAGAATTCTTCAAGGATCGGACAAATAAGGCATTACTGTTGTTTTGTTTTTAAATTTTTTTAGTTGTAGATGGACACAATACCTCTGTTTTGTTTATTCATTTTTTTATGTGATACTGAGGATCGAACCCAGTGCCTCACACATGTTAGGCGAGCGCTCTACCACTGAGCCACAACTCCAGCCCCAGCATTACTGTTTTACATCCTGAATATGTGTTTTGATTTTAATGTTTGTTATTTAGGATATCAGGCAGTTTCCTCCACTGTCCTGCATTGCTTCCTCTTCCCTGGCTTCTCCTGAGATTCAGTCTGAAGATTTTAAAAATAAAGCAAGAATTACAGAACCCAGGTTTTCTAATCCTTCCCTTTAAAAACAGTTCACATTCACTGCCCCTCATTTATCACCCAACCCATGGCAGTTTGATCTGTTTTGCCTTTGAACTGAATAAATTGTTAGGTCTTCACCATGAAGATAAGAGGAATTACTAGTTACCTCCATCTGGGTAAAGTTTCCATTGTACAAAATCATTTATAGGATAGCACCTAATTATAAAAATGTTTCAGTCTCATTGGTTTTATGAACAGATTATGTATTATAAGTAGAGCTCGAATGTGATAATTTTTTTCACTAGATTTCTTTTGAAATTATTAGATAAAGTAGGTTTGGGAAACTTTATTACTCAAAACAGTAAAGACTGAGGGTGTAGCACAGTGGTAGAGTGCTTGCCTAACATGTACAAGACCCTGAGTTCCATCCCCAGCACCACAAGGGGGAAAAAAAGAATGATAAAGTCATTTATACTTGTACAGATTTTTTTTTTTTTTCAGTGCTGAAAATTGAACCCAGGGCCTTATGCTTATAAGGCAAGTACTCTACCTCTAGGCTATAGCCCTAGCCCTCAGAATTTTTCTCATCTAAGTTGTAGTGGAACGAATGCCTCCTAATTCAATAAAAAATATCTGGGGCTAACATAATAAATTTTAAAAAATCATAAGCCTGATCATGACTGAGCATAGTATACTATGATATTTTGGACCTTTAAGCTTTATATTATTTTGCATTATAGTAGTGGTAAACTTATCATTGTTGGTACTTTTTATTTGGATGTTATTTTATAGTTAGGCTAAGGAATTGTCTGAAATATGTTTATGAAGATTAAACTGTAAGTTTTGTGAAGGTGGGATCTCAGTGTAAATTTGTTTTTAAAAGTTGGTGGTATTCTTTGCTTATAGTCTTTAGATAGATTGCAGTATATTGAAAGTTGTTTCTGAAAACTATTGGTTTGTGGATTTACTGTATCTTTTTTTTTGTTTTGGTTGATATGCTGTATTTTGGGTATTTGTTTTCTTATTTGTTTGTTTACTTTTGCAGTGCTGAGGATTAAACTCAAGGCCTAATGCATGTTGGGCAAGTTCTCTACCACTGAACTATACCCCCAGCCCAGAAGAGAATATTCTTGATGTAAATTATACTAGCTAAGAAGTCTCCTGTACTTATTTTGCTTAATGAAGTCATTTGTGAACAGACTTACTCAGTAATAGATATTTTAAGAATAAGAAAACTTGAATGTTTCAATTTGTTGAGACAGTGAACTAAAGAGGACCCCTACCCTCTGACCTCTTTTCAACTTCCCAATACTAGCCTTAAACTTGTGATCCTTGTGCCTCAGCCTCCCTAGTAACTGAGATTTACAGGCTAGTGACACTCACCTAAGGAGGTGTTCTTTGTTATTAGTTCTTGGATTATGCTATCAGATAGACAACAATTAAATGCTACTGTAAATCTATTTTGGAACTAAGTATGGATTAAAGCCAGATAGAGGTATGTACTAAGATAGACATTCCTTCAGATGGGGAAGATGACAGTAGGATTTTTAGTGACCTATTCTCTTGGTGTGAGATCCTTCATTGAAATGGCACTGGGAAGATGTTTTAGACATATATGAGACATAAAAAAATATGAGATCAGTGAAATATTGTACTAGAAAACAATCCTTTTCTCTAAACATTTTTAATATGAAATTTAATGTTGGCCTTATTTTGAGAATTAACTTTTGAAATAACAGTTTTCTGTTGAAAACAATGTGTAGAAACTGGGCACAGTGGTGCATGCCTATAATACTGGCAATTGGGGAGATTGAGGCAGGAAGATCACTTAGTGGGATTCTATCTCAAAATAAAAAATAAAAAGGGCTGGGGATGGAGCTTGGTGGTAAAGCACGCCTGGATTCAATCCATAGTACCCCAAAGAATAAAAATTAAAAAGTAAAAAGAAAAAATATTTTAAGAGTTTTTCAGAGTATTGTATACACATTTTAGGCCAAAAAAGACATCTAACTAACAGAAGAATACTGACACACAGAGATTTAAATTGATTTGGCCCAGATCACTCAAGGTGCTAGTTAGTCAGAAAGTCAGAACTAGATAGATCCTCTACCCTTGGGTGCTCATTCTACAATGTAACAGCTAGTTCATACTTAAGTTTTAGAAACTTAATTTTAAATATCAGGGATATTGAAAAGCCTACTAGTCATGTCTAAACATCTTGTTGAGATGGGTAAGTTACATCCTGTGTTTGTTGGTAAACAATTGCTGCCAGGAGGCCAGTGTGAGGAGATGCCCATTTTTAAGTTGAGGAGTATGAGTTAAATTAGTGCAGCTTCTTTGAAGAACAGATTAACAGTGTCTATAAAAGCTAAAAATGTGACAGTCTTTCATGTAGGAATTTCTTTATTACCATATGTACAACTTGATTTGTGGTAGCATTGTTTACAGTAGTGAAGGCCTGGAAACCAGTGCTCATCAGTAGGAGAACTGGTTAAATATATAACCACTATACAGTGCATTGCTAAGCAAATGTTAAATATGAATTAGAAACACTTGTAATGAAACAAAACATCCCTAAGAAGACTGCTCCATATGAGGTATGGATCAGTGTAAATAATTGCAGCCATTTCTTATATTTGTTATGAGTACTGAAGTCTCTTGTCTTTGACTCAAGAGTCTCATGTCTACTGCAAACATCCATGAATTGTAGTAGGCTAATTTGCTGGTTTGTAAGTAGGGTAAATCTCATATAGTTCCTGACAAGATACCTATTGGTGCTGAATGTTGAGCCTAGGCCCTTGAGCTTGCTAAGCACGCACTCTACCGCTGAGCTATACTCCAGCCAGAAATTCTTTTTTTAAATTAAAAGAAGTAGAAGTCTCAGGGCCTTAGGTTCCAATATTCTCATTTGAAAGTGTCAGGCTTGCAAAGATAAGAGAGACTTAGAAATGTGATCTAGAAAATGAGCCTTTTGCCAGCAGAAGTACTGACTTCCTAGAGTGGGAGAAAAATCAATGTTTGTGAAGCACTCACCATGTTGAAGTATTCTTCAAACATATAGGGGTTGAAATATATAATCTCTTATTCTTGCTTCATTATAAATCTACAAGATAGACGTTTCTAGTCCCAGTGTACAGATGAGGAAATTTAAGTATAGATGTGTTATCTGCCCAAGGTCAAATTGGAATTCAAATCTAAATCTGTCTGCTGATAATTGCATGCTCTTTTCATCATCATCAAACAGCTTTCTAACTTGGTGGAGGTGTTAGAGGTGACTTCCTACTTTGCCAGGTAGGAGTTTTTGTGCCATTTGGTTTTCAGGCTCTGTGGTCAAGTGTCTAGTTGTGAGAATCAGATTATGCACAGTGTTTTCTTCTTTTTGAGTTTTTCCCCTTGGTCTAGGTGGGTGAACACTTGACAGCCCTGCTTCTCAAACTTTGTGAAATATCTCTAACAAAATTAGACAGTTGGTACCCTCAGGGCATCTAGTTTGTGATTAAGGTGGCTTGTGACTGGTTATACCTTTCTTGGAATTTTCTTGTTATCTTCAAATTTCAAAAGAATTTTACAGTCCACTCTGTAATATCTATATCTATATATTTGTCTATCACTATACCTATTATTCAGTTTGGGGAGGTCAATAAATAATATTCTGTGTTCAGGACAAGCTGAGACAGAAAACTCACAATCAGGTTACAATCAAGTTGTATTTTTTCTTAGTGTGGTAAAATATAATAATATGAAGTTTACCATTTAAACCATTTTAAGTGATAGTTGAGTGGCATTATGTTAACATTGTTACACAACCATTCTACTGTTCATCTCCATACTTTTTTTAGTCATTCAGATGTAAACTGTCTATCCATTAAGCAAAAACTTGCCATTCCCCTTCTCTCTAGCCCCTGACAACTAGTAATCTACCTCATCTGTATGAATTTACTACTCTGTAAGTATTTTATATAAGTAGAATTGTATAATATTTGTGTTTGGCTTATTTTATTTAACCTAGTGCTTTTGAGGCTAACCATTTTGTTAACCACCATGTTATTTTTATTTATTTTTTTAAATTAGAGCTTAATGGTTACACATAGTAGTTGGTTTCATCCTGACAAACTCATCCATGCATGGAAATCTATTTTAGTTCATGATCCCTCCTTTTCCCTCCTGTCTTCCCCTGCTCTTCTTCTGTTTCCTCTACTAGATATCTTTTTGCTCATCTATTAATTCATATTTGATTGGTTCTTTATGTAATTTTATCCTTCCCTCCCCTTTTCCTTTAAGGAAAAGATACCGGTATCTCTCTGTATTATCTCTATTTTATTTTCTTAAAGATAATACAGAGAGATACCTGAGACAGCTTAGGAAGATGTGATTTATTTTGGGGTTGGCCTATAATTATAGAGATTCCAGTCCAAGATCAGGGGGTATAGGCCTCTGATGAGGTAAACATCATGGCAGGAGTGGATAGCAGAGTAAAAACCTCTTACATCACAAGCTAGGAAGCAAAAGGAAAGAATGAAGAGGAGACTAGGGTCCCCTCCAAGGACATGTTCCCAGTAACCTAAGGACCTCCCATAAGGCCCCACCTCCTAAGGTCAATAGCACTTCCTAATAGCACCCTCTGGGGATCAAGCCTTATACAGGTAGACCTCTGGGGGACATTCAGCATCCAAACTGTAGCAACTGTTTTGTAGAATGTACAAGATTTTCCTTCCTTTTGGAAGCTGCATAATCTTCCATTGTGTGTGCATATTTACATTGTTTCCTCCTTGGGCTATTGTGAAATTGGTGTACAGGTATGTGTTTGAGTCTCTGCCATGCAGTACTTTTGTATATACCCAGAAGTGAAATTGATGGACCATATGTAATTCCATGTCTTAATTTTTTTCTGAGGAACTGCCATAGTTTTCCATAGCGGTGGCACCATTTCACATTCTTACCATCAATGCATAAGGGTTCCAATTTCTCCCTATCCTCACCACACTTTTTATTTACTCTTCTTTTAGCAATAGCCATTCTGGTGTGAGGAAATGATCAATTGTATTACTGGAAAAGCTCACTGGAGAAAATGGCTTTATCCTGGGTAGAGTAGGTTTGCTAATATTTTACTCTGCAATTAGACATGCCTGCTTACCCAGTCACAGGTAACTGAGACCTTGTCTCTGTCAGAGATCAAGTAAGAATACCTTCTTTGGGTAGGCAGGTAGATCTGTGGGAAGCCATTTATGAGCTGTGTATGAACTGAGCAATGTTTGAACCCTGAAGCAGGGAAGTTGATGTTTTGGGAACTCTCAGGTGGAATCCTGTGGTTAGAGAATGCCCAACTCAAACTGGCACCCTGATCTAGCTCACAGGTCAAGTTCAAACACAGCCCCAGAGATGGGAGTAACCTGCCAAGAGCCAACCTGTTTACTGCAAGAACCCTGCCACACCGAGAAGCAAACACCAAAACAAGACTCCTTCCATACTGAATCCTTACACCTACGGATCATCTGTAAATAAAAGGGGGAGAGGCTTTTCTTTGTTAGAAGCCAGACCCCTCTGGTCGACCCCTCATGCCCCTGCTTTAAAATTATTCTTGCCTTTTGTCTTTATTTCTGATGTATTATTTATATAGCTTTTATTTCAGCCAGCCCATCCCTCCTATGGCGGATACCCATTCCCTCGCCTATGTGGGATGTGATCAAGATAATAGCTCCTAGGAGAAGAGCCCAGGAGGGACTGAACTATATTCATGCCAGCTACAGAGGAATAAGGGGGAACAGTCAGGGTGGGGAGTGGTGAGAGAGGACAAGAGGTCTCAGGGCAAGTTCTCCACATGGACATGTGTGAGGAGAGAGCAAATATCTTTTTAACATTTATGTGAGTTTTGATATAAAAATGCTTTAATTTCTTACAGTCATGTAAATTTGTGCTAAAAAGAAATTATATTTTTACCCTGTTCAACTAGGTACTCAGCCCAGTTTTGGGTATGTGTATTCTATTTTAGGAATTAAGGATTTATGGGAAACTCAGTTCCATATCCCAAAAAGTATTGTTCATAGAGTCACATTGGAAAGTTCTAAAATATTTCATTTATGCTGGTGTGTGTATGTGTTTAGGGGAGCTGGGGATAGGACTCAGGGGTCTGGAGAATGCTAAGCAAATGATCTACTATTGATCTGTCCTCCAGTTCGCTTTTTAATTTTTATTTTCATACGTTACTCAGGCTGGTGTTGAACTTCTGGCTCAAACAATCTGAATGCCTCAGCCTCCCAAATAGCTGGGACTATTTGCACACACTACCGCGTCCTGCTCATTTCATAATGTTAATAAGTGTAAATTGCTCTGTGCCTAGTATTCCACTTATTTCAGATAATTGAACTTTTTCTTTTGGTACTGGGGTTTGAACCCAGGGACATTTTACCACTGAGCTACATCTCTAGACCTTTTAATTTTTTTATTTTGAAACAGGGTCTTGCAGAGTTGCTTAGGGCCTCCCTAAGTTGCTGAGACTGGCCTCAAACTTGCCTCAGCCTCCTAAATTGCCGGGATTATAGGTGTGTACCACCATACTCAGCAATTGAACATTTAAAAAATGTTTTATTTGATTGTAAAAATAATATAATATGAAAATTGGAAAATGTAAAACATTAAAGGGAACAAGGTAAATACCACTGATAATTCTTTCATCTAGTGATAAACTACAATTACAATTGCTATTTTATGTACTTTTATTCTGTGCATATATTTTGTATATTACATAACATTTTGTGACTTGCAATTTTAATGATCATAATAAACAGTACCCTATGTTAGAAATTCATAAACATTTTAATTGGTGAATACTACTTCATTTAGTTTGTCCCCCCCTTTTATCTCCCTGCCGCACACACTTCTTTTTTTTTTTTAACCACAATAAATAGTGCCATAGTGAACATAGTTGTGCATTAACTTTGTCTACAAAGTTGTGTTGTTTTTGTTTTGTTTTGTTTTTTTTTAATTTTTAGCTGTAGATGGACACAATATTTTTTATTTTATTTTTTATGTGGTGCTGAGAATTGAACCCAGTGCCTCATACATGCTAGGCAAATGCTGTACCACTGAGCCACAACCCCAACCCTGTTTCAGGTTTTTGTTTTGGTCTACATTTCTAAATATTTGTTTTAGACTCATTATCTAGAAGTGAAATTTAGGCCAAAGAGCATTAACATTTTTTTTTAAGACTCTTTGCAGGAGAGAGGACAGAAAATTTTGCTTCTCTCTTTCTATCGTTTAATTCATTCAACATTTATTGAGTACCTGTTATATCTCAGGCCATACTCTAGGTGCTAAAGGGATGAGTAAGAAGTAATCACTGCTACTGGGGAAATTAAAAAGTTAAATAAATTACAAGCTGGGCACAGTGGTACATGCCTGTAATCTCAGTGCCTTGGGAGGCTAAGGCAGGAAGATCCCAAGTTGGAGGCCAGCCTTAGCAACCTTGTGAGTGAGACCCTGTCTCAAAAGAAAAAATAAAAAGAGGATGGGGGTGAAGTTCTATGACAGAGCACCCCTGGGTTCAATTCCTAATACCATATAAATAAACAAATAGTTCTTCCATGTCTAAACACCTAATTACAGATATTCAGAATTTGTATGTATATTGATAATGAGTGGTTGGGTTCCCTAGTTAAGCAGACTTAGAGACTTTGGGGCAACAAGTTATTCATTGAATGGAATCTTGGTGGCTAATTGAAAGGTTCACTGCAGTTAATTCCTTGAGCTGACTGGATCTACTCTACATACACTCTGGAGCAGCTCCCCCAGGATTCCAGTAGGCTGGCTCCAGTTCTTCTGGTCCATAATCAAGGAGCCACATCTGTTGGCTTTCTTGCTGACAGAGTCCTTAGGTGGCACAGGACATCATATGCAAGAGAGAGAGCACACTTAGAGTTTTTGTACAGCAGGGGGAGGTACCTATGCTGTAGCCACTACTATTACTTGATGTCAGTTGCTTTTTCCTCAGCTAAGTAAACTACTCCCTCCCTTCATCATGCTATTTATTGATTGGTTGATTGATTTATACATACATACATACATACCAGGAGTTGAACCCACTTAACCACTGAGCCACATCCCCAGCCCTTATTTGTATTTTATTTAGAGAAAGGGTCTTGCTAAGTTGCTTAGGGCTTCACTAAGTTGCTGAGGCTGGTTTTGAACTCTCAATCCTCCTGCCTCAGCCTCCTGAGCTGCTGGGATTATAGACATGCATTACCGTGCATGGCCATCATGCTCTTTATAGTCCATGAAATGAATCAAAACTACACCTTTTCAAAGGATACTTTCTGCCTCATAGAAATAGGGATTTTAACCTGTACCTTGACTGGTACTTTCTTTTTACTGACAACAGCTTGCATGAATTATTGCCTGTAGTTAAATGCTATAAGGTGTCTGTTAGGGTTCTTCCCAGGAATAGAGCCAATAGGATGTATTTATAACTATGCCAACAGATATAGATTTGTGTCTTTTTGTATGTGGGGGATTGATGGAGATTGAGATTCTGAGGAATTGGTTCATGTTATTATACAAACTCAAAATACAAAGCTCTGCTAGCTGCAAGATGAAGACTGAAGAAAACTGGTGGTGTAATTTCAGCTTGAGTCTGAGGGCCTGAGACCAGGGAAGCCAATGATTTAAATTCCTGTGCAAGGCCAGGAGATGACCAGTGTTCTAGTTCAGATAGGCATACAGGAAGGAAATGAATCTTCCCTCCTTCCTTTTTTTTTTTTTTTTTTTTTTTTTATAAATACTGATTTTTTTTTTTTTTTTTGTATACCGAAAAACACCTTCACAGACACCCAGAAATAGTGTTTATTGTGGGAATCCTATGGCCCAATCAAGTTGACACATTAAATTAACCTTCACAGTATCTAATTCTTCTGCCTAGGCTCTGAAGCCCACCTGTTTCCCATTTCCCTCTTACTCCTGAGTCTTGAGTCTTTACTCCTTCCTTCTCATTATGTACTTAGAACCACCCTCTTTTAAGCCCACTTCCCATCCCCCTAGCCATCCCTGTTTCTTCTAGTTGCTCTTCATTTATTGCCAGCTGGCCCTGTCCTTAGTAAAATTTCTCTAAACTGTTATCTTTGGGTTGTTAAATCTAATAGAAATGTCTTAATCTTCTTCTTACTTATCTTTCTCTCAGTAGTACTTGGCCACAGACTTATCTTAAGACTCTGGTTACTGTATTCTCATAGTTTTCTACCTTCTATTTCTCAACTCCTGATCACTTGCTTTTCTTGCTTGCACTTAAGATTTTTCTTTATAGAGTTCTCCTTAGACCCTGTTTCATCCCTCATAATTTACTTCCTAGGTAATCTTATTTGCCATCATGTTTTCAAATATTTTCTATGTATATATGCTGAAGACTTTGAAATTAATATCTCAGACATAAATATTGTCATCACCTTACAGGATATCTCCCTGTATATGTTCTGTAATACCCTTAAATCCAACATGTTAAATTGGATTAATTGCAAAATTTTCTCTGCAACCTCTATTTCAGTAAAGGCATTAGTTACTCACCCTTGCCCTTTTTATTTTTTGTTTTGAGACTGAGTTTTCACTAGGTTGCCGAGGCTGACTTCACTTGGCAATCCTCTTGTCTCAGAGTCTTGAGTAGATGGGATTACAGGTATGCACCACTGCTCCTGACTCAATTTTGGTGGTACTGGGATTGAACCCAGGGCCGGGCACATGCTAGGCACACTGAGCTACATTTCAGTCCTTCCATATCATTTTTTTTTTTTAAATACCGGGAATTGAACCCAGCATTGCTTTACTACTTAGCCACATCCCCAACTCTTTTATTTTTTATTTTGAGACAGGATCTTATTAAGTTGCTGAGTCTGATTTTGATTTTACTATACTCCTGCCTCAGCCCCCACAGGTCTCTGGGATTACAGGTATATACCACTGTACCTGGCTTATAGTTTATTTTATTTTTTTAGTTTTAGTTGGACACAATACCTTTATTTTATTTATTTATTTATTTTTATTTGGTGCTGAGGATTGAAACCAGTGCCTTGAACATGCTAGGCAAGCACTCTACTGCTGAGCCCAACCCCTTATAGTTTATTTTTCAGTGTCTTAAGTTTTTTGTTTTTTTGTTTTGTTTTAGTTCTGGGGACTGAGCCCAGGGGTACTCAATCACTGAACCACATCCTCAGTCCTTTTTTTGTATTTTTAGGACCTTGCTAAGTTGCTGAGACTGGCTTTCAACTCACAGTCCTCCTGCCTCAGCCTTCTGAGCTGTGTCTCAAGTTTTTTAGACTGTCACTTCTACTTCATAGAACATGAAGTAGTTTGATATAATCAGATATGTAGTGTGTTCCCACTTTAATAATTAGATTTTATTAAAATAGATACATTAAAATCTATAAAAACTGACATATTTTATTTTTTCAAAAAAGACTACAATTTTTCTTTTTCTCCGTTTTTTTTTAAGTTGTAGATGGACATAATACCTTTATTTTATTTATATATTTTTATGTGGTGCTGAGGATTGAACCCAGTGCCTCACACATGCTAGGCAAGTGCTCCACCACTAATCCACAACCCCAGCCCTCTCCTTATTTTTTATTGGTGCATTATAATTATACATAATAGTGGGATTTATTGTTACATACTTATACGTGAACATAAGGTAACAGCATAATTTAATCAATATTGTTCCCTAGTATTTCTTTTCCTTCCTGCCCCTGGTCCTTTTCCTCTATACTACTATTTTCCCTTTGAAAATTCACCTGTTTTAAATGAGTAAAGCCGGAAGGTTGGAGGTACTATAGGTCATAGGTTGAGTATCCTTTATCAGAAACATTTGGGGGGTTGGGGCTGTAGCTCAGTGGCAGAGTGCTTGCTTAACATATGTGAGGCACTGGGTTTAATCCTTAGCACCACATAAAAATAAACAAAATAAAGGCATAGTGTCCATCTACAACTACAAAAAAAAAAGAAAGAAAGAAAAGAAAAAGAAACACTTGGGACCAGAAATGTTTCAGGTTTCACAGCTTTCAGATTTTAGAATATTTGTATAGAGTTTACTGGTGAGCATTTCTAATCTGAAGTCCTTGCATGTTTAACCTGTATCAAAGAATTTGGGGTGAACCAAAGATGTTGTCACATGGCTCTTTATGTTAGCCACCAGATGGCACAGTCATTCCATGTTAGCTGATTGCATTAAATAGTAGCTGTGGCTTGAGATACATAAAAAGAGGAAGATGAGGGACAGTGCAACCAGCTGTTCCAAAGAATAGAATGTTCTTACTTTGACCCTTTGAAATCTGGGGACAGATGTTTTATTTAGTAAAAATAAGCCAAAAGTTTGTAGTTGCTTATTTGAATTTGGTTCTTTTGAGTCTGGCTTTATGCTATTATCAAATAAGCCATGACAGTATCCTTGTAATTTTTGTGAGAAAGTTAACTCTTTAGATATATGCATTGATAAAATATAACAATAAAAAATACACAAAACATTACTATATTGTGATATATAAGGGTATACTTTAGATTGTTTTAGTGTATGATATTGAAATTGTCTGCTTTTAAAAATTCATTGTTAACTACTAAATGACTGATAGTAATAACTTGGAAATGAGAACTATTGTTAGTAAAATGAAAGTAGTGACTGAGAAAAGGTAAAAGAAATGATGCATTTTCTTTGATTGCTTTTATACTTAATTTTTTTTTTTTTAATTTGGAGATGGACACAGTACCTTTGTTTTGTTTATTTTTATGTGGTGCTGGGGATTGAACCCAGTGCCTCACGCATGCTAGGCAAGCGTTCAACCACGGAGCTACAACCCCAGCCCCTGATTGCTTTTAAATAAAACTTTTTTCTTCAGATATACATGTTATATGTAAGGTTTTCAAAAGATTCTCCCTATAGTTTGCATTATTTGAAGAATACATGCAGTTCTAGAACCAGTCCTAATTGCTTCTACTACATGCTAATGGCTATGAATTGACACTTGTTTAGAAACAAAGACTTGGCATAGAGAACCTAGATTAAGGAGAAATTCCCCAAATAGTGAATTATGAAATATCTTGTCATGTTGAGGAAATATCTAATTTAGGTTGTATACTACCAGCCTTTTTGTGGATTGTTGGACAGTATAAATATAGAGGTTATATAGTTCCAGGATAAAATGGACTAGTAAGTTTTATAGGTAAGAATAGGTTAGAGAAGATGAACTTAGGTGTTAAATACCTAAAACAGAAAACAGAGAAGGAATTCAGTGGAAAATTATTTTGAGACAGTCTCCATGGGCATGGGATTCCTGTGATTCTCAAAGAGCTATTTAAGCCTGAACCTTGAGAAAGATGTGGGAACCCAACAAGCAGTTTCTCTGCTTCTTGAAGTACCAAAGGAACAGAAGTAACTTGGATGTGACCTGGGGATGGAAGTATAGAAACTCTAGCCAAAACCCCAAAGTGGTTTTCTAGAGAAGAATCCTTTCTTACTAGGTGCCATGGCATATGCCTGTAATCCTCGGGACTTGGGAAGGTGAGGCAGGAGGATTGTAAGTTAAAGGCCAGCCTCAGCAACTTAACAAGACCTTGTCTCAAAATAAAAAATAAAGAGGGCTGGGGCTGGTAAAGCACCTCTGCATTCATTCCCCAGTGGCAAAATTTAAAAAAAAAAAAAAAAAAAAAAAAAAAAAAAAGGAGAGAGGAGAGGAAGAGGAAGGAAAGGGGTAGGGAGGGGACTTCCTTTTAATTGCATAGTTTAGAAAATATTGAAATGAGAATTCAGCTGGTGCTGTCAGTTTTAATAACATGGCAGAATAGTGTTTAGTTATCAGAACTTTGGGCTGACATTTTAGAAACCTTTGTTTTCCTGAGATTAATGACCTGAAACCAAAAAGCACTTGAAGAGTTTAATTTAATAAACAATGTTGCTTGCTAACCCTGGAATGGAAGAAAAATGCAGGGAGAGAGGGGACATGTACTCAGTCTTTACTCCAGCTACTCCAGGCACACAGGAGACTGAGTCAGGAGGATCAAAAGTTCAAGGTTGGCCTGGGCAACTTAGCAAGATACTGACTCAAAATAAAAAGAGAATAGCTAAATGGTACCCCATGCTTCCCTGGCATGTACCAAGATCCTGGGTTTGATCCTCCTAACTGGAAAACAACAACACACCCTCCAAGATTCTTTATTTTAGAAACCAAGACTCAAAGACAGAACTTGGCCCCTTGTATGTTCCACCAGAGTAAGGAGGCAATATTTGATCTAGATACCTTTTTTAGTTTATTTTTGAACCATAAAACTGGATTTTATTGTATAACTATTGAAGAAGTCTGACACAACATTTTAATTTATAAACAGCATACGTATCTATATGCTATGTATACATATCTATATATAGATAAGAATAGGTCAGAGAATATATGAAATTTTATATTTGTATAATGATTTTGTTTGCAGTAAATCTAATACATAATAATGTATGATATATTTCACTTGTTTTGAAGAAATCTAATAAAATAAAGTCCTATAGGTATGAAATTTGGGAAATTAAATGCCTCGTTAGCCCTTTTTTTTCCTTCTTTTTTAAAAAGTATTTATTTTTTAGTTATAGTTGGACACCTTTATTTTATTTTATTTTTATGTGGTACTGAGGATCAAACCCAGATCCTCACATGTGCTAGGGGCTGAGCCATAACTCCAGCCCCTCTGTTAAACCCTTTTAACATTTTATTTCTTTTTTTTTCTTATTTTATTTTTTTTATTGGTTGTTCACAACATTACAAAGCTCTTGACATATCATTTCATACATTAGATTGAAGTGGGTTATGAACTCCCAATTTTACCCCAAATGCAGATTGCAGAATCACGTCGGTTACACATCCACATTTTTACATACTGCCATATTAGTGACTGTTGTATTCTGCTACCTTTCCTATCCCCTACTATCCCCCCTCCCCTTCCCTCACATCTTCTCTCTCTACCCCATCTACTGTAATTCATTTCTCTCCTTGTTAATTTTCCCATTCCCCTCACAACCTCTTATATGTAATTTTGTATAGCAATGAGGGTCTCCCTTCATTTCCATGCAATTTCCCTTTTCTCTCTCTTTCCCTCCCATCTCATGTCTCTGTTTAAAGTTAATCTTTTCTTCCTGCTCTTCCTCCCTACTCTGTTCATAGTTGCTCTCATTATATCAAAGAAGACATTTGGTATTTATTTTTTAGGGATTGGCTAGCTTCACTAAGCATAATCTGCTCTAGTGCCATCCATTTCCCTGCAAATTCTATGATTTTGTCATTTTTTATTGCTGCATAGTACTCCATTGTGTATAGATGCCACATTTTTTTTATCCATTCATCTATTGAAGGGCATCTGGGTTGGTTCCACAGTCTAGCTATTGTGAATTGTTTTGCTATGAACATCGATGTGGCAGTATCCCTGTACATGCTCTTTTAAGGTCTTGAGGGAATAGTCCAAGAAGGGCAATAGCAGGGTCAAATGGTGGTTCCATTCCCAGCTTTCCCAGGAATCTCCATACTGCTTTCCAAATTGGCCGCACCAATTTGCAGTCCCACCAACAATGTACAAGTGTACCCTTTTCTCCACATCCTCGCCAGCACTTTAACATTTTATTTCTAAAGAAAATTTGAGGCATTTATGGAAAATATCTATATCTATAGCCATATTCAAAAGTTTGCAATTACCTTCTTGAGACTTTTAATTTTAATTGACTTTCTGTTTCTTTCTTTCTTTTTAATAGTGATCACATGGAAAATGTATATGGCTATTTAATGAAGTACACCAACCTTGTCACTGGGTGGCAATACAGGTAAGTGATTGTTTATATGACATCAGTCTCTCCTAAGAAACCAGAAAAATGGGGCTGGTAGTTTTACATTCAGATATTACCTCAGTAAAAACATGACAGGAAACCTTTTAGAAAAGAATTTCTCCTGGGTTTTCTAAAGTTTGGTGACTTTATTTTCTTTCTTAGAAGGTGAGGGCGTTCAAGTGACAGCTTTAAATACCTCAAAAGTACTCTTACATTAGGATTAAAGTCATGTGTTTACCTGTCTTATGCTTTTTATACTTACAGAGCTTATGTTCTGAGGGGAAAGAAATAGGTATTTTATGCTGATTTCTCAAAACTTCTCTGGGACGTTGGAGAGATTAAAGAACCACCCCAAGGTCACACAGCAATTAGCAAGTAAGAAAGCCAGCTGTGTCAAATACTTTGTGGAACTGATAGTTGCAGGGCAGAGATAAAAATTAAAAAAAAAAAAAAAAAAAAAAAAAAAAACCTTTTTTGTCATGAAATACCAAAGATAGACCATTTTAACTATTATAAACAATTAGATACCATTAGATACACTTAAATGTTTGTACAATTAACACCACCATTCATCTCCAGAACTTTTTTCATTTTTTCAAACTAAAAGTCTATATCCATTATGTAAAAACTCCCCTTCTACTACCCCCTACTACCTACTGTTCTACTTTTGTCTTCAATTTTGATTACTCCCAGTACCTCTTATAAGTGGACACACACAATATTTGTCTTTTTGTGACTTGTTATTTCACTTAGCACTATCTTCAAGATTCAACTATGTTGTAGCCATGTGTCAGAACTTCTTTCTTTTTTAGGCCGAATAATATTCCATTATATGTATGTAATACATTTTGTTTATCCATTCACCTGTTGATAGACATTTGGATTGCTTTTACCTTTTGGCTATGGTGAATAATGCTGCTGTGAATAGTGGTGAATATTGGGTAATCAGTATCTGTTCAAGTCTCTGCTTTTTCTCTGTACCCAGAAGTAAAGTTGGTGGGTCACATAGTAATTCTGTTTTTATATATATATATAATTATTATTATTATTATTATTATTAAGGAGATGGGTTCTTGCTGTGTTGCCCAAACTTGCCTCAAACTCCTGGGTTCAAGCAGTCATCTTGCTTCAGTATCCCAAGTAGCTGGGACTAGAGGCATATACTACCATGCATGGGTGGCTCATGTTTAATTTGGGAGTGAGGGATTCCAAACTGTTTCCCACAGCTACCATACTATTTTACATCCTCACCAACAATGTACAAGGATTCTAATTTCTACAACTTTGCCAATATTTGTAATTCTTTGATTTTTGTTTAAAATGGTATCCCATTGGTGTGGAGTGGTATTTTATTGTGGTTTAGTGATGAAACTAGAATTTGAAATCAGATAATTCTTACCCCAAAGTCTGTTTTTATAGACATTATTTTTACAAAGTTGTATATGTTATATCATGCTGTTTCTTTCTTTTTTTAAAAAAAATTTTTAGTTATAAATGGACACAATATCTTTATTTATTTTTATGTGTTACTGAGGATCGAAACCAGTGCCTCACATGTGTGAGGCAGGCACTCTGCCACTGAGCTACAGCCCCAGCCCTATCATGCTGTTTCTAATTCACATTCACCTGGAGACTTCTACTTTTGGCCATAATGGAATAACAGGAGGTGGATTTGCCTTCCTACCTTAAGTAACTTGAAAATGAAAATAATATATGAAAGAATGGTTCTTGGATACTTTAGAGAGCAGTAGAAGCACTGCTGAAAAATGTGATTTTTTTTTTTTTAAGAGAAAAGGTTAGTCCTTGTTTAACTTGAAGGATTGTTAGGAAGGATTGAATAGAGATGGCATTATGAAGTTGGAGGTCATATGAGAGGTCAAAGCTAGGTAGGAAAATTTAGAAGGGACTCATTCCTACTAAAGTGAAAAGTAAAGTTCTCTAGCTTTTTTTTTTTTTTTTTTTTTTTTGGTGATGGTGGTATTAGAGATTGAACCCAGGGCATTCTATCACTAAGCTACATCCAAAGCCCTTTTTATTTTATTTTTATTTTGAGATAGGATCTCACTAAATTGCCCAGGTTGGCTTTGAATTTGTAGTCCTCCTGCCTCAACCTCCTGAATAGCTGAAGTAGCTGGATTATAGTCATGTGCAACCATGTCTTAGCCTCCTGAGTAGTTAGTATTATAGGTGTGTGCCTCTGCAGCTGGTCATTTCTAATTTTTTTATTTAAAAAAAGGGGGTGCCTTGTCAAGCCTTTCATTTGCATTTTTCCATCTCAGTTTTTTTTCTTTGTGAGCTTTTGAATATTCACACATTTAAATAGTACACAGCATTTTAAGAATTCTTTGTCTTTTTTTTTTTTTTTCTTGGTAGTACCAGGGATTGAAACCACGGCCTGGCACATTTTTTTAAAAATTTATTTTGATAACAGTCTCACTAAGTTGTCCAGGCTGGTCTGGAACTGGCAGTTCTCCTGCCTAGCCTCCCAGATAGCTGGATTTATAGGTGTGCACCAGCATGCCTGGCTTATCTTTTTTCTTAATGCTATTCTTTGTTCTCTTAGGACTTTGTGCACATTAAATATTATTAAGAAAGCCTCACAATTAAGAAAGCCCCAAATAGATCTAAGCATATAAGGCTTAGTATATATAACAGGTTTTATGTTAGTTTTTTCACTTGGGCGATCAAAAGACCTAACAAGAACAATTTAGAGGAGAGAGAGTTTATTTGGCTCTCATAGTTTGAGAGGTCTCAGTTCATGGATGGCAGACTCCATTGCTCTGGGTCCAAGTGAGGCAGAACATAAGGGCAGAAGGATGTGGAGGAGGAAGGGCATCTCAGGACATGACAATCAGGAAGCACAGAGAGAGCTGAGCCCTGAGCTTCAGGGACAAAATATATACCTTGAAGGCATGCCCGAAGTCAGCAACACCCTACCTACCTACATTTACCACGTGGTTAATACATTTAAGTGGATTAATATATTGATTAGGTTAAGGCTCTCATAACCCAATTGTTTCACTTTGAAACTTTCTTGCATTGTCTCACACATGAGCTTTTGCGGGTACACATATCCAAACCATAAGAGATGGCATTTCAGATTAGTGGCAAGTTGAGGCCAAGGAAGAAGGCACAACTGTTTATATTATTGCACAAGGCCAGTGTAGCAGCACCAGAAGGTATAGGAATGAAGACAACCCATTCCTGTTTGCGACTGAAAACACAGAGCCCTTACTCTTTGCCAGTTTGTCCAATCATAGAGGTCTCAATTTGTCACATCAACTGCTGTAGGCCCACCTTGATTAAAACTTCCTTTTCCATTTTCTGTGTATCTAGCTGGATTCTTGAGGCACAGCATAGTTATACTGGATCTTCAGCATAAAGCAAATAGGTGGAACAATGAGGAGGGAACAGAAAGGTTAAGAACATGTGGAAAGGCCATAGGCTTAGTAGGCCTGTCCTTTTGTTTGCTTACCCCTTTTTCCCACATCCTGCAGAGGAACTGACAAAAGATTAGATACTGTCATGAGTATCCAGATTGCACCTGTGCTGGATACTCATGACAGTTTCTCTGTGATCCTTTATTTATTTATTTTTTCATTTTCATTACTGGGGATTGAACTCAGGGCCTCATGCATACTAAGCACTCAATCACTGAACAATATAACTAGCCCTATTTTGTATTTTATTTAGAGACAGGGTCTCACTGAGTTGCTTTAGCGTTTTGCTTTTTGTTTAAGGCTGGTTTTAAACTTGCCATCCTCTGAGCTTCAGCCTACCAAGCAGCTGGGATTATAGTGCCACTGCACCAACAAGAGATCATTTTCTTGCTAACAGAATTTTCCAGGTTTCAAGAGTAATGTTTTTAGATTAATATGGACATAAAGGGGAGGTCATATGTCTTAGAAGTGTAAGATAATGTCAATAGCTATTTTATGTTAATTTAAATAATCCCTTCAAATCTTTGGAAAAATAAGCACCGGCATTGAAATAGGGCAAAGTTAAATAGATTCCTGTCCCTCAGTTTTGTGTTTTTATTAAACTCACTAAACTTTGCCAAAATTTTTACTGCTAGGAAATCCATCATAGTGTTTCCAAGTGCTACTTCTAGAAATGCTTTTGAATTTTATATTTTAGTAACATAACCCCATTATTTTGTTTTTATTTTATACTAGAGATTGAACTCGGGGCCTCATGCATGCTAAGGAAGCACTCTATCACTGAGCTACATCTCCAGCCTCTGCCCACTTGTTTTACATAGGGTCTTGCTAAATTGCTGTGATTGGCCTCCAACTTGGCAGTCCTCCTGTCTCACCCTCCCAAGTCACTGGGATTACAGGAGTGTGCCACTGCACCTGGCTAACCCCAAGGATTTTAAGTGACTGAAATTTGCTTTGCTTTGGTTTGGCTAGGGGAAGTGTTTAAAAATTACAGTTTCTTGGGGCTGGGGATGTGGCTCAAGCGGTAGCACGCTCGCCTGGCATGCGTGCGGCCCGGGTTGGATCCTCAGCACCACATACAAACAAAGATGTTGTATCCGCCGAAAACTAAAAAATAAATATTAAAAATTCTCTCTCTCTCTTCTCTCTCTCTCTTTAAAATAAAATAAAAATTACAGCTTCTTAATATTATTACAGGTTTTTTGTCTTAAACAATGAAGCTGGGCTATTGGAATACTTTGTGAATGAACAGTCTAGAAATCAAAAACCCAGAGGTACTTTGCAGCTTGCAGGAGCTGTAATATCACCCAGTGATGAAGACTCTCACACTTTTACTGTTAATGCCGCCAGTGGGGAGCAGTATAAACTGAGAGGTACGACTGTGATATGAGAATTAATACTGTGATTTTCTTCTTTCCTTGAGAAGTTGGTGTACTTACCTGCTTTTATTTGGGTTTTAGAAGTAGAAACTACTGTCATTGGTAATTTAGACACAATGTTCTGGGTCTTGGAACTGCTCTTGAGAATTTATGAATCTGTTTCAATATATAACTTTTTTCAAAGTGGGCCAGTGGTCATGTCTTTTTAGGATTGTATCCTCTCAAAAACTCTGTGTAGACAAAACGCTGATTACTGAGAAATCTAAATAATGTTTTAATGTCTGCCTCAGAGGTGTTTTTGCCCCTTTACTTGATTTCATTTGTATACCCTCTTTGCAGTTTTTAGTGACTAATGTATATAGTTGGGATTTATTAAAATGTCTGTATTTATTAAAATAAAGCATAATTTCTGTTTAGATATTTTTATTCGTGTAGAAATTTGTGTTTTTTCATTTAATAAATACAAAGTATAATGGTAATGCTAAGATCTGAAAGTATTAATGATACCTCAAATCCTTAATAAAACTTATTTTTTTAATTAAGAACATTAAGAACATTTTATTGTAAGAAACCTAAGTCAGTCTCATAACCCCACCTAGTTGCATGTACACATGTGCTTTATCTTCCTTATGAAATTTCTACACTTAGCTACTATTTTCCCTAACAAGGTTGATTCTTTGAGCTCTTTCCTATTTTCCTCTAGTCAGGGAGGAAAATTTGATCTAGGGAGAGTGGAACCAATCTTTGCTTTTTAATCATCTGTTCTTTAGTTGTGGACAATTATATTCTGAAATAAAAATAAAAGGAAATAACTTAGACTTTTTTAAATCAGCCACAGATGCTAAAGAGCGACAACATTGGGTTAGCAGACTTCAGATATGTACACAGCACCACACTGAAGCCATTGGAAAGGTATGTGGATTTATAAACAGTATTAATGCACAAAATGGGAAAAGAGTGTTGTTGTCCTTTTTATCTTTAAACTGAGATACTATTTACATACCATCAAATGTATCCTTTCAAAAAGTAGAATTTCATGGTTTTGGTATATTGACAAGGTTGTACAACCATTGCAGTCATCTAATTCCACATTTCCATAACCTACTACAAAAACTCATACCCACCAGAAGTCCTTATTCAGCTTTTCCCAAGTCCTTGACAAACACTACTCTATTTCCTGTTTCCAAGGATTCTATATAAAGGGAATTATACAAAATATGGCTTATTGTGTCTGGCTTTTTCCCCTTGGCATAATGTTTTCAAGATTCATCTACACTGTTGCATGTTTGTTCTTTTTAAAAAGTGAATAATATTCCATTTTATGGATGTAACATTTTGCTTATCCACAAGCCAGCCAATGGAAATTTTGGATTGTTTCCATTTGAAGGATACTATGAATACTGCCAACATTTGTGTTCAGGCTTTTGGGTGAACATATGATTTCCTTTCTCTAGAGTATGTATGTAACAGTGGAATTGCTGAATTGTGTTAGTTCTAACTTTTTGAAGAACTGCCAAACTTTTTAAAACACAGCATACCATTTTACATTGCCAACAATGTATGAGGGTTCCAGTTTATCCACATTCTTGCCAATACTTGTTTTTGTTCTTTACGAATGAAAAATTTCAGTCACCCTAGTAGGTATAAGTAAAGTAGCCTCTTATTGTGATTTTGATTTCATTTCCCTAGTGACTAATCATGTTGAACATCTTTTCATTTGCTTATTTGTCACTCATTCATCTATCTTCTTTGGAGTATTTTTTAAATTTTTGTAAGGTGAAAATAAGTCTCAGTACTTGACGTCTGAAATTAGAGATGTCTGAAAAGTAATATATGGACAGTGTGTGTAAAAGATTCAATACTTAGGTGATAACTTGACTTTTCTTTTCCATTCTTCCTTATGTTTTGCTCTACTAACTGATTTTTAAAATTGTTTGTAATTTAGGTCTGTAGTCTATTTTTCAGGAAATCTGACATAATAGTTTTTCTTATATACTACAAAATTCTACTCTTTAGTGATGATCAGAAAGCCCTAGTTTGTTCCAGAGAAACGTGCATGTTTCATCAGATGTATTAGATTACATATTGTTGAGTACCGTGTTTGTATTAATCATGATGCTTAAAAATCTGAAATCATAAAAAAATTTGTTATTCTAATATACTTATAAAATGTGAAAAAGTTATTTGAGGGTATAAAACTGGAAAATTTCTGGGTAAATTTCCAGTTTACTGTGGATATGTGAAATGCTTAAATTTTTGTCATCTTTTGAAATGTTCTTTTGTCAATTCTGAATTTAATTTTTAAAATTGTTCATGTGTAAACCTCAAGTATATGGTAGTTTGATGGTTAAGAAGCCTAAATTGGGGGAAAAAAAGAATTATTTTCCTTTGTCTAACAGAATAATCCTCCTCTGAAGTCACGGAGCTTCTCACTTGCATCTAGTGGTAGTTCTCCTATATCCCAGAGGAGACCAAGTCAAAATGCCATTTCTTTTTTTAATGTTGGACATTCCAAACTGCAATCGGTGAGCAAAAGAGCTCACTTACCTCCAGACCATCTTGTGGAAGTCAGAGAAGTAAGTATGAATTAAAATCAAGCTTAAAATGCAAAATGGTATACTGCCTGCTTGATTTTGTCACAGTATTTTTTTTTTTTTACATACTCTATTTTTGTCTTCTGGGGCCCTTGTTATTTTTCATTTAGTATGCTAAGATAATTCAGTGATTAATATTCTGATTATATGCAGTATCCCAAAATTTCTATCAGTTATGTGCATTTTTAAAATGTCTTTCAGTTCTCAAATAAAAGTAGACTCTTTGAACCCACAGGTACTAAACAATTGAGTTATATTCATAGCTCTTTTTATTTTTTTATTTTAAGACAGAGTTTCACTAAGTTGCTTAGGGCCTTGCTAAAGTTGCTGAGGCTGACTTCAAACTTGTAATTGTCCTGCTTCAGCCTCCCAGACCACTGGGTTAGAGACATGCTCCACTGCATCCAGCCTAAAAGTAGACTGTAAAAATTAATAATCAAGTAAGCTTTTTGCTTGCCTGTGTGTGGTTGGGTCTTTGTCCTTGAGTCCTGTTGCTTATAGCTTCTCTTCTATGAAGGCTTCTCTTTTGTGCTCTAACGATTGCTTTGTTATTCTCACTGGTGCAGTGGTAATTTCTTAAAATATCCACACTACAGGGTCCTATGTCTTTAAATATACTTTTCATATCAACATGTTAATATTTAACATGTCACTTTTTGTGTATAGAGAGTATATCCCCAGAGTTTAACAACTACCTCTTAGGGAAGGATAGCTATTACCTTACAAACTTGACTAGTTTAATGGTAGCCTTTCCCTGAAGTATGGCTCTAGTTATTATTTCTAGGACTTGGGTGGTGACCATTGTTTGACAGTCTCTGTGACATTGCCACCCCTCAACTCCATACATACATAAAAAAGTCTTAGGTAAATGCCTGTGTCTTCACTAAAGTGGTACTTTTGCATTTAAGAACACAACAGGTCAAACTTCAAGATTACGAGTGTACTGTGAACATTTCTGTATGCTAATGGAATAGTTCTGTTTCTGAAAAAACAATCTTTTTAGTGTGTTTATACCATTTTTGAGTCCTCCATACCATTGTTTTTTCTTTTAAAATGTAGTTTATTACTGATTATTTAAAAACCATCACAGGGAGGCCAATTTGGAAAGCAGTATGGAGATTCCTGGGAAAGCTGGGAATGGAACCACCATTTGACCCAGCTATCGCACTTCTCGGACTATTCCCTGAGGACCTTAAAAGAGCGCACTATAGGGATACGGCTGCATCAATGATTATAGCGGCACAATTCACAATAGCTAGACTGTGGAACCAACCTAGATGCCCTTCAATTGATGAATGGATAAAAAAAATGTGGCATCTATACACAATGGAGTATTATGCAGCACTAAGAAATGACAAAATCATAGAATTTGCAGGGAAATGGATGGCATTAGAGCAGATTATGCTAAGCGAAGCTAGCCAAGCCCTAAAAAACAAATGCCAAATGTCTGCTTTGATATAAAGAGAACAACTAAGAACAGAACAGGAAGAAAGAGCATGAGGAAAAGACTACAGTAAACAAAGACGAATGGGGGGAGAGAAACGGAGAGAGAAGGGAAAGCATATGGAAATGGTAGGAGACCTTCAAGGATACATAAAATTATAAGAGGTTATGAGGGGCAAGGGGGAGGGAAAAAAAAAAGGGAGAGAATTGAACAACAGCAGGGGAGGTAGAGAGGGAAGATGGGAGGGGAGGGGAGGGGAGGGGGGATAGTAGGGGATAGGAAAGGTAGCAGAATACAACAGTCACTAATATGGCATTATGTAAAAATGTGAATATGTAACAGATGTGATTCTGCAATCTGTATTTGGGGTGAAAATGGGAGTTCAAAGCACAATTTGAGTCTAATGTATGAAAGATGATATATCATGAACTATGTAATGCGATAAATAATCAATAAAAAAAAATTAAAAAAAAAAAAACCATCACAAGGGCTGTGGCTGTGGCTCAGTGGTAGCGCACTTGCGTGGCATGTGTGAGGCACTGGGTTCAATTCTCAGCACCACATATAAATAAGTAAAGGTCTATCAACAACTAAAAAAAATTTTTAAAAATCACTAATAAAAAAAAATCACAGCCTAGTCTCTAGAGGCATAAAATTTTTTAGTCTTGTTTATGATGGCATCTGTTCAAGAATCTATTTTCAGTTTGTGGCTTAGATGTATTTCATTATGGGAACTATAAGTTCTGTATGAAGGTGTGAGTTTCTGAGCTTATCTGAAATAGTTTTTATCTAAGACAATGACTGAAGATATTTGTGTAACCAGGCATGGTAGGCCATGCCAGTAATCCTAGCAACTCAGGAGGCTGAGGCAGGAGAATTGAGAGTTCAAAGCCAGCCTCAGCAACTTAGCAAGGCACTTAGCACTCATCGAGACCCTGTTTCTAAATAAAATACAAAATAGGGCTGGGGATGTGGCTCGGTGGTTAAGCGCCCCTGAATTCAATCCTCAGTAACAATAAAACAACAAAAACAGATTTATATTAAGCTAAAACTGTAGATCAGCTTAAGTAAACTGAGACAACTTTTTAAATTTGCAGGAAATTTGGAAAAATAGTATAGATTTTTTGTATGTTCTTTATCCGATTGTCTGTGATATTACTCTCTTAAGTAACTAGAATATAATTATCAAAATATGGAAATTATATTAACATAATACTATTAACTATGGTCCTTACCCAAATTTTGGCAGTTTTTGTACTGATACTTTTTTCTTCTGGTTCTGGATCTTGTCCAGGATCCTGCTTTATATGTAATTATTATTTCTGTTTAGTCTCCTTCAGCATGCAATTATTTCTTAATCATTTCTTCTCTCTCATGATCTTGACACTTAGGAAGACTTAATTTTTTTTTTTAAATGATACTGGGAATTGAACCAAGGGATACTCTATCACTCACTTACGCTCCCCACCAGTCTTTCTTATATTTTATTTAGAGACGGGTTTCACCAAAAAGTTACGACTGGCCTTGGACTTGAGATCCTCCTGTCTCAGCCTCTAAAGTAGCTGGAATCATGGGCATGTGCCACTGTGCCCAGCTGATCTTTTTTTTTTTTCCTTGAATTTGAAGTTGTATAATACTTTCTTGTGATTTGAATGAGATTATACATTTTGGGAAAGAATGCCTCAGAAAAGATGTTGTGTCCTCAGTATGTCATATCAAAGAGTCATGATGTTGCTATGTCTTATTACTGTTTATGTTGGCCTCAGTCACTTGTTTAGGATGACTTCTATTCACCAACAGTTGCCATCTTTCCCTTTGTAGTTAATATCTTGGGGAGGAGATATTTTGATACCATGCAAGTTTTGTTTCTCTTCTAAAAAGTGTAGAAAACTTTATATTAAACGGACTTAAGGTTCTAGGAAACAGTTCTCAAACTTTTTGGTCTTGGGATCCCTTTCATTCTTAAAAATTATTGAGGACTTCCAAGAGTATTTGTTATATATGGTTAAGTTTATTGATATATTAGAAATCAGAACTGAGAAATTTTAAAAGTTTTATTATTTTGAACTATCGGAAGCCCATGTTAATATAAATAATATTTCATGCCAAATAATGATCTTTTGCCAAAACTAACAAAATTATTACTGAAAAGAGTGGATTGTTTTTATACTTTTCCAATCTCTTCGATATCTGATTTAATACAACACAGTAGAATTCTCATATCTGCTTGTGCGCTCAATCTATTGCCATTTGTTTTTTTGGTTGAAATACATGAAGAAAATTTGACATCATATGTGTTAGAGAAATAAGGGATGTTTCTATAGTTTTTTTAAATAATTTTGGTTATTTATTGAAAGTGCACCAAAACTTGACAACTGATAATTTCTTAAATGTTAGAGGCAATGTGAAATCTAATAAATGTAAGTGATTTTTTTTTCTGTTCTATAACATGCAAGTCCACTGATCTGTCCTGTACCTTGAATAGATCTTTAAGCTGTCCACGATTTTCTAATAACATTTATTGGTCATTTGGGAGATACTAATTTATAGTCAGGTCTGGCAAATGTTGATCCATTTTATACACGGTCTAAAATTCATAATAACATCCTCATTAGTCTTACCAGAAAAAACTTTTTAAGTATTGGGAAGCTATCAAACCTATGGTGGCAGACACAGGATTTCCAAAATTCTAATTTTCATTTTAAAGCTTAAATTTTATAATTAGAACAAATACAGTCAGTTGTCTTTTCTTTGGAAATGATAAGCTCATTTTGTTAAGTTTTGAAAAAATAGCTATTTTAGTTACCCCCAAGTTTGAATAGCCAGATTTTCTGTTAGTCATTCTTTCACATAAAAATGGTAATCTGTGGAAGGGGGGCGGGAGAAACTAGTTCAGTTTGCCACTCAGGCACAGAAGTGCTTTTTCTCTAGGCAATCTTTCTACTTTGGTATGCAACAGAAATACTTTATGAATACTTGCTATTTTTCACAGTATTTACTTTAAAAATGTGTACTCGAGTCAAGATGTAGTAAACCTGGTGATTTTTACTGCTTTTTCAAGGCCTTTTTCTGTTCTCGGGGATTGAAATCAGAGACTCTCTACCACAGATCACTCCTAGCCCATTTTTCATTTTTTATTTTGAGATAGGGTCACCCAGTTGCCAAGTCTGCCTTCAAACTTGCCATTCTCCTGCCTCAGCCTCCCAGGTAGCTGGGATTCCAGAAATGTGCCATTGTGTCTCGAAAAACTAGCTTGCTTTCTGTGAGTGCACAGCAGTGAAGGATACAGTGATCCCTTATAGGGTTGGTGCCACCACCTTGATTCTCACTAATCTTCCACTGTTTTTACGCCCATTGCTTTTGCATCATCAGTGCAAATATTACCATATTTTAAAAGGTAAATAACTTATTCAAATTATTATGAACATAGTTTTGACTTCACCTACCCTGTGGAAAAAGGATCTGCAGAACATACTTTGAGAATTCCTGTTTTGCAAATATCCAGCTCCAGGAGATTGTAATGCAGAAATTTAATATGATTCAGAATGAGTTTAAACAAAACCTTTTTTAAAAAAAAATATTTTTTTGTTGTAGTTTTACACAATACCTTTATTTTATTTATTTTTATGTGGTGCTGAGGATCGAACCCAGCACCTCGAAGGTGCTAGGCGAGTGCTCTACCTCTAAGCCAAAACCCCAGCCCTTAAACAGAACATTTTAATCCAAGTCCCTGCATAAGTCCATTGTTAGATTGTAAGTAACAGGAGGCAAAAATAATTGACTCATGGAGAAAAAGTTATATTGTGCTTGATATCAGATAATATAAAATATTTACTCAATTAAAATGGTCTTTTTATTATCTGCTATTTACTGTTAGTACTACTTACTGTTTCACTTTTGTTATTCAGTGCACGTTTCATGCTAGGGTTATCCTAGCCCATAGTAGCTAAAATGACATTTTTTTAAAATATACATTTTTAGTTGTAGATGAGCACAGTACCTTTATTTTGTTTATTTTTTTGAGGTGCTGAGGATCGAACCCAGTGCCTCACACATGCAAGGCAAACGCTCTACCACTGAGCCACAACCCCAGCCCTAAAATGACAATTTTAGTAAGTTAGACGTTAACACACAGTGATTAAAATATGGGCCTAATCTGGTTTTCAGTCAAACTAGATGCTATCTGATGATGTAACACTCTCTCCATATTGCCATATGTAGCAACAAAATTCAGGTTGACCAGGTTTTCAGCATTCCTGAAATTCTCTCTCTTTTCAGAAACTGGTTTTATAGTTCAGGAATAATCACTAATACAGTTTCACAGATTACTTTTCCACTTCTTTGTAAATATATAATCAGTTTGCTTTTTTGTTTTATAGAGAGCCATTACCAAATTTTAATGTTTATACTTTCTTACATCACTTCTAAAATCAGTACTATCAGGTGGCTTTTTTGAGCTATTTGCAAAAAGAAACACTCTTTTTCTTCTTTCAAGTGTTTTTGTATTGTGATTTCTGATTATTTATGTCATGAATATCTTAGTTATGATTCTTTCCCTTTATTCATCTTTTATTGACTTTTATAACAGAGAAGTATACAGAACATAAGTGTAAAGGATACCTTTTGATGTAATTTCCACATAACTACCTCCTGGATCAACAAATTAAATGTTACTAGTACCCTAGAAGACCCTTTCATGCTTCTATCATTGTCCAGTTTCTCACTTTTTTTAATATTTATTTTTTAGTTGTAGGTGGACACAATATATTTTATTTTTAATGTGGTGCTGAGGTTTGAACCCAGTGCCTCACCTGTGCTACTCGAGCACCCTAAAGATATCTGTATCCACAACCCCAGCCCCATGTTTCTCACTTTTTTGACTCATAACAATATAGATATGTTTTGCTTGCTTTTGAAATTTCTAAAACTAGAATCATACAGTATATATTACTTTGGGCACATCTTCTATTTGGTTTACATTATATATTTGAGATTTACTTATGATGTTGAACATAGCTGTTCCTTTCTTTTCATTACTACATAATGTTTACTACATGAGTATGCTGTAATATTTTTTTCCATTCTAGTGTTGATGAACATTTGAGTTCATGAACATATATATGTGTATCTGTTGGTTACATACTCGAGTATAGTTGTTAGATTATGAATTGTATTTATTTAGCTATGGTATATGTTGCCAAACTATACTGAAAATTGGTTATACTGGTTCATAAGTTTGAATTATGAATAGTCCAGTTTTTTTGTAAGTGATGTTGGAAATTGAATTCAGGGCTAGTATGCTAGGCAAGTATGCTAGACAAGTGCTCTAACACTGAGCTATCTTCCCAACCCCATTAGACCCAAAATTTATTTACAAAAACATTTACACACAAAGTGTGTGTGTCTGTGTGTCCATGTATGTTTATATGGATATCTTTAAACTTTTAAAAACTCTTTCTTTTTTTTTTCCCCCTGTGAATGGCAAATGCTTGAACCTGAACTATGGCACATGTTTTTCAGGTCCTCTTCCATGCATGATTGATTTGCATTGTAGGATTGGTTTGCATCTCTTTCTCTAGTCCTCTGATAAATAAACTGTATTAAAAATCATCTGGAACAGCAGAGACACTGAGAGCTAGGAGTCTCTCTACTATAGAGTTTCTATGTGAATTAAGCTAGTGGCCAAAGGATGGGCAATTGAGAACTTTCTGCTTATAATTCAAAGTATTTAAGCATTATAAATTTGGTTTTTATCTAAAAAATTAGGTTTCTCAACAGTCATTGTTATTCCGTTGGCTATGTTTAAAAAAAGTAGACAAGACTCCTAATCAAAGCAGAGTGTATTAAATTCCTTTGACGCGAAAAGCTTATACCCAGTACTTTTGCCAAAATTCAGCCTAACAGGGCCAGAAAATTAGGTTAGGAAAGAGGAAACAAGTAAACAATCATGTTCTCATTGCAGGTTCAAATTAAGCCTCACCAAAGGTGTAGTGGAAATGGCTGACAGACGGTATTGGAAATTAATTTTACTATGGTTTTAGTTGGTTTGTTTTTTGCAGTGCAAGGGTTCAAACTTAGGGCCTCACATGTGCTCTTCCACTAAACACCCCCATCCTGATACCTTGAATGAAGTATTTGATCCTGCTATTAAAATGTCCTTTTGGGGCCTGGGGCTGTGGCTCAGTGGCAGAGTGCTTGCCTAGCAGGTGTGAGGCACTGGGTTCAATCCTTAGCACCACATACAAAAAAATAAGCAAATAAAATAAAGGCATGCTGTCCATCTACAACTACAAAAAAATATTTTTTTGATGTTTTTTTCTGATGACTTGTACAAATTTATACTGATAATAAAAAGTGGCAAGACCTTTGGGCTTTGTTGCTTCTGGAGAAAAAGTACAGTAACCAAAAGTCATAATCTTTTTTTTTTTCGTTTGATAAATAACTGACCATTAAATACTCATTAACTGGAAATAGCCTAGCAAACTTAAAAATAGATTTCTCAGCCTAATATGTCCTAAAAATGCCTCAGAAGCTAAATATGATAATTAAAATGAAAGGATACATATTTCACAGAAATTATGACTGTTATTCTCCTTAGATGATGTCTCATGCTGAAGGACAACAGAGAGACTTAATTAGACGAATTGAATGCCTTCCTACTTCTGGTCTTCTTAGTTCCTTGGACCAGGATCTCTTAATGCTCAAAGCTACTTCCATGGCAACCATGAACTGCTTAAATGACTGCTTTCATATTCTCCAGTTGCAGCATGCATCACATCAGAAGGGTTCATTGCCTTCAGGTAAGTTATAGATTAAAGGTAATCCTAACATTGAGGGCCAAAACCTGGAGAGGACTGCATCTATTATTGTTCTCACTCCAGAAAATCTTTAAAAAGAAAAGGAAACCAGTGAACCTCTTGTTTTTTAGTTACTACACTAACATACATCCTTATTGTGCCGTTGGCTGAATCTGAAATGATTTTAGGTTTAATGCCTAGTAGCCCTGAATATTTCTTTAGAGATCTCAAGTTCCACATGTCAAAAACTAAACTCAAAACCCTCAACTCTGTATTTCTGTTAAAATTGTTGATATCACTATATTGTTCATTCAGTTGAACAAAGTAGAAAGATTGGGTTTATTTCTCAAGTTTTAGTTTAGTACACTACTCATCATTTTTTCTGCATATGTATATAAATATTTATCAGTCACCTTTTAGTTAGAAAATTAATATACATCTAGTATTTTAGAGCATCTGTTTGTTGAAATTCATTGTATTGGGAAAAAGAATGTTATTGCATAGAGTATAAAAATGTTTTTAGTAAGTAACATTTATTTTCTATCAATGAAATGAATCACCCTATCACATCATATTAATAATGAAACTTAGAATTTCATAAAAACTCATTATTCCAACTAATCCCCTTACTTATAAAAGGTATTTTAGAAATTCAGCAAGTTTCTGCTCAGGAAAATGTTTACTTTAGTCAAATGCATAATGTGTGGATTCTATCTTATATGCCTATAGTCAGCATTTTCTAGCCAATAAACTATTTTAATAACAATTGTAAGTGTAGGTGAGGTCACTGTTGGAGAGGCAAATAAGTCCTGTATGTTTCCCTTAAGAACTCATAGTTCAATTGGGAAAGAAACATGCAAACTGTAACTGTAAAATAGTATACAAAGTGCTATTGACAATAGGAACAAAGTATGTGAGAAAATAGATGTATAGGCAAATATTTCTGATAGAAAAAGGTCTGGAAAAGCCATAAAGAAGCTACAAAGACCAGTTAATTTAGGAGTGAGAGAGATAGGTAAGAAGACATTTCAAAGAGAGAGAAGAACCTAAATTTGAATGGTAAATGTGGAGTGGTGCCTTGTAGAAATTGTTAGTAGTTCGTATAAATTTTATACTGTCATAAAGCAATGCACTCATTATAGAAAATTTAGTTTAAAGAAAAAAAAAAGACATGTATTTTCTTTACCAACCAGAAACCACCACTGTTAATATAAAAAAATAACCTCTTTCCCCAAGTTTTTCTTTTTATTTTCTATTTTTTATGTTACACACTTGGTCTTAGAAAATATATATGTTTGTGACTTATATTTTTTACTTAATATAAAAAATATTTTCCAAGTTTTTACCTGTTTTTAATAAGTAACATTTATTGGCTGCATTATATTCCTTAGGGACAGATGTATTTTGTTTAACTTACCTCTTCCCCTATGTTGAATATTTAGAAGAGTTACCTTGATCTATGAAATTTGGTTTAATTCTAGTTAGTAATACTTTGGCTAGGAAAATGAAAAAGTATATTTCCAGTCTATGCTACTTAATTTAAAACAAAATCAAGTAGCTCAGTGCTAGGTATTGAATTAGATGCTCAATAAGTACTTGATTAAATTCTGTATAATATTAAAAATTTATAAAAATTTTATTTGTGTGATTAAATTAACCCATTTGTTCCATTGTCCCAGATGTGAAACACATACAAAAAAATATAGTATCTAATATAATTATGTAACATTATTATGTAATAACAATATCACTATAATGTAATAATATTAATTAACATAATAATGTATATAAACTCTAGATTATGATTTCCAATCTTTTTAATACACCAGTGTCGATTTTGTTGAAATATTTGCAGAATTGAAAATTTGGGACTTAAATGGGTTTAATATTCAACCTTATTTAATATACGCTCTTGTTTTTAAATGTTTCCTTCATGATCAACGAAGCATTTCTAATATAAATTTGGATTTTTTTAAACACAGAAGTGTTTAAAAGTGAAAATTGTTTTCATGCATCACAATGTTTTCGAACACAGGTTTGTGGATATTTGGTGGGATTTAATTAATTGTCATTGATATCTCTCAATGTAAATTGCCATCTTTTCCAAGTTAGGTCTGTAAGAATTTATTCTTAAGTTACTTGAGAATGAAATATAACTTGAAAGAAAAGTTAATTACCTTTTCACTCTTTTTTTTTTTTTTTTTTTTTTTTTTGGAGAAAAAGGACAAAGTAGTTTTATTGTTCTGCTGGCAAAGGAGAAATACAGGAAACTCCAGCCCCAGAATCTGTGATTCTCTCTATTCAAATTTTGAGATGGCAAGAAAAATAAAATCTAAGTTTAATGTTTAGTTTGCTAAGGGTTTTGTTTGTTTTTATTTACTTAAAAACAGAATTTTGTTCTCTCACTTCTGGGGGCCAGCCTGTAGTCGAACAAGATTGAGAGTTGAGAGAATTTTCCCATGCCTCTCTTCTGGTGGTGGTAATTGGCAGACTTTAGTATTCTTTGGCATGTAGAATTTTCACCTTTGACACCACATGACACTCTTTCTACATTTGTCTGTCTCCAAATTTCTCCTATTTCAGAAGTCTCAGTCCATAGACAGTTGACTTCATGGCAGGGATGGGGGGTGTCGAAATGAGGCAGAGCATTGTGGTGGAATAATGTGGTAAAGTAAAGCAGGTCAGGACATGGTCACCAAAAAGCAGCAAAAGAGCTATATAAGCTATATAAGGTCTTAATGTATGTTCTCCAGAGATTCAGTAGTGATCCTTGATTTAGATCATTGGTTTGAGAGCATATGATTGGTTTGATAAATAATTTTGTTATGGTTTTTCAGTCAGTTAAGTGAGCTCTTAAAATGGGTCTTTTAATTAGTTCATGTGTGTTTTATTTTTCAGAAGTAAACACATCTGGATATTGATATTAAAAATAAACATTTTGCTGGGCATGGTGGCATATGCCTGTAATCCCAGCTGCTCGGGAGGCTGAGGCAGGAGGATTGTGAATTCAAAGCCAGTCTCAGCAACTTAGTAAGGCCCTAAGAAACTCAGTGAGACTCTTATCTCTAAATAAAATACAAAAATGGGCTGGGGATGTGGCTTAGTGGTTAAGCGCCCCTGGGTTCAATCCCCAGTACCAAAAAGAAAAAGAAAATAGATATTTTAAGGTAGAAACAATGTGTTTGCGTTTTTTTGAATTTTATTTATGTATTTACTTACTTTTAAATTTACTTTTTGTGCATTATTAGGGATTGAAACCATGACCTTATTCATGCTAAGTAGACACTACCAGTGAACTGCCTTCCCAGCTCATTTCTTTGGAATTTTAAAACAGTCCCCCTGAACTTATCTAGAGTGTTCCTCCAATCATGAATTCCCTCAATGCCAAGTAAGACTGAATAAATCAAGATGTTCTAGAAGCCTAATGAATACTTTGTAATTAATTTCTCTGCTGAAAACTTGGGTATTGTTATAAACTGAGTAAATTCCTTGCTCTTATAAATTTTTGCTATAGTAGTCTTAGTGTCCCATATTATAACGGTCAATAACCTAGCTTCTGTGAAACCCATATCAGCCTCTGAAATCAAATGGAACATTTTCCATTATTGATTAGGCATAGAATCCACTTTGTTAAACTAGTTGAAGGTAACAAGAGACCTTTGAGTCATTAACAGAGAAGATGACAGGTCTCCAAATGTGACCACTGTCTTTTAGTAGGTCAGCTATTATTTATTTAGTAGAAAGAAGAGTCTTTCAGTTTAAGTTATATGGTGCTTTTTTATGATTGAAAAAATAAGGACAGTATGTGCAATTTTTAAATTAGGTTCAGGGAGTTATTTTGATTGGTTAGAAAATTGCAGTCCCAAATGGAAACAAATTTTACTATTTCACAGTCCAGATGCCTGACCCTCTAATGCCTAATTGCATACTTTTTGATTATTAGAGGCAAATATTCTTATTGAGAGGCGAGTATATCAACTGGTTGGGAATATACTTCATGATTCACAGACTTGGCCAGGAAGTGAATTCAGTCCTATTCAGTGTTGATTTCTTTTAAATAGTATCTGATTTCGAGTTGTCAGTTGCTGTGTTGTAAAATATCCAATCATGGTGCTCATGCTAATGAGATCCAAGTCACTGTCTTTCAGGGTCATTTAACAGGTTGAATTGCTTTTAGTCTTGTAGGCTCAAAAAACAGTTGTTTATTAAAATCCATATCTGCTGAACTTTCCAGATTATGAGCAAGTTTCAGCAAAAGTTTTCTCTTACCTCATCAGGAACGACAATCGAGTGGTTAGAACCAAAGGTACCTTTATCAGACCACTATAAAAATGGATCGGATCAACCATTTGCAACTGAGCACAGTAAGCCTGTGGCAGTCCCAGAAGAGCAGTCTGTTGCAGAATCTGGACTGTTAGCAAGGGTAAGGTAATATAAATATATGGTTTTGATGTGTTAAAAAAAAAATCAAGAATCCCTGAAAAGAATCAGTTTTCTCTTTGTTATTAAAGCATTTGAGTCAATATAACACTTGCAAATTCTAAACATTATTGTTCTACTTTAAACTGCATTTGCTTCAGAAGAGGTCTCTTATTTTAAACTTGAACATATTGTATTTTCCAGGTTAAATCATATATCCTTTTTAGTTTTGGTTTAATTTTATTTGATAAAAATATATTTTTAAAATTCAAATTTTGCATGCTTTTCTTTTTCTAGAAAATAAGTTATATAATTATTTGCATAGTATTTATCTCTTATTTCTTATCCATTATTTTAGCTTAACATTGTTTACTAGATGTTTACTATTATATTTATAAATTTAAAAGTTTACTATTATAGTAAGCTTTTTGATAGCATTTTATCAAACCAGTTGTTTTAAAATTACTCTACTTAAAATAGTACATGTCAGGGTTTAATATTTAAAAAAATTTTCATTGAATATTTCTCAGAAGCCAAAGAGTATTAGTATATTCATAGATCTCCCACTATTATAAATCATATTATTTTTTTGCCTGTTATTTTTATAGCCACCATAATCACGTAGATAATTTATTTTAAGCTATTTTTACTTGACTCTCTTAAATATTTTTTCATGTGGTTCTGGCCCATAGAATTAAAGTTTGAAAGGTTATGAAATAGGCTGTTGAGTTAATGTCTCTATTGGCAAATAACTAGTTTGTTATTCTTTGTTATTATAAATAGCACTTTTTTATCTTGTTTACTTTTTTTCCCCCTTCTCCTTTCTTTGGATTATTTTCTTAGGTTGTGTCTCAAGGAGAATTACTGAGTCAAGAGTAATGTGTGGTTTATGGTTATTTATATATTAGTAAATTTCTTTGTAAAAGAAATACGTGACATGGGGACTTGCAGAGCTGGTAAAGGCATTGACTTGATGAGGCAGGCAGTGGAGGCAGAGTAGGCAGAGAAGCAGGAAAAAGAAGTAATGCATGAAATGGGTTTTTTTTTCTGCAAAACTTTTTAAAAATAAGTTGAGTCAAGCAGTTAACTAGTATTTATTAAGCTATTAAGTATATGACAAGTCCAATGTTAAAAAATGAAGGAGAAGCAAAATATAGAAGATAGTTCTTTTACTGAAAAGATTTGTAATCTGCTTAGAGTCCTAACATGTATACACTGAGACGATAATATGAAGTAGTACTTTTTTCCTTAATTGATATGGTTGAGGCCATTGGGATATAGGCATTCAGAGAAAGAAAGACATATTGCATAGATTAGATGAGAAAAGCCTTGGAGACCAAGTGGGAAAGGAATTGGGCATTTGAAAGGAGACAGGATTTGAAGAGAGGAAGAGTAAGGGGAATCTCAAAACGGGAATAACACATGCAGGAATACTGCAGCATGTTTTTAATTTCCTGGTGGTTTTGAACTCACGATATGCTATTTTCAGACATGTGCCAGTTAATTATTTAACCACCTTTAGCTTCAGTTTCCTCATCTGTAAAGCAGGGATGATAATAATAATACCTTATAAAATTGTGACAAGGAACCTAGGCCTGGTGATGGATGCCTGTAATCCCAACTCTTTGGGAGGCTCAGGCGGGAGGATTGCAAATTCAAGGCCTGCCCAGGCAACTTAGCAAGACCTTGTCTCAAAAGAGAAAATTAAAAGGGCCAAGGATGTAGGTTAGTGGTAGAGAACTCTTGTACCAGTTCAATCCCTAATACCATGGGGGTGTGGGGGAAGTGATGAAGATAAAATGAATTTAGCAGAGCATTTAACTTATGGGATATGGTCACTGTGTTGTCGGAGTTTACATTCATGTTGCACTCCAATGGGATGATACTCCTTAGAACACTGCTCCATAGAATACAGTGTAAATTGTGCTTCCAAAGAATATAAAAATCTTGCAGAAGAATTGAGTCATAATGGATAGATAGTAGGGTTATGGGCACAGGGAAGGATGTGATATGTAAGACTGCTATATGAAATTAAAGTATATGGTGAAATTAAAGTGTGATAGAAGGCTATGGAAGTATAAATGAAGACCAATGGATAGGCATTGTACGTTTCAAATGAAAATAAATTTGATTGTGATTGACTGGATTGGATCAAAGACAACTCCAGGTTCTTGAACCTAAATGACAAGATAGAATTGTGGTACTATTTACAAAGCTAGAAATTAAGAAGAAAGAGCTTTTTAAAGAGAATGTTTAATATGGTTCTGAACATATTGAATTTTACAAAGGAAGATATGTGATTGCAAATGTTTGTAAAAAGCAATTAGATGATGGAACTATAGCTTTGGAGAGAGATCAGTACTAGAGATAAGATTATAAGTAAAAGTTAATAAGCTCAGGTCAGATACTGCAGCATCTTCATTCTTCTAAAAAAGAACACAGAGTATGTTGGTGGTCAGCATAGAGGCTTATGCTACATATGGGGCACAGGGTCAGGGAGAAGAAAGATTGCTGTTATTTCCAAATCTTTCAAAATTGTGCATAGAACAAGAACATAATGTTAAGTTAAAAACATAAGTGCACAGAGTTTTTTTTTTTTTTAATTTCAAAGGATATTAGATTCTACTCAGTTACTCCAGAATAGACTTTTATTGCCCAAAAGCTTCACAGATGCCTTCTTTGAAAAATAAGTGTAATACAAATTGGAGATCTACAGCATAGTAGTGGTCATTTTGCAGCTAAGTAAGGAAGAATGAAGCCCATGTCAGGAATCAGGACAAAAATGAAGTTAATTTGAGTTTTGTAGACGACTGTGGTTTCCCTTTGCCATGCAATCTCCAGTGCTCTGACTTCCTAGAAATTCAACAACTTTTGCTATTGTATTTGCTAACCCTTGTGGGTCTGTAGGGACGTTATACATTTGACCATGTTTATTTGGTGATGTGTTTTTATCTAAGCTTTTCTTTAAGAAAGGCATGATGACCAAGAAGAGGCATTTCAAAAAGAAGGGAGAGTCTGGTGTAGTGGTGCACATATATAATCCCAGCTACTTGGAGGGCTAAGGCAGGAGGACTGTAAGTTCAAGGCCAGCATGGAAACTTGGCACAACCCTGTCTCCAAATTTTAAAAAAGAAGTGGCGGGTCTGAGGATGTAGCTCAGAGTTAGAATGCTCCTAGGGTTCAATCCCTAGTGTCACCAAAAACAAACAAAACAGTGAAAACTTTGGATGAACTTCTAATTTCTTTTATTCACACCAAGATTTATTACTAATATTTAGTTGTTAATATAATTTCCTTTTGATTTTCTATTCTAATAAGTGAGTTTGACTATTTTTATGAGAGCTACATTCTTCTTTTTTATTTTTTTTAGTTGTAGATGGGCACAATACCTTTATTTTATTTATTTATTTTTATGTGGTGCTGAGGATCGAACCCAGTGCCTCATATGTGCCAAATGAGCTCTCTACCATTCAGCTACAACCCTAGCTCATCAAAATTATATTCTTTTGAAGAGTTATTCTGCCAGATTATATTTTATGTAATTTAATATTATTTTCATTGGAGGAAATTCAAACCATAAATGGTAATGTTAAAGCTATTTGGTTTTGGAGGTTTTTTTTTTTTTTTTTTTTTTTTTGGAGCTAGGATTAGACCTAGGCCCTTATACATGCTGAGCAAACATACTCTACCAACTGAGCTACACCCTACACCACCCCCTAAAAGTATTTGCATTATTAATCTGTGGCCTAGGTTCTAACCTTAAGTGTAAAGGTACCTTTTCAGAGGATTGGAGAACATTATTTAATAAAGACCTAGCAGGGTTTTTTTCTGAGGTCTCATAATTATTTAATCCCAAATGGCAATTATATTTGGTATCTAAACATAGAGAGGAAGACAATCAGCTTTTCCCCATTTTATAATGAGTAAATGTTCGAGTATACTTAAACTATATTATGCAACTGATTTATCCAATATTAACAGGAAATAATCTGACAGACTTGCTAGCCATTGAAAAGATGACTTGGGAAGTCTTTGTGATCTCTCCTCAGGGTCATAAAAACAGAAATAATTCTGACATATAGAAACAATAATTGTCTGGTCTTAACTTAAGGAAATAAATTGCACCATTAATTGATTTATCAGAATGTTAGTTGAAATAGATTTCCTTGGAAAAAGGGAAGTTGAAAACAAAGATAAAAGGCCAAAGAATGGTCAGAAACCCATTTTCTTTTAACTCTGTTACTGTGTTTTATATTTTGTTTTTAGCATCTTGAGAATATTAGATTTTTGATTTTGCATCTGAGTAAAATTGGTTTTCTTTGTCTAGCTAAGCGGAACAGTTTGGTTAGGTAGCATTTGATGATGGGAGGAAAAATCAAAAGCAAAGACATTAACAAAATCATTACCTTTTAAAATTTTTCATAACTTGATACCAACTGATAACATCCTGATATAAAGCTCTCTTGCACAGAGATACTATTATATGAGGCTTTCCAATGAAAGATGGGACATCAACCCCACATAAACCTGTAATGTGACAGCTGATAAGATTCTATAGAATCTTAGGATGTGAAACCATTGTGTAAATAAAAATAAGTAAAAATTGTTTCTCTTAATCAGTCATTTGGAGTTAGGAGCTCCAAATTGAGAGCTAAAACATTTTCATTTTTCCAAGGGTTGTTTTTATTTTGGATGGGGGATGCTGGGGATTGAACACAGGGCCTTGTGCAGGTGAGGCAAGTACTCTACCAACTGGGCTATATCCCCAACCCCCAAGGGTTGTTTTAGTGATCGATTGAAGAGCTGTACAGAGAATGTTTGTGGCATTATGATAGCATGAGCAACTATAGGATTTCAATATGTGGACCTAGAATTCTCTTGAACCCCAAGGTTTCATCCTGACAACTTCAAGAGTGAATGAATATCAAAATACAGTTTACAGTAGAGACCTGACATGTGTTTGCAGTCATTTTATTTTATTTATGTTATGCTATTTTTACTGAGGATTGAACCCAGGGGCACTTAACCACTGAGCTATATCCCCAGCCCTTTTTATTTTTTATTTTGAGACAGGGTCCTGCTAAATTGTTTAGGGCCTCACTGAGATGCTGAGGCTGACTTTGAACTTGTGATCCTTCTGCCTCAGTCTCCCAAGTTGCTGGGATTACAGGCTGTGCGACCATGCCCAGTGCTTGCAATCATTTTAAAATTTACTTCTACACATGCTGAATCCCAATATTATATATAATTATAATGCACCAATAAATTTTTTTCTTTTTTTTAAAATACTGAGTGTTGAACCCAGAGGTACTTTACCACTGAGCTACATTCCCAGACCTTTTTATTTTTTATTTTGAGACAAGGTTTTCCTAATTGCTGAAGCCAGCCTTGAGCTTGTGATCCTCGTGCTTTAGTCTCCAGAGTCTTCTAGGATCATAGGAGTATACCACCATGGCTAGCTAAAAAATACTCTTATAGTTTTAGCTTTAAAAGAAGGAAATATTTAATTCTCAAAACTCTTAAAACTTAAATTATACATAGTGGTGAGGTCCCCAGGCAGGTAGTGAAAGCCTGAGATTCAAATGAAACATTCTTCACTCTTCTTAAAAAATTCTCTTTCTACAAAATAAATGTATTTTATATGGATGTCTATGGTAAAAACCACAAATTTTCAATTCCAGCAATAATGGGCTCTTTGAAGGAAATTTATTCCATGGCAAAATGATAGAATTTATTTTTTCAGATTTTTTTTTTTTTTGAAAGAGAGAGAGAGAGAGAGGGAGGAGAGAAAGAATTTTTTTTAATATTTATTTTTTAGTTTTCGGTGGACACAACATCTTTGTTTGTATGTGGTGCTGAGGATCGAACCCGGGCCGCACGCATGCCAGGCGAGCGCGCCACCGCTTGAGCCACATCCCCAGCCCCTCAGATTATTTTTACCCTTCCTTTGATTTAGATTAAGTAGAAATTTCTTAAAGTCTGATGTTAAACCTTTTATTAATGGGTATTAGTAACATTAGACTTGTTCTGTTTTACATCAAGGAACCTGAAGAAGTAAATGCAGATGATGAGGTAGAAGACACCTGTGACAACAAGGAGGATGACCTGGGAGCTGTAGAAGAGCAACGCAGTGTTATCCTGCATCTCTTGTCACAGCTCAAGCTGGGCATGGACTTAACGAGAGTAAGTAATGGTATAAACTGGCTATGGAGATTGGTAGGTCAGGACCATATTGGAAACTTAATGTTGTCAGGGCTTGTCTTTTAGATGATTAGTTTCTTAGTCTCTTAATCAACATTTCTTATTTTCATAAAAATCTAATGGTTTTTTGGTACAGCAGGGAGTGTAATAGTAAATCCTCTTTCTGAAAAAATAAAAGGGATCTATTGGTATACTATACTGAAAAGTCTAAGGAAAAGGATGTAATCTGCAAAAACCATAAGAAAAAATTTGCTGAATTGGACATGACTATGTTCCAATAAAATTTTACTTTAAAAAGCAGAAGGATCTGGGTGTGGTGGTGCATGCCTGATATCCCAGAAGACTCAGGAGGCTGAAGCATGAGGTTTATAAGTTTAAGACCAGCCAGAACAACTTAACAAGACCCTGCCTCAAAATAAAAAATAAGCCAAATATGTAGCTCAGTGGTAAAGTATCCTAATGAGTCAATCCCCAGCACCCAAGGGGAAAAACAAAACAAAACAGGTCAGATTTGGCCCCAAGATTATAGTTTATAGATCCATCCTCTACAATCTTGCTAATTTAAAAGTGTGATCTAAAGGCCAGCAGCATCACCATCCCCTGGGAGTTTGTTAGAAATGCAGAATCTCAATCCCTAGTCCCAGACTTAATAGACCAGAATCTGCATCTTAATTAGATATCTGATTTATATGTACATTAAAGTTGAGAAGCATTGATCTATGATTTTTAATTTTCAACCAATCTTCTTTATTCACAATTAAAATAATTAGTGTGCTTTAATTTATTTAAACAATTAATCCATAACATTAATTTTGAAAGCAAATTTGGCTTAAAGCCTATGTATCTCCATAACATTAATTCTAAAAGCAAATTAGCCTTAAAACCTATGTATCTCAAATATTAATTACTGTGAGATTGTTTACCTTGAATCACTACTGATATGATTATGCATTAATATGGAATTTCAAACTGACTTATCTGTATGTTACCCTTAAAGATTTTGTTACCCTTAAAGATAATGAAAGTTTAAGGATTATTTTCAGTGACTTGTTCACCTGAAAATGCAACTTAAATAGCAAGCATTTTGAGTTTAGCATTCACTTTAAAGCTCATAAACATCGAAAGCTTTTCTTTTTTACTTAATTTACTGTGCTTCACAGTAGGTTTTTTTTTTTTAATTTATTTTTATGTGGTGCTGAGGATCGACCTAGGGCCTCATACATGCTAGGCTTTAGGCTATTGCTTTATCGCTGAGCCCTAGCCCCAGCCCCTATAGTAGGTTTTAAAAGTGAACAGGTTGCTTTTCAAAGTCTACTAAGGAACAGACATTTTAGGAATTAATAAGAACTCATTAATTATTTCATTTAACCTCAGTACTTCAACTAGTATCATTTTATTCAAGAAATATCTTCATATTATTGGTCCAGCAAAGACTTTATTAGTTGTGAAATTAGTAAAATGAGTAGTCATCTGAGGGGTTTGTTTGGTATCAGTATGGTGTTTCCTATCCCTTGGTAGATTTTAGGTTTAGCAGGCATAAAAACAATGTTGAGATTACCAAGTATAAGAACATTTGAAAAGAATGTTCTAGTAAAACTGTCTCTTGGCATGAATACTGTACATATATACTTCTCCATATTTGTGCCATGTTAATTAAAAAGTTATGTGTTAATATTAACTGAGGACAAATTAGGAATAACCACGTAACATTTAAACGAATAGTACTTTTCAAGCAATATTAAGGAATCTGTGACTAAACTGCAGTGACACCTACCTCCTATCTAAACTATCACACCGATTAACAAATATCTACTGAGCCCATATTATATTCCAGACTCTGTGCTAAGTATTGGGACAACAAGGAAGAAGATAGCCATGGGCCCAGCTTCATGTTTTAGTTAAGTAATATGTATTTTCTCCACATGTTGTAAATGAGTAATGTACATTTTCCCTATTGGTCCTTTTTAAATAATATTATTATTATAATTAAACATGTCATAGAAATTTTATAAAAAGAAAAGAATCCCATCACGCCACCATGCTAATATATATAGCTTTCACTTTGAAGATTCTTTTTTATTTTTATTTATAGGCAATTTGCTTCGTTTTCTTTTTCTAGTCACTATCTTTTCTTTGTTGAAATATGTTTTACACACAGAAGACTAAAATAAGAATACTTATAAACATTCAGAGAATAATGGTAAAATGAAACCCATTTACCCATCCCTCTCACATTAAATTATAGAACACTGACGGAATATGGAACCTCTTTGAGTGCCCCTCCCAGTTGTCACGTACTATTTTCTGAATATAGCGACTTACTTGTTTTTTGTGTTAATCATCCTCATAGTTTTCTCTATAGTTTCACCACTTGTATTTGTACCCCATAACAACATTACTTAGTTTAGGAAGAGGTGAATTGCCAACACAAGCTTAATTAGCTTAAGAAAAGGGCTATTTTGCCATTTATAGAGGACAGCTCCCTAATGAACGGAGGCTAAACATTTGAGTCTCTGGTTTCAGCTTCTTATAAAATATTGAGAGTTGATAAGAGCCCTTTTTGTAGAAGACAAAAATTGTGAGTGAATCCTGTAAAATATATATGTCTCAGAACATTTGGTGTGAACCAGCTACCACACTTTCAGCAAGAATGTGGGCAGAGGGAGTAAGGTGCTTAGTATTTTTTGCTTCTAAGCAAACTATGACCTACCTCCAACTCTCAGGAGCAGATTGAAGCCAGAATTCGACTGGGGGGAAATTAGTCTTCAGCCAATCCAGCAGCAGAGTGTGGAGTTGAGAGTATTGACTTCATCAGCAGATGGTCAACAGAAGCCAAATACAGAAACAGTTGAGACTACTTTCTCTAGGACGTTCTGTCCTCTGGTTTGGAAAGGTGATACAGTAGCAGCATGAAGTGTGTAGATGAGTCTTCCATGTCTGTCTCTTGAGGAAGAAAGTAACCCCTATCAAGACTAGAATGAAGCTCATAGTTTCTTCTGCCCTGAGTCAGAAAATCAAGACAAAAACAGGGTTAGTATGAGTTTTGTAGAAATTTTACTTTCCCTTTGCCATTTGATCTTCAAATAGCATGAATTCCTACAAATTCCATACTTCTTGCCACTATATTTGATAACCATTCTGGATTTGTTGGGGTTTTCTATATTTGTGCATGTTTATCAAAGTCACATTACTCTAATCTGAACCAGGATTTCTTTACCTTTCTAGATCTAACCCATTCTTCTTTCTTAGTTTCCTCTTATTTTGTTGAAGCACATGCTCCCCCTCTAATTTCTGTGAAAGATCTGTAGAAAGGGAATGTGAAAATGTGTGTCTGAAATGTCTTTCTTATGTTGCTTTCATATTTGATTGTTAGTGTGGTTAGAATTTGTAACTTGTAAACAAATTTCACTCAGAATATTGCCTCCTTACTACAAGGTTCTGGTGAAGAGACTGAAGTCATTATGAGTGTTAATCTTTTGTAACCCTTTTTGTTTCTTTTTCTCTTTGAAATTATTCTGAATCTTTTTTAATAGCTCTAAGGATTGAAAGTAACTCGCACTTTACCGGGAGCTACTTTCCCTTTTTTTCTTACACAGGGTCTCCCTAAGTTGCCCAGGATGGCCTCAAACTTGTGATCCTCTTGCCTCAGCCACCCAAGTTCACTGGGATTATAGGCCTGTGCCACCATGCCCAGCTATTGTTCTGAATCTTGATCCAGGTTTCTTTTTATCTATTGTCTCTGGATGCTTGCTGATCTTTTTCAATGTGAAAACTAATATTTTTCAGTTCTTTGACATTTTCTTGAATTACTTTTCTTTTTTCTTTCTTTCTTTTTCTTTCCTTTTTTTTTTTTTTTTTTTGGTAGCAGGGATTGAACTCAGGTGCACTCAACCACTGAGCCATCCCCACCTCAATTTTGTATTTTATTAGAGACAGGGTCTCACTGAGATGGCTTTGCACCTTGCCATCATTGAGGCTGGCTTTGAAGTTTGATCCTCCTGTCTCAGCCTCCCGAGCTGCTGGGATTATAGGCACGCACAACCATGCCCAGCCTTGAATTACTTTCTTAATGATTTTCTTTCTTTTTTTCCCCTGTTCTTTCTGAAACCCTTTAATGGCCATTGAACTCCCTGTTCTGATCTATTTTTCTCTCTCCTCCTCTAATTTTTTGGAGATTTTCTTACCTGTATCTGCTAATCCTTCTCTTCAGTTTTAACATTTGTTAGCATGTTTTTAAACTTTCTGAATTTTCCTTTTTACAGAAGCCTCCCTGTTTCTTTTTTTTCTCAGTTCTCTGAAGATATATATATATTTATTTATTTATTTTTGAATATTTTCCCCCTCTCGTGAGGTTTCTTTTTATTCCATATCTGTTTCTTTATTTTGGCCTTTATATTTCTAATTAGAGATCTGTCATTTCTTGGATTTTTGTCTATGATTAAGTTTAGGAAACAAAAAAAGCTGATTTTAAGTTTTGAACATGTGGATAATACTTGTGTTTTTTATTGTCCAGTAATCTGGATGGGTCATTTGTTGGGGAAAGTGGTATCTGAATCATTGTTTTTTTTTTCTCTAGGATTGGTAATTTCCTAGAAGAAAATTTTCTCATCTTCTGTGTGGTTGGTTAAACAACTAGATATTGAACAGGAAAAGAGGGTGGGCAGGAGAGAGTCTCAGCATCTAACATTTAATTTACAAAGGGTTACTTACAACCCTTTTTATCAGCTGAGTGTCTGTACTCTTACAAGCCCCTATATTTTCTAATCTAGAGAATTAACCACCTTGTTTCTTTTACTCTCTAGAAACTAAACCTCTGGACTTTATAAACAGATTTCACTCAGTCATCTTTATAGTAGCACTCCTCAAAACCTCCAGATTCAGAAGTACCTGGGGCAGTCAAGTTCCTGAGCTTTTTCAGGAATCTTTAATGTAAACTGCTTAAGGTTCACTTTTCTAATTAACAAACTCCTGAATTTTGTTAATTTTGTGTACCTTTTTGCTATCTCTGCGTTTGTCTTTATATAGAATTTATTTAATGTCATTTAAATGAGATTTCAGTAGAAAGCAAAATTAAGATGTGTGTGTTCAGTTCATCACCTGAACCTTCATCATCTGATGTCTTTTGTGTCTCATCTTCAAAACCATAATTTTGAAAGAGTATAATAGTTCATTAGGTGAAAGTTCTGTATTTAAATTATCTAGAACCATGTTTAAAATGTAAATTGTTTTAATTCATTTTACATTCCTTTTCTTTCATTCATATTATTTCTCTCCTTTAAGCTAGATTTCTGTAGGAATAATTACTATGCTAAATGGGTATGAACTTCTTAGGGCTCTTGAAAAATATCACCAATTTCCTTTCACAAAGAGTTGAATCATTTTGCAGTGCTTCTCCAGTTCTAAGTGAAGTATTTAATCTTTCTTTTCTGTCTTTAGTGTCAGAAGTTCTTCTCATGTACTTAACATTAATTACAAGTTACAGGTTTTACTTTGGTCTGTGAACTCTTTAGTCTGTTCCCAGGAAATGGCATTTATTGCCTCTTCTCATATCTTGATCAATCACCTATAGTTTATTTTCAAGGTAAGAAAGGAGAAAAGACATGGCTCACATTTACTTTGGATTTTAAAACCATTTTCCTGGTGATACTTTTATCCAGTCTAAAAGTTTGAAGATTTTTTTTTTCCCTATCTGATCTTCTCAGTATCCTAAATTTGGATTTAATCTTAACCATTTGGGCAGGCTCTCATTTCCTTTTAAGCATGCTTATTTTTTACTGAGACTGAATCCTTTTTGTTTGTATCTTTGTTTTGTAATATCTATTTATAATGAAATGCTTTCAAAGCATACAAATAATTGTCTATAGATGTACACATGAATTAAATTTTCCCTTTTTGATTTATTTTTGTTATTGTTGTTTTAGGTGGTGCTCCCTACATTTATCCTAGAGAAGCGTTCCTTGCTGGAAATGTATGCAGACTTTATGTCTCATCCAGACCTATTTATAACCATCACTAACGGAGCCACAGCTGAGGACAGAATGATTCGCTTTGTTGAATACTACCTTACCTCATTTCATGAAGGCCGGAAGGGAGCCATTGCTAAGAAACCGTACAATCCTATCATTGGAGAAACATTTCACTGCTCCTGGAGGATGCCGAAAAGCGAGGTTACATCCAGTGTTGCTAGCAGCTCTTCCACCCAGGCAGTCACAAATCATACTTCTCTATCAGAAGATTCTTCAAGCCAGGTGGGATCAGACTATTACACAGTAAGATTTGTTGCTGAGCAGGTTTCCCATCATCCTCCAGTCTCAGGATTTTATGCAGAATGTGCAGAAAGGAAGATGTGTGTAAATGCACATGTCTGGACTAAAAGCAAGTTCTTAGGCATGTCAATAGGTGTGACAATGGTTGGAGAAGGTAAGTAGAAAAATTGTTCTTCAATTTTTATTATCAAACTATAGGGGGCTGGGGCTGGAGTTCAGTGGCAGAGCACTTGCCTAGCATGGGTGAGGCACTGGGTTCAATCCTTAGCACTGCATACAAAAATAAGCAAATAAAATAAAAGCATGTTGTCAATCTTAAAAAAAAATTTAAAAACTACAGTTTTTAATTTTGGGAATCTGTATAAATATTAATTACAAATTGGAAGTTTTGTGTGTACTGCATTTTTTTTGGCTGATTCCTAGTGTGTTCCAGATGTATGTTGAGGCACAAGAAAAATGTGTGTGTGTATATATATGTATATAAATAATTTTTTGGGGGGGTACAGGGTATTGAACTCAGGGGAGCTTAACTACTGAACCACATCCCTGGCCCTTTTTAATATTTTATTTAGAGATAGAATCTCACTGAGTTGCTTAAGGCCTTGATAAGTTGCTATGGCTGGCTTTGAACAATCAGTCCTCCTGCCTCAGCCTCCCAAGCTGCTGGGATTACAAGCGTGTACCACCATATATTACAAGTATATCTGTGGACTAATGTGAATTTTCCTTTAAAGTAAATTATTTCTGATTTTAAGTATACTGGGGATTAAATGCAGGGGCACTCGGAACACTGAACTGCATATCTAGCCTTTTTTATTTTTTATTTTGAGTCAGAGTGTATGTTCAAAGTTTTATAAAATTAGGATTATTTTTATGTATAGTGTTCTGCTATTTTTTTTACAAAATATATTAATTTTCCCATGACATTGATGCAGCATTTTAATGACTATATAATACTCCGTGAAATGCATTTACAATCTTTTATTAAACTACTTTTCTGTATTTGGACATTGAAATTGTTCCCTTATTTTCATTATTATAAAAATCACAAGAAATGTCTTCTAGGAAAGTTTTTATGTATATCTCTTATATTAGCAGCCACTCACAGACTATTTTAAAAATACACTGCCAAATTTTAATTCTATCTCATCAAAAAATTATGAAAAAATAATTTGAGAAAATAGTGTCTTTTGGGCAAGAATACAAAATGAAAACAAAAACCTCCACAGATATCCTTAAAACGTTAATGAAAACATAATGACAGAAAAAAGAAAAACTGTGTGCAAAGAATAATTTGTTGTGAATGTAAACTTGCAATGTAAGCATGGCATAAATCATCCTGACTCTTAACATTTTAAGATTATATTATAGCTTGTAAGAAAATAGTTCATTCTCCTTTTCAGTTTTCCCTCTTGTTTAAGTTCCATTGTGATATGTTTTACCAATTTACCAATCAAGTTAATTATAACTTTTATAATATAAAAAAATTTATATTTTGTTAGTTAAAAAAAAAGTTTGCCACCTTCTGATACATGCTCTATACCATTAGCCTTAGGCCCATTGTAGGTCAGTTTGTTTATTTTATAGATGAAAAAAACGAAGTTTAGAATGATGGGACATGTCAAGATTATAAAGGTTGAGGCATAGCCACATTTAGAACCTCACCTTTCGACCCTCTCATCCCAAGGACAGTTGTTCTTTCCAGTTTATGTAACAGAAAGAATCTAGTAATGGTAATGTTTTCCACTCCCAAAAAAGGAGAACATCTCTATAGAAATGAGGAAAAACATTACTATGTTCACCATACTTTAATCTTGAAGGAGGTGTATAATAATAAAATTTTTATTATCAAAATGCTAGTATATATTCATTCATTGTGTTTTGGAAATTAAATTTCTATTGGTTACCCTCAGCAAGAAGTAAATAAAATCAGGGAATGGCATTTATGAAAATTAATTTTGTTCCCCTTATACTTTTCTTTTTTTTTTAATAAGGAAACATTCATTTATTTAACAGATAAATGAGATTTTAGAATTCTGTGAATCTCAGTTATCCTAATGTTTCCATTATCACATGTATTCAAAACTGGTTGTGTATTCTTCATATTTTAAATGCTACATTTTTCACTGCTTATGCTAAATATATTCTTAGAAATGAAAAATCAAAAACCCAATTTAAAGATTACATATTTTTACAAAAGTAATAAAAATGCAGCATCCTTCCCAATTTAGCATTAAGTTATTAACCCTTAAAATATACTCAAGTATGTTGTTTATCTTCTGACAGTTTCTGTTTTATAAATGTACTACAATCAGAAACATGTTTCTTCTGAAATGGCTCAATACTTTTTATTTATTGTTGCCCTTTATGAAGACTCTAAAGAGCAATAATAAAAAAAATAGTTGATGTTGCTTTGGGTAGATTACATTATAATCTCAGTTTGTCTTTGGTTGTCCTAAAATCCATATAAAAATATTATCGTGACTCTTGCCCTTATTTTTGAACATTAAGAACAGAGTGGGCACAGTGGCATACGCCTGCAATCCTAGCAATTTGGGAGGCTGAGGCAGAAGGATCCCAAGTTGAAGCCAGCTTAGACAACTAAGGGAGACCCTGTCTCATAATTAAAAAGGACTGGTGGGAGAGCCCTTGCCTAGTGTGTGTGAGGCACTGGGTTTGATCCTCAGCACCAAATAAAAATATATAAAAAATAAAGGTATTGTGTCCATTTACAACTAAAAAATTTTTTTAAATATATAAATAAAAAGGGCTGGGGATGTAGCTCAGTAATTGAGTTCAGTCCCCAGTACTGTAAAACAAAAGAACAATGTACTTAGTGAGCATTCATTAAGAGAGAAATTCGTGAGTTCATACTAGAAGTTCATATCCAATTAAATATTTGGTCTGATAAGACACAGGTAAAAAGCTCAGGAAGGTTAATAATGTAGCTCATCTATCCTATAGTGTCTCTTAATTTTCTAATATAAATTGAGTACTCATTAATGTAATTCCCTTTTTTAAACAATCTTTAATATAGCATCACTTAATATAGAACAAACCCCCATTAGAACAATACTTGTTTAAAATCCACCACTTACACCAAGTGCTCACCAAGTGCTCACCTAGCTACTTAAGAGGCTGAGACAAGAAGATCAAAAGCTCAAGGCCAGGGGCTGAGGTTATAGCTCAGTAGTTGAACACTTGCCTTGCATGCATGAGGCACTGGGTTTGATCCTCAGCACCACATTAAATAAAGAAAGAAAGAAAGAAGGGAGGGAGGGAAGGAAAGATATTGTGCCCATTAAAAAAAAAAAAAAAAAAAAAAAAAAGTTCAGGGCCATCCTGGGCAACTTAGCAAGATCCTGTCTCAAATATAAGAGTAAAAAGGACTGGGGGTCTAGCTCAGTGATAGAGCTCCCCTGGGTTCAATCCCAAGTATCAAAAAACAAAGCATCACTCACATCTCTTGTAGCTTCACCTTAAATATTTCAGAAATTGGCAATTTATTTTATATATTCATATATAATTTACAAATTATTAGTTTTTATGATAGAATTACATTTTTTCCTTCCTTGATATACATAGACTAGAGTGAAGAACACTTTTCCCATCATATTATCTGAGTTTAAGGCCTATCTATCCCTTATTTTATTTTATTTTGAAGTATTGGGGATTGAATAGGAGCTCATGCATGCTACAACTGAAATACATTCCCAGCCCTTTTTAATTTTATTTTTAGAGAGGGTCTTTACAGTGTTGCCCAGATTGGGCTCAAACTGAGATCCTTCTGCCTCAGCCTCCCAGTACTTAGAATTCCAGACCTGTGCCATCATACCAGCTATATATACCATTATACAGTAGCTATTCAGTTATTCCCAAACTGCTGTGAAAAAGTTATTAGTACTAACTAGTGACCAGATCTTAACATGGTACAGTATAACATGTCCTTGAGCTCTGCCTAATGGTTTTTTTTTTTTTTTTTTTTTTTTGAGCATTAGCGGGAACTCAGATAGTTTCCACTATAACATTTATTAGTCCCATAAACCCCAAAGGGATAGTAAGATCATGGTGAAATAAATCTGATTCACTATACCAGGAAATGTTATCCAATGTAATTGTAAATATAGTCAGTATCATCCAAAGTTAAATGAAGGTTAAACAAAATAATCATGTGGGAAGATAGGAATAATGTACTAGGTCATGTAGTGGACAGGGAAAAAAAATAGTGAATTTTTTGGTAGCACTATGTTTCTTTAAAAAGATGTTAACCATGTTTTCATACACAGGCATCCTCAGTCTACTGGAGCATGGAGAAGAATATACTTTTTCTCTTCCTTGTGCATATGCCCGGTCAATTTTGACTGTTCCATGGGTAGAACTTGGTGGCAAAGTCAGTGTCAACTGTGCAAAAACTGGGTATTCTGCCAGCATTACCTTTCATACTAAGCCATTCTATGGTGGTAAACTGCACCGGTAAGAACATTTTAATGGTATCTGGTTCTCATTCTTCTCTTTGATCTTGTGTTATAATTCCTTATTCTTTTTCTGCTTTGTTTATGTAGATGGGATTATATTTTTATGTTTATTTTTTATTTAAAAATTTATCTTTCTAGACATTCTGGAAATAATAACCTAGTTTTAAAAATATTAACACTATTAACATATTGATTCTTAGAAAATTTTCCTGATGAAGTAACTAATGACATGTAGAACAGAATTTTTAATAAATGAATATACAAATCTCTGGCCCAGTTCTGCCTAAGAGGAATTATTAATACTGAGAAAACTTTCTTGATAAAATAGCTAATGATATGTAGAATAGAAGTTTTAGTAAATCAATATGCAATATCTGACCTAATGTTGCCTTGAAGGGAATTCAGATTTGGATCCAGGACTCAGTAATCATTGCTTTTGCCACAAGTTAGGATGAAAATATGTCTAGTATAAGAAATAGTTCAAGAAACACAATTAAAGTTAGTTTCTTTAGACACCAATACTGAATGCTGGCTTCTGTCTGAATTCATCTAGGAATTAGCCAGTTATAATAGTTCTTTCATGCTTTGTATCTTCAGCACTTCTCCAGATTACCCAAACTACATGAAGACAAATTTTTCAGTAAGATCTTCAGAAGAATACTGATTCTTTCCTTAAGTGTTTTGATGTCTATTCTGACTATCCTGCTATAAACTTTTTTGGGGGGTGGGGGTAGGGATGGTACTGGGTATTGAACCTGGGGTACTTCACCACTGAGCTACTCAGCCCTTTTTTATTTTGAGACAGGGTCTTGCTAAGTTCTTCAGGTTGGCCTTGAAGTTGAAATTCTGCTTCAGCATTTCAAGTTGCTGGTATTGTAGGCATGTGCCACTGTACCCAGTTTTTCCTACAAATTTTTTTTCCTCTTTCCATAGTTTTTTATTAGTACAATAATAGGATTTGTTATTGTGTATTTGAACATACACATAATATTTTTTAAAGTGATGCTGAATTCTTTTTTTTTTTTTTGAATTTTTAATATTTAGTTTTTAGTTTTCGGTGGACACAACATCTTTATTTTATTTTTATGTGGTGCTGAGGATTGAACCCAGCGCCCCGTGCATGCCAGGCGAGTGTGCTACCGCTTGAGCCACATCCCCAGCCCTACACATAATAGTAATAATATAATTTAGCCAATATCACTTCCCAACACTTCCTGCTCCTATAAACTTTTTATTGAAAAAAATGATATATATACAAAATTGATGCATTTTTGCCAAAGAAAAATTTAAGCACTTTGAAGTAGACACAGTATATTAGTAGGCCCAAAACCTGCCTCATGCCCTATTAACAGTTTCTCTCCCTCTCCATCTGCTTCTGTCTCATGTTCACCACTTACACCCCTCCTACTTGAGGTGGTCATTATATTGATTTCTAAAACCATAGATTATTTTTTGCCACTTTTTCAATTCTGTGAACAAATGACATTGTACACATATATTATGTTCTCTTTCATATCTAACTTATTTTGCTCAGTGTTATATTTTTGAGATTCATCCATGTACACTTGGAGTTTATGCTCCTTACAGAGGATCACATTCCATTGTATGACTATGCCACAATCTATTTTTTTATTCTAATGTTGATGGGTATTTGAAATTTCTAAATTTTGGCTATTACAAATACTGGTACTAGAACAGTATTTGGTGAACATATGTGTGAATGTCTGTTGAGTAGATACCTAAGGATGGAATTTCTGGGTTCATAGGATTAATAAGTTGAATTTTATTAGATACTGCCAGATAATTTTAAGTGGTTATATCAAAACACACTCCAGTTGTATATGAGACCTTCATTTGCATATGGCCATATTACTTCACTGGAAGACTGGTACTCAACAGTATTGAAGGAAGTACAAAAAAGCTAGGTTCTGAGGCATTGAATGGACCTTTAAAATATCGATTTCAAAACACTGAAATAGCAAATATTAACAAAATACATAAGCATAACCACTAAGAGATTTTCAGAATAATTATTTTCATTTAGAGAAGATATTAATGTGATCACATTTTATTATGAGTGCTTCTTCTCACTCCTCTCATCATAGTGATCATAGGATTCAAGCCTTAAAACTAGAAGGGACTTGAAAAGTCACTAAAGCAGAATTCACTAGATGCTTAAATCTTTTTGTAACATTTCTGGTAATTGATTTGTTCAATCTGTGTTGGAACATATTATTAGCACAGAATTCAATATGTAAGGCATCCCCTCATTTATATAAAGTTAGAGCTGAAATCTATATCCCCATGACATTCTTATATTGGTGAAAATGGACTTCAGAGTCTCTGCTTCAGTAGAATGTCTAGGGGAAATAAAACTGCAATAATAACTTTTCCAAATCCAGCTGTTACTGTCATATTGATAATTTTTAGGGGGACATGTAGTTTTTATTCTCTTCAGTTTATTTTCTGGATAAGAAGCTGTAGAACAATTTTAGTTGTCCATTTTGCAAAGTATTTCCAGATTCTAAAACTTCATTCTAAGAGTATATATGTGTACATATGTATATTTGTGTGTTTGTGTATGTGAATTCCTATACAGCTCATATTATCTAAAACAAGAGTTTTTGGAAAAACACATTGTTTATATACAAACTTTTCTTTGATTATTTCATCTTATTTCCCCCAAATGGCTGTGAGCTTTTTGACATACCTGTTCTGTTTGGAGGCCTCCATTATAGGAAGTGATATGTACATATTTACATGTTTTTCTTGGGAAATAGGATTGAGTATGAGTTTCTTTCCTCTGGGAGATAGAGTCTTGTCTGCACTGTCAAACTGTAGCTATTCACAATAATCCTTTAACCACTACTAATGAACTTCTTAGATATGAATCATTGGATTTGAAATTTTAGATTGTACACGATTGATGTCTCCTTTCTCCTCTAGCATAGCCCTTCATAAGTTTCAGTACAGCTATTGTGGGCTCTCATTTTTCTCTTCTGTGAGTTTAATATCTTTATTTTTTTAATAGTCACTGGTAACATGAAGAACCAAGAGGTAGTTTTGCTATTAGCATGTTTCACCCACGTAACTGAAATGAAAATCCTAGAGGCACATGTGGGAGTAGATCAGTAGACATTGTACAGTGTACAATGGCGATCAGCCTAGAAGGAAATACTGAAGATTGTAAATGCCAACATACATGGAAATTCGTGTCGGAACATTTAATTGTATCTAACTAAAAATCTATAAACGTACCATAATTTCTTTAACTTTCAAGTTAAGTATGTTTGTTTATATTCTTATTAAGCCCTTGCCATGATTTCTTTTAATCCTGATGTAAGAATTCCACACAATATTTTTTGCCAGCTAGCATTCAAAGGCATTTTCTTTTTGGTACCACCCAAGTGGTAGTGAAAATATTCTAGATGTAGATAATTGTGGTAATTTAGCCACTGTGTACATTTATCAGCATTAATCAGGCTATACACGTAATATGAGTATTTGTTACATGTAAATTATATTGCAATAAACCTATAAAAGTAGAATAAACTGAAGTTATTGATGACATATTAAGTAAATAATGATCTTTTTACTCAGTAAAATAGTCTATGCTTTTTAAAAAAAACTCTTCAGGACCAAGGACCAAACTCAGGGCCTTGCACGTGTGCTAGGCAAGCTCACTGCCACTGAGCTAAATCCCCAACCCCTACTCTATGCCTTTTTTTTTAATGTATTTATTTGTTCTAATCAGTTATACCTGACAGCAGAATGTTCTTCAATTCATTGTATACAATGGAAAACAATATTTGACTTCTCTGGTTGTACCCAAAGTAGGATTTTATGCTTCTTGAAGACAAAATGATTTAGATTTTTCATCAGTAATATTTACTGCATACTTACTTTTATTTTCTGATCTAATCTTTGTCTTGTCATTAATCTTACTGTAGAAGTCTGAAGTACTTGCTCAATTATATAGTAAAGGTCTTTATAACCAGGCATGGTGGAGCACATCTATAATCCCAGCAACTCAGAAAGCTGAGCCAGGAGGATCACAAGTTCAAGGTTAGCCTCAGCAACTTAGCAAGACCCTATCTCAAAACAAAAAGGGTTGAAGATGTGGTTCACTGGTTAAGCATCACTGGGTTCAATCCCCAGTACCAAAAAAAATTTTTTAAATAAAAATAAAGGGTCTTTATAGTTTTTTCTAATATGAGTTATCTAATGCTTAATAAACTAAGAGTTCCACTTGAGGCTTTTTCATATTGATTTTATGAATAGATATCCCTCTAGGAAGAGACTCTATTTATGAATAGATATCTCTCTTCAATAAATAGTTATTGAAGACTTCCCTACATTCATTATCTTCAAAGTATTACTCTTCAGTGTGAATTCTCACAAGTTTTGCAAGTATGGCCCTATGAATAAAGAATTTCCCATTCTGATTTCATTCAGCTGTGTCTTTAGTGTAAATTTTCTGGTGCTCATGAAGAGACTCTCGCCTGTCAAAGACTTCTCTGCCTTCATTACTTTAGGGCTTTCTCCCCAGTATTAGTTGTCTTGAATTTGTTAAGGTCAAAGCTTCCTCTGAAGGCTCTTCCACAATGATTTCAGAAATAGCATTTCCCCCCCTTTGAATCTGGAGACTGCCATTCTTTGAATCCTTTTCTAGGCTTCCTGTCCTAGATCAGGAGCCCCAGGTTTCTGTGCTATACAGGTGCTAAAAAAAGTCATAGGGACAACTCTTAAGAAACCAGAAAACCAGGAAATGATACATGATCTCTTGACATTGCTTAGACTGTGTTGGAACTTATTATATTCCTACCTCAGACTCATGAGCCACTGGGATTACAGATTTGTTTCATCTCACAGTGTCATGTGACTCCTTTTTTAAAAAATTTTTAGTTGTAGATGACAAATACCTTTATTTGGTTCTATTTTTTTTTTTGTTTTATTTTTATGCAATGCTGAGGATAAAATCCAGCGCCCTGCACGTGCTAGGGAAGCACTCTACTGCTAAGCCACAATCTCAGCTCCTCATATGGCTCCTTTCTTAAGCATCTGACTGTCCTTTGCTCAGTTGCTTCTCTGTGAAAACACGGCAATGAGAAGAAGATGGATTCTCGTCTTTCTAAAGCAGTCCTGTGTCTGATGCACTTGATGCAATCACACGACCTATGCACTAGTACAGAAAAACCCAGGGCCTTGCACAGACCAGGTCTCTACCATTTAATTACATCCTCAGCTTCTTGAATCTTACTGTTCAAATATTGGATCAACTACAGAATGTTCTTGCAGATATGATTTGGTTCTTGCTACACCAATAAGAGACTTCAGGGTCAAAGGCAGTCCTGACTCTGTGCTGAGAAGTCTATGGCTACACAGCTTTCCAGAGGGATATGTATGCCTGTCTAGCACATCAATTCCAACCACATTCAGGTTCATACAGTTTGGGTATTTCTGCATTGCAGCTGTTGAAACAGTTTTCCATGGATCGAAGATATGCTCCAAGGTCCAGAGCTCAATGGTGCCAGCGTCCCAGTCCCTATTCCAGATGTGCTGGGGGACAATGAGGCACTGAGGCATAATGTCCTGCCCCCCCCCCCCACATACACACACACCTGGCAGGATGCACAGCCTGCAGAAGCCATCAAGTCCCAAGAGAGCATGTCCCAAAGTGCAGCCCCTTAAATGTTTATATTTTCCTAGTTAATTGTTTTCTTATATGTTAAGTCTTCATTTAAATATTTAGTGCTTTATTTTTATTTTAATTTATAGTTTTGTTTCTGAATACAAAAATTTTTAACATTGATCATTACTATATATGCTTATTTTAGAATATTTTTATTTGTAGATAGACATAATACCTTTCTTTTTTAAATTTATTTTTATGTGGTGCTGAGGATCAGACCCAGTGTTAGGCAAACACTCTACCATGTGAGCTATAGCCCTAGCCCCTATATATGCTTTTAATGAAAATTGAAGCATAATTTATTATAAAAGGAAAATAACCAGATTATTTATTGTTTTTACCTAGAGAGTTTTAAGCCTGTGTTCAGTAACTTGTTATTACACAGTAACTATAGAAGATACTCAAACTGGTTTACCACTGAAAGAAGATCTACCACAACCTTGTGTTAGGGAGGTATATAGATCCATTATTTCCATTCTTACCATTCTTGCTGTAATGCACTACATTTGAAGCATTGGGAAACTCTGATGTTTCATTTCCATTTTTTCCCTCCATCCCATCCCACCCTGCAATATCTTTTTCCTTTGGATCAAATGCTGCATAAATATGCATTGTCTCATGCCTGGATGCTGTGCTGAGTGGTAACAAATTGTTGCTTTTGTTATCTGTTATACAGCTGCTTGCTTTAAATTAGTAGATCTTGAATAGCTTTTCTTGCATGTCTAACATAAAAGCATTTCATGTAAAAAATAAAATAATAGCAACTATCAAAGTGGAAAAAAATAAAAAGAAATATCATTTCCCTCCTTGAGTTTTCTGATAGCAATGAAGCTGGAGCTCTCTGACTGAAGCCTTGACCACATTCATTACATGTTTAGAGTTTCTGGACTATATGAATTTTCCTGTTTTAGCATTAAGCCAAATCTCTGGTTGAGTACTCTCCAACATTAATAAGACATGTTTTCTCTCCAGCATGAACTCTTTGGTGTTGGTGTTGTAGAAGGAAGAACCACACTTAATACATTTTTAGGATTTTCTCTCATATGAATTATGTTATCTAAGGGCTGGATATTGATTAAAGGTCACACATAACACATTTCTTGAGTTTTTGTCCAGTATAAATTCTTTCATGTTGTTGAAGAAATGCACAATAAGAGTTGCCTTTCAGTTTCCACCTTAGTTAGTTTTTCCCCAATATGCTTAATGAGGGCTGGGGTTGTGGCTGAGTGGTAGAGCACTTGCCTGGTACGAATGAGGTGCCCTGGGTCTGAGCCCCAGCACCAACACAAAACCAAACCAAAGTATGAATGTGCTTTATTTTTATAAATTTTTAAAATAAAAATAAAGCTTTTCCATAGGCATTTTCTCCAGTGTGAGTTCTCTCATATCTATATGGTGTAAATAATGACTGTAAAATTCTTCAAAATCATTATAATTCCTCATAAGGTTTTTCTCCTGTGAACTCTACTGGGTCAGTTAAGAGAGAAAATCCTTTTTAAGGATTTCTAAGATTTATTCCATCCTATGGGTTATCATGTGTTGCACTAATATTGAGCCATGAATGGAAACTTCATATTCATTACAATTCCAAAGGTACTTTTCCTATTCTAAATCTACTAAGAAGGAAATAAGCTTTAAAGCCTTTCCCACAAATATTCATTTGTATTTGCACAAAGGAATTCTTTGATATTTTTTTCCCACATTTAGTACCCATAGTGTTAACCTCTATTGCATGTTAGAATTTTCTTCTTTTCCAACAATTTAACTACATAGCTATTCTGATTAATTTTTAACCCTTAGTTACATTTTGAACGCTTGATATATTGTTTGTATTTATGCAAGTATCCCTTTATAAGAACTTAGGTGTAGCAGGTGTGGTGACGCACGCCTGTAATACCAGTGACACGGGAGGCTGAGACAAAAGGATTGTGAGTTCAAAGCCGGCTTCAGGAACTTAGCAAAACCCTGAGCTACTTAGCTGTCTCTAAATAAAATACAAAAAAGAATTGAGATGTGGTTCAGTGGTTAAGCATTCCTGGTTTCAATCCCTAGTATAAAATAAAATAAAGGGCAAATAATAGTAACTTGGGAAAATATGCCACTAAAAAGAACTTAGTTATAGTTTTAAGCTCAACTTTTTTCCCTAAATTCAAAATAGCCAAACCTTTTACATGAGTCATTGTTTTATATTACCTTAAATTATGATATATATAAATTATAAGAAATGAATATATTTCTAGGACTCCCTAATGTAGAGAATCAGAATTTATCCCGTCAGATCTTATCTTTGCTATGATAGGTAACTCCTTCTGGAAAATTATCCTGCATAGAAATTTGCTCTTGGTTTTTAAGTTCTGCTTCGGTGGCAGGTGTAGAATGGAGTGAGGGTGGGTAGTGAGCTGAGATTAGAAGTTAGGATAGCAGTTGGGCATTCAGAATTGAGAGACTTCAAGAAGTAACTAAAAGGATGTAGAGGGGAAAACAAGGTGTCCATAGTAACTTAGGCTGATGTCCTGGTTATCTACAGCTACTAATAAACTTTAAAACAACAATTTGTTATTATCTCTCACAATCCTGAGGGTCGCGTAGACTTCAACTGAGTTATTCCAGTTGGCAAATTTCATGTGGTTGTTGCCAGATGTTAGCTGGGGCTTCAGTCATCTAAAGATTCAACCTGGCTGGAGATCTAAGGTAGCTGACTCACATGAGAGGTAGTTGATTGGCCTTTGGCCAAGTGGGTAGCTGGGGCTGTCATTCAGAGGACCTACATGAACTTTCCCATGTGACTTGGGCTTTTCCCATCCTGGCAACTTGAAGTTAGGTTTCTAGAGGCATCATCCCAAAGCAAGCATTCTAAAAGCTGTACTGTAGTGGGGATTGAATTGTACTGGGGATATATGTAGCTCTGAGCTACATCTTCAGTCTTTTTTTATTTTGAGACAGTCTCACTAAATTGTTAAGACTGGCCTCGAACTTATGAACCTCCTCCCTTTGCCTCCTGAAGAGCTTGGATTTCAAGAGTGTACTACCACACCTGGCCTTTACTGGCATTTGATATCTGTTTTTCTTCTTTATTTCTTTTTTTAAAGACTACGAATAAAGGCTGGGGATGTAGCCCAATGGTTGAGCACTTGCCTAGCATGTAGGAGGCCCTGAGTTCAATCCTAGGACTGCAAAAAAAAAAAAAAAAAAAACATGCTTACTACCAAAATCATTAATATTATCAGGTGGACATCCTTATTTTTGTTAATGAGCAGATATTATATTTACCTCCTTATTTGTTTATTTGTTATTATTTACCACCTTATTGGCTTCTTTACCTTCCCTACCATTTATCTTCAATGCACGTTTGTTGGTCTTATAAATTGGAAGTGTAACACTTTCTTCCAGGATAGTGTGCATGCAAGCATCCTCTTTCTCTCCTTGGCATTCATATACTCACTGTTTCCCCAATTCTTTAAGGAATAATTATAGCTGATTCCAAAGTTTCCTCATCTTCTCTATTCTGCCATCTCTGAAAACGAGTGATTTTACAAGGTTGATGTTAGAAATAGTTTCCTATTCTTAACACCTTTTCTTATTTGATTTTACAAAATTTGTAACTTCTTTTATGCCTTTATTTAATGGTCATACCTCCCTCCTTAGAGATAGCCTAGTTTTTTATAGCTGTCTGCAATTGGAGCAGATGCATTATCTGCTGTCTGTATTTGGTATAAATATATTCCACCTGACTTCCCTTACTTCCTTATTTTCCACAGCTATCTCTGATGTGACCAAGTGAGCCTACTTAATATTCATGGTTTCCTATCCATTTTCTGGTCCCATTTCCCATGTTTGCTTAGGATGATTATTATATATATGATAATTATCTAAAAGTAAAATATGTATTATGTGGTATAGTATCATCAAGATTTTAGGATGATTTATGTATATATAACTGTATACTAGAGATATGGAGAAATAAATACTCTCTCTGCCCTCAGGAAGCTTTCAGTTTCCTGTTAAAACCCAGGATACTTCTCATGGAAAGCATTTTTAGGGAAAACTCATATAATAGACAGTTAGAAATAAAGTCTGTCATTATAATAACCATAAAGATAGCAAAGGACAGACATACTGTGAAGCTAGGATTAGATAATTGCTGTACCTAAAATAAGTTTTAGCTCTGAGTCATCTGTTAAAAAAAGAGACATGAGGGCTGGAGTTGTGGCTCAGCGTAGAGCACTCACCTAGAACACACAAGGCACTGGGCTTGATCCTCAGCATTACATAAAAATAAATAAATAAAATATTGTGTCCAACTACAACTAAGGAAAAAAAATAAAAAAAGAAAGAAACATGATGCTCAACATACTTCTCATTTTCTGATAAAGGAAGCATATCACTTTTTCAAGAAAGACCAACTATTTTCCTGACACTGACTCCAACGGAGTTTGTTACACATATGCTTACATAGTGGCATTGAATGACATAACAGATAGTGCCTTCTTCAATACTTTTTCATAAAGTGTAGTTACCCTTCCATAAGAGTATTGAGTCTCAAAAATGTAAAAGGTTGTAGAATTTTCAGAAATAGACAAGTTCTAGTTGTCTATTAGAAAGTGAGAAAGCAGGGGCTGGGGATGTGGCTCAAGTAGTAGTGCGCTCGCCTGGCATGCGTGAGGCACTGGATTTGATTCTCAGCACCACATAAAAATAAAAAATAGAGATATTGTGTCCACCTAAAACTAAAAAAAAAAAAAATATTTTTTAAAAAAAAGAAAGTGAGAATGCAACTGCTTTGTTATCATTTATCCTCGATTTAGCAATGAATAGGATAATGGTTTAAAATTTAGCTTTTTGGTAAGTATCTTGAGGATAGTACATTCTCTGTGCTGTCTCATTCATTGTTACAAGATTTACAGGCTTTAGATATCATTGAATCTTTTTAATAAAGAGGACCTATCAGGGGCTGGGGTTGTGGCTCAGCAGTAGAGCACTCACCTAAGCATGTGCAAGGCACTCACTGGGTTCAATCCTCAACACCACATAAAAATAAATAAATAAAAGTTTTGTGTCCAACTATTAAAAAAATACTAAAAAATATTTTTTTAAAAAAGAGGACCTCAGAGAAATGCAAATCAAAACCACCCTAAGATACCATCTCACTCCAGTAAGACTGGCAGCCATTATGAAGTCAAACAACAACAAATGCTGGAGAGGATGTGGGGAAAAGGGTACTCTTGTACATTGCTGGTGGGACTGCAAATTGGTTCGGCCACTTTGGAAAGCAGTATGGAGATTCCTGGGAAAGCTGGGAATGGAACCACCATTTGACCCTGCTATTGCCCTTCTCGGACTATTCCCTGAAGACCTAAAAGGAGCGTACTACAGGGATACTGCCACATCAATGTTCATAGCAGCACAATTCACAATAGCTAGACTGTGGAAACAACCCAGATGCCCTTCAATGGATGAATGGATTAAAAAAATGTGGCATCTATACACCATGGAGTATTACGCAACACTAAAAAATGACAAAATCATGGAATTCGCAGGGAAATGGATGGCACTAGAGCAGATTATGCTTAGTGAAGCTAGCCAATCCCTAAAAAACAAATACAAAATGACTTCTTTGATATAATGAGAGCAATTAAGATTAGAGAAGGGAGGAAGAGCAGGAAGAAAAGACTAGCAATAAACAGAGACATGAAGGGGGAGGGAAAGGGAAAGAAAATGGGAATTACATGGAAATGGAGGGAGAGCCGCATTGTTATACAAAAATACATATAAGAGGCTGTGAGGGGAATGGGAAAATAAATAAGGAGAGAAATAAATTACAGTGGATGGGGTAGATAGAGAGGATGGGAGGGGAGGGGAGGGGAGGGGGGATAGTATAGGATAGGAAAGGTAGCAGAATACAACAGTTACTAATATGGCATTTTGTAAAAATGGGGATATGTAACTGATATGATTTTGAAATCTGCGTTGGGGGTAAAAATGGGAGCTCATAACTCACTCAAAGCTTATGTAAGAAATATGCTATGTCAAGAGCTTTGTAATGTTTTGAACAACCAATAAAAAAAAAAAAAAAGAGGACCTGTCAGTTGCCTCTGCAATAAGTGATCCCCAGTTTTGAGAACTTACCTCCTAGTGGGTGTATTAAAATGTTAGCATCTTAATAGTACTCATGAGTAGCCAACGTCTCAACCTGTTAGAGTTATTTAATGTCTTTATTTGAATGTTTGTCTTTGGTTTTAGAAGTTTATAGAACTGTTTTATAATGTATACTTAGCCATTCGATCAAATTGTTTCTTAAAATCATGCTTGCCTTCATAAAGATACTTATCAAAAGCAATGGTTAAATGAAGAGTAGAACTTATTTGAAGTATATTCATTTCAAACCATAACAGTCATGTATAAAGCTAAAAAACTAATAACCCGGTTATTGTCAGGTAAGATAAATGGCTATTCTTAAGAATCACAGAGCCTAGCATGAAAAGACATATAAAGTTGACATGCCAGAAAAACCACAGCTTTTGATCCCAGCTTTAACTTTTTGTCGCCTGAGTGGCCACATGTAAAAATATACTTAAAACGAGTAAATAATTTTTTTATAAACATTATCTAAAGTCTCTCAGCCTTGTTGAGGGAGAGGTCCATTTTATAGATGAGGAAATTGAGACTCTTTAAGGCCCTCAGCAGAACTAGTCTCTCTGATTCATATACCATGATCTTTTTGCTTGGACTGTAATGCTTTTAAAGAATTGCGAAATTTTTCTCATTTCTCCCAAGATTAGGAAACATTTGCATAAACTAACTTTTTTTTTTTTTTAAGTTGTGTATGAACTCAATGCCTTTATTTGTTTGGGTTCAATCCTAGCACCTCACACTTGTGAGGCAAGTGCTCTACCACTGAGCCACAACCCCAGCCCTAAATTCCTAAACTTTATACTGTGTGTTTGGGCAGGAAGCCCAGACTACTACGAAGAAGCAAAGGTTGGCTGTGAGCAGAGCTGAACTTCATTTCTTTGGGTATTTCTCTAATTTCCCTTTGTCTTGTAAAATAATTCTCAAATATCACTGCTACAAAACCATGGTTATGTCAGTCTTGAGGTCAAGTTGTTTTGAGGAAACTTGTACCTCCAAGTATTGTAAAGACTTGAACTTTAGAGTTCATTTGGATCTATATTTAAATCCTGACTCTACTGTTTACTAGCTGTGTGATTTGGGGCCGTTAATCTAAATTTTTGAGCCTTTGTTTCCTCATCTACAGAAATATAATAGTTATAAGCCTTGAAAAATAAATTATGTAAAATGATAGCCTATTGTAAATGTTCAGCAATATGTGTATGTTTTTGTTCCCACTTACTCATTCTGGGTGGTGATATTAATTTGAACATATCTTTTAAGCTCTTTGAGAATTAATCTTCTCATTCATCAATTGAGACATTTATTAAACACCTATTTACTAGACACTCTGCTAAGTACTAATTGGGCATTCAGAGATGAAACCCATCCCATGCTTGATGAGAGCACATAGTCTTTTGGGAGGGTATGGCAAACTCAGAATAACAGTACCATATGATTAGTATGGGCTTAAGCCAGAAGATATGGCTTCTAAAGAAAGGTGGTGCTTGAATTGAGTCTTGAAGGATATTCTAGGATTATAACCAGAAAGGAAAGACGTTTCAAGTAGAGGGATTAGTATGTTGGTATGTAAAATGAGTTAGATGAAAATCGTTGTGGAAGTTCTTTGTGTATTTTGAATTAGACCAGAGGGTGGCAGTCTATAGCCTTTCAGCCAAATCTGGTCTGACATGTTTGTGTAAATACATATTTTATTGGAACACAGCCTCGTCCGTTATTTTATTTGACATCTCTGAATGTTTTCATTCTACAGTGATAAAGTTTACTAGCTGTGAAGAGATAGTCTGAACTGAGAATCCAAAGAATTTTCTTTCTGGTACCTTATAGAAGCTTGTTAACACTTTATTAAATGGTTGTGAAGAATTGTTTTTAGTAAATTGAGGTGAAGTCCTTCTTTCTTCTTGTGTTCCTTTGCAGGGTTCCTCACAACCTGCCTCTGGTATGTGTGGCTTCTGTCCCCTGCCCCAGTTCTCTTTGTGCTGCTTTTGCTGTGCATGTGCTCTAAGCACTCTATAACCCAGCATTTATGAGCAAAGACCTGATTATTTATTCAGTGGAAAGGCTTGTGAGAGATAAGGATAATGGCAGTAAAAGAAAGACCAAGTAACCCAGGTGTGGTCATGCTCACCTGTAGACCCAGCTATTTGGGAGGCTGAAGCAGGAATGGTTTGATTCCAGTCTGAACAGCATTAGCAAGACCCTGTCTTTAAAAAAAAAAAAAAAAAAAAAAAAAAAAAAAAAAAAAAAAAAAAAAAAGGTCAAGTAAGACAAGTAAGAAATAGATTATTATTCCTCAGTTCTGAAAATGTAATTCTGGGTTGGATGGAGAAGGGAAAACATATGTGTGCAGTGTCATCTCATGTGCTATTTGGTTAGAGATAAGTTTTCAAGGAAGTGGAGGATATTGGCAAGTGGGATCAGAAGACTTGGAAGAACATCATGAGAAACATTCAGTCTGTCAAAAAATCCTTAGCAGTGCAATTATTTAAGTTCATATACCTCAAAGCACAACCCCAAAGTTCCCACCTTATGGTAAGCAAACAGATGATAGTCATGATGTGTCCAGTGACTTACAATTACTCCTTTTGATTTTGAATATTTGGTTTGCTCTTGCATTCTAAGCCCTTTTATACCTTGATCTTTAAGTTTCGGCTCTTGGGTCATTTATTTGTTGATCTCTTCATACCTCTTCTTTGAGCTCTGAGTTTGCTTACAAACTGACTAAAAACTGTGGGCTCCCTAAATTCCACTTTGTCTTTTGTGTTATGTTGGCTTATACCTAACAAATGCTCATTAGGAGTCCTGTGCTGATGCCTTTGGTCTGTTAAGTTCTCTTTTGAAACCAGATAAACCATATAATCTCTGGAACACTAATTATATCTTAACCTTTGCCATTGTTGCCTGAGTTTTGACCCTCTTCTAATCTGACCCTATCTAATCTGATCTGTGTCCTAATATTTCATTAAAAATTATAGACCTAGTCTTAGCAATTTAGCAAGACCCTGCCTTTAAAAAAGAAAGACTGGACTGGGATTATAGCTCAGTGGTAGTGCACCTGAACCCTTGTATTTAATCCCTAGTACCAACCCCACCCCCCAAAAAGAAAAGAACTCGACAATTATGTATAACAATAATGCCATAATAAAAAAATAATTAGGCCTATTCCTATTCTAGCCTTCATTTGAGCTGCATCAGTACAACTGTCTTTTTGTTAAACAGCCTGATAATTCTTCATTAAAATTGATCAACAGTGTTTAAGGTCTCTCTGAGTTTTATATTGATAGTGAAATTTTTTATACAACAGTGCATTTTTAATTTTTCTGTTTTAGACAAAGGATTTTAAAATGTTTAATGTATCCTTTTATATTTTCTATACTTATTAATTTGTCTAGATTCTACGTTTAATTTAAAATTATGCTTATATGGTGTTTTAGTCAGCTTTTTCAGGGCTGTGACTGAAAGACCTGATGAGAACAATTAGAGGAGGAAAAGTTTATCTGGGGAGCTGGGGTTGTGGCTCAGCAGTAGAGCACTGACAGTATGTGTGAGGCCCTGGGTTCGATCCTCAGCACCACATAAATAAATTTTTTTAAAATTTATTTTGGGGATTCTGGGTTTCAGAGGTCTCAGTCCATAGGTGGTCAACTCCATTTCTTGGGCACCTGAGATGAGGCAGGACATCACGGCAGAAAGTATGTGGTGTGGGAACACAGCTCAGGATGTGATGATCAGGAAGGAGAGAGAGAGAGAGAGAGAGAGATATGTTTCCTCTCCACGGACAAAATATAAACCCCAAAGGCACAGTCCTAATTACCCACCTCCTCCAGCCACACCTTGCTGTTTACCACTCAGTTAGTTAATTCCTGTCAGGGATGAATTCACTGATTAGGTTAAGGCTCTCCTAACCCAATCCTTTCAATTCTCAACTTTCTTGAATTGTCTCACACATGAGCTTTTGGGAGGAAACCTGACACCTAAACCATAACGTTTGGTTTAAATACAAAACTTGATATATCCAGAACTCCAGATTTTCAAATAGGACTCGTAAAAATAAATTGAATAGATTATAGTGTCCAAACATTTTAGACTGTAATACAGAAGGAAATGTTTAAGATCATACTTTATTTATGGTAATGAAGTCTGTGGTTTGATGCCTATTATTCTTTTTGGAGGTTTGCAGCGGGTACTGTTGATTTAACCCAGGGGCAATTTACTACTGAGCCACATCTCCAGCACTTTTTATTTTTTGAGACAGTGGCTCACTAAGTTGCTGAGGCTGCCTTGAACTTGAGATCTTCTTTTGTAGCCTCCCGAGCCACAAGGATTACAGATGTATGCCACCATGTCTGGCCTTGATGCCTAATATTCTATCTAAAGACTAAAATTGATGTTTGAAAAGAAATTATCTAGGAAAGTATTATGAAATTTACAAGGAGTTTGTTTGATGCCCACTAATTTAAATGAGCTCTGTAACTTTTTTAAACTGAATATGCAGGCTGTGTTCTTGGGCTCAGAACCTAAGAAATCAATTTAGTATCACTTATCACTTATTAGAATATATCTTTATTTTCTGCCTGCTTCTAGGGTTACAGCTGAAGTAAAGCATAACATTACCAACACTGTGGTATGCAGAGTGCAAGGGGAATGGAATAGTGTTCTCGAGTTCACTTATAGCAATGGAGAGACAAAGTATGTGGACCTGACTAAATTGGCCATAACAAAGAAAAGAGTAAGACCGCTGGAGAAGCAGGATCCATTTGAATCCAGGTATGTCGTCCTTTTTTTTTTTTTTCTTTTTTTTTAAATATATATATTTTTAGTTGTTGATGGGCCTTTATTTAATTTATTTATTTATATATGGTGCTGAGAATCAAACTTCACACATGCTAGGCAAGCGTTCTATTACTAAGCCACAACCCCAGCCCCAGTACATTATCTTTGCTTCCATCCAGGAAACTCAGAAGCTCTGGATCTTAATCTAGGCCTTTTAAATAATTTGTTACCTCGGATAAGTCACTGTACCAGTTTGCATCAGCTTCCTTCTCATCTAAATTAAAAGGATTGAAGTGATCTGATGCATTTAAACCTCTTACCAACTAATGCATTATATCAAATATTTGTAAACTGAACAAAAATATTAACAACATTAAAGAATCAAAGGATTACTATCATTATCATAAAAGCTCTTACTAAACTGAACAAAAATATTAACATTAAAGAATCAAGGATTACTCTCATCATCATAAAAGCTCTTACAAATCATTAGCAAAAAGGAGGACACCTCAATAGGAAAGTGGACAAATAATACAGAAGGATAATTCACAGATACAGAAATGCCCACTGGGGAAGTCAGAATGGGAGTTATTAAGAATACAAGCAATAATAAGTGTTGGAGAGGATGTGGGGGAAAAGGTACACTCATACATTGCTGGTGAGACTGCAAATTGGTGTAACCACTTTGGAAAGCAGTGTGCAGATTCCTCAGAAAACTTGGAATGGAACCACCATTTGACTCAGCTATCCCACTCCTCAATCTACACCCAAAGGACTTAAAATCAGCATACTATAGTGACACAGCCATACCAATGTTTATAGCAGCTGAATTCACAGTAGCTAAATTGTGGAACCAACCTAGATGCCTATCAATAGACGAATGGATAAAGAAACTGTGGTATATATACCACAGTGGAATATTAGTCAGCATTAAAAGAGAATAAAATTATGGCATTCACAGCTAAATAGATGGAGTTGGAGAATATCATGCTAAGTGAAGTAAGCCAATCCCAAAAACTAAAGGCTGAATGTTTTCTCTGATTAGTGGATGCTGATCTGTGATGGGGCAGGGCATGGGAAGAATGGAAGAACTTTGAATTGGGCAAAGGGGAGGGGTTATGATGGTAGGAAAGATGGTGGAATGAGATGGACATCATTACCCCAAGTACATGTATGATTGCATGAATGGTGCGTCTCTACAATGTATACAACCAGAGAATTGAAATGTTGCATTCCGTTTGTGTATGATAAATTGAAATGCATTCTGCTATCAAATACAACTAAGTAGAACAAAAAAAAAAAAAAAAGAAAGAAATGCCCACTGGGGAGAGAAACCATTTAAAGAGATAAAATTAATCAATAAAACAAATGCAAGTAGTCATATTCTTCTGCCTTAGCCTCCTGAGCCTCTGGGATTACAGGTATGTCCCACTGTGCCTGGCAGTTTCATTGATTTTTAAGTGTTTTTAAAAATTGGTTTCTGCTCTTTTTTATTTTATTTTTTTCTACTTGGTCATCATTTGCTAGTATTTTTTTCTAATTACTTAAACTGGCTGTTAAACCAGTGGTGAGAAAACCTTTCCTGTAAAATAATAAAGAATAAATTTAAGGGCCAGATGGCTTCTGCCACAAATATTTAACTCTGATGTTGTAGCATGAAAACAACAGACACAAATAGACAATAAATAGTTGGATCTTGTTATGTTAAGTTAAAAATTTATGTACAAAAAGGCCAGAGTTTAACCCTTGAGTTGGTTTTCTTTTTTTTTCTTTCTTAAACATTTAATGCTATATATTTTCCTCTAAGGACTGTTTTATTTATATTCTACAAGTTTTGATGTTTTCATTTTGAAATATTTTCTGGTTTCCCTCATGAGTGATTGATAGACTGATTTTATGCAGTGCTGGGGATTGATTCTAGGGCCTCACACACTTTAGGCAAGTCCTCTACACTGAGCTATGTCCCCAGGTCCTTTTTTTTTAATTTGTTTTTGACTTATGAAATTATTTTAAAATATTGATAATTTCCAAATACTTGGAGGTTTTCCAGAAATCTTTTCATTATTCATTTCTAAGTTAATTTTATTTTGGTCAAAGAATGTTGTTTTAATCAGCTATTTCACCACTATAACCAACACAGTTGTAGCAGAGGAAATGTTTATATGAGGGCTCACAGTTTCAGAGGTCTTAGTCCATAGAAGGCCAGCTTCATTCTTCAGGGCTCAAGGTGAGGCTGAACATCATGGCAGAATAGTGTGGCAGAGGGAAGCAGCTCACATGTTTAGGAAGTAGAGAGGACTCTACTTGCCAGATACAAATATATACCCCAAAGACATGCCCCCAATTCCCACCTCCTCCATCCACACCCTACCCCTTCAGTTTACCACTCAGTTAATCCCTATCAAGGGATTAATTAATCACTGATTGGGTTAAGATTCTCACAACATAATAATTTTTCCACTGAACCTTCTTGCATTGTCTTACATGTGAGCTTTGGGGGATATCTCACATCCAAACCATAACAAATGTACTTTGTATGATTTAATACTTTAAATTTGTTTTTAATCCTTTAGATTTTTTTTAAGTATCTTTATTTATTTTTATGTGGTGCTGAGGATTGAACCCGCACATCCTAGGCAAGCACTCTACCACTAAGCCATAACCCCCAGCCCCTTAGATTTGTTTTATGACCCTGAATGTTTTCTATCTTGGTAACTGTTTCATGTGTACTTGACACAAATGTGCTTTCTGTTGATATTGGGTGAGTGTCCTATTAATGTTACTTAGGTCAAGCAAATTGGCGGTAATTTTCATGTTCTCTATATCCTTACTGTAATTTATTCTATCAACTGAGATCAGTTATTGAAATTCCGATTATTATTAAATATTTTTCCTTACAGTTCTGCAAGTTACTTTATTTTACTGGAAACCCTATTGTTAGGGGTATACACATTGATAATTGGTTTGTATTCTTGATGTATTGATCCTTGATCATTATAAAATGTTCTTCTGTCAGTAGTAGTCCTTACTTTGAAATGTACATTGACATTAAAATTTCCATTTTTCAAAAAACACAACTTTATATATAAAGATATGTATTTCCACATTTTTTTTAAAAACACAACTTCATATATAAAGATACGTTTTATAAATTATAAAATTATTAACCTGTGTCATTATAGATTCAACTGTATTGGTAACTTTCCTGGGTGGTACAATCATTACAATAATCATTTTTATAATCTTTTCCTCCTACCTTAAGGTACTTCTCACCCATTTACAGTTAACTTCATTCTTATCCCCAGATCCATGTAATCACTAATCTACTTTCTATCTCTGTAAATTTGTCTTTTCTATATATTTTCTATAAATAGAATCCTATAATCAGTATGCCATCTATTATGCTCTGCCTTCTTTCTTTAGCATAATATTTTTGAGGGTTATCTGTGATGTAGCATGTATCAGTTCACTCCTTTTTATTGCTAAACTATGTGTATCCCATTGTGTGGATAATATTATCTTTTACATATCTATTCAGCAGTTGATAGACATTTCCAGTTTTAAGCTGTGATGAATAATATTGTTGTGGAAACTTTGTACAAATTTGTGTGAATACACTTTGTTTTCTTGGATAAATACTACACGTACAGTTGCTGGGTTGTATGGTAGTTTTATGTTTAAACTTTGGAAAACTGCCAAACTATTTTCCAAAATAACTATACCATTTTACATTCCTACCAGCAATGTTTAAGGTTCTAATTTCTCCATATCTATGCTAATAGAGTCTGTATTATTTGGTTTGTTTGGGGGTTTGTTTGTTTGTTTGTTTTGGTCCTGGGGATTGAACTCAGGGGCACTCAGTCACTACTGAGTCACATCCCTAAACCTATTTTGTATTTTATTTAGAGACAGTGACTCACTGAGTTGTTTACGCCTCATTTTTGCTGAGGCTGGCTTTAAACTTGCAATCCTCCTGGCTCAGCCTCCTGAACCGCTGGGATTACAGGTGTGCACCACTGCACCGGGCTGTATTATTCCTTATACCCATTCTAGTGGCATGAAATAAAAATGGTTTTAATTTATATTTCCCTAATGATTAATGAATGGTATTGGCCATATTTTCAAGGGCTTGTTAGCCATCTCTCTTCATTATGAAATGTGTTTTTATATATTTTACCCATTTTTTCTATTGAATTGTCTGTCTTCCTTTGGGGTTGTAGGAGATCTGTGTAAATTCTAGATTAAAATTCTTTATTGTATATGTATTCTACAACTTTTTTCCTAGTCTCCTACTCTTCTTTTTTATATGTGACTGGTGGGTGAGATTGAACCCAGGGGCACTTCATGAGCCACATCTCCAACTTTTTTTGCTTTTTATTTTGAGACAGGGTCTCTCTAAGTTGCTTAGCATCTCACTAAGTTGTTGAAGCCTCTAAATTTCAATCCTCCTGCCTCACCCGCCCAAGCTGCGGGATTACAGGCATGCACCACTGCATTCAGCATTTTTTATTGTGTTTTTTCAATATAAGTTTTTACTTTTGATAAGGTAGTATTATCAATGGGTTTTATGAATTTTGGTTTTGGTATTGTACCTAAGAAATCTCTTAAAGTCTCAAAGATTTTCTCCTATAAGCTTCTCTTTGGTGTTTTAATGTTAGAAGCCTTACACTGAAGTCTATAATCCTCTTTGAGTTAATTTCTATCAGTGGTGTGATATGAGGATCTAATGAGTTCAGCTGTTTGCATGCATGTCCAGTTGTCCCAGCACCATTTATTGAACAGACTATTCTTCCCTGAAAGAATTGTTCTGGTGTTTTTCATTTGCTTGAGGTTTCAACTTCTCCCTTCCTATGGCCTGTAAATTCTCTAGGCAATAAGTTGAAGCACTCATAGGATTCCCCTCATTAGTTTGCTCCTCTCAAAGACCACTGTGCAACACTGACTTTTGTGCAATACTGAAAACCAGTCCTGATATTTCATCATGTTCAAAAATACAAATGGGCCAGGCATACTGGTGCACCCCTATAATCTCAGCAGCTCAGGAGGCTGAGGAAGGAGGATTGTAAGTTCAAAGCCAACTCCAGCAACTTAGACCCTGTCTCAAAGTAAAACAGAAAGGGATAGGGATGTGGCTCAGTGGTAAAGCACCCCTGGGTTTAGTCCACAGTACCAAAAAGAAAGAAAAGAAGAGAGGAAAGAAAGAAAATTAGTTTTAATTTTAAAGAAGCAAAAGCAACCTGAATATCAACCTTAGGGCCATAGTGTCAGTACTGTGGTAACTCATAGGCATAAAATTGCAGATTTGATTTAGCAAATGTAATTTTTAGAAATCATTGTAATTTTGAGGCTATCACCCTATTTAATTATCTTTTAAAAAACAAATGTGAAATATGCAGTTTTTGGATTTTAGGCGATTATGGAAAAATGTGACAGACTCTCTGAGGGAATCTGAAATTGATAAGGCCACAGAGCATAAACGAACACTGGAAGAACGGCAGAGGACAGAAGAAAGGCACCGTACTGAAACAGGCACACCTTGGAAAACCAAATATTTTATTAAAGAGGTATGTTCTATAGGAATTCAGGCTAAAATTCATATCTCTGCTTAGAACTTTGGCTTACCAGGCCTTGTTGAATTGCTATCACTTATAAATTTTATTTTATTAATTTGTTTACTAATATGTAGTGCTGAGGATTGAACCCAGGGCCTCACACATGCCAGGCAAGTGCTGTACCACTGAGCCATAACTTATACATTTTATTTTTAAAAATTAATGTCCCTCTACTCTCCCTCTGAGATAAGTAGACAGATAGATAGATAGAATAGAGAGATATAGATAGATAGATGGATCTTCCACTTTTCCCCTCATTTGCTATTAAACACTTCCCATTAGAATCTATTGGTTTTATCTTCTTAAGTGAATGTTTCAAATTTCCTGTATGTAACACAAATAGGTAGTATATATGCTAAGTTTGACCCTAGAATGTACCTTGGATAGTTCATTTGCCATTTCTAAGCTAAGTTTCCCCAGCTATAAAATGTGAGTAAATAAGCACATTGTGAAAATCAAAAAAGAAAATGTGTACAAGGGCAGGCATTTGAAGGCACAGCCTTTGAGGACTTACTGAAAAGAGCTCTGTCCCTTCCTGGATGAAGTTGGGCAATTCATTTAGCTTCCCATAGCCTCCATTTCTTCATCTGTAAAGTGAGGTGATCAGACAGCATGTCTTCTCTTCTAAATCTAACATTCTATAATGTGATTAGCTGACATCTTTTTGGAACAACATGAATTACAATTTATCCACCAGGTGATTTAATTAACAACCTTGTGGTTGCTATTATGAAGGAGAAATTACTGTGATAGGAAGGAAGACTTTATTCAAGTAGCTCAGTTGGTAGAGCGTTTGCCTTACATGTATAAGGCACTGGGTTCAATCCTCAGCACTACATAAAAATAAATAAATAAAATAACGGTATTGGGTATGTCTACAACTAAAAATATATATATATTTTTCTTTTTTAAAGATTAGTGCAGTAGAAGATAGATTGCACTCAATTTTGAAAACAGTAGTAACAAGTGGGGAATTTGAGTTAGTTGGGGTGAAGGGAAGGATGGAAAATTATTAAAAGGTACTTATTTATTTTTGAGAGTGAAGTGGGAAGGCTTAATTGGATATCAAAGGTGGTATATTCTCAGTAAATTGGTCCTCAGGATTCTTTGCTAAAACTGGGCTCAGTAGGTCAAGGATTGAGGCTTATTCAAGAAGACAACTCAAAGGAGCCTGACTAGTTTGGTTAAGGAGGGAATCCTTGTCACATGAGCCAAATAATTGCCATGCTTAAATCATTTTTTGGAAGAAGGTAAATAGAGTAAATACATAAAAAATATTTTTAAAAATACAAATAAATTGACAGGTGGCCCTGGGAGGTGATCAGTCTCTCATTCTGTCCTTAGGAACAGGCCTTTCTATAATCCTGGGTCCTGGGACCTTACCTTTTCCAGAGACTGCACAGGAATTATTAAAGAGGTATGTTCTATAGGAACATACCAGAGAGTGTGGGTGCTGGAAGCTGCTCTACCCAGCGCAGGCTCTCTAGGTGAAGGAGATCCCAGAATTCTCTGGTGGAGCCATCCTGTTTGGTCTGAGGGGCACAATAGACTTCAGCGTGAACCACCCGCCACACAGGTCTCTCAAGACCAGCACCGTCATCACATCCTCGCCAATACACCAGAAATATTAGTAGTTAGATCCTAGGAAAGTTCTTTACAATCCAAAAGGCAGAGTCTCGATGAGTTGCTTAGGACCTCACTGAGTTGCTGATGCTGGCCTTGAACTCATGATCATCCGGTCGCAGCCTCTGGAGCTGCTGGGGCTACAGGTGTGTTCCACCATGCCCAACCTTAAACACAGTTTTTCAGGGTGATTTTTTGGTAGCTGAGACCACTGTGAAGCAACAGCACTTTGTACTCACATAGTTTATCATGAATTTTGCACTGAGACCACCTTGCAGTTGCTTTCATTTATTACTAAAATCATCCTTTGTGACTTAGGAAGTTCATCTAATTCCTAGCATGATAGGACATGCCAGATTTCTCTTACTCCTTCTTTTATTTTAATAACAAACATTTCACATAATTTATTAAATGGTTGTTTGTTTCTGTATCTCAGACAAATGTAAGCTTCCAGAGGGCAGAAATGTGTTGTCCATTTTTGTTCTCTGTTGAATCCAAAGCACCTACAGCAATACCTGGAACTGTAAATATTTGTTGTTGCAATGAATTAGTAGAACACACAAAGGATATGAGAAAGATTCCTAAGGGCCAGGACGGAGTTGCATATCTCAGAGTAACCATGTATCATAAAGTATTTTTGTGGAATAAATACCCCCAGCTCCAAATCAAACTATTATTTTTACTACATTAAGGAAAATTTATTTTTCAATCCCTAGTTTGTAAATGCTTGTATTTTGGATTCTGTTACTTTCTGTTTGTAGAACACTGTCTCAGCCTTCCCCCATGAGCAGTTTGAAACTAGTCTTACTTCCTAAATAAAATTGAGTTGGCTCCTATTAAAATAAATAAATAAATACAAATAAATTGAAGGACACACAGGGGTATAGACATAGGTTCACATCTGACTCTGCCTAGTCCTATAAACAATGAACTATGATCTTCGCTACCCTGATCTTAACTCTGCTAAGTTCCTACCCAGTGAGCCGAAGCCCACATTCACTATAGCTCTTCTTTCTTCACTTTACTCTTCTCCCATTTTTAGTACTCTTTGACTCTCTGTCTCCTTCCAGTATCCTATTCATAGGACCCAAAAAAGTCAGAAAGAACCAAAAAACAGCATTTGGGTAGTATAGATGCCAGATAGGAAAACAGCTAATACCTTCATGACATTTCTTTGTGATCCACCTGTGGCCCATAATTGAGAGAGCCTCAATCTGTAGCATCTTGGCAAAAATGGCAGAATTGCTGCACGTGACTCCTGCAAAAAAAAAAAAAAAAAAATGTCCATAGGTCACAACCTAGGTTCTCCTGTACTAGATCTCACACAATTCTAGCTAAACTGACATCTTAAGCACAGACACTTTATTACTTCACAAAAAGTTGTCTTATTAAATGATAAAATAGAATTCCATTTCAGTGAAGATGTAGTTCTAGTTTTGGTTTTAATTTTGAAAATATTAGCTGAATTGTTCTTCCCCTTCTCCTTATTTCAGGGAGATGGCTGGGTTTATCACAAACCCCTTTGGAAGGTAATTTCAACAGCACAAGCAGCAGAGTGACACATGCTCTCTTAAGACTTGACCAAATGAGGTTCTTCTCTGTTTACCCTCAACCTTCCTGGACTGGATTCATTGCACTGAGTGACCTGCTTCCTGATTGCACAGACGGAAACTAACTGAACATGAATATACCTACTTGGGCACTATTATACTGCAGCAAGACCAAAGTGTTAAAGAAACACGAGGGACCTCTCACCAACCTGTTCATGTGATGTGAGCAATACCATCTTAAAACCTTTTACCTGAATTTCAGATGATTAATCTTTCATCTAGTTCCTGGTCCTTAAAGCTGTTTGAATACCTATTTTTGCACAGGGGCAGCGGATACACACAACAGTGAGGACTCAGTGACTTTGATTTCTTTGTAGTGAAAAGTGAAGTGTCTTCCAGAGTTTGTGTTTTGCTTTCTATCCATAACTGAAGTATTCACTACTCTTATAAACCAACCAAGAGGAGGAAGAACATGACCCAGAAGTGGATTCAGCCGTTGTGCCTGAAATCAGTGTTATTAAAAAAAAAAAAAAATCACCAGATTGTAGTAACAAGGCATTCTTTTTCTTCAAAAAGACTGTATGCCTGTGTCTGAGGAACTTATCCATTATCCACCTCTGTTGGAACTCTTTTAAAAAGAATATTTATAAATTGATTAGAATTATAACCATGGAGAATTTTTTCTTCTGAGCATTTTAATATACTTGAAAACAACCTTGACTTGAAAAATTTCAGAACATTTTTCAATATCTAGTTTTATTAAATATTACACTTGAGAGACAATTTTTTAAATGTGTTCATGTCAATATGATGAGATTTTGGCCTTTTAAGAACTAAGGCATTAAAGAAAATAGCAAATATTGAAAAATAAAACTGTTACTTTTTTTTCCCTTATCTTTTTTTTCACTTGCAGGTTAATATTCAGTATTATGTACTATCCCTCTGAATAAGTTTGCTTATTTTACCTCTGTTCATTCAAAAGTTAAAACAAATGACTATTTGTATTTGTCAGTAATTCAGTTATACATGTATATGTGACTGAACACATGGAATGTATGGTTTTATTTTATTTTCAAGTAAACTTAAATGCTGAGGAAAGTATGAAATAAAAAGATATCAGGAAGTTGTATTCAGGTACAAATCTTTTTTAAAATCAGTATTTTATTGAGGTTGAAGAATTGCTGGCAATTAAAAGAATAGCTCTAATTATGGTTTTCATCATTCAGTCAAGTATTTATTGAGTACCTGCTTATGGTGCTCAGCACTTGTTACTGCAAGCTACCTTAATTTTCCAAGAGTGGTGCCTTACTCTGTTTCTTCTGATGTGGTCTTCCAATCAGTGTGCATAATATGTACCTGTTATTCATCAGCCGTGGTAGATGGCTGTGTCTGTTGCATCATCATAAGAAGTTTAAGTTTTGTGCTCTGATAAATTGTGTTCTGTTGGAGGAGTGATAGTAGGATGAAAATTACAAAACAATTTTTTCAACAAATTGTAAATTATAAGAAAAAGAATTGTTTTGTGTACAACCATTTTAATGATTCCCTTTCATTTTTTGCTGTGAAATGCACTGAAAACTCTCAAAGTGAGCTACAGTTCATGTGTTGAGAAAATTGAAAAATAATAAAAGTAGAGAGCAATGATGCATTTGTCTGTTTTATGAATAGAAAGAAAAGGGAAGTTTCATTTAGTAGAATTATTGCCCTGCTCATTGGGGAACCATCAGTTTTTCTCTTTAAATCCTTACCTTCAGGAATCTCCAGCTTAGCGTGTAATTTAATGAAAAATTAAAATATTTAGCCAATTTGCTTATGTCTATTCCTAGTAGCTCAGGAGGCTGAGGCAGAAGGATAACAAGTTTGAAGTGAGCCTCACTCGGCAACTTAGGGAGACCCTATATCAAAAACTAAAATGTTTGCTGGGCACAATGGCCCACGCCTATAATACTAGAAGCTTGGGAGGCCGAGGCAGGAGGATTGTGAGTTCAAAGCCAACTCTAGCAACTTAGTGAGGTACTAAGCAACTCAGCAAAAATCTGTCTCTAAATAAAATATTAAAAAGGGCTGGAGATGGGGAGGCTGGGGTTGTGGCTCAGCGGTGGAGCACTCGCCTAGCACATACGAGGTTCTGGGTTCAATCCTCAGCACCACATATAAATAAATAAAATAAAGGTATTGTGTTTAACTACAACTAAATAAATAAATAAATAAATATATTTTAAAAAGTTATAAAAAGGGCCGGAGATGGGGCTAGGGATGTGGTCAGCGGTAGCGCACTTGCCTAGCATGTGTGAAGCACTAGGTTCGATTCTCGGCAACACCTATAAATTTAAAAAAAAAAAAAAAAGAAAGAAAGAAAGGTCTATCAACAACTAAAAAATTTTTTAAAAATTAAAAAAGGGATGGGGATGTGCCTCAGTGGTTAAATGCCCCTGGATTCAGTGCCCAGTACCAAAAGTAAATAAATAAATAGGAAATGTTTTATGTTCAAATGTACTGGATCAAGGATATAAAATGTGAAGCCAGAGCTTTTTGTTTCGTTGTTTGAACCATTCAAGTGCCCATTTATTTCTTTGGATTGTTGAGCTTTTTTAAGAATTATTGAAAACAAGTTTTTAAACACTTTAAGAAATTATACATTTAAGAGTAATTGTAGTCTCTCCATGTTATTGGGCCAAATTCTTTAAGAGCAATGACTGAGTACTACTTGATGACAATTGTTTACCTTATCCCTATCTTGACATCCCATTGCTCTCCTACAGCCAGGGAGGTCCCAGAGTGAAGAAGAAGCAATATCTGCTTCCAGAAGCTGCAGTTTATTCCCCTCAAAAGAGCTCGAAGGGGCTGGGGATATAACTTGGTTGGTAGAATGCTTGCCTTACATACACAAGGCTCTGGGTTCGATCTCCAGCACCACCAAAGAAAAAAAAAAAAGAAGAAGAAAAAAAAAAAGAGCTAGGAGTTTGGTTTGGATTATTTATCTTCACCTTGTTATTGTTTAGCCAGGAAAACAGAACTTTATATAGAGTGTTACATATTTGAGTCTCTTTCTTTTGGGCCAAATTTTAAATGTACACTTCCCTCTGGTGAATATAAGTTGTAATAAGAAGTCCAAGACTAGACTGAGCCAGGTGTGGTGGCACATGTCTATAGTCCCAGCAGATTTATAGACTGAGGTAGGATTATCACGAGTTTGAGGCCAGCCTGGTTAACTTAGTGAGACCATGTCTAAAAAAAAGAAAAAAAGGGGCTGGGGATGTGGCTCAAGCGGTAGCGCGCTTGCCTCGCATGCGTGCGGCCCGGGTTCGATCCTCAGCACCACATACCAACAAAGATGTTGTGTCCGCCGAGAACTAAAAAATAAATATTAAAAATTCTCTCTCTCTCTCTCTCTCTCTCTCTCTCTCTCTCTCTCTCTCTCTCCTCTCTCTCTCTTTGAAAAAAAAAAAAGAAGAAAAAAAATGGGTCTGGTGGGAATGTAGCTTTGGGGTAGAACACCCCTGGGTTCAATCCCTAGTACCGCCAAAAAAAAAAAAAAAAAAAAAATTCCAAGCCTGAGTAATATAATGTTGCAGCCATTTCTTTGCTTTTGTTTATTTACCATTTTTATAATACTTATCAACCTGTACCTTTTGTGAAATATTTGTATTTAAGTCCCAAGGTCATTTTCCAATTAATTGGATTTTTAATACATTGTTTTTAAGCCCCCAATGTTAATTTAAGATTGTGTACTCAGTGAGACATGGCATATACATATGGTTTCACGGAACTCTGCAAGTTATAGCCACCATTACCCCATTACCTCTAATACCTGATTTTCACCAAGATTGGGAGAGAAAAAAAGCATTGAATCCCTCGCCCCTTAATTCTAGCACTTACACTTTCCTTCTACTATAAACATCTGGGACTTGGAAAACTACCTGATATTTATAAGCCTAAAATTTTGCTAAATATACTGCCTTTACCTGAGGGCTAACTTCTGTTCCATGTTCCCCCAGAGAAAGGAATATTGGTGATTACTTTAGGAGCTACTTTGGAAGGAGTGGCTTTATATATATTATATATACTTTTATAGCTACTAATTATATTGGATAGAACATTGAGTTGGGATTTACCAGGGATAGTACAGGGATAGTGAGAAAATAAATTATTACCAGATTAGGAATAAAGAAGACATCTGGGGCACTCACCTGTAATCCTAGCAACTGGGAAGGCTGAGGCAGGAGGTTAACAAGTTTGAAACCAGCCTCTGCAATTTAGTGAGGTCCTAAGGGACTTATCAATACCCTGTCTCAAAATGAACAATAACAATGGCTGGGGATGTGACTCAGCACCCAGCATGGGTGGGGGTTGGGGGTGGAGGGAACGGACTGACAAACCTCATATATATGAAAATTCTAATAAAATATAAATTCTAGGGCTGGGGCTATAACTCAATGGCAGAGCGCTTTCCTAGCATATGTGAGGCACTGGGTTTGATCCTTAGCACCACAAAAAATAAAGGCATTCTGTCCATCTACAACTGTAATTTTTTTTTTTACCATACGATTTATTTTTTTTTTTAGTCATACATGACAGCAGAATGTATTTTGACATATAATACATACATGGAATGTACATACATCAATCATATTGTCTATTCTATTCTGCTGCCCTTCCTATCCCCCCTACTCCTCCCCCCCTCCCAATCTCTTTATCCAATCTAATGTGACACACTTTTTTTTTCTTTTTCTCATCACAACATCATGTATGTATTCTGTATAACAATGAGGTTCTCCTTCCATCTTCCGTGCAACTCCCCTTCTCCCTCTTTTTCCCTCCCACCTCTCTTCCCTATTACAACTGTAATTTTTTAAAAATATATGTGAATTCTAGCAGTATAAAATCCTGCAAAAGAAATGCTTAGCTATTAAAGCATTTTCCCAGGTTTTTATTTGATGTTTGCAACAAATTAAATCGGAAAATCAATAATGGCTATTCAAACTTTAGTGGCACTCCCCCTGGGGAATAAGAAAAAGATCTCCACAAGTAGAACAAAAGGACAAAAGATTGAAAATAGGAAAGAACTGAGGGGGTTGCAGGAAGAAAAAGCAACAGAATGGAAGTTTTTGTGTTCTTTTTTAAATTTCCCAGAAAAATGGCATGAATCCAACTGAAAATGCTGTATATACCTGCATGTGAAGGGAAAAATCAAAGCCCAACAAAAGCACGTCATTGTGAAATTTCGTAACACTAAGAATAAAGACAAAATTCTAAAACCAGTGACAATACTTCTCGATAACTTCACTAAGAGCTAAAAGGCAAAAGAGCACTATCTCCCATTTGCTTAGAATTTTATCCAAACAATGACTCTTCCATGTAAAATTTTTAAATGTTTTACTCCAGTTTTTCTGGAAGCTATTAAAGTACATGCTCCAACAGAATGTTAAGAGGGTGAGTAGAAGCAGAAATTAGGAAGATAAGAAAAATAGGGTCCAACAGAGAAAAGAGGCCAAGAGGCATCTACCCTACCATCTCTAGACAGCCTCTCATCAGCTGCTCCAACAGCTATTTTATCTGTGGACATCACTGACAAGAAAGTTCTTTGAACCAAAATCTGTCTCACTATTGGTCTTGGTACTGACTATTCATACAAGACAGGATGGATGGCTTATGTTGCACACAACAGTGCTTCAAGTTTTGAGCACCATAATCTTTTTTAAGTTTATTTGGCTGTTCTTCTAATACAGTTTTGTCTCATGAGCAGTCTCTTGAGAACACACTGTATGTCAGTTTTAGATGGGCTACTTGGAAAAGACAATGTTGCAAGAAGAGTCTTGTTTGAGACCATGTATGTCTTTTTAATGGCTTTATTAATACATAATGGAATTAAAATAAATGCATTTTTAGGTACTCAATTTGACATGTTTTCAATTTGGCATATTTTCACCCATGATTGTTTTCACCACGATCATAATGAGAATATTTATCTTCAAAAGTTTACTCTTGCCTTTTGACATCTCTCCTTCCACCTCTCCCCTCTCGCCATCCCTATTCCATTTCCAGGAAACCACATTTTTTTCTTCTTTATTTTTATTTTATTATTTTGTTTTATTTTATTTTATTGGTACTGGGGATTGAACCCAGGGGCACTTTATCACTGAGCTGCATCCCCAGTCCTTTGTATTATTTATTTTGAGACCGGGGCTCGCTAAGTTGCTGAGGCTGGCCTAGAACTTGCCATCCTCCTCTCTTAGCCTCCCACTTGGCTAGGATTATAGGTGTGCATCACTGCACTTGGCTTGTATTGTCTTCTAAAGTTGCTATAACAAACCACCACAAACTGAGTGGCTTAAAACAACAGAAATCTATTCCCTCACAGTTCTGGAAGCCAAAGAAAATGAAATGAAGTATGGATAGGGCCATGCTCTTTCTGGGAGGAAAATCTGTTCTTTGGCTCCTTGTTTCAAGGATCTTGCTGGGCACAGTGGTGCATGCCTGTAATCTGAGCAACTCAGGAGGCTAAGGCACGTGGATCGCAAGTTCAAAGCCTGCCTTAGCAACTTAACAAGGTCCCGTCTCAAAAAAATAAAAATAACTGGGGGTGTATCTCAGTGGTGGAATACATCTGGGTTTAATCCCAGTACAAAAAAAAAGTAACAAATGAAAGCTTACCTTTGAGTTCACCCTTCATTCCCTTCTCAAAACATTAACAGTGTGGTATGTTAATACCCCTCTACCCCCGCCACCACCATTTCTGAGCATGAGCATGCATACAAGTGGCAGGCAGATAGCAAAAAATAAAAATACTGCCATTACCAGAATTTCCCCTTCTTTACTTTCTCCCACCACCTGCTTTAAGGGCAATTCCTTGTTGAACAGATCAGTGTTATGAGCTTAAAACTTCAATGGTTCTTGGTTTCCCTTGGGATAGAAGCCAAATTCTAGTTAAGGTTTACAAGACTCACCGCATTCAGCCCGAATTTCCCCTCTTGAACAGAGTGCTCACTCCCCTCCTCCCAGGAAGCCTGGGTTAGCTGCATGCTGAACTTCTCACATTCTCTGAATGAGGCAGCCCCATTTTAGACTGTGCAGTTTTAGGTAGAAAACTCATCCCCACCTTTCTGCAAGCAATCTCCTGATTCTTGATCAAAAGCCTAGGCTTTCCTTCCCTTTCCCAGTAATCCCAAGCAAAAAGACTTTGCTCCTCCACCCTTGTGAGCACTCTCTTTGTGTTTCTGCTACAAGAAGAACTGCCTCCCACTGCACCAATTCACCTCCCTCTCTGCCTAGGAACTACTGCACAGCTGGGATCTTTCCCTGCCCCCAGTTCAAGGACAGTGGCACATATAGTCATGAGGCAGAGTTCCCTAGTAGGTGTCAGGAAGACATTCCTTGGCAGACTCATCCTTCCTCAAGCAAGAAACAAACTCCTCTTCCTCCACCCCTCCAGGAAAGGACATGCCTACCCTAGGAGCTTTGCTGGCTGGGGGACCTTCAGGAGTCAGGTGCTTTCTGTCTCTCAATTGTAATTTGGGACTTAGAGCTTTGTCTCAACCATGGTCTGCCACCAAGTTAATAGTGACCGTGAGGTTTAACTGTCTCTCTGGGCTTCTCTCTCCACATCTGAAATGCGGGGGGCAGCTTTGAGGGTCTCTCAACTAATACCCTATTTTGAGTTATTTATAAGGGAATAGGTCACCCTCCACTCCCATCCCCACCCCATCCCCACCACCCCCGGTATGAAGATGGTGGTTTCTAAATCATGCAGCTGACTCACACTTCTGCTGGTTGAGCTTTCTTCTCTAATCAGGGGAGGAGAGTAAGTTTTCTCATAGCTGTTCCCTGGCAGATGATGAAACCAGCATACCTTAGCTTCACTTCCTTTTAGTAGACTTAAAAAATCCCCAATTTTAGAGGTCACAAAGGAAGCAACATATGATTAGACTCCCACTAGCCTTGTTGTAGAAAGGCTACAACACCTCTGAGGTATGGGGGATGATGGTAATGGTTGCCTGCACTGTTTTCCAGGCAACCTGGCTCAAACCAGGTGAAACCACTGATCCATCACTTGGGCTGGTGCAAATATCCAATGGGTGACTTCTTTGTATTACAAGGCCCCAAACTGCACCCTCAGATCATGCTAAGACAGTGATAACAGGGATGAGAATCAGGGCCTAGTGTCCTCTCCCCAGTGTGAAGATTGAATACCTGAGAAAGAGAGGCAAGAATGGAAAGCAAGTTTTATTTAAAGGATTGAACAGAGACAGACTTCTCCTGAGAGGAAGAAGGGGCATCAGAGCAGGGTGTCCCAAGAAGTGGGGGTGTCCTGCCCCTTTTATACATTTTAAAATTTCTTTGTTCTTGTGCCTTCTCCTCCCCCATCCTGCCCACTTGACCCAAAAGGTGGAGTGATCCAAGGGTGGGAAGGAAGCGATCCAGGGGTGCCAACAGGAAGGGAGAACCCAGGATGCATTCATAACAACTCCTACAACTCCCTGCAGGGAGGAACAATTCCCTGGAGGCAGGCAACCATAACAACACTTATAGGAAGGGGAAGTGCTCTGGAGGTATTAGCATTTTTCTTTCCTTTTGAATCAGCCCCAGCTTCCTGACCCAATTATTCATTACCTACACTGTCCTTTTGCCCCTTCTCAATGCCACCAGACCTGATCTTTTTTTTTTTTTTCTGGCACTAGGGATTGAACTCAGGGTCACTCGTCCACCATGCCACATCCCCAGCCTTATTTTTTTTTTAATCATTTTTGTTTTGTTTTGTTTTTTAATTGTAGATAAACACAATACCTTTATTTATTTATTTTATGTGGTGCTGAAAATTGAACCCAGTGCCTCACACATGCAAGGCAAACACTCTACCACTACAACCCCAGCCCACCAGCCCTATTTTGTATTTTATTTAGAGACAGGATCTCACCGAGTTGCTTAGCACCTCACCGAGTTGCTTAGCACCTCACCATTGCTGAGGCTGGCTTTGAACTCGCCATCTTCCCGCCTTAGCCTCCTGAGCCATTGGGATTTCAGGCATGTGCCATTGTGCCCAGCCCTGATCGATGTTAAATCAATTTAATTTCCTTGGCTAGGCACAGTGATGTATGCCTATAAACCCAGAAACTTGGAGGACTGAGGCAAGAGGATCCTAAGATCAAAGCCAGCCTCAGCAACTTCCTGAGAACCTGTCTCAAAATAAAAAGGGGATATACCTGGGGATATACCTAGTTGCCCCTAGGTTCAATCCCCAGTCCAAAAAAGGGTGGGGGGGACTCCATATGGGCATTGGACTTCTGTGCAGTTGCTGCATCTCAGCACAGACTTCTCAGTCGGTGGCAGCAGTTCTAGAGTGAAATTGATGTCACATGGATCACAGGCCAGAGAAGCCACAAGTGTTTGGCCAATTTCAGCTCCAACTGAGATGGGAAAATGGTTTCTGCCCCTCACCAAGACTTATGGAGGGGAGAATTCACTAAACACAGAGGGTTTCAGGTGCTCAGTAGCCAATAAAATCTCACATGTCAGTATAATAGAAACCCAGTTACTTTATAATACACAGCTCAGGGGGAGGCTGTTGAGGGATAGGACAGGAACTCAACCATGTCACAAGTTCTGTCTGGGTAGCATGACTTAATGCTTACAGGGTCCCAAGCGGCACCCAGGCAGCAGGTCTAGCTTCAAGAAAGAAAGAAGGGGGGCAGAGCTCTACCAACTGCATCATTTTCTCTTTGATTGAAAAAGCAAAAGCTTTCCCAGAAATCCTCCATAGACATTTGCACATGTCTTTTTTTTAATATTTATTTTTTAGGTGTAGATGCACACAATACAATGCCTTTATTTTTATGTGGTGCTGAGGATCGAACCCGAGTTCCGCCCGTGCTAAGCGAGCGCTCTACTGCTAAGCCACAATCCCAGCCCCGTGCATGTCTCTGTTTAACCAGAATTGTGTCATAAAGCCCACCCTGGAAGTGAGGGAAACTGGGAAGATATTTAGTTGGTAGATTGCTACCTCCTCCCCAAACTGGAGCTCTGTTACAACAAAAAGGGAGAAGTGGAGCTAGGATAAGCCAGGAGCACTGTCTACTTCCATTAGCACTGGGCCTGAAAGGGGGATAACTAACCATCACCAAACTTCTCCCCATAAACCATATGACATGGTCTCTGTATTAGCTGCTTTCTGTTGCTCTAACAAAATACCCAAGAATGGGTACTTTATAAAGGGATGAGGTTTATTTAGCACAGAGTCCAACATTTGGCAGGTCCTGAGACTGATCTTTGGTGAGAGTGATCACAACATGGTGAATGCCATCATGGTGGCAGGACATGCAAGGGGTCGAGACTGAATGGCCAGAAGCTGGGGAGGATGAGTCTTGTTCTCTTTATAACACCCCCTCTCACAGGAACTAACAGGGACCCATGAGAAGTTCATTATCCCTTCCAAGGGCCTCATCCCCAGTGGCCAAATTGCCTCCCACGAGGCCCCATCTCTTGCAGGTTCTACCCCCTCAACACTGCCGCACCGAGGACCTAGCCTCCAGCCTGTGAACCTTTGGGGGATAAACTACATCCATCCTCACAAGCTCCAACAAAGCCACATTGTAAGAGCAGGATGTCCCCGTCCAGAACTGTGTATGTGAGGGCAGGGGAAGGTTGATATCAGTGGGCACAGGAAGCAGCCAGAGGCCCCATTCCGGAACCTCTCTGATGTCACACTTGTAGTCATGGTACTCTGGGTGCCAACCCAGGAGAAGGAGCGGTTGGCTCTCATTTGTTTGAGAGCAGGCATCGCAGCATGACTGTATCAAACGATTTATTGTCCCCACCCCCACCCCCAGCCAGATCCTGGCTATTCTCAAGCCTTTGGGCTTGTGTGACTATGGCAGCCCTGGTCTCTCTAAGCCTAGTGTTCTTTACGTTTCCGTGAGTCTCCGGGCCAGCTGTCGGGTTCTCACCAAGTGACAGAAGGGAAATAGACAGTGAGAGTGCAGAGGCAGGGAGGTGGAGGGAGGCCAGGAGGGGAAGGAGGATATTCAGTGAGAAGCACAGAGATGTGGGGAGCCTGAGGCTTTGGGGGACTGTGGGAGGCTGGTAATGCTGGTGACATTTGGTGGAGGGAATGGGGTCTGTCTTTAGCCTGGATATTCAGATCTGTCCTTAAGGTGTGAGAGTCTGACCTCAGGTGAGCCGGGCCTCATGGGGGCTCCGGGTTGCCCCCGACTAGAACTGAGTCTGGCCCCCTGGTTTCAGAGGCCGAGCAGTGGCGCAAGATGGAGAGTGGGCCTTCCCTGTGGTCTCAGGCCTTCTCTGCCTCCTGAGTTTATACAGCCTCATTGGCATGAATTTTTCGGACCCAGGCATCTTACACAGAGGTAAGGCCTCAGACTCCTGGGAGAGGGAGGTGGCACCCCAAGGCTGGTGCCTACAGGGGTCATTTGTAAAGGGCTGACCCCACCTGTGGCCTCAGGGTCCCTTCTTACCCTGTCCTTATTACATGGGCCCTGGCACTTCATTTCCCAAGCCACTGAAGTGTGAAAAACAGAATCCTGGAGGTTTTCCAGTTGCTTTAGAAGGGAGGACGGGGCAAGAGAGGCAGCAGGCTCTTCCAACCCCACAGTTCACCTTCCTCCTTCCCATTTCACACCCGACTCCAAGCACTGATCACTATTCCAAAGAGCTGGACAGCCCTTCTCTCTGACTGCCGCCCATCTGAGTGGTCAGCTTACTCCACAGGGACCAGGGTTCCCCTGCCCTCCTCCTCCCCACCTTCTTGATGCCCAGTGATGCTATGGGGCTGCCCCGAGCATCAGAGTGATACTAGGGCCTCCTCCACTGCCCACACCTCTCCCCCTGCCAGGCGCCTTCAGCAGGACCCTGAGGCTCCCTACATGGCCCGAGTGAATGTCAGGTTGTACCACATGCCGTGGTGTCCCACCTGTTATTTTCACCGCCTGCCCCGAACCTTCCACTGCGAAAGGTGTGGCATCTGTGTAGAGGTGAGTGCTCCTCCTCCCTGTCCACTCACCAACCTATCTCCGTGCACCTGGCCAGGACCAGGAACCTAACATCATGAGTGGGCCAGGTGGGGTATCAGACCATGTTCCCAGAGTGCTTCAAGTGGCTCTCAGCCACTGTTGGTCACTTATATATGTCATCACCTCTGTGTCTGCACCTGTCCTGGGAGGGTGGCCTTGCTTGCACAGGTGTGACATACACGCATCCCCTCTGTGCGGAGCCTGGTGGAGTCAGGGGGAGGAAAGGCAGTGACTGTCCCCTCCCCTGGCTTGCTGATACTAGATCCCCAGCCCTTTAGGCTGACTGCTGCCCTGTCCTGGGGATCTTTGCCCGTCTTGGTCTGGGTGTTCCAGTGGAGGGTTTCCTGGTTCTGAGTGCGTTTCTCTGATGTGCCCACCCTGCTCGGGTTCACAAGTGCAGAGAGCCGGCAGTGGAAGGGCATTTTCTTCATCCTTTTCCAGTACTTGAGGAAACGGAGGCCCAGAGTTTTCATGTCCTGGTCCACGTGACACCAGGCAGGTCTTGTCTCTAAAGACCTCACTCAGGACAGGTGACCTGATGAGCCATGGGGTCCTAACTGTGCTCTCACCATGGAAATGCCAGGTTCTCGCTGAGATGGGAACCCTTATGTAAGGTCAAGAGCAGGCGGCCTAGAGGGGTGCGCAGGGGAGGCCCCAGGATTAGGGGGTGATGGAGGCCATTCCAGAAGGACCCTCAGACCTGCCTCCTCTCCCCTAGGAGTTCGACCACCATTGCAGGTGGGTGAATAACTGCGTGGGGCACCGAAACATCCGGCTCTACCTGCTACTCCTCGTGTCCCTGTGCCTCTATCTGGGTACCGTGCTGGCCTCCTGCGTGGTTTTCATCATACGCAGGAGGAACATGGCGTGTCTGGACAAAACCATGACGTATCCACACAGTCCCAAGGGCCCACACTGGGAAGAGCTGGTGTGGTGGGGAGGGAGGGGCAAACAGCCCAGGAGGGTCAGGGTGACAGGGGAGGGGCTGAGGTGGAGGGGGCTAGAGGGAGAAGTCACTGGGGAGGACCTGTGAAGGACAGGTGGAAGGCCAGTGGGGTCAGGGACGTGGGCGGGGTAGGATGCCTGTGGAGTTAAGAATCTAGGGGCCCACAGAGTAGGGAATGAAAGTTGAAAAGGGACAGTGGGAGGACAGTGTGGTGGAGGGAGGTTTCCCTTGGGTGTACTGGACTAACTGTCCAGTCCAGGGAGGGAGAGCGGTGGGCGGTGCTAGCTGGGGCGGGAGGGAGGGAAGGAGGGAGCAGTGGGGTCGAAAGCGGGGCCAGGGAGGAGCTCTTCCATGGCTTCCCTTCTTAGCCTGTGCACAGCATCCTAGTGGCTGTACCCGCGGGGGCCCTCCTGCTCCCGCTCATCCTGCAATTGTTCATCAAGGCAGTGGCGGTGGGCACCGCCAGGCGACCCTATGAGGAGAAGGTAAGTGGTGAGTGCGTGTGCCCTTGGCTGTGTGGAGGCATCTTGCTCCTCTTCAATTAGACACTTTGTGCGCTTTCTCCACTGCCCTTGGCCCTGATGATGCCTCATGAGTCCTTCCAGACCCACCTCTGAAGATGCAGCTCAGATATCTCCATACCCTGGAGCTTGGGGCCATTCGGCCTCCTGGGTGCATTGCATTGAAAGCCTACTGTGTGCTGGGTGTGCTAGGTGGCGGTTATTTGAGGGATGGGTGTAGGGGTGAGTAAGTACATCATGCACTTGTGTTGATAAGCAACCTGCCATCAGAATAACACCGGAGACACCAGAACACTCTGAGCGAGGGGTCAGTCCTGAGTGGTGTAGCCGACTGGAAGAGACTGGGAGTTTGGCGAAGCCACGCTATAAAGGAGAACATGCCACTCTCTGTCCTAGGTGTGCTTTTGGAGAGGCAGACAAGAGGGCATTGACTGTGAGAGGCACAATTTTGCAGAAAGGCACAGAAATCTGAAAGTAGGGTGTTAACAGAATGATGAAGAAACAGATCTAGTTCAAGCACAAGGTGGCAGGGGCAATGAGGTTGACCCAATGGGGATCAAGATTAGAAAGGCCCAGAAAGCCAAACGTGGAATTTCGTTTGGAAGAACTGGAAACCTGGGAGCCATGGTAAAATTTTGTAAAAATGTCATTCATTGAGGGGTAACTACCAACAGAAAATTCACCCTTTTTAGTCTACAGTTAGGGATTTTGACAAATGACACTTTGTACTCTCCACCAAGATCAAGGTTAACCAGTTTCATTACCCAGAAAATCCTTTCATCTCTTGTCATTTTCTCTCCCTGAGTCCTTGTGGTTTTTCTCTTTCCGGAATCATGCATAAATGGTGTTGTGGGCTTTCTAGTCTGGCTTCATTCACTGAGCACGATGCATTTGAGATTCATCCATGTAGTAGCTCACATCAGTAGTTTATTGTCTTTTGTTTCTGTGTAGTATTGTATTTCCCTATAGATTATTTATACATTCACCAATTGAAGGATTTTTACTTTGCATCTAGGTTTTGGCAGTATTTTTGTTGGTTTATTTTGTTTTGTTTTTGTACCAGGGATTGAACCCAGAGGTGCTTAACCACTGAGCAACAATCCCAGCCTCACCCCACCCCACCCCCAGCATCCTTATGTTTTCTTTTTGAAAAATTTTTAAAATTTTGAGAAAGGGTCTTACTAAGTTGCTTAAGGCCTTGCTAAGTTACTAAGTTACTGAGGCTTTGAACTTGCCACCCTCTTGCCTTAGCCTCCCAAGCCATTAAAGTCATGGGGAACTGTGCCCAGCCAGTTTCAGGCAGTTATAAATAAAGCTGCTACAACAACCATTGATGCATAGACATGTGGAAATAAGTTTTCATTTCTGTTGGGTAAATTGTTAAGGGTGGCATTGCTGAGTCATAAGGTAAACACGTGGGACTTTTTAGGAAACAACTGTACCCTTTCTACTTTCTACCAGCAATGAATGAGAATTCCAGTTGCTCCACATCCTTACTAGCTTTTGATACTGTCATTTGTTACTGTTCTTTTTTGTTTTCAAATTGTAGCCTGTCTAATAAATGAGTAGTAGTATCTCATTAGGGCTCCAGTCTATATTTTCCTAATGACTAATAATGTTGAGCATATTTTCATGTCTTATCAGCCATGGGTATATTGTTGGTGAAGTATTTGCTCCAAACTTTTGCCCATTAAAAAAAAAAAAACTGTTTTGTTTTCTTATTGAGTTTCAGAAGTTCTCTATCCTGGATTGAGATCTATGTTTTGCAGATCTTTTCTTGCAATTCATGGCTTGTCATTTCATTTTCTTGTCATAGCATATTCCAAAGACCAGGAGTCCTTGGTGTTGCTGTTTCTCCAGCACTGGGGATTGAATCGGGGGTGCTCAACCACTGAGCTTCTTCCCCAGCACTCGTTGTTGTTCACTCTGAATGGAACCTCATGTCCTCTGTGAGGAACAGTTTCATTGCTTTCTTTCCCATCTGTGTCTTTATTGCTTTTTCTTTGAGCATCCACTAGGAATGATAGGAGTGGGCATCTTTGCCCTGGGATTCCTTTAGTGTGGCAATCACTTGACTAAAGTCTCTTTCAGGAAGACTGGTGGGCGTTCCCAGTTTAAGACCTTGGATTTTAGGGAAGTTCGATGTTGAGGATTATTGCTGCTGGAAATAGGGCGTTCCTGCTACCTGAGCTCCCTTGGAGTTCTCCTGAGATTCAGAGAGCATTTTGGGAAAAAAGCCTCGTGGAGTAGGTGATTTGGGTGGCAGCAGAACTGGGATTGCCCCAGTACGTGTGTGGAGGCCGGTGTGAATTCGGGAATAAAGAATTGCTGTTTGAATCTACAAAGCTGTGTGGTGGCTCGTGATTCTGTGCCCAGCCAAGACTGCGGCATTTGGTGGCCCATACGCGGAGCGTCTGAAACTTGGAGGTAAGTGAAATTCCTCGCCCCTGAGGGAAGGCGAGAGAATGGGTGACTATTTTAAAAAACAATGTGTTCTTGTTTTGATTTATTTCGTTTTTGTTTCAAGCTGCCTGTCCCTAGAAATTTCTCAGGCAAACTAGGAAAAATGGATGGCTCAAGGTTTGAAGTTTGTCAGCCCAGAGAAAGAGAAAATTGATACAGCGAATTTTTATTCAGTTTTTGTTTCATTCAGTTGCGGTTTTGTTTTGTGTTATCTTATTGGGTTGCATTATTTTTATAGAAGATTAGAAATTAGTAAAAAAACAAACCAAAAAGGTGTTAAGCAAAGTGTTAGAGATTCAGACCATTCAAGCAAAAGAGAAGGTCTCTCGAGCTAGTCAGACAGAGGAAGAAAATTTAAAGGAAAAGGGGTTATTAGGAAAAAGGCCACAACAAGAGGCTGTTACTAACTCCGTTTTATTACCAGAGGGTGTAATTCAACCAACAGCCCCACCGATGGAAACAGCTGAGTGGCCCTCAAACCCTGTAGTTGATAAGTGGGATCCTGAGACAGGACCTCAAAGATTAGCATGCCCTGTACTTGAACAGGTAGGAGGGCAGCGAATTCACCGTGCTTCAGATTTTAAAACAGTGAAGCAGTAAAAGGAGGCTGTAACAACCTACGGTCCCCAAGCTCCCTTCACGGTAAGCATGGTCGAATCCATTACTAACTTGGACATGACGCCAGCAGATTGGGCTAGCATGTGTAAATCTGTGCTAAATGGAGGACAATATTTGTTATGGAAAGTTGCCAATGAGGAATTTTGCACGGAGACAGCTAGGCGAAATGCAGCAGCCGGTTACCCTCAAAGAAATCTAGATATGCTTTTAGGAAAAGGACCTTATGAGGGTCAACGGCAACAAATTGAATATGATCCTGCTATATATGCACAAATTGCTGCAGACGCAGTTAGGGCATGGAAGACTTTACAAGGACATGGAGATTCACAAGGTCAGCTATCTAATGTAATACAGAGACCTAATGAACCTTACGCTGACTTTGTAGATAGGCTTATTCAAACAGCCGCCAAAATTTTTGGGGATACAGATCAAGCAATGCCATTAATAAAACAACTTGCTTATGACCAAGCGAATCGTTGCTGCAGAGAGGTTATTAGACCATGGAGACATGAAGACTTAAATACATATATTAAATTATGTAGAGATATTAATGAACAAGGGCAAGTCTTGGCAGCTGCAGTACAACAGGCTTTAGATGCCAGGCCAGAAACATGCTATAATTGTCAACAAACAGGACATTTTAAAAGGAGTTGCCCTGTAAGAGGAGGTTTTAACAAAACTAGAAATCAAAGGAATAGAATACCAGGTATTTGCCCACGATGCCGTAGAGGGAGACATTGGGCTAATGAATGCCATTCTCAAACCACCATAGAAGGTACTCCGTTATCAAAAAACGGACAAGGATCAGGTATTTACCCACGATATCGTGGAGAAAGGCATCAGGCTTCATTGCCAAAAAACGGAGTGAGGGGCCCAATGCTCCGGGGCCCAAAACCACAAATATACGGGGCAGTGGAGGAACCCAGCAACACCATCAGGGTGGTGCCCAGGACACATTGTCCATTAAATCCCTCATCAGACAAACCCGAGGGAGCGCAGGGTTGGACATCTGCGCCTCTGCCAGAGCAGTATTAACTCCAGAGATGGGAGTTCAAATCATTCCTACAGGAGTAAAAGGACCTCTTCCCCAAGGAACACTAGGCTTATTATTGGAACGTAGTTCATCTACATTAAAAGGACTTATGATAAGTCCTGGGGTAATTGATCCCGATTATGTAGGTGAAATAAAAATTATAGCTAGTTCTCCAGGAGGTATATCAGTAATTTCACCTGGAGATAGAATAGCACAATTGTTAATAATACCCAGCCTACATAATAAGTTCTCTAGTCATAATGTAGAAAGAGGTTCTAAGGCATTAGGCTCCACAGGTGTAGATTGGGCTATGTTGTCTTTAAATTTAGATTCTCTCCCAATGCTAAAACTAAATATTCAAGGTCACGAGTTTAATGGGCTACTGGACACAGGTGCTGACCTTAGCATCATATCTCGTCGAGAATGGCCAAAACATTGGCCATTACAACAAGCCACTCAAACGCTTCGAGGCCTAGGAGTGGCGACTAATCCCCATAGAAGTTCTATGGTATTAGATTGGAAGGATCCTGAAGGATGTGAAGGAACTATACAACCATATGTTTTGGATCACCTTCCTATTAATCTATGGGGACGAGATGTCCTAGATCAACTAGGTTTGATGTTAACAAATAACATCAATCCTAATGCACCCACTACTAGGGCTAGACAAGGTGATAAGAAAGAAAAAAGATTAGGAAAACAAGAACAAGGTTTAGCAGCACCAATTCAATTAGATCAAGGAACAGACAGACATGGGTCGGATTTTCAGAAAGGGCCACTGAGACAATCAAAATTACTTGGAAATCAGAAAGACCAGTGTGGGTTCCTCAGTGGCCCCTGACTAAAGAAAAGATACAAGTAGCCCACGATCTGGTCAAACAACAATTAGCGGAAGGACATTTACAACCTTCCGTATCTCCCCATAATACTCCCATTTTTGTCATCAAAAAGAAATCTGGTAAATGGAGATTATTGCAAGATTTAAGAGCCATTAATAATGAGATGGTTATTATGGGACCTGCTCAATCAGGGGTTCCTCAATTGTCTGCTTTACCAAAAACGTGGCATGTTTTAGCCATAGATATTAAAGATTGTTTTTTTTCGTTTCCAATTCATCCCCAGGATACTCCACGTTTTGCATTTACTATCCCTGCATTAAATCATGAAGGTCCTGATGAGAGATATGAGTGGAAAGTACTCCCTCAAGGTATGGCTAACAGTCCAACTATGTGTCAAATCTATGTAAATAAAGCAATCCAGCCACTTAGAAATCAAAATCCTGAACTAAAAATATTTCACTATATGGATGATGTATTATTAGCACATAAAGATAAAAACATATTGCTGGAATGTTATGCCACACTTACGAACTTATTAAAAAATTATAATATAGAGATAGGAATAGATAAAGTAGAATTAAATTTTCCAATTAATTATTTAGGAGTTCTATTATCCTCAACCATGGTCCGTCCGCCGAAAATTCAAATACGAGTAGATCAACTCAAATCACTCAACGATTTTCAAAAGTTATTGGGAGACATAAATTGGATAAGGCCTTATCTAGGCATACCAACAGGAGAGTTGGGACCTTTATTTGATATTCTAAAAGGTCCATCAGATCCAAATTTACCCCAAATGTTCACTCCTAAAGCTAGAAAGGCATTAAAAATTATTGAAACATATATGGAAAATATGCATCTAGATAGAATTGATATAAGTTTGCCTTTATTATTTATTGTACTACCAACAAAAAATATTCCTACAGGAGTATTTTGGCAAGAAGGTCCATTATTGTGGATACATTTATCTTATTCTCCTAACACTATTCTTACTAGGTATCCTGAGGCTGTAGGACAATTAATACTCAAAGGAATAAGAGCAGCAAAGAGAGTGTTTGGAATTTCTCCCAATAAAATTATTACTCCATATACTATGGATCAAATTGATGAGTTAGCTAATGAGATAAATACTTGGGCAATAATCATGTGTAAATCTAATGTTTCATTTGATAATCATTTGCCATCGAATCCTTTGTTGTCTTTTTGGTCTAAGCATCCTGTAGTTTTTCCTAAAATGACAAGGAAAACACCTATCATGAATGCTCCAAATATATTCACTGATGGGTCTAATAATGGTACAGCATCAGTAGTTACCCCTGATCAAACTTTTACATTTTTAGTACCCAAACAATCAGCTCAAAAGGTAGAGCTTAATGCAGTTTTACAAGCTTTTGTGATGTTCAAAGATTCTGTATTTAATTTATTTTCTGATAGTCAATATATAGTTAATGCTATTAATTCCCTTGAAGATGCTGGTAGGATTTCCCCTTCTTCTACTGTTTTTTCTTTGTTTTCCACTATACAAAGTCTAATCTGGGACAGAAAAGATCCATTCTTTATAGGACATATTAGGGCACATACAGGATTGCCTGGAGCCCTTAGTTTGGGCAATGATTTAGCAGATAAAACTACACATGATGTACATATTTTCTGTACACTAGAAAATGCTACAAATTTTCATAAAAGGTTTCATGTTAATGCTAATACTTTACAAAAGCGTTTTAAAATAACTAAGGAACAAGCCAGACATATAATAAAACAATGTCAAAATTGTGTGACCTTTTTACCACAAGTTAATCTTGGAGTCAATCCTAGAGGACTGATACCTAACCATATTTGGCAGATGGACGTCACACACTTGCCAGAATTTGGAAAATTAAAATATTTACATGTTACAATTGATACTTCTTCCGGATTTTTGATGGGCTCCCTTCATGCCAGAGAAAAAACTAAAGATGTTATAGCTCATTGCTTACAAAATTTTGCCACTGTGGGCGTTCCTAAACAGTTAAAAACAGATAATGGTTCTGGTTATACTTCTACCTCTTTTAAACAATTTTGCTCATCATTTGGTATTACTCATATAACAGGAATCCCATACAATCCACAGGGACAAGGCATAGTTGAAAGAGCTCATCAAACTATTAAAACGTACTTATTAAAGCAAAAAGAGGGAATTGGAAAGGAGTATATATCCCCCAAAGATAAACTTAAAATAACCCTTTTTACTCTAAACTTTCTAAATTTGGATTCATCAGGACTTAGTGCTGTGGAAAGACATATGTATCCAAAAAATGTACATAAGCCTAAGGTACTTTGGAAAGATATTCTAACAGGACAATGGAAAGGTCCTGACCCAGTTATAGTCTGGAGTCGGGGCTCTGTCTGTGTTTTTCCACAGGAAGAACAGCAGCTGATTTGGATTCCAGAGAGATTAACCACAACAATTTCTACAGAAAAAGAAGATGATTTGACTCAAATCCATAACAGCTGATATCCAGAGCTCCAGCTTGGCTATTCTTACATCTGCAACAGTGATTAACCACGGTGCTTTTTTCAATATCTATTTTATTATTGCATTTTTCCCACATCATAAAGTTCTATTTTATTTTTGAGCTCATACAAACCTAGGTTAATGTTTTTCTGATCAGTTTTATTTTTTGACTGTGGAGTTTTTAAACATTGCAATGGAGATTTCACCTAGGTAAAGCTACAAGGCCTTTATTGTCTTATGTGTTGTATGTTATGTGTGCACACTTCTGTTTTGTGTTGTATGTCTGTATGTGCATATGTTCATATTTCATATATGAGGAGCGCTCATGAAAAAATGGATCCGAATTTTTTTTTTTATTCACGTGATTTAAATGGTTTAATTTAAATTAGGTAAACAGCTGTTAAGGACTGTTTTTAAAGGTGGTTAACAGATCTGTTTGTTTACTAATTTAAATTAGGTAAACAGCTGTTAAGGATTGTTTTTAAAGGAGGTTAACAGATCTGTTTGTTTACATTCACCTTTCCTTCTCATTATATTTAATAATTCTGTTCAGGATAATGTCTCTTTAGCATCTTTGCCAGAATTCCCATCTCCATCCCAGTGCTAGTGAAGACTGAGATAAAACCAAACTACAGCTTCTATGATAGCTATCACAGTAAACTGCATAAACTGATGCATCAATGAATATAACTCAGCAAGTAATGCTCAATCAAGGACTCGATTTACTTTGGGAAGAAATGGACATATTGATAGACTCTTCCACTTTGAACTGCCTGCAGAACTTGCCTGGACTATGTATCAGTTGTATGCATTGTGAACTATCGTTTGGTGCAGCGAATTGTGGTACTGCTGGCATATCTTTGCTGATGGTGTCACCAGTGATGCAATTTCCTTGCCAGCGCACCCCATGTTAATTGTGGTAATGCTGGCATATCTTTGCTGATGGTGTCACCAGTGACTCAATTTTTCCAAAGGAGCCGTCAATTGGCTTGGTGTCGTGGCATTTCTGTATGCTCCTCCCTTCTACTAGTGATGGTCTAAAATTTGGGGGCCAACAGAGGTGAGGCAAAGAACCTCACCCCCCCACTGGCACCAAGGCTAAATTTGGGGGCCAACAGAGGTGAGGCAAGAACCTCACCCCCCCCACTGGTGCATAGGCCTATCCACAAGTATGGCTGAATGCTGGACCGGTAGTCAGTGACGGGTTGATCCGATTGCAGTGGTATCAACCTAAGACAGGAGGCTGACGCCTAGAGGTCAGTTTTCCCATGACGGGTAAGAACCATATGTTGAATTGGACAACCTACCAGGCACGGTCCTTAAGCCACATTGCTTGTTGTTTAATTAATCAGAAGGGGGTGATGCTGAGGGCCATTGCCAAGTAGGAATGACACATCGAAATTTCCTTGCCAGCATACCCCATGTTGCTTAGAGGACATTCGCTGGGACATTGCATGTATGCTTTAGTAAGGTGACCTTGCTCAAGGACCAGGGCGGATCCGGGTTTAGAGCTGATCAGGTTTTAGGGAGTATCCCGTCCTTGGGTTTAGGCAAGTTCCAGATTTAAGGTGTACCCTGCGGGGGAATAGGGCGTATCCTGCTGCCTCAGGCACGGCCGATCCTTGAGTTCCCGTTGAGTTCTCCTGAGATTCAGAAAGTATTGGAAAAGAAAACCTCGTGGAGTAGGTGAATTGGGCGGCGGCAGAACTGGGATTTCCCCAGAATGTGTGTAGAGGCCGGTGTGAGTTCGGGAATAAAGAATTGCTGTTTGAATCTACAAACCTGTGGTGGCTCGTGATTCTGTGCCCAGCCAAGACTGCGGCAGAGGACAATGATTCGAGTTGCTTTTTGGACATATTCCAGAGCTGTTCTGATGTGGAATCGTCTTTCCTTCGGGGGAGAAGAGTGTTGAAGATGAAAGTCTTCTTGTGTAGGCCATCGGAGACTTGGGGTGGATAGAGGTGCTGCTGGGCCACTTTCCATTATAACAGAGTATTTGGTACCTAAAGCTCATGAAGTTGGGGTGAAACTCAACCTGGTCTGAAGGAGGATGGGTCGAGGCTGATGGATGGACTCAGGGGAAAGAGAAAGTAGAATAAGGGAGAGAGGAGAAGCCAGTCAGTGTCCAGGGAAAGACATGACCTTTGAGCTTGACCTTTCCTGCTTTGTGTACTGAAGGTCTTCAGCTCAGATTTTCCTGGGAAATCTGATTTTTGACTAGGGAAATATGTCTGGGCATCCCCTGCTGCCACTGGTCTCCCAGATAGTGAAACTCAATGAAGGTAGATTTTTAGAAAAAAATCGAGAGGTAAGAGAGTCAAGTGGGAGTGGGCTGGTGACACCATCTTTGGATAGTTGAGCAGAACAGCACGAGACAGACCTTAAAAGGTACCTGGAAGGACGAGGTGAGAGGACAGGTGAGGCCAATGGAGACAGAGCAAGGATCCTGCAAAGGGAAGCACTAGGGATGAGGAGCCCTGAGAAGGCAGGAGAGGTGGGTGCTGGGTCAGCACTGTCTGGGGACGGCTGCTCACAAGTGGGTCGAGGGAGGTCACGCTTCCTGGGAGCCTGGGAGGGCAGGAGGCCCTGGGTCACTCCTGGGCACCCCTGTTCCTAGAGCCTGGCCACAGGCCCAGGTTGAGCCCTGGCTTAACTGACCAACTTAGCGAGGGTCCCTGGGAGATGGCCGTGCCCAGTCCTGCTGATTCTGAGCTCCTCTTCCCTTCCTCGTCTCCCTCCAGTATGACAAGGCATTCAATGTGGGCTGCCCGAGAAACTGTTACATCGCACTATGTGCACCCCTGGGACCCAAGTGAGTTGGTAAACCAAGGGCTCAAGTGGTGGACCCTGGGGCTGGTGGGGTGGTGAAGCTGGGTCTATTTCCCTGGTCCCTGTCCCCAGCTCTCAGCCTTAACACTCCCTGTTCCTTTCCTTTGGGGTTTTCTCCAGGGCACTCTGGGAGTTTCTGGGAATTTCATTCTTCCTTGGTGTTGTAGGTTCTTGCCCCAAGAAATGTGCTCGAGGGGAATGGCAGCCTGGATAAGGCTCCTGGATGAGAGCCCTGGGCTCTGAGCTTTCCCAGCTGAGGGTGAGAGTGGTCAGGGAGACCAGGCCAAGGTGGGTGGTGACTCCTTGCATTTGGCCTGTTGCTTCCCAGGTACATGTCCGAGGCGGTCTGCCTTCAGGTGGACTAGGGGACCAACTGGGGGCCAAAAGAACACCTTAAAGACCTCCTTTGGCCCAGGTCTGCAACTCAGGCCCCTCCAAAGAGTGGCAAGTCTGCACCTGTACAGAAGGTAAGGAGTATCGGGTGTGCTTTGAACCATGAGGGTCTGTGGTTGCACATGTGTTGGGGGAAGCCCCCATGTGGGGCAGGCCCTGGAGCTGAAGCACTTGGAGCATAAGGAGTGGGATTATGGACCTGGAGGGTGCAGGGTCCAGGTCACAGGGCTTCAGAGCACACCCAGGTGTCCCTGGATAGAGAAAGAGAAAAGACTGAAACACTAACTTTCTGATTGGCTTTGGGCCAGTCCTTACTTTTTTGGTCCCCAGTTTCCTCAGCTATTAATGAGGACTGAGACTAGTCCAGTGGTTTATGTTTTAAAGAAAATTCTGCTTGTTTTTTTTTTTGTGTGTGTATGTACATATATAAATATCAGTTGTAGATAAATACATATATTTATTTTGTTTATTTTTATGTGGTGCCAGGGATTGAACCTAGTTCCTCATGCATGCTAGGCAAGCCCTCTGCCAGCCCTCTCCCTTGTCCTGCCTCTAGGCACCCTGGGACTTGACTGTGAGTTGTGGGATGGAGGGTAGGTAGATCCCCCATGTACTGACTCTGTGTTTAGCTTCTCATCAGCCCAGTGGTGCATTGGGAGGCTTCCAAGGGAAGCTTGGCCTCCCATTCTCCCTTCACACCCAGCAATGATAGGACACACACCAGAAGTTCATCTCCTGAGCCCCATGTGGGGGTCTCTTGTTCCTGAGCCCTCACTTCCCTGTTGAGAGTGCCAAGACCCCCACGCCTGTAATATACACATATTTTGTGCTGCTTCCTATGACAGCTGTGCCTATGTGTCCTAGGTTCAGGGAAGTGTGTTTCCTGGCGTTGGGTGGAGGCTCTGAAGGGATGGGACAGGGCCCTCCTGGTTCATCCTTGCTCTCTGGAGACTCAAGCTCAAGCTCATGAACCAACACTGCCTGACTCTTTGACCTTGGGCAAGACATTCAGCATGTCTCTCATCCTTCAAATGTGGCAACAGTAATAATCACAGTGACTGACCTGGCTGGCTTCCTGGCAAGGGCTGCAGATGGAGAATACCCACCAGCCTGGATAATACCAAGTGCGCCTGAAACAATTCCATAAAATACGAAGGGAACTTGTTTATTGTTAGTCCTAATAGGCTATTAGATTAGTCAGGAATTACAAAGTTTCAGTTAAACATGACTAAGTTTCAGAGATATAATGGTCAATATGGTTGTTGCAGTTAATTTACTGCATACTTGAAAACTGATAATAGAGTTGGGTACAGGGGTGCCCATCTATAAGCCCATGAGGCAGGAGGATCACAAGTCAAGGATCAGTAACTTAAAGAGAATTGTTATATATATATTTATTCCTGGGGATGTATGTCAATGGTAACACACCTCTGGATTCAATCCTCAGATGTGGAAAAGGAAAGAAAAATTGACCATCAGTTTTGTGGGTTTTCTGTTTGTTTGAGGTGGAGTTCCCCGTATGTTGGCCAGGCCAGTCTTGAACTTCTGAGGTCAAGAAAACCTCCTATGTCAGTGTGCTGAGTGCTGGAAGGCAGGTGTGCACCACTAGACTGGCTAGAAAAGGGATTGTAAACTGGGTTTGGAGGCACATGACTAATTCCAGCAACTCAGGAAACTGAGGCAGCTTTAGGCCAGCCTCTGCAATTTAGCAAGACTGTATCTCAAAATAACAAGAGCTAGGGATAAAGCCAAGTGGTAGGATATCCTTGGGTTCAACCCCCCAGTGCTGGGGGAAAATGTGTGTATACACACACACACACACACACACAGAGATATATACATATATAGACACACACACACACACACTCACACACATTGATATATACATATATAGCTACACACATATACAAACAAACACACACACACACACACACACACACACACACATATATATATATATATATATATATATATATATATATATATATATATATATATATATAATTGTATAGAAGGATTTGGAGATTTTAGATTTCTGCTTTGGGGCTAATATGAACAAGCATGAACACTCCTGTCCTTGAGCATGCTAGGCAAGAGCTCTACCATTGAGCCACACCAGAGACCTTACATTTAAATTTGGGTTATTTTCTCACTGTTAGTTATTGGAGGACCCCACTTTTATCTTTTTTTTTTTCCATTTTCTTTGGGCACGTGGTGGGGCTTCCTCTGATTCTCACACTGGTCTCAAATTTGTGGGCTCCAGTGACTCTCCTGCTCCTGCTTTCTGAGCAGGGGGGATTACAGGTACATGCCACCACACTTGGCTGTACAATCTCATATTGATAAGACATTTTACATGTGATAGGAAACCCAGAATAAAAAACAGCAATTTAAGATGACTGGGCATAGTGACGTCTGCCTATCATCCCAGCAGCTCAGGAGGCTGAGGCAGAAGGATCATAAGTTTGAGACCAGCCTGGGCAGTTTTAGCAAACCCTATCTCAAAGTAAAAAGGGCTGGGAATGTAGCTCAGTGGTATAATGCTCCTGGCTTCAATACCTAGTACTTCTAAAAACAAATTAAAGAATAAAAACATTAGGGCTGGGGTTGTGGCTCAGTGGTAGAGTGCTTGCCTAGCACGCATGAACCCCTGGGTTAGAGCCTTAGCACCACATAAAAATAAATAAAATAAAGGTATTGTGTTCATCTACAACTAAATATTTGTTTTAAAAAAATAAACATGAAAGCTGGGCTTTGGTGGCACATGCCTGTAGTTGCAGCTACTCTGCAGACTGATACACAAAGATCACTAGAGTCCATGAGTTTGAGATAAACCTGGGGAAAATGGTGAGACCATATGTCTCAAAATAAATAAATAAATAGTAATAATAATAATAATAATAATAATAATAATAATAATTTGCGAAACCAAGCACTTTGGTTCACCCCTATATTTCCCAGAGGCTCCAGGTTGTGGTAGGAGGATCACAGGTTTGATGCAGGTGTTGGGGTCTTAACAAGACTCTTGTCCCAAATTTGCAAAAGGGTGGAGGGACTGGGGATGAAGTGTTAAAGCACCCCTGGATTCAGTCCCCAGTACAGGAGATGGGGGAGGAAACAAGCCAATTTGACTCATTTTAATAAGACCTTGGGACTAGAGGTAACTTGTGGTAGTGTAAAGCATGTGCTTAGCAGCTTAAGGCCCTGGGTTTAATCCCAAACACCAACAAAACAAAACAAAACAAAACAATAAAAACCAAAAAAAAATTTTTTAAAAACTTTATGTATATATCCCAAATCAAAAATGAATATGTTACTTTCACATATATACATTTTGACCCAGAAATGTAATATTTAGCACATGTGTCTTTGGGGAACCATAGAACAGCATAGATTATGGGTTCTGTCCCATTATTTAGATAGCAAAATGTAGCAAAAAATCAACTCAAATATCATTAGTAGTAAATTGGTTAAAAATATGGCATGACCATTTAATGTACTACTAGATTATTTTAAATAGATTTAGGGAAAAAAAAAAACAACTATAATGTATTGCTGGGTTCAGTGGAGCATGACTATAATCCCAGAAGCTTGTGAGGCTGATTTAGGAGGTCTGCAAGTTCAAAGCCAGACTCAGCAACTAAGCGAGGAACTAAGCAATTTAGTGAGACCCTGTCTCAAAAAATAAAAAGGCTGAAGTATGACTGAGAGGTTGAGTGCCCTTGAATTCAATCCCTGGTACTCCTCCTCCTCCCCACCAAAAAAGACCTGAAACTGTCAACACTGTATAAAGTGGGTTCTTGGTTTCAAAACCCTACATTTGTATTCCCTAAAGTGCTGAAGTTGGAATGGGCCTGCCGCCCTGTGTTCTCTGTCTAAAGCCTAGAGGAGAACCAGACATAAGCAAGCATCCATCCTTCTTCCTGTTTCCTGTCCCCTGAGTTTTGCTCTTGGCTTAAGCCTTTTCAATTAGGAGCTACTCTGGTGGGTGATGAACAAGAGGAAATACAGGTTTGACACTTCTGTCCCTCTCCCCAAACAAACCCAGCACTCCATTCCATTCCTCTTTTTGGATCTTTCCTGTTGATTTGCAAAATAAATATGGAAAAGTAGAGTTTTAGAAAACGAGACCATTTAGAATTTAGTCAAATCTAAAATTATGTGTATGGTTTTGTTTTATGTATGTTGATATTTATGTCTGAAAATTGATAGTATTAGAGCAATTCAAACCACAACTCATTTCTGAATTTCTCTTTGTTAGGGCATGCCAGAGCAGCAGGCTCAGTTGCCACAAACCTTCAGGGTCCTCAAAGGAAAGCCAACGGAGCATCCTCTAGCTGTGCGGGGTGTCATCAAGTATTATAACGCCAGCACCTTGAAACAGAAAAATCTCAGATAGGGGCTGGGGATGTGGCTCAAGCGGTAGCACGCTCACCTGGCGTGCGTGCAGCCCGGGTTCGATCCTCAGCACCACATACAAACAAAGATGTTGTGTCCGCCGAGAACTAAGAAAAAATAAATAAATATTAAAAAATTCTCTCTCTCTCTCTTTCTCTGTCCCCCTCTCTCTCTCTCACTCTCTCTAAAAAAAAAAAAAAAAAAAAAAAAAAAAAAATCTCAGATTGACTCCTCCTGGTGAGACATCAGACAGTGGTAAAAGACTGAATCCCATGGAAACTTGTGAAGCATTGATAGATAAAAAGATCATTTCTGGAAAAATAAAAGGCTAAATTATATTGTTCCTACTTTCTCCTACGTAGATACTGCTTTTTGTCAACTGTCCGGATGGCTCTTGAACATCATCTGGAGACTGAGGATTTTTCATTGATCTCATAATTTTGTTAGAAATGGAATTGGATATGTTACATTGTTTCCATAATTCTTATACATTATAATCCAACATGGTAGTGGGATTCACACTTGTTCCATGTTGTTACATTCACTTGGGTTTTTTTCCTCCTCACGGCTTTAAATGATTTTCAGTTTAGAAGGAAAACGTGTGGATTTGCAGACATGTTTATGCTAGAGATATGTTTATTGTCAGTGGCATAGAAGGAAGTTTTGCTTTATAAATGCACAGACATTGAAATAAAAAGTATTTTCAACTCAAAAATTACATGCAAATACTTAAAAATAAACATTATAACTAAAAGGATTTATACCTCAGAATTAGAATCTAAGTTGGTAAGGGTTGAAGTATACTGGATTTTTAAAAACAGTTTGTGTAAAGCAGCATCAGAATGAAGTCCACGTGGTGCAGCTGGTTGAGCGATCCCTGGAATGTCTTTGGAGATTTAGTTAGACTCCCCTTCCCCATGCTGGTTCTCCTGCTTTCTCTTCTTTGCACTGTACTTTAAAAGATGCAAAATCATTTCTCCCATTTCTCTCCGTGTAGATTTTGCCCATTACAACCACAAGATATATAATTTTTATTTAATATGTTTCTCCATCTCTAAGGTCATATATATAGTTTTTAAAAATAATCTAAGTATGCAAAAATCATATGTGGTTGGATTAATTGTATTTAATATTTACATCATCACAGAGATAAAGGCTATATTCAAAAAAGAAGTAGACTTCTTTGCAAATAATACCTATCTTGACTTTTTCTATAAATAACTTACCTGGTATCCTTAGGAAAAGGTTAGACTTTTACCTAGAACTTCTGTGTCAACTAGTAAGTTGCATTTTAAAAAGAAACAAACCTTGTCAAAAATAATTCTTTTCCCAGTTGCCATGTTTGGTGGCTTTATATCCCCTTGCTCCTTGGTACTCAAGAATATTTATCATATCACCTTTACTGTTTAAGAAAATATCTTAAACAAGGAATGTTTTATTTGAATACAGCTTGAATGGGTATGGTTTTCATTATACTTTTGTGGGGGCGGGGTACCGGGGATTGAACCCAGGGGCACTCAACTCCTGAACCACATCCCCAGCTCTATTTTGTATTTTATTTAGAAGCAGGGTCGCATTGAGTTTCTAAGCACCTAGCTAAATTGCTGAGGCTGGCTTTCAACTCAAGATCCTCCTGTCTCTGCCTCTTGACCCACTTGGATTATAGGCATGGAATTACCAGGCAGGACTCCATTACATTTTAATAACTTGATTGAAGTATAATTCACATACCATGAAATTCAATCATTTGAATGATCAATTCAGGTTTTTCAAAATGTATTTTTAAGGTTTCATTAAGATTATAGAGTTAGTAGCTGAGTCTTATATAAATTATTATTTTTATGTTCCTATAACTGTCATATTTCCAGAGTAGTAATTCTACTTAAAATGAAATCAATTTTAAGACATTTCACTTGCTCCTCTTTTATATTATTTTTCTTTTTGTCATAGAAAAGTTTTCTCTGGTGAATTGTTAACATTCCTTTCTCTTTCATTTTCAGAGAAGGATTGCTTCCCTTCTGGAACACCAGCAGTAAGTTGATGATTTATTTCTTATAGTTCTTGTTCTAATTAAGGTTACCAAAGCAAATCTTTTTTTTTTTTAATTTCTAAAATAAGAGGTAGGGCTGGGGTTGTGGCTCAGTGGTAGTGCGCTTGCCTGGCAGCCTGGCATACATGAGGCACTGGGTTCCATTCTCAGCACCACATAAAAATAAATAAAATAAAGGTTCATCAACAACTTTAAAAAAATGTTTAAAAAAATAAATAAATAAAATAAGAGGTAAAGAACTATTTAATATCTCTAAATAGTACTCAAGAATATTTATCATAATGTTTATTTACTTTTCCATATTTCAGAAAATCACCTTTACTTTTTAATTGATTATATTGGAACCAGTGAGGTTTAATCATTTAGAAATTAGCTATGGAAAAAATAACTTCTTAAAGTTTGTTTAAAATAAAGAGACCTGGTCACATTTTAATCTTTGACTGTTCCTGGCTTGTCTTCCTTTGCTCCTGAACACAGCTGAACACCAAGGGGCCGGAAACATCAGCAATAGTAATGGAGGAAGATGATGGTGATGGAGAGGTGCAGCCTTTCACTGCCCCAAGACATGGCCATACAAGACCAGTGAGTGACTAATGACCTGGTGTTCACATCTGTGAATGTGTGTTTGAAAAACAGCTGTTTGTGTTTGACTTTCAGAGATAATTTCAAAAAGCCTCCAAGTTTAAAATATTTTACTATGAGATAATTAAGATTACATTAAAACTTTTACCTAAAGAGTACTCATCGAAAACCACTTTTTTGAAAAATAAAAATCTATGGCTTCTTTAAAATTTAGAATACTTAACTCACTGGGTTTTTTCTTTCCATGGTTTGCCCCCTTTTCCAGAAAGGTCATCTACTGCTCTGTTTTTTCTCTATTTCATAATGTGGGTAACTCTTCTACCTAAAACTTAGATCTTTCGTCTTCCCCAGATTATGTACTTTATTTCTCATTTTGACATTTCTCTCAAAGCCTTGATGGCATTCTAAAGACAGTTGAGAGTGAAATTCCTCCCCAGCTGAGGAGAATTTCAAAAGTAATGAGCTCAGATGGAGCCAGGGAGAGAAGTACTAAGGGGGCTGGACTGTGATGTGGTGGCTTCAAGGACTGCCATTGGATTCCCATCTCATGACAGATGGCTGTGTTTTCTATATTCCTTACAACTGGCTCTTTGAAGTGAAAGGGAGGGTAGGCATTATATTTGTGTAAAATGTTTTGAGACTGGATTAATGATAGATTATTGTAGTGGAAACTACCACAGTGAAACATAAAGATAGAAATGAAAACAACTTTTAAATGCAATAGCATCAGTGAGCTGTGAGACAGTTTCAAGGGTTTTCATGATGTGTAATGAAGTTCTGAAAGAAAAAATCAACTCAGAATTCTATCTCCCAAAAGCTAAATAACAGCTTCCTCAAATACAGTAAAGTCAAAAGTACCTCTACCTACCTGAATAAATAAATGTCTGTCTGTTATAAAAGTATCTTTAAAAGATAAAACCATTTAACTAAAAATAATAACAGTGGAGGCAGGAGATATGCATACATAAAATGACAATAAGAGCATCCGGGCCAAGAACAACAACCCTAAGATTCTTTTCCTGTGTGACATGATGTATCACGTGATGGTCAAGTGTGATCATTGAAAGATACAAACATTCAATAATAAGAGGGAGTCTTACCTAATCACTAAGGAAAGAAAGAAAAAAAGTGAAAAATGAGAGATGGAGCAACAGGAATGCTCCTGCATTGCTAGTGGGAGGCTCCACTCCAGAAGAGAGTTTATTCAGTTTCCCACAAAATGAAATATGCCCTTACCACATAACCCAGCAATGTGTTTCTAGGTATTTACCCCCATGCATTGAAGTCTATCCTCACAAAAACCTGTGAAAAACTTTTATAGCATCTTTATTTATATTTGCTAAATCTGGAACAAGATGTATTTCAAAAAGTGAATGTGAGGGGCTGGGGATGTGGCTCAAGCGGTAGCGCGCTCGCCTGGCATGCGTGCAGCCTGGGTTCGATCCTCAGCACCACATACCAACAAAGATGTTGTGTCCGCGAGAACTAAAATAAATAAATAAATAAATTCTCTCTTTCTCTCTCTCTCTCTCTCTCTCTCCCCCCCCCTTTCCTCTCTCTAAAAAAAAAAAAAAAAAAAAGTGAATGTGAGTGCCTAGCCTGCTGAGGCCCTGGGTTCCATTCCCAGCACCACAAAATAATCAAAAGGAATCCAATGTATGTGCTACATCCATACAATAGAATAGTATTCATGGATAAAAAATGAGATATCATAAAACCAAAAGGCATGAAAGAATTTTATCTATTTATGACAGGGAAATAACGTGGATAATTGATACATGCCTATGGTATGGGCATATTATTCTCTGAAAGATCTTTAGGAGCATAGTGCTTAGTGGTGCCCTTCCATCTAAAGGGGCTAGATGCTCTCCAATTGCAAGTGTAGCATGTGGGCTAGAAGTGTTCATCCATGCTAGGGCACTGCCTAGCATGTAAGTTTAGGACATCTCAAGTATGAGGAGTTTTAAAAAATCATTGATTGCAGGGATTCAGGGGTGTGAAGAGGATGAGTAGTAGATTTTTAGGGCAGTGAATTTATTCAGTATGATGTTATCATGGAAGATACACAGGACAATATTCATTTTTCAAATCCCATAGAATTATATAATTCAATACAAAGAGTGAACTGTAATGTCAAGTGTCAGCTTTGGATTAATAGAAGTACATCCGTATTTGTTCATTTGTGGTAGAGTGCTTGCCTGGCATGCACGAGTCCCCATGGTTCAAGCCCCAGCACCACCAAAAAACAACAAAAGTGTATTAATATATAGATATGTATCCACAATAGGTATCATTGTAGTAAGTATACTGCACTGTAATGCAAGATATCAATAAGAAAATGAGGGGCCAACATGGGAACATTTCAGGATCCACATTTTAAGACCCAGTATGCATTTGGAAAAAGCATTTGCAAGGCTATCTCGTTGTCTTTTCGGTTTTGGAGAAGGTCAGCGAGATCCCTTAAAGTGTTCTTCCTGTGTCACAGGCAACTCAGTGAGGGTCCCTATTGCCGGATCACTTTTAAGCCTAAAATTTATACTAAAAAATCCATTAATTAGAAATAATTTCACTTCTAGAAATTTAAAGGTAATAATAAAAAATTAAAGAATACAAAGTTTTTCTAAAGGGGATTGGTTAAACTATGAAAACACCCATATTAAGGCACTATTCAATTTAGCCATTAGAATCATTTTATGGTCAGTTCTTAGGAATGATGTAGATGACATATAACTTTTGAAGAAAGAGAGTTTCAGTAGATCCAAATCATTGTGAAATGTGACTTTTAAAAAGCTTGCAAAGTTTTAACAGGATAGTCCACATTGATAGAAGGATTGTCATCATTTTTTTATACTTTTATGCACCCCAGGTTGATTTTGTTTTCTTTAAGCAAATGTATTGCATTTGTACTTCAACCCAGAAAAGATGAAGCTGCCAGGCCTGGGGGCACACACCTGTAATCTCATCTTCTGGAGAGGCTCAGGCAGGAGGATCTCAAATTGGAGCCTGCCTAGGCAACTTAGATATACCCTGTCTCCAAATAAAGTGAAAAGAGGGCTGGTGTATAGCTCAGTGGTAGAGCACTTATTTGCCTAGCATATTCCTGGGTTCAATTCCTGCACCACCCCCTACAAAGAAAGGGCGGGGTGGGTTGGGGGGGCGGGAAGAAAGGAGTGAGGGAGGAAAGGAGCAAAGTTGAAGAAGGAGGAGGGGGAAAAGGAGCAGGAGGAGAAACAATAAAGGAAGGGAAGGAGGGAGGACACAAAATTCAAGAAGAAAGAGATAATGATAACCTCATTTTACTCACTGTAGTATTTATAGTGATTGTCTTTGTAGAATTCAGAGGGGCTGGAGATGTTGTTCAGTGGTAGAGTGCTTTGCCAGCTTGCACAAGGCCCTGGGTTTGGCTCTAACACCACACACACACACACACACACACACTCAAAATAGTTCCATAAACTTGATAAATTACATTATAATTGTTGAGTTACCTTAAAAATGTCATAAATGCTATACCCAATGGTTGCACACCTGTGATCCCAGTAACTGGGGAGGCTAAAGAGGGAGGATCACAAGTTTAAGGCCAGCCTCAAGAATTTGGTAAGACCCTATCTCAAAAATTAAAAAGAAGGGTTAGGGATGTAGCTCACTGGTAAAGCCACCCTGGGTTCAATCAAATATCTTGTCCATTTGATGCTGATGTGAGTGTATTAATGGGCTGTTTAACTGTTGATTTTTAGAATTTAGAACAATTAAAAACAACTGTTTTCAAAACAGCTTATAAAAATTATGGTTGTGACTAAAAGAGGTTTGGGCAGGTTTTAAAATATGGGTTGTTTAAGTCAGTTGTATTCATAAGTAGTCTTCAGGTCTTAGTTGAAAGAACATGTTTTGCTTGTAAATTATGCACTTTTTGTTTCCTCTCTTTGGCAGCACCCACTCCCGGACATGGCGAAATGGCTCACAAGTTAACGCCTCACCTTTTGGCAGCCAAGGAGGTTCTCCAGAAAAACTAGGAATGGCATCCTACTCTTTTAATTTTCTGGAAAGGAAAATGTTAAAAACTTTAATAATTAAGGTGTTCATTGTTTTAAAGGACTGGTACCATTAAATTTGCCATTTTAGCCCTGTTAAGTGGACAACTCAGAGGCATTCATTACACTCACAATATTGTACAAACTTCTGTTTCCAGAACAATTTTGTCTCTCCAAACAGCAGCATCAGTGTGGGAGGGGAAGCTGCAGACCCTGAGACAGCTGAAAAGACAGAGGAGCCTGTCTGCTCATCCACTCCCATCCTTTTGTCAGCACCCACTATTGCCATATGTGGTTCCCTCCCACCTGTGACTCCTGTGCTTGGCCCTTATTCCTCAGCCCTGTGGTCTGCCTGTCTTCTCTCTCCAGCTTCTAGTATCATCATTGAGTTTGCCTGGCAGCCTATTCCCTTCCTCCATCCTGTGGTTCTTCCAGCCCCAGGTCAGACCATAGGCCTTCACCCTTCCTCCTCTGCTCAGAGTGAGGCCCTCCATGTCCAGGATCACTATTCTCAAGGGACCTAAATGTGGTCTGCCCTCTGGGATTCCCCAATCAGAGCTCCTTTTCATTATTGGCAGCACCCATCTCAGGCACTGATCCCATGCTCCAACTTCACTCCCTTTCTACTCTTGCTGGGTGGTTGGTGGCAAGGACTCTGGAGCCAGATCTCATAAGTCCAAATCACAGCTCTACAACTGTCCAGCAGGGAGACCTTGGGTAGCACTTAGCCCCTGGTCACTCAATTTCCCTATCTGTAAAACAGGGAATTGTGGGTTAATTCATGTAAACCACATAGAACAGTGTCTGTACCACAAAGTGCCCTGTGTGCTGAATACAGACCACAATAAATGTTGATGAGGATGTGGGGGAAAAGGTACACTCATACACTGCTGGTGGGACTGCAAATTGGTGCAACCTAATCTAGAAAGCAGTATGGAGATTCCTTAGAAAACTTGGAATAGAACCACCATTTGACCCAGCTATCCCTCTCCTAGGTCTATACCCAAAGGACTTAAAATCAGCATATTACAGGGACACAGCCACATCAATATTTATAGCAGCTCAATTCACAATAGCTAAACTGTGGAAACAGCCTGGATGCCCGTCAATAGATGAATGGATAGAGAAACTGTGGTATATATACCTAATGGAATATTACTCAGCATTAAAAGAGAATAAAATTATGACATGTGCAAGTAAATGAATGGAGTTAGAGAATATCATGCTAAATGAAGTAAGCCAATCCCAAAAATCCAAAGGCTGAATGTTCTCTCTGATAAGGAAAAATGGAGGAACTTTGATGGGGCAAAGGAGAGGCAGAGGTAAGGAGGGGGCATGGGGGTAGGAAAGATAGTGGAATGAGATGGACATCATTACCCTAGGTACGTGTATGAATGCACATATGGTGTGACGCTACATTGGATACAACCATAGAAATGTAAATTTGTGCTGCAGTTGTGTACAATGAATTAAAATGCATGGTGCTGTCATATATACCTAATTAAAAATACCAAACAAAAAAAGAAACCCTAAGGCTAGCATGGTCAGCTCCAAAGCTCAATAGACCTGGTAGTTATGATTCTACTACCACTCCTGACCTTTTTCCATGACCCAATGCATGTCATTCCTTCTTCTTGTGCTACAACAGAAATTGACATAAAATTTGGTGGTAGACTGTGACCCAAACATCACTTCATTCTCAGTAGAAACACAACTGACCAAGAGAAATCTGAAAAAAATATTCAACATTACTAATCATTAGAGAAATGCAAATTTAAATCATAATGGGATACCCTCGTACACCTATTAGAATGGCTATTATCCAAAAGACAAAAGAACCAGTGGCACATGCCTTCATCCCAGTAACTCAGGACGCTGAGGCGGGAGGATTATAAATTCAAGGTAAACCTCAGCAACTTAGTGAGACCTGATCTCAAAATAAAAAGTAAAAAGGTCTCTGGATGGCTATCAGGGCTAAAGTACCCCTGGGTTCAACCCCCAGTATAAATAAAAGAAAAAGAAAGAAAGACAAAAGATATTAAGTACTGGTCTGGATGTGGAGAAACTAGAATTCTTGTACTATGTTTGGGGGAATGTAAATTAGTACAGTCATTATGGAAATAAGTATGGGAAGTTTCTTTAAAAATTAAAAATAGAGGGGCTTAGATGTGGCTCAAGCGGTAGCGTGCTCACCTGGCATGCATGCGGCCTGGGTTTGATCCTCAGCACCACATACAAAGATGTTGTGCTCGCCGAAAACTAAATAAATAAATAAATATTAAAAAATTCTCTCTCACTCCTTCTTTCTCTCTCTCTCTCTCTCTCTCTCTCTCTCTCTCTCTCTGTCTCTCACTCTCTCTTTAAAAAAAAATTAAAAATAGAGCTCAGTTGGTAGAGTGCTTGCCTTGCATGCACAAGGCCCTGGGTTCAATCCCCAGCACCAAAAACAAACAAACAAACAAAAACTACTCTATGGTCCAGCCAATCAGTGGATGAATGGATACAGAAAATGTGGTTTAGAAATATAAGGGGATACTCTCTAGTCTTTAAAAAAATAAGGAAATCCTATCATTTATGACAAATGAATGAGGCCAAAGGACATTTTACTGGGGGAAATAAGCCAGGCACAGGGCACCTATCACATGATCTCACCTACATGTGGAATCTATAAAAGTTGAACTCATAGAAACAGAGAGCAGAATGGTGACTGCCAGAGGCCCAGGAGTGGCTGGGCGGTGGAGGGGGAAGATGCTGGTCCCAGGAGAACAAATTACACTTAGATGAGAGGGATGAGTTTAAGGGATCATTGTGCGATAAAATGACTACAGTTAATAATAACATTCAACAGAATGAGTACAGTTGATAATGTTATCTACACTAAAAATGACTCAAAGAGTAGATTTTAAGGGTTCTCACCACAAATAAGAATATGAAGTAATGTATATGTTAAAAAGCTTGACTCAGACATTCTTCAATGTATACATGTTTCAAAATATGTTGTATGCCATAAATATGTACAAATTATTATTATTATTGTTATTATCATCGTCATCAGGGATTGAACCTAGGATTGTTTAACCATTGAGTCACATCCCCAGCTCATTTTATTTTTGAGAGAGAATTATGTCATAAAGCCCACCATGGAAGTGAGGGAAACTGGGAAGATATTTAGTTGGTAGATTTCTACCTCCTTCCCCAAACTGGAGCTCTGTTACAACAAAAAGGAAGAAGTGGAGCTAGGATGAGCAATGAGCACTGTTGACTCCAATTAGCACTGGGCCTGAAAGGGGGATAACCATCACCAAACTTCTCCCCATGCCATCTTCACTTATTTTATGGCCTCTGTATTAGCCTGCTTTCTGTTGCTCTAACAAAATACCCGAGAACAGATAATTTATAAGGAGATAAGGTTTATTTAACTCAGAATCCAAGATTTGGCAGCTCCTGCAAGTGATCTCTGGTGAGGGTGTTCACAACATGGTGAATGGCATCATGGTGGGAGGACATACAAGGAGTACAGATTGCATGGCCAGAAAACAGGGAGGGACCAATCTGGCTCTTTTTATAACAACCCCCTCTCACAGGAGCAAATGGGGGCCCATGAGAAGTCCATTAGTCCCTTGAGAGGGCATCTTGCAGAGTGACTGAGTTACTTCCCACTAGGCCCACCTATTTCAGGATTTACCACCTCATCACTGAGGACCAACCCTCCAGCCTTTGAACCTTTGGGGACAAACCACATCACATCATCACAAGCTCCAACAAAGCTACCATCATAAGAGCAGGATGTCCCAGTCTACAACATGTGCGTATGTGGGGGTGGGGGAGGGTTGATCTCAGAAGTCACTGGAAGCAGCCAGAGCCCCCATTTCAGAACCTCTGTGATGTCACTTCTGTTGTCATGGCAGTCTGGGTGCCAACCCAGAAGAGTTCGTTGGTGGCTTCAGTCTGTGAGACTAGGTGGTCCAGCCATGGTCTCTTCGCGGAGTATCATGCCCCCTAATGAACCTCCAATGGAATCCTCATGGCTGAAACCAAGCCTGTTTGCAGCTTTTAATGCAATGCTTCTTATTACAATAAGTGGAATCTTTTTCGCCTTCCCGTGAGTCTCCCATGGAAGGTTTCAGTGTCTTAGACACAGAAGAGAAAATAGACAACAACAGTACAGAGGCAGGCAGGGAAGTGGAGAGAGAGGGTCAGCAGGGGAAGGAGGATATAGAGTTAGAGAAAACCCAATGTGCAAGCACAGAGGTCTGGAGTGCCTGACGCATTTAGGGAACTGTGAGAGACTGGTAATGCGACATTTGGTGGAGTCTCCATGGTCTGTCTCTAACCTGGATATTTAGATCTGTCCTTAAGGCGAGTGAGTCCTACCTCAGGTGAACTAGGCCTTGTGGGGAGCTCTGGGTTTCCCCAGACTAGGACTGAGTCTGGCTCTGGTTTCAGGTGCCGGTGGTTGGCTCAGAATGGGCAGTGGGAATTTGCTGTGGTTTCGGGCCTACTCTTTCTAGTGTCCTTCTGCAGCCTCATTTTCCTCAACGGGTCAGACCCAGGCATTTTACACAGAGGTAAGGCCTCAGACCCCTGGAAAAAGAGGTGGTACCCCAAGGGATGATGCCTATAGGGCTGATTTCAAAAGTGCTAACCCCCCCTCAACCCCACCCCCCGCCCCCATGGCCTCAGGATCCCTTCCCTCCATGTCATTATTACTTGGGCCCTGGCACTTCATTTCCCAAGCCACCGAAGTGTGAAAAAACAGAATCCTGGAGGTTTTCCAGCTGCTTTAGAAGGGAGGACTGGGCAGGCTGGCAAGAGAGGCCAGCAGGCTCTTCCGAACCACGCAGTTCACTCCTCCTCCTCCCCATTTTACACACGACTTCAAGCACTGATCACTATTCCAAAGGGGAGAGCTCTGTATAGAGCTCCTGTGCTGGACAGCCCTTTCTCTTTGACTGCCGCCCATCTGAGTGGTCAGCTTGCTCAACAGGGACCGGGATTCCCCTGCCCACCTCCTCCCCACCCTTCTTGTTGCCCAATGATGCTATGGGGCTGCCCCAAGCAGTAGAGTGGTGGAAGGGCCTCCTGCCACTGCCCAAATCTCTTCCCCTGCCAGGCTCCTTAGAAGAGGACCCCAACCTTCAATATATAGGAGTGAACAACAAGGCCTTCCGCCTGCAGTGGTGCTCGAAGTGTCGTTTCCATCGTCCACCCCGGACCCACCACTGTCCCGTCTGTAATATCTGTGTGGAGGTAAGTACTCCTCCTTCCTGTCTACTCACCAACCCATCCCAGGGCACCTGGCCAGGACCAGAAACCTCACATCATATGTGGTCCAGGGTTGGGTATGAGACCATCTTCCCACACTGCTACAAGTGGCTCTCAGCCACTCTTGGTCATTTATATATGTTATTGCCTCCAGTACTGCACCTGTCCTGAAAGGCTGGCCTTGCTTGCACAGGTGCTGACATGCAAAGAGCACCATCTGTGTTAAGCCTGGTGGAGTCAAGGGGAGGAAGGGCAGTGACTGTCCCAACCCCTAGCTTGCTGATACTAGATACCCATTACTTTAGACCAGCTGCTGCCCTGTTCTGGGTATCTTTGCCTGTCCACCTCTGGGTGTCCAATTGAGGGTTTCCTGGGTTCTGAGTGCTCTTCTCTCATGTGCACATCCTGCACGGGTTCCCAAGTACAGAAGGCTGGCTGAGCAAGGAATTCTTCTCATCCTTACCCAGTATCTGAAAAAATACAGCTCCAGAGTTTTTCTGTATCCTGCTCAAAGTGACACCAGGCAGGTCTTGTCTCTAAAGACCTCACTCATGACAAATGACCTGATGAGCCATGGCATCCTAACTGTGCTCTATCCAAGGACATGCTGGTTTCACCCTGGAGACGGGAGCTCACGTATAGGGCCAAGAGCAGGAGGTCTAGGGGCTGGGTTGGGGGGGGGGGCTCAAGATTTGGGAGTGTTGGGCTAAGCCAAATAGACCCTCAAGTCTGCCTTCTCTCTCCTAGGACTTTGACCACCACTGCCTGTGGGTAAACAATTGTGTAGGTCAAAGAAATTTCCGCCTATTCGTGCTGCTGGTGGTGTCCCTGTGCCTTTATCTGGTTGTTGTTCTGGCTACCAGTGTGCTTTTCCTCATTCGTACAAGACACATGTCCTTGTCGCTGGACTCAGCCATGGCGTATCCACACAGTCCCAAGGGCCCATACTGGGAAGAGAATGGGTTGTGGGGAGGACAGCCAAGAGGCGGGGTTAACTGAGGGCAGGGCTGATGTGTGGGCAGGGCTAAAAGGAGAAGCCACTTGGGAGGACCTGTGAAGGACAGGTTGAAGGCGAGTGGGGTCAGGGAGATGGGCCGGGTAGGATGGACTGTGGAGTTAAGAATCTAGGGAGGCCAAGAAGTGGGGTAATGAAGGTTGAAAAGGGACAAGTGGGAGGACAGCATGGTGGGGTGAGGTTTCTCTTGGGTGTGCTGGATTAACTGTCCAGGCCAGGGAGGAAAAAGTGGGTGGGCGGGGCGGGGGGGGGCAGCCGGGGCGGGGCTAGTGAGGGCGTGTCGGTCGTTGGGCGGGGCCAGGAGAGAACGGTTTGGCTGTTCTTCTTAGCTTGTGTGCTCACAGCATCGCAGTAGCTGTACCGGTCTCGGTACTCCTGCTGCCTGTCATTCTGCTCCTGATGATCCAGGCTGTGTCGGTGAGCAAGGTAAGCGAGTACTGCAATACCAGACGGTGCGGAGGCATCTTGCATCTTTGGGACTCCGGCACTTTCTGCTGATCTTCACTGCCCTTGGTCCTGATGGTGCCTCATGAGTCCTTCGAGACCCACCTCTTAAGATGCAGCTCAGATCTTTCCTCCCCCTGGAGCTCAGTGGTCATTCTCCCTCCTGGGTGCATTGCATGGAGAGCCTGTTATTTGAGGGATGGGTACATCCTGCGCTTGTGTTGATAAGAACCCTGCGATCAGAATAACACCAGCAGACACCTAGGAAAACGCTTGAGACGGGGGTCGGTCCTGAGTGGTGTAGCAGCCTGGAAGAAACTGAGTTTGGTGAGGCCAGCATTGTAGAGGAGGACGTGCCACTCTTCCTGTCCTAGGTGTGATTTTGCAAAGGTGGAAGACAGGAGTGTGTTGTCTGTGAGAGGCACACCTTTGCAAAAAGGCACAGAAACCCGAAAGTAGGATGTTAAAGGAAATGAGGGGGGAACGATTCTAAATCAAACCCAAGGTGGCATGGGCAATGAAGTTGACCCCGTGGGAGTCAAGATTAAAAAGCCCCTAAAAGTTGAGCTTGAAATTTAGTTTTGACGAAGTGGAAACCTGGGAGCCATGGTGGGATTTTTTTTAAAAAAACTCATTTATTGAGGAATAAATTAAAACTGCAAAATTCACCCTTTTAGTCTAGGATAAGGGATTTTGACAAATGGATACTGTCCTGCATTCTCCAGCATGATCAAGTTTAGGCAGTTTTTTACTCCAGAATATCCTTTCATTCAACTGTTGTTGTCAATCTCTCTCCCTATGTCCTTCTGGTTTTTCTTTTTTTCCAGGATCACATGTAAATGGAGTCATTGCCTTTTTTCCTCTGGCTTTATTTATTTAGCACAATGTATTTGAGATTCATCCATGTTGTCGCTCATATCAGTATTTTATTTCCTTTTATTGCTGTGTAGTAGCATATGAATGCCCTACAGATTGTTTATACATTCACCAAATGAAGGATTTTTTACATTATATCTAGTTTTTGCCAGTATTTTTGTTTGTTTTGTTTTGTTTTTTCATACTAGAAATTGAACCCGGGGGTGTCCCTAGCACCCCTTCCATTATGCTTTAAAAATTTATTATTTTTTTTTAAATTTTGAGACAGGGTCTCACTAAGTTGCTTAGCACATCACTAAGTTGCTGAGGCTGACTTTGAACTTGCCATCCTCTTGCTTCAGGCTCCCAAGCCTCTGGGATTACAGGTGTGGGCCACCATGCCCAGCTAGTTTGGGGTAGTTATCAATAAAGCTGCCCCAAACATTGGTGCACAGGCATGTGAACATAAGTTTTCATTTTTGTTGAATAAATTCTTAGGGGTGGCATTGCTGAGTCATAAGGTAAACGTGTGGAACTTTGTAGGAAATTGCCAAGTTTGTCTTCCAGAACAATTGTAAGGTTTCTAAATTCTACCAGCAATGTTTGGGAATTCTAGTTGCTTCACATCCTCACCAACATTTCACACTTTTTTTTCAAATATCTTTTAGGTATCAGTTGACCTTTTATTTATTTATATGCAGTGCTAAGAATTGAATTCAGTGCCTCACGCACACTAGGCAAGCATTCTACCACTGAGCCACAACCCCAGCCCCTCAAACTGTCCTTTGTTATTTTGTTTTGTCTTTTAATCATAACCTGTCTTATTAAATGAGTTGTAGTATTTCATTAAGGTTCCAGGTTGTGTTTTCCTAATGAGTAATGATGTTGAGCCTATTTTCATGTCTGTTTGGCCATCAGTAGGTCTTTGGTAAAGTGTTTACTCCTGGCAGGGCACAGTGGCACACACCTGTAATCCTAGCAGCTTGGGAGGCTGAGACAGGAGGATTCCGAGTTCAAAGCCAGCCTCAGCAAAGCGAGGCACTAAGCAACTCAGTGAGACCCTGTCTCTAATAAAATACAAAAAAATTGGACTGGGGATGTGGCTCAGTGGTTGAGTGCCCCTATATTCAATCCGTGGTACCCACTCCCCAAAAAGCGTTTACTCCAATCTTTTGCCCATTTGAAAAAACAGGTTGTTTTCTTATTGAGTTTTAAGAGTTTTCTACATCAGATTCAGATCTAGGTTTTGCAAATCTCTTCTTGCAATCTGTGACTTGTCATTCCATTTTCTTCATAGCATCTTCCCAAGAGCAGGAGTCCTTAGTGTTGTTTTTCTAGGACTAGGGGTTGAATCAGGGGTGCTCGACCACTGAGTTCTCCCCCAGCATTTTGTGGCTGTTGTACATTCTACATAGAAAATTGTCATTTGTGAAGAACAGTTTCATTACCTTCTTTCCAATCTGTGTATCTTTATTGCTTTTTCTTTTTAGTGTTGAATAGGAATGATAGGGGTGGGCATTTCTGCCATGGGATTCCTTTAGTATGGCAATCACTTGACTAATGGCTCTTTCAGGAAGACTGGTGGGCAGCATCTGTGGGGGAGGGGACACTGCAGACCCCGAGACAGTGAACAGACAAAGGAGCCTCTCTGCTCATCACCTCCCATCCTTTTAGTCACCAGCCCACCACTGCCATATCTGGTCCTCCTCCCAGCTGAGACTCTGTGCTTGGCCCTTATTCATCAGCCCTGTGGTCTGCCTTTACTTTGAGCTTGACCTTTACTGTTTTGTGTACTGAAGGCCTTCAGCCCAGATTTTCCTGGATCATGTGATTTTTGACTAGGAAACTATGATTGGGCCTCCCCACTGCCCCTGTCCTACCAGATAGTGAAATTCAATTAAGGCATAATTTTAGAAAAAAATGAGAGGTGGGGAAATGAAGTGGGAGTGGGGTGGTGACATTGTCTTTGGAGCAATTGAGCAGCACAAGGAAGAGTTTAAAAGGTATCTGAAAGGGGCTGGGGTTGTAGCTCAGTGGCAAAGAACTTGCCTAGCATGTGTAAGGCACTGAGTTCGATCCTCAGTACCCCATACAAATTAAAAAAATAATAAGGTCTATCAACAACTAAAAAATATTTTTAAAAAAAGGGGGGGTATATGGAAGGATGAGGTAAGAGGACAGGTGTAGCCAATGGAGACAGAGCAAGGATCCTGCACAGGGAGGCACAAGATGATGAGGAGCCCTGAGAAGGCAGGAGAGGTGGGTGCAGTGTCAGCACTGTCTGGGGAGAGCTGCTCACAAGTGGGGCAAGGGAGGGTCCTCCTCCTAGGAGCCCAGGAAGGCAGGAGGCCCTGGGTCACTCTTGGGCTCCCCTGCCCTTAGAATCTTGCTCCAGGCCTGGGTTGAGCCCTGGCTTAGCTGACTAACTTAGGACTAACTAACTAACTGGGAGATGGCCTTGACCAGTCCTGCTGGTTCTGAGCTCCTCTTCCCATCCCCATCTCCCTCAGGGCAGATCACTCCGGAATAATAACCCCTTCGACCAGGGCTGTGCCAACAACTGGTATTTGACCATGTGTATGCCAGTGGGACCCAAGTGAGTTGGTAAACTGGAGGCTCAAGTGGTGGACCTGCGGCTGGTGGGAGTGGGGTGGGATAAAGCTGGGTCTTCTTCTCTGGTCCCTGACCCGAGCTCCCAGGCCCTGTCACCCATTGTCCTTTCCTTTGGGGTTTTCTCCAGGGCACTTTGGGAGCCTCTGGGAACATCCCTATTCATTGCCCTTCTAGGTTCTTGCCCTAAGAAATGGGTAGAGGGGAACTGCAGCCGGGATGAGACTCCTGGCTGGGAGCCCTGGGCTCTGTGCTTTCCAAGCTAAGGGGTGAGGGTGGTCAGGGGGACCAGGCCAAGGTGGGTAGTGACTCCCTGCATTTGGTCTGTCGCACCCCAGGTACATGTCTGCCGCTATTTGGATGCAGTGGAAGGAAGGCACGGAGTGGGACCCTGAGCAAGGGAACCCAGTGCACACACAGTTCTCGCCACAACATTCCCGTCAACACGGTCCCACAGAGTTCCCTGGGCCCACATCTCCAACACATAGGCAGGGCCCCCCAGGGAGTGGCGAGGCTACAGCTTTACAGGAGGTGAGGAATAGTGGGTATGCATTGGGAGAGGGATGTCTGTGGGTCGCACATGTGTTGGGGGAGGCCCCTGAGGTCAGGCTGGCCCTGAAGCTGAAGCACATGGAGCTTAAGGAATGGAATTATGGACCTGGAGTGTGCGGGGTCCAGGTTTCAGAGCACTCCCAGGTGTTGCGGAATAGACAAAGAGAAAAGACTGCACCACTAATTTGCTAGTTGGCCTTGGCCAGTCCCTTACCTTTCTAGGCCTCAGTTTCCTCAGTTATTAATGAGGACTGAGACTAGGAATTTATGTTTTAAAGGAGATTCTTTTTTGGGGGGGAGGGGGACAGGGAATTGAACTCAGGGCACTCGACCCCTGAGCCACATCCCCAGCCCTATTTTGTATTTTATTTAGAGACAGGTTCTCACTAAGTTGCTTAGTGCCTCACTTTTGCTGAGGCTGGCTTTGAACTTGTGATCCTCCTGCCTCAGCCTCCCAAGCCACTAGAATTGTAGTCATGTGCCACTGTGCCTGGCTCTTTTTTTTTTTTTTTTTTAATGGAAATTTGTACTTGAAATCCCATGTGAAATATATGAAGTGGAGCATTAGGAGTGCAGTAGGGTAGATAACCCATGGTGCTCCCCAAGGGCCCTTGCAGTACTTGGGGTACCAGCCCTCTCCTTTGTCCTGCCTCCTGGGGCCCAGAGCCATGACTGTAAACTGCAGGGTAGAGGCTAGAAAGAACCCCCATGTATTGATTTATGTGTTTAGATTTCCATCAGCCCAATGCCGCAGCAAGAAGCCCACAGAGAAGGCTTGGCCTCCCATCCACGAGCCTCTCACTCACCCATTCACACTGCTGGATACTACGACATCTGAACTTCATCTTCTGAGCCTCCATGTGGAGGCCTCTGGTAGCTGAGCCCTCAATCACTCCCCTATTGGGAGTGCTAAGACTTCCATTTCTGTTGTACATTTGTAAATAGTTTTTACTTCTTCCTATGGCTGCTCTGTCTGTTCTAGGCTTAGAGAAGCGGTGTTTCCTGGGGGTGTAGGGAGGCTCTGAGGGGCTGGAACAAAGCCCTCTTGGAAGGGAAGATCCTTGCTCTCTGGAGACCCAAGTTCAGGAACCAACATTGTCTAGCTCGTTGACATTGAGCAAGACACTTAGCATTTCTCTCATCCTTAAAATGTGGCAACAGTAATAATCACAGTGACTGACCTGGCTGGCTTCCTGGCAAGGGCTGAAGATGAGAGGAGAGAAAACCCCCAGCTAGCACTGGGGATGGAACAAGCCCTGCCCTGCAGCATCCCTGTCTGACTGCAGGGGGTGCCCGCTGCCCAGGAATTTGAAAACCAAGTCTGGCCCAGCCCTCTTGTGGGAGGTGAGCCAGCCTAAGGCAGTCTGGAGCCCCCTCCTGGCTGCCTCCTCCCCAGATGTGGGAGGGTGGGGGCATTCATCCTGCATCTCTCCTGCAACTGTGTCCCACCCTGGTCCCTTCCTCCTGGGGTGCATCAGGTGCTGGTTCTGGTCCTATCCCTGGGGTAGACTCAGGTCTTTTGAGTCTGCAGGCCCCAGAGTGTGGGGCAGGGGGCATATCAAACGGTGGGTCTGATAGTCTCCAGAGTGTGATCTTGGGACTGGGAATAATATCACCTTCATAGTAGGTTGTTGGGGGAGGAGGTGAGGAGTTTCATCTAGTGCACAGCAGGCAAGCAATGAATGCAGCTGGAATGATCCATGGTTATTTTCTCCACTAGTTGGGCAACCGACCATCTCAGAATTTCCAGAGTACTATTAGTGGTTGTGGGGCTCTCTGAATTTTTATCAAGGACCCCACATCATCTTGCCACATGAAGCATCAGGACAGACAAACCATACTGCTTCTTTCCATACTTGTATCCGGGTGAAACCATCTTGTGTGATAAAGGTGGAGGCAAAAGGATGTCACCCAGGGGGTCAGATACATGTCCCCTAGGGTGTGTGTGTGTGTGTGTGTGTGAGAGAGAGAGTATGCACATGTGTTGGTATGAGCTCATCCTCGGGGGTTTGTTCGCCCAGCCCCTTATCCTTTCTGACCAACTTTAGGAGGTGGGTGACCTACGATGCAGGATGTGTCTCCAACTCTCCAGACCACAGAGTCCCACCACAAGATTGCTCTTCCCTCTTCCTTTCCTCCCCAACCTGTCCTGGGAAACCCAGGCCCAGCCCCACCCGCCTGCCCTGGCTGGAACTCCAACTCTTCTCATCCCCTTTCCCTGTCCCAGTATCTATCTCCATGGGCTCAAGTCCCTTTGGGGCTTAAGGCTTTTCTCAAATCTTATTCCTGCTCACTTCCTCTGTCTGAGAAGCCCAAGTTCATGGGCACATGGCAGAGAAGGAGGGGAGGAGTCTTTTTGAGTCCCTGTGCCCAGGTTTTAGTGCCTGTGAACCTGTGTGTGCAGGAGGGATGGCTCAACCCTGCTGACCAACAGGGGGAAAGGCCGAGTGGGGAAGCCAGAGGCTCCCAAGCTCATTCCCCAAGGAAAGCCCTCCCGATAAACTGGATCTGGGTGAGGGAGGAAGAGAGGCGGTCCAGGAGCCTGGGCCAAGGCCTGGATGTGCATCATAGAACTACCTGGGTGGGGGAGTGCTGGAGGGAGTCCAGCTCCACGGGGGGGGGGGGGGGGGGGGCAAGAAGGCCAGGCCCGAGGTCTGCACTCATTGGCTCCCTGCCTTCAGGTATACAGGGCCTCACTCAGTCTCAGGCAAGGGCCTTCCAAGTCCTAAGCTAGATGTGAGACATCTCCTTGACAACCTGGTCCTCAGTTTCCCCACTGGGGAAGGATGTAATTTCCCTCAGATTCTCAAAATAGGGCATGGCCTTTCCAAAGGCAAAGACTTCCTGCTCTGGGATGAAGATTTTAGGTGTGTCCGCCCCCTGTCCCCAGCCTAGGATTCCTAGGATTTCCTTAAGAAAGGCCCTTGGATCACGCTCACTGCTTCTTGAGCGTTAAGTGGGACATAGAACATTCCTTCCTTTGACGTCCTCCACCATACCCTCTACCCTAAGCCTTGGGCCAGTCTTGTGACTCCTTGCCAAGTTGAGAGGCCCCAACTGGGCTGCACCCCCTTCCCTTTTTGCCCCCTTCTCATTTCTGCTAAATGTGCCCTTGATTCTCAGATATTCCCCACCCAATCCTTGGCCCATGGATAAGGCAAGGGGTGTTATAGGGGCCCAGTTATGGGGCCCACTGTCCACATACCCCGGAAACTCTGCCATCCCTGGGCCAGAGCCAAGAAATGGCCCCCACGCCTGCAGGGCTACCAGGTGCCCACAAGCTCCTAGAACTGTAATGCCAGATTTGTGGGACCCCAGTAGACCTCTAGGAGCCGAATCCGATGCAATTACACAAGAGTCTTTATTGCAGGCTCGAGCCTGGACTCTCAACCATTTCCAATGCAGCAGTCCTGAGTAGTGAGTCCCAACCCTTAGTTCAGTGAGGATTTATAGCTTTTGGGGGGATACTCTATGCATCACAACATCACACAGCAAATCATTTCATACCACGGGAAAATCAAACAACAATTCTTAACATTGATTAGCACATTCACTGGCGGGAACAAGTTGGCTAAGGGTAGTTGGTGAGTTCAAATGGTGGATACATTTGAACTGATTGGTTTAGGCCCGGAAGGGTTGCAAGAGTGTATATGCCAAACTGCAGGGTTGTCTAATCATGTTATCAATCACCAAAACTACTGGGAGGTCACCTGACATTTCAGGTATTTTTCCTGTCTCATGTTGATTGGTGGTTGCTAGGGAGTTGCTATGGGTCCTTACCTAGCGTAACTGAGTCAGGGGCACCTAGCACCGCAGATCCCTTTTGTTGAACAACTCAGCAAGATGGGTATGTGCCTAAGAGCCTTCTGTGGGTTTTTCCAAGGACAAGAGTCATGCCCCCTCCCTCTGGACAGGTCTTGAGGTAGAAGCTGGTTTCTCAAAAATGGAGTCACATCAGTTTCTCAGAACCTGGGATGGAGAGCCTAGCATCTCCAGACCTTTCCTCATGGGCCTCTTGGAAAGTCAGGGCATATAGGATGAGACTCAACCTAGTCACCCAGCTCTGCCGCCAACTAATGTGCCACAGGAGAATCTGTCTTCCCTTTGCTCAGACTTGGAGTCCTCGAGGTAATCATAGATACCACACTGAGGGTCACAGACTCAAGTCTTTAGGGAGGGAAGGGACTCAGGGCTACCTCATCCAGCTGTCTGCCACCCCCAGTTTCACAGATGGGGCTCTGGGACCTGCAGAGGGAAGAGTTTGCCCAAGATAACCTGGTGGCATCAGCCTGATGGCTTTCTCTGGTTCCCAGGGGACCACTCCCATTCCTGCTTCTAGGGCCATTCCAGCAGGGGAAGGGCCTGGGCCCCACTCTCTAGGCAAACTTAGAGCTGGCAGTGAAGTTCAGCACAGGGCTGGTTGCTGAGAAGGAGGCCAGTTTAAACCCCTCTCCAACCCTGCACTGTGCCCATAGTGCTCCTGCTGCCTCTGGCTCAGCCCTGCCTTGCTCTGCCCTGACCACCCCACCCAAGAAGGCCCTGCAAGTGGCTGAGGGTGAGGCAAGGCTAGGACCCCTGGGGCAGAGGAGCTGGTTGTCTGAGGAAGTGGGGGTGTCCTGCCCCTTTTACACACTTTAGAATTCCTTTGTTCTCATGCCTTCTCTTCCCCACAACCTGCTTACTTGACCTAAAAGTTGGAGTGATCCAAGGGCCAGAAGGAAGCCGACCAGGGGTCCTGGCAAGAAGGGAGCAGCCTAGGAGGCATTCATTAACAGTCCCTACAACTCTCTGCAGGGAGGAACAATCCCTGGAGGCTGGTAACCTTGGCAACAGGTGGAAAAGGGGAAGTGCTCTAGAGGTATTAGCATTTTATTACTTTTCCTTTCAAACCAGCCCCCATCTTTCTGATCTGACCCCATTATTTATTACTTGCACTGTCCTTTTGCCCCCACCAACAACACTTTCTGAACATGTGTCCTATGAAGGCAATGAAATTTGATTCCACGTGTACAGACCACTGATTACTTCAATTTTCCTCACCTCAATCACCTCTCCCGGTACCTTAGACCTCCCTGCTTCTTTATCATAAATATCCCTAAACCTTATGGAGAGGGAGATCTGAGACTTGATCTGTCTTCTGGCTTGGCTGCCTCCTAAATAAACCTTTTCTCTTTTGCAAAACTGGTCATTTTGAGATAGTAATTTGGGAAGACAGGGAGACATACTAAGTGTCAAAAGAAGCACCATAAACCACTGAAATGTGAAAGGCTCCCTCCAACAGTTGCAACTTTGAGGGCAATGTGCAAGCAAGGGTGTGAAATTGTGTAGCTCTACTCTGCCTCCATCTCTAGTCCAGCCTCTAGCAATCCTCCCTCTGCCAATACTAACACCCCATACCAACAGGTTGCTGTCTGTCTCTCTGGAGATAGCCTGCTTTACCCCAAAGGGGTCTCTCTCTTAAGATAAGCCCCCATTCTTCCTTGAATATGTATCTACTTCATAAATAAACCTCTGTCTCTGCCTTTGACTGGTGCATGGTAATATTCTTTTCTGTCATGTCTGCAAGAACCCTGCTGGCCCTGAGTCAAGTTCCCCCTTTCTCTGGAAACACTTCAGACCATTCTTCAGAGAAATATCTTCTCCTGTGACCGGTTCAGTGATTGGCATGCCATCTATGGGAGGCGGGTGGCCAGGACCATGCCTAATTCAGTAACTGACTATCATGAAGGGTCCAAAGAGTTCCCAGAGGGAACTCAGGGCAGCAAAGAATTTCAGCATGAGTCTGGCAAAGACAGAGACAAAGGTTTTTTAGAAAGTAGATACACATTTAAGGGAGAATGCCACCTGTCTCGAGAGAGAAGCCCCTCCTTGAGTTGGAGGTCCAACATTTGTAGAAGGGCCATAGTCAGGGACAGGACTGGAGGTGGAGACAGGGTGGAACTGCACAATAGTAAGCTCAGTTTTCCCTGAGTTTATGTATTTCCCTCATTTTACAAGGACATGAGCCAAGAGCCTGTCAAGATTTTAACACAGTGATTCCCACTGCTTGCCTGTCCCCAAGCCGGTCTCTTTTGTCTAAAGAAAACACAGAGACCAAGCTAGAATTCTCATAGGACCAAGCCCATGGGGAAAGGGCTGAGAAAGGAGTGCAGGTTTGGGGGTTGGGGAGGGAATACTGAGGAGATAGCTCTGGCTGTCTCCCTATTCATTCGTACCTACTCCCTTTCTTGCAGTTTTGGAGAGAATACAGGTATGGGGGGAAGGCTGCAAAAGGGGTGGGGGGAGGCTTCTTTTGGCCCCAGTGGTATTATTTCTGCCACCTTGAGGTTTTGTTCCCTGAACAGACATATAGAAAGAACAGCTCAAGGAGAGGGTACTTACCCTCTTACCCTCTTACCCTCTGCCTGGTTCCGACAGCTGGTGCCTCGGAGAGGACAGGCTGATCCTGCCTGCCTCCCATGTACCCTTTGTCACAGGGAGCGACATTAATGTGAGACCAAATAAAATCCAGTCATAGACATTAATAGAATATCTCAAAAAAGTATTTAATAAAAAGGCTAGCAAATACAGGGTCTTTAATGAAACTTTAATAAAATTTATGAGACAAGGAAACTGAAAGCACAATATTTTCTTAGGAACTTTTCTGTTTGGTGTTATTCTTTACAATATAGAAGCTTTTCCTAAGAATGCAGGGAGTATGAAATTTCTAAGGCTATCTTGCTGTTTTCTCCATTAAACCCCTTGTCTTAAAAAAATCTTGAATCTATATTAATCTTTGTAATTTTCTGAGTACCTGTATAACATATTTTTCTCAAGAATGCAGTGAGGTCGCTGTTTCCAAGAGCTCTTCAATCCTGAAATATAAGAAGTGTGTTTCCAGGCATTGAAACCCAAAGGCTCACCTAGACACAATGGAGTGAGCAGAATATATAAAAATCTCTCATGACAAATCTGAACTCTGCTTTTCCCAACCATGTGAAGTCTACTGGAATAAGATTCCAAGTAATTTGGCAGATCGAAGCAAAATATATACTTTGATATTCTTCTCAGGAGTAACCACTGATGGCATCTTAATTTTGGTAAAATAATGTAAATGTTAAGGTGAAATTTAGAAATAAGAAAGGAAAAGCTGATATGTGTGTAGCTACTAGGTGTTTTTCTTCCTTTTTTTATTTTTGTAAAGTAAAACAAAAGATAAACCAAAAGGTTCTAGCTTAAGTTAGGTAAAAGCAAAGAGGAGAAAAAAGAAGATAATATAGCTAATACTTCACTGCCACCTGTAATTTCCAAAACAACTAAGAGCATTTTTATTAAAATTAACTTTATTGACATTTATATTAAATTATATAGTCAATATTAAATAATTCAATCTATATTATGTTAAATTTACTTTGTTAAATTGTATTAATTTAAATAAAATTTAATGAGTTTTTAAATATAAATCATACTATAATTTAATATAAGTTAATAAACAATATCAATTAATAAAATAAATTTAAATCAAACCATAGTATTAATAAAAGAAATTTAAATAATACTACAATTAATTTAAATTAGGTTAATTTATATTAAATGATAATATAATTTATATTTTAAAATATATTAAATTTTGATTAAATTAATTTTAACAAAAATGTTCTGAATGGTTTTAGAAACTACAGGTGTCAGAGAAGTATGTGCCATTCAATCTGCTTTTTCTCTTCTCTGATTTCACCTACTTAAGCTGGAAACTTTTGATTCATCTTTTACCTTAATTTATCAAAAGGTTATAACTACTCCTATTTTAAAGCTTTTCATCTTTCAAAAACTGTTGTTAGCTTATTTGTCTCCCCAACTTGTTTTGATCAAATGTTTTATAAAATGTGTTTATAAGAATTATTGTAGAGCCCCCAATAGTATGTAGATAAGCAGTCCAGATATTTAATGATACATTCTTACTGATTAACTTTTCCATTGGCAATGGATCGTGTGATCCCACTTCGGGGTTGACTCATAAAAATACTCTTCCTTCTGGACATATTTATCATCTGGAAAACTGAATTAATGTGAAGTGACTTTCGTATAGAAATGGAAATAAGCAAAATGGATAGGGGTCATAGAATTTGGATTCAAAGCATCTTAGAATTTATCCACTAAGCTTCATGTTTAGGTCCTCCCCATTGGAATTTTCGCTTGGTAGTTGTACAATGTTATCTTGGATAAACTAAATATTCTCAACTTTTTGCAACATTATATTTGGTAAGTATCTGAGTAACATTAATTGTGTATAAATGCCACATTTTTTATGCATTCATCTACTAAGTTGTTTCCACAATTTAGCTAATGTGAATTTTGCTGCTATAAACATTGATGTGGCTGTGTCCTTGTAGTATGCAGTTTTTAAGTCCTTTGGGTATAGACCAAAAAGAGGGATAGCTAGGTCAAATGGTGGTTCTACTCCCAAATTTCCAAGGAATCTCCAAACTGCTTTCCATATTGGCTGCACCAATCTACAGTCCCACCGACAGTGTAGGAGTGTACATTTTTCCTGAAATCCTCACCAACACTTATTGTTGTTGTCTTCATAATAGCTGCCATTTTCAAAAATCGCTGACATTCTAACTGGAGTGAGGTGCAATCAAACCCCTATCTCTCACCATGTGGAGTGAGGTGCAATCAAACCCCTATCTCTCACCATGCACAAAACTCCACTCAAATGAATCAAGGACCTAGGAATAAAACCAGAGAGCTTGCATGTAACAGAAGAAAAAGTAGGCCCTAATTCCAATCATATGGGATTAGTCCCAAAATTCCTTAATAAGACTTCTATAGCACAAGAATTAAAATCAAGTATCAATAAATGAGATAGATTCAAACTAAAAAAGTTTCTTCTCCACAAAACAAACAATCTGGGAGGTGAATAGAGATCCTACATCTTGGGAGAAAATTTTTGCCCCATCACACATCAGATAGAGCACTAATCTCTAGGGTATAGAAAGAACTCACAAATCTAAATACACACACACACACACACACACACAAAAAAAAAAAATAAATAAATAAATAAATAAAATAAAATAAAACGGGCCACGGACCTGAACAGACACTTCTCCCAAGATGATATAAAATTAATCAACAAATATATGCAAATATGCTCATCATCACTAGCACTTAGAGAAGTGAAAATCAAAACTACACTAAGATTTGAAGTTCAATCTTAAAGGCTGAAAATGAGCATGTTTCACCTCTCTTTCTCCTTCTACCACCAAATCCTCATAGAAATTAGAAAAGGACATTTGAAATGCTCAGTGATCCAAAATAAGAATGAGAATTTCAAGGACTGAACACAAAAATAGATTATGAAAGAGTAGATCAAGTTGAAAAGACAAAAGCAAATATAGAACGTGCAAGAAAACAGTTCACTTGCAGAAGCTGAGAGGTAACAGGCTGCTTCATGCTTTCAGTATTACATACCAGGGATCACAGAGCACAGGACAACAATAAGATAGTTATCTGGGGTACCACACCGTGGGGTATATAGAGCAAAAACATGGGAAACCCTGCAGAATAAAAGGCATAAACTGAACATCCCTCTCTCAGAACCCAAACAAGGAACCACCAACAAGCAGGGAGGGATAGAGAAGAGCTGTGTAATGCACTTAAGAAGCCTGACTGAGTAGCTATACCAAGAAGTTGTACCATGCACACAAAACTACATATCATGTTCAAACACACAGGCTACAGCCACCAAAATTTACCATGCCCTAGACCACAATGAAAACGCCAGCCAATTCCGTAAAGGTGTTATCACACAGGCTGCAATTCCTTGTGCATCTAAAATTAGAAGAATTTTGACTCCTCAAAAAAAAATTCCATATACAATGAAATTAGGGCCATAGAAACAATTCCAAATAATTGTTAGATGAAAGCAAAAATCAAGATGGAATTAAATTAAAATACTATAATAGTCATCTGGTGAGTATGGCAGAAGCAACAGGGATTTAGATATATGTATTTGAAAAGAGATTGAAATCAAATGGCATATGCTTTTAACATAAAAACATAAGAAAATACCTGGATACTGGATAAAATAATGTAAATGTTAAGGCAAAATTTAGAAAAAACAAAGGAAAAGCTGATGTGTGTAGCTACTGGGTGTTTTGTCTTCCCATTTTTATCTTGGTAAATTAAGATAAAAGATAAACAAAAGTTTCTAGCTTAAGTTAGGCAAAATGAGAGAGCAGACAAAAGTAGAATATATAGCTAATATTTCTCTGACACCTGTAGTTTCTAAAACCACTAAGAGGATTTTTATTAAAATTAATTTTATTGATATTTTTATTATATTATATAGTTAATATTAAATGATTTAATCTATATTAAATGTTATTTAAATTGACTTTGTTAAATTGTATTAATTTAAATTTAAACTAGATAAGAGTTTGTTCCCCACATGGATTCTGTTTTATCATTCTCAGAGCAAAGAGTCTACTTATTTGTTTATGAACTATCTTAGTATGCCTGGGATGGTAAAATAATAAACAACAAATTTATTCCTCATAGTTCTGGGGACTGGAAAATGTAAGGTCATGGTACCAGCTTTCTTGATTCATAAATAACTTTCTGCTGTGTCCTCACTTGCTGAAAGGGGCAGATAAGCCCCCTTGGCTTATTTTGAAGTTCACTATCCCATTTTTAAAGACAGTAATCTCTGGCAATAGGCATGCACTGTATACAGGAATACAGGGCTCTGCCCTCATGACTTCATCGTCTCCCATAGGTCCCACTTCCTGATGCCATCACCTTGGAGGCTTAGAAATTCAACATATGAATTTGGGGGTTGGAGAAAAGGGACGCTACCCGGCTGGCCTAGGGCGCAGGGAGGCGTGTTTGTCGGCGGCGGATCATGCTGAAGGGAGTACGCTGCAGGCTAGCCTTGACGCTGTGGAGGACACGAGCGCCGCCATCCGCGGTCACTCGTAGGTGCCTCCGCGCGACAAGGTCGTTGTCCTTAGCAGATCGGAGCGAGAGGGCAAAAGAACCGTCCATTCAGGTACTGCTGGAATTCCTAGTGTGTCCTCTCTCCAAGAAGCCGCTCAGATATGAAGCCTCAACAAATGAATTGATTAATGAAGAATTGGGAATAGCCTATCCAATCATTGATGGGATTCCTAATATACCACAAGCAGCTAGGACGACACAGCAAAATAAGAAACAAGAAGAAACGGAGCAACACTAACTCATAATTTTTTAAAAACAATTAAATTTTCTTAATACTATATACCTTCTCAGACAAGGTGGTGGGTAGTAAGTGGGAAAGAAGAATGTCTCTGCCAACGTTGACTGTTCTGATTCCACTCATCTCTTTAGCAGGATTGTTCTACTCTGCCTCTGTGGAAGAAAACTTCCCACAGGGCTGTACCAGTACTGCTAGCCTTTGCTTTTATAGTTTGCTCTTGCCGATTACCATACCAGTGTATGTGTTTTTTCACCTTTGGACTTGGATGGGTATTAAACTATTTAGACATAATTAGTGCAACCATAGCCTAGATGATAAACATATTGATGATAGGTATATATCTCTGAAAGCTCAATTAGATGCAAGTACTGGAGACCCATTTAGCTTGCAGGAAAGTTGCTTTGCCTTGCTTCTCTTGGGCTTAGGACTGTGGGAGGTATAAGCTGCATAAGCTTCTTGGTACTTTTGTTCTGCCCTTGTTTTTTGAAGATTCTGACTTATAACTGCTGAATCAGAAGAAACATTTCAACAACATTTCTTTTTTTTAATTTATTTATTTTTTAGTAATTTTAATATTTATTTTTTACTTATCGGCGGACACAACATCTTTGTTTGTATGTGGTGCTGAGGATGGAACCCGGGCCGCACGCATGCCAGGCGAGCGCGCTACCGCTTGAGCCACATCCCCAGCCCCAACATTTCTTGATGGAGATTAACACCCCTATTAATCTGAAGCCATTTCTTAGCTTATTAATGTAAAAATTCAATCATTTGGAATTTTATTTGTTTAACTTCAGCATCAGTTGGTAAAGCCACAGCCATGTTAGAGATGACTCAGTTAATCCCAAAGAAGTTTTGGAAGAGTTTTTAGAGAAATGCATTTGAACTAGTGTGATATAAAACTGTATAATAAAATGGAAATTTCATGTACTTAAAAAAATTCTGAGTTCATAAAATTACCTTAATCTCTTTGGTTTCAAATATAATAAGAAGTTGACATAAAAAAAAGAATTTGGGGGTTGGGAGTAGGGATACAAATATTCAGACCATAGTAAGAATTTTTGTTTAAGAAACTGGGTGGGGGCCTGGGGCTGTAGCTCAGTGGTAGAGCGCTTGCCTCACATGTGTGAGGCACTGGATTTGATCCTCAGCACCACATAAAAAATAAATTCGTAAACAAAAATATTGTGTCCATCTACAACTAAAAAAAAAAGAAAGAGGGGCTGGGGATGTGGCTCAAGCAGTAGCGTGCTCGCCTAGCATGCGCGGCCCTGGGTTGGATCCTCAGCACCACATACAAATAAAGATGTTGTGTCTGCCGGAAAAAAACTATAAAATAAATATTAAAAAATTCTCTCTCTCTCTCTCTCTCTCTCTCTGAGTTGGTCCCTGTTCTTTAAAAAAAGAAAGAAAGAAACTGGGTGGGATTTGGAGGCGGTATATCCCATATGTAATGAATTCTTAGTAAGTTTCAAACAAAATCAGGTAGTCTGACAACTTCTGAATATCAAAGAAAACTATCCATTTCTAGAACTTCAATTGCCAGGCTCCTCTGTGTTTGCAAAGTATCTTTACAGTTAATCTGTCATTACTCACGTATGATAATAATTGAGAAATGCTATAAGACTCACTTGGCTTGAAATACCTTGGCCAATAACCTGGGTTTCCTCCCACCCTATTTGGTATAAATTGCCTAGTTATAGCCTCTGTCAAAGGGTAATTTAAGTTATCTGGCAGGGGAGAAATGTCTCTCTTTGATGATTTGCAGCTGTTGAAGATTTCTAGTAACTAGCTTGACATAGAAATTTGGGGATGTTTCTTAAGAAATATCAGCCTAGAGGGCTGGGGTTGTGGCTCAGTGATAGAGCGCTCACCTAGCATGCAGAAGGCACTGGGTTACATCTTCAGCACCACATAAATGTAAAATGAAGATATTGTGTCCACCTAAAACTAAGAAATAAACATTTTTTAAAAAAGAAATATCAGCTTAGGGTTTAATTCTGCTAATTCTGGGTATTCTTAGATGACCCCCAAAGCTCAAGTGTTGAAGAGTTGGTCCCCAATGCAGCAGTGTTCAAAGATGGGGGTCTTTGAGAACTGATTAAATCACGAGGGCTCTGACTTCATCAATGCATTCGTTCATTTATGGTTCAGAGTTTACTGGGTTTTGAGTGAGAGGCTTTGTTATAAAAGCAAACTCTCCTTTGCTTCCTAGGCACCTCGAGGTCAATAGCTTTGGTCTACCACATGCTCCCGCAGTGATGTTCTGCCTCACTATAGGCCTAGAAGCAACAGAATCAGCTAATCATGGAATGAAACCTCTGAAACTATAACCCAAATAAAAATCTTTTCTCCTTACTAGTTGCATATCTCAAGTATTTTGTCACAGTGACACAAAGCTGATCAACAAACTGAATTCCTATCTTTTCCTTGGACATATTGCCACAAATCAGTTTGGATAATCACTTTGGCAGACACTGAGACTGACTGGGGCAGAATAGGTGTTCAATAAAATTTATTGCATATTCAGTTGAATGAATAGAAGCTTTACTGCATCAGTTCCAGCTGTGATTTGCATAGAACAGGGACCAACTCTAGTTATACAAAGCAAATAGAGAAATTCCTGGAAGGGTATCAGGAGTTCATAGAATTAAGGCAGTTATCTGGTGTGTGGCAAATTGCAGAATCAAGGCAGTTCCAGGGAGCTGGCACAAATCCACAGGTTCATGAATAGTCTGGCTCTAGATTTGCCATTAGCCCTACCTCCAGCATCCCTTCTGATCCAAGATTCAAATTCCTGGGAGTTTAATGGTCTAAATTACCTGTTTGAAATAATTAACCCAAAGGAGATAAAAGAAGGGTCTTCAACTCCCAAGATGGGAGGCTGCAATGGAAGACACATACTAAGAATTGTTCCAATAAAGCCTTCACACAATAAGAAAAATTTTAAAAAAGAATATGGTGGTAACGGAAGAGGGGAATTAGATATTGCACTGTGAAGAAAGACAAATGTCATTCACATTGATACTAAAAGAGAGATGGGCTGGGTGGGGGGCGGTTACTGGTAAAGGAGGAAATACAAGGGTGTAGTTTCAGAAGAAGGAGAAAGTGACCATCACAGTCCTCATGTAGCCGCCAGATAGCTATAAGAACCTGGACAATGGGGAACAGAAAATAGGTATTTCATGGAGTTCCCAGGCTAACATAGGAGCTGAACAAATATTTGTTCATTGAATTCACAACAAAATGGAAACCTAAAACATGCTATTTAGATACAAGGAACTGAGTTTCCTTCTGTTAGCTCAGTGAGGAATGTGTCCCCATAGACAGTGACTCATCCTTAGAACCAGTTGAGACTTCTCATTTACTCTTAGGCCCTCATCACGCTGTGCTGGGTTATCTTTTGCCTTCTGTGTCAGAAGTATGGGGTCTCCATGAAGTTAGCCTTGGGCTTTCCCAGACTTCAGCTACATTGGAGTGACTGCTTTCATGCTCCCAGGAGACATGCTTCTCTTTCTGGATTTTCAGATAAAGAATCAGCCCTTAACCAGGTGAAAAGAATCAGCCCTTAACCAGGTGAATGAGAAGTAATACTCCATTTATGTATATTGTGTCAAAATGCATCCTACTGTCATGTAGAATAGAACAAATAAAAAAAAAGAATCAGCCCTTAATTCCTGGCAATTATGTATCTCTTTTTCTATAAGAATCTCTTTTCTAGCCAATCGCAGTGGTGCACGCCAGTAATCCCAGTGGCTCAGGAGTCTGAGACAGGAGGATCGTGAGTTCAAAGCCAGCCTCAGCAATGGCGAGGTGCTAAGCAACTCGTGAGACCCTGTCTCTAAAGAAAATACAAAAAAGGGCTGGGGTGTAACTCAGTGGTCAAGTGCCCCTGAGTTCAATCCACAGCAGCCCCCACAAAAAAGAATCTTCTCTGCTGCACGCTGCCCAGTCGTCTGGCCCAGCTGACGGTGACCTGTGGACCCTCTGACAGAAGACTCACCTGGCCCTCAAATGCACCATGTCTGGTTCCTCCAGCATTGACACTATGAAGAAGGTGGTTCAGCAGCTCTGGCTGGAGGCCAGACTCAACCACGTGAAGGTTTCCCAGGCAGTTGCAGACTTGAAAAAATTTTGTCTGCAGAATGCTCACCATGATCCCCTACTGACTGGAGTATCTTCATGTTCAAGTTCCTTCAGACCCCAGAAAGTCCATTCCTTTTTGTAGTCATCTTTCTGAGGTTTCCCAAACCCACTGCTCAAGAACCAGTGAATATTCAAGAGAGCTTAATTTGAAGCCTGTACAAAAAATTTCCCTATAACACATGTACCATAATATAATCTTCTACTTTTGTCAATCCTTAACATCTACCTCTCTGAATTTTCATGAATTTCTATTTCACAAGGGTAATTATTTTATATACACTGGCAGCAACATACAATAAAATATTTATTTATTTATTTTTTGGTACCAGGGATTGAACTCAAGGGCATTCAATCACTGAGCCACATCCCCAGCCCTATTTTGTGTTTTATTTAGAGACAGGATCTCACTGAGTTGTTTAGTGCCTTGCTTTTGCTGAGGCTGGCTTTGAACTCTCGATTCTCCTGTCTCAGTCTCTCTGGCTGCTAGGATTACAGGCACGTGCCACTGTACCTGGCTCAAAATACTTCGTATTAAAAAAAAAAATTCTTCCTCTTGCAGAGAAGCCACATAACCCAGATATTGAATCCTGGTGTACTATAAATCTGGATTTCAATCTTAGGTCTTTCCCTTATTTGCTGGTTGTCTCATCTTGTTTAATATGACCAGAGCCAGTTCATTACTCTGTGAAACTCCTGTCCTACAGGAATTTTGAGTGAAAATATACTTAAAGTTCCAGACACATAAAATACTGTATTTCTCAGGATACCCAGCCATCAGGTCGTGTCCAAAAGATAGACCTATTAAAAATAATGCTCAAGGGCTGGGGATGTACCTCAGTGATAAATCGGTTGCTTGCATGAGGCCCTGGGTTCTATTCCCAGCATTGAAGACAAAAGAAAAGTTCAAGATACCACCTCCCCTCACCCAAAAAGAATATGTTAGACAGGTGTGGTGGCATCTGTGATCCCAGTGGCTTTGGAGGATGAGGCAGGAGAATTGCAGGTTCAAAGCCAGCCTTAGCAACTTAGTGAGGCCCTAAGAAACTCAGGGAGACTCTGTCTCTAAATAAAATACAAAAACATGCTGGGGATTTTGCTCAGTGGCTAAGCACCCCTGGGTTCAATTCCCAGTACCAAAAATAAGAATATGTTAGCTGGGACATGAGACTGATCAAATTATGTGCATGCAAGAATATGGTATAATGAATCCCAGTATTATGTATAATTTTACTAATAAAAATAAATAAATAGATTCCAATTTTTTACTTGGGGAAAAAAAGCAATGTATTAGCTTATCAACAACCCCAGAGTAAATCTGTAAATCTGACGGCTGGCATCATAAGTGTATCTGGTGGGTACAAATAATCATTTTCTAGAAACCCATTATTTTGTCATACAGCAACATTTCATTAGGTACTATCAGAGCTTGAATAAAATTTCCCAGTAAAATCTCTCCATTCTGGTCCAACGGTGTTATTCAGTGGTGGAGCAATTGCCTAGCTCACGTGAGGCTCTGGGTTTGATCCACAGCACAGGGATCTCCCAAATCCTTTAAAGAAACAAGTGGTTCGGTACACAAAGATGTTTGTTAAATCGAAGGAAGGTCACCACAGTGTAAAAGTAAAGTGTAAAGCTTGAAATTACTACAGATAATTAAATGAATTATAATAATTTTGTTATAGATTTGTATGTAGCCGTTAAGAGATCCTGCAGAAATATATTTACTCACAAGTGGCTTTCTGAGGTAATAGCATGCAGTCAGAGTGGTCTGTCAGAGATTCCACCACGGGTATGGTCGGGCCAAAAGCACAGAAGGCAATGGTGCAGCCCATCAACCTCTTCTTCAGATGCTTGCAAAATAGGTGCCAATTTCAGGGGTGGTTCTATGAGCAAATGAATATAATGATAAGGGCTGTATCATTGGTTATGATGAGTACATGAGCTTTGTATCAGATGATGCAGAACGGATTTATTTTAAAACAGTCAAGAAAACAACTGGGTTGGATCATGCTAAAAGAAGATAATATTAGGCTGGGTACAGTGGTGCCTGCCTGTAATCCCTGCAGCTTGGGAGGCTAAGACAGGAGGATCTCAGATTCAAAGCCAGCCTCAGTAAAAGCAAGGTGCTAAGCAACTCAGTGAGACCCTGTCTCTAAAATAAAATACCAAATAGGTCTGGGGATGTGGCTCAGTGGTCAAGTGTCATGAGTTCAATCTCCAGTACCCCCCCCCCCAAAAAAAAGAGATAATATTATTCTGTCACAAAGTGTCTCCAACTAGAAATGATAACTGAAAGGCTGGGACTGTAGCTCAGTGGTAGAGCACCTGCCTCACACATGTGAGGCACTGGGTTTGACCCTCAGTACCACATAAAAATATATAAAGATATTGTGTCCAACTACAACTAAATATATATATGGGGGAAACATTTTTTTCATATTGTTTTTGTTACCTTTTTGTTATTATCAGATGACAATGCTGTGGGGTTGATTTTATTTTAAAAAGTTCTGGGCCAGGACAGTGGCACATTCCTAAACTCAGGAGGCTGAGACAAGACCTTTATCACAAGTCGAAAGCTAGCCTTAGAAACTTAGCAAGACCCTGTCTTAATAAAAAGTAAAAAGAGTCTGGGATGTAGCTCAGTGATGCGTCCCTTGCCTAGGATACAATAGGTCTGGGGTTCAATCCCCAGTACCACACACATATACAAATAAAGGCTGGGGATATAGCTCAGGAATAGAGTGCTTACTTAGCATGTGCGAGGCCCTGGTTTGATCTCTAGCACTGCACTCGCGCGCATGCATACACACACACATACACACACGTTTATATTTAGTTACACAGAAAGGAATTCTATATAAATAAATTATAAAATTATATTGGGGAGGTGGCTGGGGTTGTGGCTAAGTGGTAGAGGGTACACCCGCCTTGCATGTGTGAGGCACTGGGTTTGATCCTCAGCATCACATTAAAAAAAAAGGGTATTATGTCCATCTACAACAACAAAAAAAATTTTAAAAATTAAATAACATTATATGTAATCCTTTTTCTTCGCAGTATTGGAGATTGAACTCAGGAGTGCTCTATCAGTGAACTACATCCCCAGCCCTTTTTGTTTTGAGACTGGGTCTCAATCAATTCCTGAGCCTGGCCTGGAACTTGGGATCCTCCTGCCTCAGCCTCTTGAGTCCCTGGGATTACAGTTGTGTATTACCATGCCCAGCTGTGATCCCGGTTTTATCATGTATATGTATGATTTTTTAATATAATTTAATCTTTTTAAAAAAATATTTATTTTTTTAGTTGTATTCGGACTCAATATCTTTATTTATTTTTATGTGGTGCTGATGATCGAACCCAGGGCCTTCCACATGGTGGGCGAACGTTCTACCACTGAGCCATAACCCCAGCCCTAATGTAATTTAATCTTTAAAATTTTTTTTTTTTTAGTTGTAGGTGGACATATTTATTTGTTTGGGTACTGGGGAATTGAACTCAGGGGCATTCAACTACAGAGCCACATCACCAGCCTTTTTTGTATTTTGTTTAGAGACAGGGTCTCATTGAGTTGCTTAGCGCCTCGTTTTTTGCTGAGACTGGCTTTGAAATGGTGATCCTCCTCCCTCAGCCTCTTGAGCCTCTGGGATTACAGGCATGCACCATTGTGCTCATTTATTTATTTTATTTTAATGTAGTGCTGAGAGTCAAACCCAGTGCCTCACACATGGCAGGCAAGTGCTCAACCAGTGAGCTACAACTTCAGCCCCAAATGTATGATATTTAAGGGGATATATAATAAATATTATCAGTGCTTATCTAATTCTCCCACAATTATATGTACATAAATTAGGGGGAAATGATCATTGCATCCTTTTTGCCTTGATATTAGCCTCTTCAAGGACCCCATTTTTTGGTACAGGGGATTGAAATAGGGGCTTTCACATACTAGGCAAGTGCTCTACTAATGAGCACCATACCCAGCCAATCCCCCTGTTTTTAGACAGGGTCCCCCTGAGTTGCCCAAGCTGGCATCAAATTTGCCATCTTCCTGCCTCAGCCTCTTGAGTAGTGGGGATGAGAAGACATGTCCTGCAATGATTAGCTGAGACTAGATTTTTCAAAAAAATTTTTTCTCAAGGATATCTCTTAAGAAGATATAGGAACAAAACTGTGTCCAGAAAAACAATTGAAAATGTATATTGAAGGCAGACTTGAAAAGAATTTTTTTTTCATACACATACAAAAATGAGGAGGCATGAAAGAGAAACCAATGGGGCTGGGGATGTGGCTCAAGCGGTAGCGCGCTCGCCTGACATGCGTGCGGCCTGGGTTCGATCCTCAGCACCACATACCAACAAAGATGTTGTGTCCATCGAGAACTAAAAAATAAATATTAAAAATTCTCTCTCTCTCTCTCCTCTCTCACTCTCTCTTTAAAAAAAAAAAGAAAGAGAAACCAATGTACCTGATTGGTTTTACATTTTTCTTTTCTTTTTTTTAAAGCAATATAACAGTCTCCCCTCACTGACTTCTTTGCAGAGTCTGGAGCCTTTTCCTTTGTTCTCACTCACTGAGGGGTGAGATACATACCTCACCAGCTCACAGCAATTATCCTGATAGCTTTAGGATCGAGTTTTCTGGATATCTCAAAATTGAGCAAAGGGCATATGATAATGAATACTAATATGTTCCTGGAAAGATATCCTTCTGTGATAAACTAATAGTCTCCTGATTTAAAAATGTTTTCTTGGCCAGGTATGATGGGTGGTACAGGCCTGTAATCCCAGCAACGAAGACTGAGGCAGGGGGATGACAAGTTGGAGGCACCTTAGCAAGACCCAGACTCAAAATGAAAAATAAAAAGGGCTGGGGATGTAGTTCAGTGGTAGAGCACCGCTGGGGTTTAATCCTCAGTAACACACACAAACACACACAATTTTCTGAACATTTACCTGGCATGACTAATCTGTAATAAGTGGATAAAATTCCTTTAACTATCTTTGTAAATATCCTAGGTTTGGGAAAGAGAGGAGAGGGTCTTTCTTTAAAAGCCTCCAAAGTCTCGGGTTGAGGACATGACTCAGTTGGTAGAGTGCTTCCCTCCCATGTACCAGGCCCTGGGTTTAATCCCCAGCACCACACACACAAAAAAAAGAGGCCAAAGTCTAGCTGGGGGAGATGGAAATATAAATAAAAAGTGTAAAATAACAAGAGAAAGATCATAATAGGTTTACTCACAAACTGACATGTTTTAGGGATGCATGGAAATTTGTCACCATCCAAGAGACAGGGGAGCATTCCAGAAGAAAAAAATTGTGTGTCACAACTTGAACTCACTGGGCAGGAAGATCAGTTCCTGGCCTTGAAAAAACGGAGACCAGACCTTGTACAGAAAGTACCTCAAAGTACCACTGTCAGCTACAGCTAGTGAACATCTCCACAGGTTACCATAGTGAATGCTTGTCCAAGAAGCAAGATCAGGGACTCAAACAAGAGACATTTGTCCAAAGTTATCAGAGATCTCTAATACTTTTGTGTTTAAGCCTTAAACAACAAGGGAACTGAAATCCTGTTTCAGCCAAAAGCCTCACTTTCCTCACAACACTGCAAGTGTTGCCTTTTGCTGAACCGATTACTCAACCTGTCGAGAGCTAATAATTTATGCCGCCCGGATCTCGGCGAGAGAAAAGAGAACCAATAATGGTAGGCAAAGCAGAGGCCTAGTGGGTCCCGCTGCGGTCTCCAATTTCTTCTGAGTTTCACATTTTCTTTAGATGATCATCAATCTAAATGGTCCTCATACCTACTCCTTGTGTTCGCCCTTTCCCTCCTTCTCTCGCTCTACCAGTGTCTCCAGTTTTCAGGAACCAGAGTTAGTAGCTGACCAGGTCCTCCCGAGGCCAGCCTTTCCCCCCGACGCACCAGCCGCAGCCGCAGCCCCGCCTTCCCCAGCCCCCGCGGTCTCAGCCGCAGGAGCTGAGCGGAGGGGCGGGGCGGCTTCGGGCGGGGCGGCGGCGCAGGCGCAGTGGCACTGGGCTCGCCGCGCTGAACTGCAGCTATGGAGCAGGCACCGCTGGACCCCAAGAGGCAGCTCAAGCCTGCGCCCCTGGAGCCGCTGGGTCGTCCCGACGCTGGGCTGGAGGCTGTGGCCGGTGAGGAAGCCGAAAGGGCCCGGGAAGAAGGCTCCGAAGCTGACACGGTGAGGAGAAGGGGCGGCGGAGGCCTCGAGGCCTGTGTCCGGGCCTAGTGGGCTAGACTGGGCTGTGCGGGTGGGCTCGGCCTGGGAGGCCCCGAGGTCGCGGGGAACGGCTGGGCAGCAGAGGCCGCAGGTGCAGCACTGGGTGTGTGTGAGGGGGAGGCTCTTCGTGGAAAGCAGGGGCTGTGGGTGGGGAGCGAACGTCGAGAGCACGGCGACCGACGGGAGGGCTTCGGAGGCGCGGGCTGTGGGGCTGTGGGTGCGGGGACCAGTCCTGCGGGCGAGGCTGGAGGAGCGGCAGCTTTCAGTGGTCGCTACACCTGATGTCTGGTCCAGAAAGTGCAGCGCTGATTTTCATGCAGTCTGACAAGGGTTTTGCTGGGAAGATGGCTATTTAATGGGGGCACTGTGAGCGATGGACAGCGGTATTCGAGAAGGAAGGGAACGCCAAACTAGGGTGAGCAGCAAGTCGGAGCAATAAAGAGGGGTTGGCTGGGTGCAAACTGAAGAAAGTGCAAGGTTCTAGGGAAGGTGCAGGTGAAATATTTTTTGAACTACTTGTTTGGCTCTAATTTCTTTACTTGGGGTAAGTTGTCATTTTCTATTGGAGACTTATCTGAATCCCTTTGGATAATTAGTGATTTTCACTTGTGTGAAAATGTAACATCTTATATTTGTAAGTGATTTCATTCCAAAGTGTCTATACTTGTAATGCAAGGTTTGTAGACCACGTTAAATAGAAGGACTTAAGCAATTCAGTACAGTGCTTCATGTTAGACCTTCCTGCCCAGTCTCCTTCAGTGTGCACGGCTCATCCAGTCATTTTGTTTCTTCGCACCCCCTCACCCCAACAGGTGTTAGTGCTAATATGAAACTGCCTGTTCTTAAGATTAATGGATAAGGAAAAGTCAAAAGTTGTTTGCTAAATGTAACTAGGAAGACTCTTAACTTCAAGTTTAGAGATCAGGTAATTAGAGTCTTAAGTACAGGAGTTGAAGATTTTGCCTGCTTAAGAAAATAACAAGCCATAGTAGCATGAAGACTTTTTTTCAATGTACTTTTAAGTTATAAAAATTAATTTTTTAAAGAACAGTTTTAGGTTCACAACAAAGTGGAAAGGGAGATGCAGAGATTTCCCAGTACTCCCTGTCCTCACATATAGTCTGGTGCATTGTGAACACCTTCCATCAGAGGGTACACGTTAACATTGATCATCATCACCCAGTCCATGTTTTCAACAGTGTTCACTGTTCATGCTGAGCATTCTATGGGTTTCAAAAAATGTCATGATGACACGTATCCACCATTATAGTATCATACAAACTATTTTCACTGTCGTGAACAGTTTTTCTATCCTACCTGGTCTTTCCTTTCTCCCCACCCTATTCCTGTTCGGTGACAACCATTTATTTATTCATTTTTTTTTTACTGTTTCTATAATTTTTGCCTTTTCTAGAATGCCCTGTCTTTGTAATCATACAGTACGTAGTCTCTCTGAGACTTCTTTCATACAGTAGTATGAAAGACTGGCTTCTTTCATACAATAGTTTGCTTTTAAGGTTCCTTCATGTCTTTTCATTGTTTGATAGCTCATTTCTTTTTAGCTCCAAATAATATTCTGTTGTTCAGATATACCACAGTTTATCCGTCTGTTTATTGAAGGATATCTTGGGACCTTCCAAGTTTGGGCATTTATGAATGAAGCTACTATAAGTACGTACATGTGCAGGTTTTGGTGTGGCATTTTCAACTCTGTTGGGTAAATAAATACCTAGGTGTACCATTGCTGGATCATAGGTAAGAATGTAGCCAGGTGCTCATGCCTCTAGTCCCAGCTACTTGGGAGGTTGAGGCAGGAGGATCCTAAGTTGAGACCAACTCAGCAACTTAGTGAGACCCTGTCTCAAAATGAAACATAATGGCTGGGATTGTAGCTCAGTGGTAGAGCACTTGTCTAGCATGTGTGAGGCACATGGTTTGATTCTCAGCATTGCATATAAATAAATAAAATAAAGGTCCATGAGCAAGTTAAAAAATATGTACATATATATAAAACAAAAACAGTTTAAAAAAATAAAATATAAAAAAGGTTGGGAATGTAACTCAGTGGTAAAGTGCCTCTGGGTTCAGTCCTCAGCAGGCCATCCCCCCCAACAAAAAGATAAGAATTTTTTTATAAGAAAAAAATTATAAAAATTTTTTTATAAGAAAAAAAGTGCCTGTACCAATTTGTTCTCCCACCAGCAATTAATGAGAGTTCTTCTTGCTACACATCCTTGTTAGCATTTGATATTGTCCGTGTTCTAGATTTAGAACATTTTAATGTGTATATAGTAGTACCTCTTTGTTTTTTTAAATATTTATTTCTTTTAGTTGTACACAATGCCTTTACTTTTATTTATTTATTTTATGTGGTGCTGAGAATCAAACCCAGGAACTTGCATGCACCAGGTGAGCAGGAGCACTCTACCGCTGAGCCATAACCCCAGCCCCTTACTTCTTTGTTTTAATTTGCATTTCTCATGACAGATGATGTCCAGCATCTTTTCAAATGCTTATTTGCCATCTGTATGACTTATTTGGTGAGATGTCTATTAAGATTGTTTATCCTTTTAGTTTTTGGTGATGAAACCCAGAATGAAGTGTGCCCTTCGTTTTAATTACGTTGTTTTATTATGGTTGAATTGGTTTTTGTTTGTTTTGTTTTTAATGTTTTTGTGTATATGGTACTGGGGATTGAACCAAGGGCCTTGAGCATTCTAGGCAGGCTCTCTACCATGAGCTACATCCCCAACCCTTCTTATTGAGTTTTGTTTTGTTTGAGAGAGAGAGAGAGAGAGAGAGAGAGAGAGAGAGGGAGGGGGAGAGGGAGAGAATTTCAGTATTTATTTTTCAGTTTTCGGCGGACACAACATCTTTGTTTGTATGTGGTGCTGAGGGTCGAACCCGGGCTGCACGCATGCCAGGCGAGCACGCTACCACTTGAGCCACATCCTCAGCTCAATTGAGTTTTTTTTTTTTTTTTTTTTAAAGAGAGAGTGAGAGAGAGAGAGAGAGAGAGAATTTTTAATATTTATTTTTTAGTTCTTGGCGGACACAACATCTTTGTTGGTATGTGGTGCTGAGGATCGAACCCGGGCCGCAGGCATGCAAGGCGAGCGCGCCACCGCTTGAGCCAAATCCCCAGCCCTCAATTGAGTTTTAATATTAAGTTTACATTTTATCTTCTCCTAAGATAAAATAATAATTTTAGAATTATTTGTGGAGTAGTCAGGATCTCATTTAAATATGAGAAAAGTGTGTGTATTCTGTAATGCTTAAATAATTAGTAGTAGTTTTTAAATAATTTTTGTGCAGGTTCTCACCTGTGACTTAATTTTTCTATTTTTGTTCAATCATTTTTATTGTGAAGTATATTAGTAATGCAAACCATCTTTCACAAAACAATTCTTTTGAAGTCCCCACATGCTCTCCTGGATTACCATCATAGAGGTAACCAGTATTCTGAATCTTGTATTAATAATTCTTTTGCTTTCCTTATAATGGTACCATATTTTTCTCTAAACAGTGCATTGTTTAGTTTTACCAGATTTTAAATTTTACATAAACAGAACATTTTTTTCCAATGGCATCCTTTCTTTGAGGATTCCTCTAAAATGTGGCTTACTTTGTTTATGTTTGTGGCTCTGTAGTATGCCATTTTATAGGTGTTCCACAGTTAATTTATCTCTTCTTATGGACATTGAAATAATGAAATTTTTGGTATTTTAAAAAGTTAGTACTACCATGAACTTCCTCCTATATATCGTTTATTGTATTATATCCAAAAGTCTAGTATAAATTTAGGAGTGGAATTGTAGGATTGATTGATTGTAGGGTAAGATGCTCAACCCTAGCAGGTAGTACCAGATTGTTTTCCAAAGTGCTTGTACAGTTTATACTCCCGTTAGTAGTGCCTGATATCTTTACCAGTGCTTAGTATTTTGAGACTGGAGATTGAACCAAGGGCCTTGAGCATTCTAGACAGGTTCTCTACCACTTGGCTACATCCCCAACCCTTCTTATTATATTGAGTTTTAATATTAAGTTTACATTGTATCTTCTCCTGAGATAAAATAATAATTTTAGAATTATTTGTGGGGTAGTCAGGATCTCATTTAAATATGAGAAAAACTATAAAATAGTTTTTCAATCTTGTGGTTATTTCTCTCTTTCTGTCTCTGCCTCTATTTTTATGATGCTGGGGGATCAAACCCCCTCATTTAGCCCTATGCCTCTTGCTGTATCATGGACACTTAAATTTTGATTATGACAAATTTTTATTAATCATTTTATAAGAAGTTGTCAATATTTAACATAAAATCATAGTATAGAACATAAAGACTATCTGGGTTAACTAAGAAGTGATTATTGGGCTGGGGCTGTGGGACAGTGGGTCAGTGGTAGAGCACTTGCCTAGCATGTATAAGGCACTGTGTTCGATTCTCAATACCACATATAAATAAATAAATAAAGTCCATTGACAACTAAGAAAATATTAAAAAAAAAAGAAGTGATTATGTCACCAGAGAAGGGGTCTGAGGAGGTCCTCAAGAAGGGAGAAGGGGGACCCCAACTCACTCACTCCTGACAGATGATGATAATGATGATTTTGGTACCAGGGATTGAACTCAGGGGCACTTAACTATTGAGCCCCATTGCCAGCCTTTTTTGTATTTTATTTAGAAACAGGATCTCACTGAGTTGCTTAGGGCTTTGCTAAGTTGCTGAGACTGGTTTTGAACTCACAATCTGCCTGCTTTAGCCTCTGAGTGGCTGGGATAACGGGTGTACACTTCTGCTCCTGGCCCCTTTCAGATTCTTGACTTATACTATAGAAAGGAATTTCAGGTTGCATCAAACGAGGCACAAACTATGAAGATGCGAATTTGGTGTCAACATACCTTATATATAATCAGAGATATGATAAATTATGATATAATGTTGTATTAAGAAGTGTAACACAAAAATAAATAAATAAATAAAATTTTTAAAAAAGAGGCACAAACTTTTTTTAAAATAACTTTATTTTCTTTATTTATTTTTATGTGGTGCTGAGGATTGAACCCAGTGCCTCTTGTTTTAGGCAAGCTCCGTAATGTGGAGCTACAATCCTGGTCCCAAAGGAGGCACAAACTTTTAAAGAAAAAAAAAAATGAAGATTTGTTTAAGAAAGCAAAGAAATTACTTAGGAAAGCAAGCAAAGGGAGAAAGAGTATAGGTAATTTAGAGTGAGATGCACATTTGGGGTCCTGGGCTCTCCCTAAATAGTGAACATGGGAAATTCATGTGTATGTGTGACATTATCCTTGTGAGCTCAGATCTCTTAATCATAGAGCACAGGTGGGCCATGGTGGTCTGGTTCTTTTAGGATCTCCAGATTGTTGTCATCCAGTCAATTATCTATTAATGTTTGGAAATACTCTGATGACAAGTCTCTAACAGTATTTTTCCTAGGCTTCATTTAATCTAAAGAAAGGAAGTTCATGGTAGTAGTAACTTTTTAAAATACCAACAATGTAGTTGTCATTAATCATGTGTACTCACAAAAATCTAAAATTCAAGGGCTTTTTAAGAATTTAGGCCTGGTAGAAAACAGACTTGAGGAAAGTTGAGGGTGTTTGTGGAACTTTGTAGATTTAAAGTTAGTTTCTTTTCCTTTCCCTGTTAATTTGCTTTCTACCTATTCTATTTCTTCTCTCTTCCTCAATCCTAGGACTGAGGATGTAGCTCAGTGGTAGAGAATGAGTTGGCAGACACACACACACATAAGACAGGTGTATTGGCATACAGCCTGTAATTCCAACTCTTTGGGATTCTGAGATGGGAAAATCTAAAGTTCAAGACCAGCCTGGGTAACTGAGACCTGTCTCAAATAAAAAACACAAAGGGCTCGGGGTGTACCTCAGTGGCGTAGCATCCCTGGGTTCAATCCCCCATACCACAAAACAAAACCCCCTGAGAACAAAAAGTGATATAAACCAATGTATATCTGAATCTAAACACCACATGGTACCTCATGAATATGTACAAATAGTATGTGTAAATAAAAATTAATACACTAAAAATAAATAACTTAGCCGGACACTGTAGTGACGGCCCAGCAGCTCCGGAGGCTGAGACAGAAGGATTGCGAGTTCAGAGCCAGCCATAGCAAAAAGTGAAGCGTTGAACAACTCAGTGAGACTCTGTCTATAAATAAATATAAAAAACAAGACGCGGGTGTGGCTTAGTGGTTGAGTGCTCCTGAATTTAATCCCTGGTACCCCCCCAAAATAAAAAACTTTAATAATGCATTTTTTATATTTATTTTTTAGTTATAGGTGGGCACAATATCTTTATATTTTATTATTTTATTTTTATGTGGTGATGAGAATCGAACCCAGTGCCTCACACTTGCTAGGTGAGTGCTCTACACTGATCCCCAGCACTAGCCCCTGCATTTTTTTGATTAATTAAATAAAACTGTTTATTTTTGAAAGTACAGAGATGCTATCCTATAAAAGACATTGTACTTATGTATTATTTCCTGACATTTTTGAAAAATATTTGAAAATATATGTAACAAGAAGCCATCCATTGGTGACCCTAACTTATGGGGGTTCCTAAAATAGCTCTTTAAGTTAGTGATTCATAAAGAAGTACAAGCCAGATGGGCATAGTGGTACATATCATTAAGCCACTCCAGAGTCTGAGGACGGAAGATCACAAATTTGAGGCTAGCCCCAGCAACTTAGCAAGATTCTGTCTCAAAAAGTAAAAAAAGTCTGGGGATGTAGCTCAGTGGTAAAGTGCCCCTGTGTTCAATCCCTAGTACGGAGAGGGAAGAATAAAAAAACAAACCGTAAGACATTTGGACAGAAATTTTGTATTATCTTTTTAAACACTCATTTATTCAATCCCCCTTCAAAAAACCAGAAACTTTAAGGGTTATCTACACTCTTTCCTCGCTGATGTTATGGCTCAGTGGTAATGTGCTCGCCTAGCAAGCACGAGGCCCTGGGTTCGATCCTCAGCACCACATAAAAACAAATAAAGGCATTGTGACCATCTACAACTAAAAATAAATTAAACTCTTTCCTCTTTTTCATCCTCTATTCCATTTAATCTATCTCTAATTGAGCAAAATTTCAATAGTTTTATAGCCTTGGGCTATTGTTATTGATAGGACTGTGGGCTGAGTAGAAAGGGAAGTTGGATTTTTTATTTATGAGGGTTCTGTAGAGTGGGGCTCTACTTTTCACTAAATTCTCAAAATTACCCCCAAAATATAGGAAAGTGAGGAATCAGAAGCTCAGAGAGTAGTTTGGCCAAGGTTAGAGGCTTGGTAGTAGCTTGACTGGAATTAAATTAGTGCTCTTTCCATTAAGCCATTTTGTTTCTCTAAAAAGGAAGGAAGGACAGAGGGAAGGAAACTTTAAATTAGTCTTGTAAGTTGTTCCAGTACTGTGTTTTAAGGTTTTTAGTGTAGTTATGCTTAAGTTGCAATTTAGAGAAGGAAATAGAGGCTATAGAAGATGTGTTGATCTATTTACAAAACGATCTGAGTGTTCAGTGGCCAGAAGTTTGCTGTATCAGCCTTATTTTTGACTTTGCAAATTGGACAATCACCATGTTCCAAAGGGTGGTGGAACACTGCCTAGGAGTCATGAGACTTCTGGTCTTCTGTCTCAGCAATCATCATTCTTGAAACTCTGTTGTGGCTTTTTCTGTATTCTTTTCTTTTCCATTGTTTAATTAGAAATCTCCTGTCATTTCCTTTTGTACATTTCCCTGTGAGGAAGAGTACATTTATTTTTGAAAGTATAGTCACTTTTACTTAAAATAACTTGAAAAATGGAAAAAATGAGAGGGGAATCAAATCTCTAAGAAAGTAGTAATTAGCCCTAGCAGAAGGGATTGGAAAGAGCAAGGGAATAGGAGAATACTCCTCCAGGCTGGAAGATTCCATTGAATTGACTGTTAAGAGGCAGGGTGGGGCTTATGGAATTTGCCAGAGGAGAACCATTGCCTGAGGAATTGATAACTGAATTTTTTAAGCCTGAAAGTGCTCATGGAGCAGAGTACTTAAAAATTCCAGTGCACCATTAGCACCTTCTCTGACTGACTGCAGAGAACTGAGTAGACCAGAACTATAAATAGGTTTGAGGTATTCTGAGGGTGAGGATAATACAAAAAGAGGGGAGAAAATTTATAGGCATAGTGCTGTAGTTTGGACCCAACATTTTAGGGGTTATGTGTTAAATGCTTGTTCCCCAGCCTATAGCACTACCGGCAGCTGGTGGAGATGGGGCCTAGTGAAATAAAGTTGAGTCATTAAGGACATGCCCTTGAAGGGGATATTGAGACCTTAGCCCTCTTCTTTCTCTTTGCTTCCTTGCTGCTATTATGCAGTTTTGTTCCTTTATGCGCTTTCATCCATGATGTGCTGCCTTGCTACAGGGACTAGAACTTCCAAAACTGTGAACTAAAAGAAACATTTCCTCTTTTTTTTTTTTTTTTTTTTTGGTAGTGCTGGGATTGAATCTAGGGCCTTGTGCATGTAAGGTGGACACTCTACCAACTGAGCTATATCCCCAGCCTCAGAAACCTTTCCTTTTTTTAAAAAAAAAAATTTATATCAGTTGTTGATGGACCTTCATGGTTTTTTTATTTATATGTGGTGCTGAGAATCAAACCCAATGCCCTACACATTTGAGGCAAGCGCAATACCAATGAGCCACAACCCCAGCCCCCCTTCTTTTAAGTAACAGAAAGCTCACATGCAGAGTTATAGAATATATCAGTTAAGCAAGCTAAGCAGCAGATGATTAAATCATACTCAGGAAATTTTTATTTTATTGAATTTATTATTTTTTTTTTCTACCAGGGGTTGAATTCAGGGGTGTTTAATTACTGATCCACATCCACAGTTCTTTTGTTTGTTTGTTTGTTTTTTCCTGTTTTTTCTTTCATTTTCAGATAAGGTCTCATTTAGTTGCTTAGGACCTTGCTAAGTTGCTGAGGCTGGCTTTGAACTTGTGATCCTCCTGCTTCAGCCTCCCAAGCTGCTGGGATTATAGGTGGGTGCCACCATGCCCAGCTCAAGAAATTTTTTAAAAGTTATTTTCTAGCTCAGTGATGATTTTCCGATGTTTTTGAAGGTGACTCAGTTTTGTTTTGGGTTTTTTCTTTTTCTTTTTTTTTTTTTTTTTTATGGTGCCAGGGACTAAACAGGGATGAACTATCACTGAGCTACATTCTCAGCCCTTTGTATTTTTTATTTGAGACAGGGTCTTGTTTAGTTGCCTAGGCTGGCCTCAAACTTGTGATCTGCTCAGCCTTCCAAATAGCTGGGATTATAGATGTGTGCCACCATACCCAGCTCTATTTATTTAAATATTTACTACAATTTTCAGGTTTTGTATATTGAGCTTGTATTTATTTTTATTATCAGAAAAACTTAAACTTACCAGGTATGATGACACATACCTGTAATCCCAGGGCCTTGGGAAGCTTTGGCAGGAGGATCGCAAGTTTGAGACCTACCTTGGCAATTGAGCAAGACCCTCAGTAACCTAGTGAGAACCTGTCTCAAAAGGAAAAAGGACTGGGGATGTATCAGCTCTGTGTTCAAGTGCCCCTGTACCCCCCCCCAAAAAAAAAAAAAGATAGAAAAAACTTAAGCAAATGTTGGCTAATTGGTAATATGGAGCTATATGCCAGGCAACTTTCAAAACTCTTTTCATACATAGACTCATTAAATATTCTCAGTGACTGTTGAGTTAGGTACTGTCTTTGTTTGTACTGCCATAATAAAATCCCAAAGACCTTACTTCTTAATACCATTATTTTGGGGGTTAGGATTTCAGCATAGGAAGTTGAGGGACATAACATTCAGTTCATTTTAGGTGCTGTTGTTTCCATTTTACAGATGAGGAAACTGAGGCAGAGAGGTTTGATAATTTGCCCAGAGTTACACAGCTAATGTGTAGCAGCGATGGTATTCAAATTCTGGCAAGACAAGCACTGTTATTGAGTCACATCCCTAGTGACTTTATAATTTTTATGCTTTGGGGTGTGTTTTTTTTTGGGGGGGGTGTATACTGGGGATTGAACTTAGGGGCACTCGACCACTGAGCCACATCCCAGCCCTATTTCATATATTATTTAGAGATTCAGGGTCTCATTGAGATGTTTAGCACCTTGCTTTTGCTGAGGCTGGCTTTGAACTTGTGATCCTCCTACCTCAGCCTCCCAAGCCACTGGGATTACAGGTGTGTGCCACTGCAAACTTTTTTTTTTTTTTTTTGGTGGTACTGGGAATTGAACCCAGTGCCTTTTGCATCCTAGGCAAACATTCTACAACTGAGCTACATTCCCAGCTTTACTTTATTGTTCTTTGTATGCCTTGTGATTTTTTTTTTCTGTGTTGTTGAAAACAGGACCTTTGAATCTAAAAATGTGGTATCTCTGGAAATCATATTCTCCTACCACACAATTTGCTGTTACTTGTTATTATTTTGAGTTTTTTTTTTCCTTATAGGCTGTGTGCCAAAGATCAGTCTGATATGTAAATTTAAAGTCTTGATAGGTTTTTTTCAGAGCCTGATCCTTTCCCTGCATATTTGTGGTCACTTTCTAATTTTCCACACATATCCAGTTATTTTTGAATCTCCAGGTGTTTTAATATTTGCCTCAGTCTGGCTGGGCACAAAATCACGAGCCACTCAAGCAGGAACAAACTTTATTTTTGAAACTGCCGCCAATGCCCCATATGCTCCCGGGAAGATTGCAGACCAACCCACGCAGGAAGTCCCTTGTCCGGAATTCCCTCCTACCGCACTTCCCCAACCAATGGGAACTCTCCAGGAGTCCCATAGCAGGCCCAGGTGGACAGCAGGAGTCCAACATCCATATGAATGCAGATCTTAACATAATCATATCATCTCAATAGCTTGCTGGCGTCACCTTTCAACCAAAAATGCCATGCATCATATTACTTGGCTGTGGCTCTTAGCAAATATTTAGCTTTTAAGAGAAAAATGGAGGGGAGAAATAAAGGGTCCCCCACAAAAGTCACTTAAGCCAGAGGGAGGCTTGTAACAGTATGAGAATGTTCAATAACAGTGGCCACCACCTTTTTGTGCCTGTCTAATTAGAAGAGGCAACCAACAGTAGAGGACATGATGTGTTTTTGCCCACCTTGACTCCTGTAAGCTGTATGCAAGCCACTCTAGGTAACACTGCACAGCTGTCTTCCACAGGGCTAGGGTGTGGAATGGGTCACTACCAATGTGCACAGACCTGAAATTGATCTTAATTAACTATACTTTGTTATCCGAGCCTTCCTCTGGAAGTTGTAAGCTATCTTCAGACTCCGGAGTTCCCAAATATTTATATCACAGTCTTCCAGTGTATATATTGTCTAGATGGGAAGATAGATTCCTGGTGCTTCCAGCTCTACTATCTTCCTAGAATCTTCGGTATATGTGTCTTTGTGTCTTTAAGATGTTTTCTTTTTTCTTTTTCTTTTTTTTTTTAAGAGAGAGAGAGAGAGAGAGAGAGAGAGAATTTTTTTAATATTTATTTTTTAGTTTTCGGCGGACACAACATCTTTGTTTGTATGTGGTGCTGAGGATCGAACCCGGGCCGCACGCATGCCAGGCGAGCGCGCTACCGCTTGAGCCACCTCCCCAGCTCCTAAGATGTTTTCTTACACTTTTGTATATAGACTTATTTTTTGGCCACTTAAAGGAAATGTCTGAATTTTAATAAATGTATGGTACCCGTTTAGATACCTCTGAAAAAGTTAATGTAATATGTTGATAAAAAGTACTTGTCATTTGATGCTGTCATTTAGCAATCCCTAACAACTTAAGGAATATAACAAATTATCTAGAAATATATACCAATGATTTTTTTGTTTAGTTTGTTTGTTTGTTTTGTGGTGCTGGGGATTGAACCCAGGGCCTTGCACATGCCAGGCGGGCACTCGACCAACTGAGCTGTATCCCCAGCCCCCAATGATGAGTTTTATTAAATTAGCTGTGGGCTTTTCAATAACATCTTCAAGTTTTTTTGTTGTTCCATTTTGTCCAGATGACAGAAAATAATTTTGGATTAAAGAAGATAGAAATCAGTGTTTCAGAGGCTGAAAAGCGAACTGGAAGAAATGCCATGAACATGCAAGAAACATATACTGCTTACCTCATTGAAACAAGGTTGGTGATGAGAATTAGACTTAAGTTTAGATAGAAAGCTTTTTTTTCTGGTAGCTTTAGTTTAAAGTTTGGTGGAATAAGATTGAGTAAGGATAAAGTCACTGGTTTTTAATTCCCTTTGAAGTTTTTGTGTGTGTTCCTGTTCGTAGGAAGATTTGTTTTTTTGTGGGTTTTTTTTGGTGCTGAGGATTGAACCTAAGGCCCTGATGGTATAGGAGATGTACAGATAGTATAGGTATTATTGAATAATCATTCCATGATTGGATAAATGGAGTAGTTTGGGGGGTCCACTGAAGTCCTACCTATGTTTTGGCATTTTGCACTGAATAGATCCTGCTTTAAATGACCATTATTGGGGGAGGTACTGGGGATTGAACCCAGGGGCACTTAACCACTGAGCCATATCCCCAACCCCCTACTCCTTTTTAAGAATTTTATTTTTTGAGACAGGGTCTCGCTAAGCTCTTATTAGGGTCTCACTAAGTTGCCAAGGCTGGTCTTAGACTTGCAATCCTCCTATCTAAGCCTCCCAAGTTGCTGGGATCACAGATATACACCACACTTGGCTCCTTTTTTTAATTTTTTTGTTATGCAGATTTTCTACCTGCCTTGTAGGTGTGCTGGTTATAGGCTTTATTTATTAGCAAGATATTGAACCCAGGAATGATTTCCCATTGAGTTATATCCCCAGCTTTTTGGGGGGGAGGGGGTGCCAGGGATTGAACTCAGAGGGTACTTGACCATTCACTGAGCCACATCCCCAGCCCGATTTTATATTTTATTTACAGACAGGGTCTCACTGGGTTGCTTAGTGCCCTACTTTTTGCTGAGGCTGGCTTTAAACTTGCGATCCTTCTGTCTCAGCCTCCCAAGCTGCTGGAATTACAGATGTGCCCCGTGCCTGGCTTAGTTTTATTTTTGAGACAGGGTCTCACTAAGTTGCTTAGGGCCTTACTATATTTTTGAGACTGGCCTGGAACTTGCAGTCCTCCTGCCTTAGCTTCCGGAATCCCTAGGATTACAGACATGCACCATTGTGCCCAGTGTAAGATGTAGGTTTTGTTGGTAGCTAGTTTGAAACTTGAGATTAACCCAAATATTTCTTCAGCTAGGGTTAGAAATCTGTATTAATTTTTTTTTTTTTAGAGAGAGTGAGAGAGGAGAGAGAGAGAGAGAGAGAGAATATTTTTAATATTTATTTTTTAGTTCTTGGCGGTCACAACATCTTTGTTGGTGTGTGGTGCTGAGGATTGAACCCGGGCTGCAAGCATGCCAGGCGAGCGCGCTACCGCTTGAGCCACATCCCCAGCCCCTGTTTGTATTAATTTTTTGTTGTTTTATCTTGTGTTTTGTGGGGTTTTTTGTTTGTTTGTTTCTGGTATGTGTTTTGTGTGTGTGTGTGTGTGTGTGTGTGTGTGTGTGTGTGTGCTGGGGATGACCTATGGCCTTCTTTAAGCTGGGCAAGCACTCTACCTCTGAGCTGTATATCCCAGGCCTTTTTTAATTGTTTTGAGGCAGGTCTCACTAAGTTTCTCAGGCTAGCATTGACCTTGTGATCCCTCTGCTTCAATCTCCTAAATTCACTGGAATTATAGGCCTGTGCCACCCTATCTGACTTCCTGGATTGGAATGGTTGTTTGTTATAGCTAATGCTTAGGTCAACTCTTTAAGATGAGTTTTGCTTTAATAGTTCCATATTTTTCCACAGAAGCCATTTGTACACTTTTGTATTTCATATTTTGTTTCCTTTTTATTAATGGATAATTAAATAGATTTAGTGATAAACTTAATATATAAATAATAAAAGCAAGCAACTATTGCCAGATGTGATGGTACATACCTGTAGTACCAGCTATTCAAGAGGCTGAGGCAGGAAGATTGCTTTGGGTCCAGGAATTCGAGGTCCTTCTGGGCAACATAGCAAGACCCTGTCTCAAAAAGACAAAACCAAAAACTAACTATTTTTCTGAGCATAGAGTGAGATAAATATGTTTTCAGATTTTACTTATTTCTGAAACTGATGTAGTCTCTGGGTCTTTATGCACATTGTGGCATATGTGTATTTCTTGGAGGACAAATAAATTATTGTCAAGCAAATAATTAGAAAATGAGAAGGTCCTCCCAGACCAGCAGAAGCAGCAGCCGGAGCAGCTGCAGCCTGTGCCCTCTGCCACCGCACCCCCCCCCCATTTCCCCTTTCCTCCTCTTCCTCCTACCCCCCGCCCACCAGTTTTTGGCTTTCACCCCCACCAGTGACCAAAGACTTGACCACTCGAAGTCCAGCTCCCCATAACACTTCTCAACATGGACACTGGTGTGATTGAAAGTAGATTAAATGTCACTTTCACTATTTGCCTACTTATGTATGGAAAGGAAGTTGGCAGTATCATCAGAAAGAAAGGAGAATCAGTTGAGAAGATGCTCGAGGAGAGTGATACATGCATCAATCTCTTAGAAGGGAATTGTCCCCAAGAGAATTATCACTTTGGTTGGACCCACTAATGCCATCTTCAAAGCCTTTGCGATGATCATTTGACAAACTGGAAGAGGACATTAGCAGCTCTATGACCAATAGCACAGTTGCCAGTAGATCTGGTCACTCTGAGGCTGGTGGTCCCTGCTAGTGTGGCTCTCTTATTGGTAATGGTGGCTGCAAGATTAAGGAAATATGAGAGAGTACAGGGGTTCAAATCCAGGTGGCGGGGGATATGTTCCCCAATTCAACTGAGTGGGCCATCACTATTGCTGGCATTCTGTAATCCATCATTGAGTGTGTCAAACAGATCTGTGCGGTCATTTTAGAGTCCCTACCCCCAAGGGTGTGACCATCCCATACCTGCCCAAGCCATCAAGTTCTCCAGTCATCTTTGCAGGAGGTCAGGACAGGTACAGCACAGGCAGCGACAGTACGAGTTTTCTTCACACCACCCTGCCCATGTTCCTCAACCCTGACCTGGAGGGATCACCTCTAGAAGCCTATACCATTCAAGGACAGTATGCCATTCCACAGCCAGATTTAACCAAGCTGTACCAGTTGGCAATGCAACATTTTCCTATGACGCATGGTAATACTGGATTTAGTGCAGGTTTGGATTCATCTGCTCAGACTACTTCTCATGAACTCACCATTCCAAACGACTTGACTGGCTGCATAATCTGGTGTCAAGGCACCAAAATCAATGAGATCCGTCAGATGTCTGGCGCAGATCAAAATTGTGAACCCAGTGGAAGGATCCACTGATAGGCAGGTTACTGTCACTGGATCTGCTGCCAGCATTAACCTTGCTCAGTATTCAATCAAAGTCAGGCTTTCCTCGGAGATGGGTGGCATGGGGAGTAGCTAGAACAATGCAGATTCATCCATAATCCCTTTCTGCTGTTCACCAACACCCATAATCCATCTGCGTAGTTTCCGAACAGTCAGCAATTCCAGGTCTTTAAATAGTTTGTAAATTTTCAGTTTCTACACACTTTATCTTCCACTCATGATTTTTTTTAATTAAAGCGTTTTAATTCCTTTTTCTGTTCAACCGTTAATGCTGAGATCTATATTTAGTTTTATAAGCTTCTCCCTTTTTTTTTTTGGCTCATGAATTTTTCTGTTTGTTGTGGAAATGTAAGAGTGAACTATTAATAATTTCAGTTTAGTTCTATTATAGGAATTTTTCAAAAAAATTTAAAAAAAGAAAATAAGAAGGTTTAAAAGATTGATGGTTTATAACAGTGCTTGCATTGGGAGACTTTTCAATAGTCAAAATACTTTAAAATGTTCTTTATATGATTTTACCCTTTCTCCCAAATATAAGTTGAACTGTGTATAGATGAAACATGGCATTTTCTGCCAGCTCTTTATAATTATAATTGAAGATGAGTATTGATGAATTTTTATAACTTCTCTTCCACACACTTTCACAGCTAATTAATATTTTACTCTTGTGCATATCTCTTGATACTCAGATTCATTTAATTCATTTATAACCTGAATTGAGGTTTTGTGGGTCTTGGTCTTTATTGTGAATGTTGTCATCTCATTGGGCAATAGTGAAGTTAAAATTACTTTCATCTTAATAGACTAGCTAGCTGTGCCTTTTATCATACTGTAAAACCAATTATGAGATAGATTGAGGCTTTCAGAATATTCCTAATACAATTATTAGGTTCAAATCATTTTTCTATAATAGGAAATAAAGTGGTTAGGAGTAAGGGCTTGGTATCAGGTGGATTATAAGCAGGGCACATATGTGCAGCTGCTTCCTCATCTGTAGAATGAGGATAGTAAATCCCTGTTTCACCAGGTTGAATAAATTAGTGAAAAAATACATAAAAGTTCTTTACTCAATGCCTGGTTGAAAAGCAGTTAGGAAATAGAAGCAAATAGTACTTAGAGGTATACTTTTTAGAGATGTTTTGTTTATGTGTATGTATTTTTATAAAGTAATAAATATGTTTTTTGATTCCTTTCAGGTCAGTTGAACATGCTGATGGTCAGAGTGTCCTAACAGACTCACTGTGGAGGAGATATAGTGAGTTTGAGTTGTTGAGAAACTACCTTTTAGTTTACTATCCACATATTGTTGTGCCACCTCTACCAGAAAAACGGGTAAGAAGCAAGATGGCAGTAGTTAAAAGTACTATACATTGAGACTCTTCTTAATGATTGTTTTATTTACCTAGGCAGAATTTGTTTGGCATAAACTCTCTGCTGACAACATGGATCCGGATTTTGTGGAAAGACGACGGATTGGTTTAGAAAACTTTCTCTTAAGAGTTGCTTCACATCCTATCCTTTGTAGAGACAAAATCTTCTATTTGTTTTTAACACAGGTATCTTTTAAAAATGTTCATTTGACTTCTTTTTTTTTTAATGACAAATCCCACTAATATGTAAAATTATAATGCACCTATATAAAAAATGTAGAATGTTTATTTCTTTTTTCTTTTTTGGTGGTACTAGGGATTGAACCCAGGGCTTCGCACATGATAGGCGAGAACACTATCAATGAGCTTCATCCCCAGACCTTTTTAATAAAAACATGTTTTGAATCAGAGTCTCAATGAATTGCAGGAGCTGGCCTTGAACTTGTGATCGTCTTGCCCCAGCCTCCCAAATTGCTGGGCTTACAGGCATGCACCAACTCAGCCAGCTAAACTGTAAAATGCTTTTATTTTGGTACAGAAAGTGAACCCAGGGACACTTTACCACTGAGTTATACCTTCAGGCCTTTTTAAATTTTTTTATTTTTTATTTTGATATGGGGTCTCCCTATGTTGCTTAGGGTCTTGCTTAGTGCTGAGGCTGACCCCAAACTTGTAATTCTCCTTAGCCTCTCTTTTTTTTTCCCTATAGCTTTATTGAGATAAAATTAAAGTACAATAAAATGTACATATTTTAAATATTCAATTTGATCAATTTTGACATGTATGCAACCAGTATAATCAATATAGAAAGCATTTTAATTTGAAATTAAAATTTTTAAGTTTTTAATTTGAAATCATGCAAACTGTATTTCCTTAAGATATATAGATATACACCTCACCCCACATGTCAACTATTTCAAAATTAAATGGCATGCTTATCTCAGAGGTCAAGGAAGAAAGCACAAGAAAAGTAATTAAAACGTGCTTTGAACTAAGTGATAATCAAAGCTTAAAATATCAGGATCTCTGGGATGGAACAGTACTCAGATGAACATTTATAACTTAAAGTACTTGTATTAGAAAGAAGGTAGAATAACAAATTATCTTCAAATTATGTAGTAGGAAAGAAAAAATAAGAGTAGGAGTAGAAATATATGAAATAGAGAAGAAATAATACAGCTAAAAGTTGATAAAACATAAACCAGTATAATCAAGAAAAAGCAAGAACACAAAAATTAACATCAATGGAGAGGGAGCTATCAAAATAACCCTACAGATGCTGAAAATATACTAAGATAACATTACAATTGTATGCCAACTTATGTGATAGCTTACATAACATGCTCTATATTAGAGAAGGATCTGTGTGCTACTGAGAAGAATATGTATTCAGTCATTCATGGATGAAATATTCTATATATGTCTGTTAAGTCTAAATTATCAATTGGTTTGTTTGTTTGTTTGTTTTTGGTACCAGGGATTGAATTCAGGGGCACTTGGCCACTGAGCCACATCCTCAGCCCCATTTTGTATTTTATTTAGAGACAGGGTCTCACTGAGTTGCTTAGTGCCTCGCTATTGTTAAGTCTAGCTTTGAACTCTTCGATCCTCCTGTCTTAGCCTCCTGAGCTGCTGGGTCAATGTATTTTTTACTTCTATAACTTTATGTGGTTATTGCAGGATCTCTCCAGTGGTAATAGAGTCATGCTAAAGTTACCCAGTACTATTGTGCTGTGGTCTGTTTGATTCTTGAAATTGAGAAGGGTTTGATGTATGTAAATGCTCTGTTGTTTGGGGCATAAATATGTACAGTTGTTATGTATTATTGATCTATAATTCCCTCACGCAGCATGAAATGGCCTTCTTTGTCCCTTCTGATTAACTTTGGCTTGAAGTCTACTTTATCTGATTTGAGGATAGAAACCCCTGCTGATTTACAGGATCCATGTGAGTGACATGTTTTTTCCCATCCTTTCACCTTTGGTCTGTGGATGTGTTTGCCTATGAGGTGAGTCTTTTGGAGATAGCATGTTGTTAGGTCTTGTTTTTTAATCCAGTCTGCCAGTCTATTTCTTTTGATTGATGACTTTAGGCCATTAATGTTCAAGGTTATTATTGAGATATGATTTATATTCCTGGTCATTTGGGTTCATTACTAGTTTTTAATTTGAATTTGTTTCTCCTTTGATTAACTATTCCTTTAGTGTAGTTCCTCACTTTGCCAGTTTTCACTTTTTTTTTTTCATTTCATCTTCATGGAATATTTTGTTGAAAATATTCTGTAGTGTAGGCTTTCTGTTGCAAATTCTTTAATTTATCATAGAAGATTTTTATTTCATCTTCAAATCTGAAGCTTAATTTTGCTGGATATAGAATTCTTGGTTGGCATTCATTTTCTTTCAGAGCTTGGCATATGTTATACTAAGAACCTCATAGCTTTGAGGGTCTTGGTTGTGAAATCAGCTGAGATCTGAATTGGGTTCCCCCTATATGTATTCTGATATTTTTCTCTTGTAGCCTTTAAAATTATATCCTTATTCTGTATACTAGGCATTTTTATTATAACATGGGTCCTGTAAGCCTCTTGTATTTGATTTTCCATTCATTCTTTAGGTTTGGGAAAATTTTCTGATATTTTTTCATTGAAAAGATTTGTTCATTCCTTTGGTTTATATCTCCACATCTTCATCTATCTCAATAAATCTCAAATTTGGTCTTTTAATGTTATCCTATAGTTCTTGAAAGTTCTGTTCATGATTTCTTAACATTGCTCCATGGTCAACTCTGTTTTCAAGATTTTATGTTTTGTCTTCATTGCCTGAGGTTCTGTCTTCCAAATGGTCTAGTCTGTTTATAATGCTTTCTATTGAATTTTTAATTTGATCTATTGTTTCCTTCATTTCAAGATTTCTGCCCCCATCCCCCACCCCCATCTCTGCTTCTTTATTGAAGTGATCTTTTACTTCCTGTAGTTTCTTTCTGGTTTCATTTTTTATTCTGCCCTTTAATTTGCAGATCAGTTTAACTGTGTACATTCTAATCTCTCTCTGACATTTCTTCCACTGTGTGTCAATGGATTCTGTTCTGGAGTATTTTGGCTTGTTTGGGGTGATTTGTTCCCTTGCTTTTTAATGTTTTTTGTGTGTCTACCCTTTAACAGTATGGATCTGAGGCAGTAGAGTTTCTACCCTGTGGACTTATAATGTCCCTAAAGGTTTCCAGTACGTCACCATTTAGGGGGAGACAAATAATAACAACAACCAATGCAAACAATATACAGCATTAAACCAAATAATTCCTGCTATGACATCTACAATGTTAATTATCACAATAAACAGAAATGATGAACAGCTATTGCCTACCATAAAAACAGTGAATTTGCAAAAGGGTTTATAATTTCAAATGGTGAACAGGGAAAAGGACAGAAGTGATATAGGATGTGATGATTATGAGGAAGAGAGAAGAAGAAGTAAAAAATTAAAGGAAGAGGGCTGGGGATGTGGCTCAAGTGGTAGCGCGCTCGCATGGCATGCTTGTGGCCTGGGTTCGATCCTCAGTACCACATGCAAACAAAGATGTTGTGTTCGCCGAAAACTAAAAAATAAATATTAAAAAAAAAATTAAAGGAAGAGTGAAAGAGAACAATAGATATTGGCTGATAACAGAGGAAAAGAGAATTAAGGGAAACAGGAGAAAAAAACATATAAGTAAAATGTTTTTTTAAAAATTGAAAATAAAAATAATATAAAACAAAACTAAAATATACTAATCAAATGTCCTGGTTCACAAAAAAACAATCCATGAAAAATTGCTGGCTTCAAAAATGCTAGAAGTGAGGGAAAAAAAGCCAAATATGAATATGTATAAATGTCCATGTACCATTAAGGTCACAATTAAACAGAAAAAGAATTTAAAAAAAAAAGGATCTTGATGAAAAGTTAAAAAATTCTTTCCGTTGGAGTTCAAAAGATTTTCAGCTTCTCTTGTCAGCAGTTTTAGGTGGGATAATCTGGAGCTGATGCTCCACCCTCTTTATTGCTAGAATGAGAGATGTAATCCAGTAGGTAGAGTTCCTGGAGGCAGGGTTTAGGTTTAGGTGGGTTCCAGGCTCTTTGCTGATCGCCAGTTGTTCTGGAGATTTTAAATCAGCACCTCCAGCACCCAGCACTTGCAGCTCCACGCTCAAACACTGTACTCTAGGGATCTCCCCTGGAATCTACTTGTGTTTTGGGGGACCTAATTTTTAGTCCCCTACATCACCTGCGGACCACATTTCCTCTCAAGTTCAGTCTCCAGAGAAGAGAATCTCTCCTGCCTCTGCCCTTCCAAGTTCCCAGCCAGATGAGTCTCTCTCAGCAGGTCCTGTGAACAGTTGGATTGGAGAAGGAGGGATAGAGCCAAGTAGGTTTTCACAACCAGTTGTCCACTTTGTCAAACTCTCTCCACGTTTGATTTTTCTCTTGGTCACTTAAGCACACTCTATTTTGTGCAGTGTATGTTTACCAGGCCTGTATTTTGAGCCAAACTCAGTTTTGCCAAGAATGGGCCCCCTCAGGTGTGAGCCCCGCAGTGGCTGCAAAATGGTTCCTTCCTTTGTCTTCTACACTCTTTCTGGAAAGATGGTGGCTTCTTTCTCCGCACACAGATATTGTGCGGCACATCTTTCAGGTTTGCTGGGCAATGCCCTTGATCTCTAAATGCTCTGTGCACGCCTCAAGCCTCCCCAAAATGCGGGTTCCTTTAATTTCCTTATCCCTCCACAACTGTGGCTGGTGCTTTTGACTCAGTTGCTGAAGCGACTATGCCTCTAGGGATTTCTTCCTTATTTTATTATATCCAACTTCCTGTGTCCCCAGTCTGCTTTGAATGTCTAGTTTTAAATTCCAGTAAAGTCCCCCTGCTTTTTTTTGTTTGTTTGTTCACCCACTTTGCTGGGAAGCTGCCTGTTTGCTTTCTTGGTTTCACTATGGAGCAACCAGGAACATGACCCCTTCTTATTCCACTATCTTGAACACACACACACACCCACACACACCCCTGCATGTTAGCCTTTCGAGTTGCTGAGATTACAGGTATGCACCACCTAGAATGCTTATTTATTCATTTATTTATTTGTACTGGGGATGGAACCCAGGGGTGCTTGATCACTGAGGCACACCCCAGCTCTTTTTTTTTTTTATTTGGGTATGAGGGATTAAACACAAGGATGCATAACCACTGAGCCACATCACCAGCCCTTTTTATTTTTTATTTTGAAGCAAGGTCTTACTAAGTTGTTTAGAGCCTCAGTAAGTTCCTGAGGCTGGCTTCGAACCTGCAATCCTGCCTCAGCAGCCTAAGCCACTAGGATTATAAGCATGAGCCAGCTCTTGTTATTGTTTATTTTGAAACGGAATTTTCCTAAGTTGCTTGGGGTCTCACTAAATTTGCTGAGGCTAAATTCAAACGCAGTCCTCCTGTCTCAGCCTGCAGAATCACTGGAAAAAATGGTTTGAGACACCACTCTTGATTATAATGCTTATTTTTTCCCCAATTTTTATTTGATTTTTAAAAATAAATGACAACAGAATGCGTTACAAATAATTCATATTACACATAAAGAGCACAATTTTTTATATCTCTGGTTGTATACAAAGTATATGGTTATAATGCTTATTTTTAAGGATGTTTTTGGAGCAGGTTTTTATGTGCAATTTATTGGGTTGGGTTTGGATTTATTGAATTGTTTATTATTCAATTGCAGTATTCTTTTGGTTAGCTTTTTTTTTTTTCTTTTTTGGCACCAGGGAATGAACTCACGGATACTCAATAACTGAGCCACATCCCAACCCTATTTTGTATTTTATTTAGAGACAGGGTCTCACTGATTTGCTTAGTGCCTCATGATTGCTGAGGCTGGCCTTGAACTCAAGATTCTCCTGTCTCAGCCTCCCCAGCCTCTGGGATTACAGGCGTGTGCCACTATGCCCAGCTTGGTTAGCATTTTTATACTTAATTGTTAAGATACTACTTTTGGTATCACTTAAATGATATCAAAATTAGTCATCAGTTTTTTGAAGCCCTAATCTCTAAAATCTTGGGTCCAAATTCTATTTTATCTTTTGAAATCTGAACTATATGTTTAATTAAAAAATTTTGTTTTAGTTGTAGAAGGACACAATACCTTTATTTTATTTATTTAGTTTTATGTGGTGCTGTGGACTGAACCCAGTGCCTGACACATGCTAGGCAAGCGCTCTACCACTGAGCTACAACTCCAGTCCCTTATGTTTAATTTTATAATGAAAGAGTTTTTGCAAACTTTTCTCTGCCATTTCCCTTGAAATAAGAACAAAATAATACTGAATTATTTTGGAATTTTTTAATGTATTGTTTTGCTTTGCAGTAATGGTTTCTAAAATTAACTTTAATTTTTAGGAAGGTAACTGGAAGGAAACTGTGAATGAAACTGGGTTTCAGCTGAAGGTAAGTATATTTGTATGAAGTAATTTGCCATATTTCTTTACAGTTTCTAGCACAATGCTATACTCTTAATGGGTACTGGGTTAATTTTTTGAATGAATAAATGTCAGAAATCATCTTTGCATCTAATATCATTGATAAGCTTTTCAAAAAGAAACACCACAATTCACTTTTGATTTATGTAACTTTTGTTACTAGTTGGACTATAATGGTCAAATTTATTAATTCAATTTTATTATATAAGAGCATTTTGAAGCAGTAATCTAAATACAGGCTATAAATTTTTCCCCCACAGTATAAACATACTTTTACATCTTTTTCTTCCCTCTTTCCTGACCATTTCCACGTGCACCCCTGCCTCCGACAATTGATCACTAATACCAGTGAATGGTACTTCTCAAGAGTCTATCTTGGATTTTTCCACATGAGTAAACTAAAAGATGAGGTTTTGGTCATGCTGCTTCTGTCAGTTGGGACATGGTGGCCAGTTTGAAACCGATATAGGTATCATTTTGAAAGAGCATCTCTTAAGTGATAAATGCGTATTTAGTTTTCTTCAAGTTTAGAATTAATGTTTTGAAATGAGATTGTTATCTGAAAATTGAGGAGTATTGTGGTGGTGAGATGGCTACCCTAATCTACTCTGCTCTCCAAATCTTTCCCCAAAGAAATCTATTGTAGGTTAAAAGCTTTTAAAAGTTTTCTGTCGGGCTGGGGATGTGGCTCAAGAAGTAGCGCGCTCGCCTGGCATGCGTGCGGCCCGGGTTCGATCCTCAGCACCACATACAACCAAAGATGTTGTGTCCGCTGATAACTAAAAAATAAATATTAAAAAAATTCTCTCACTCTCTCTAAAAAAAAAAAAAAAAGATAAAAAAAAAGTTTTCTGTCTCTTGTAACCTGAGAAGGTAGGTAGATAATATAATATAAATTTACATAATTCAGATTGCACATTTGTAATCTGAAAATCTGAAATTCAAAGTAGTCTGAAATCTGAAATGCTTCAAAATCCATTTGAGTGATGCCCACTCAATACGTTTTGGATTTAGGAATAGTTTGGATTATTATTATTAATTTTTTTTGGTACTGGGGATTTAACCCAGGGGCACTCAACCACTGAGCCACTCCCTAGCCCTCTTTTGTATTTTTATTTAGAGACAGGGTCTTACTGAGTTGCTTAGTGCCTCGCTTTTGCTGAGGCTGGCTTTGAATCACAATCCTCCTGCCTCAGCCTCCCAAGCCACTGGGATTATAGGCATGAGCCACCACACTTGGCTAGTTTGTATTTTGAGATGAGGGATGTTCAACCAGTAGTCTATGAAAAATATTCCAACATCTCAAAAAACTCCAAAATCTAGACTTTTGGTCCCAAGCATTTCAGATATTCAACCTGATGCTTATTTTAGCAGCATATATGCTAAAATTGAAATATTACAGAGAAGATTAGCATGGCCCCTGCCTAAAGATGATATATTAATTCATGAAGCATTCCATGGTTTTTATATAATTGAAGTGACACTGTATAAATGTTGACAATGAATTCTGGATAAGTTTCTTTACATTTTATGGAAGCAATATTCTATGTTATAAATTTTTTTTTTGTACCAGAGATTGAACACAGGGGTGCTTAACTACTGAGCCACCTCCCCATCCCTGTTTATTTTTTGAGACAGGTTTTGCTTAGTTGCTTAGGACCTTGCTAAGTTGCTGAGGCTGGCCTTAAACTTGTGATCCTCCTGTCTCAGCTTCCTGAGCCTCTGGGATTACAGGCATGCACCACCATACCTGGCTTTATGTTATGAATTTTTAAATAAAATTCTATTGCTTGCAAAAAAAAAAAAACAGAGAAAAAGGTACTCAACCTGTATATAGCATATAAATTGATAAACTATTCACAGGATAATGTAGTACCAAAAGTCATTATGGTATATCCCATAAGAAGAACAAAATATATTCATTCATTTAAAAAAAATACCTCCCAGATCTTTATGCATTGGTATACAGGTAGTTGAATAGCACAAAATTAACTAGAAAATTATTTTCGTATAGAGAAAATGTAATCAAGTTTTTGCATGAATAGATTTTAATTTATAAGTATTTTGTTGGCAGTTATACATTAAAAATTACAGTTTTCTTGATTGAAACTCATTACTTTATAATGCTCAGAGGGAGTGATGGAATTTAGCTTAGGCAAGGACTTGAAATAACTTGAAACTTAGAAAATCATTCTTTAATAGTGGCTTCTGAAAAATAATCCAAGATATGTTAGAAACTAATAAAAAGTGTAAAAAAAAACCCCTAAAATACAGTTGTTTTGGTGAATTCCCTTTATATAGTACAAAATTTTTAAATTTAGTCATTGATTTATCACCAGTTTAGTCACTTAATTATCTGTGGTTTGTCCTTGAACCCAGTGTTTGGTCTTAACTTTGGAGACCTTGGAAAATACCTGAATTTCTTTATTATTATAGACTGTACTATTTTTTACATAGCGTGCCATGAATCTTATGCGTGCTTGCTGTTTAAATATTTTGATATAATGTTTTCTAGTTGGGTAACCTATGGTTTAAAGCTTGGGTATGGTTTAGATCTTTGGGTTTAAAGTATTTGAAAGGTAGTGCTTAATATATAGTATTAATAATTCACAAAATCAGTCTTTCAGTGAAGTAAAGACTAGATATAACCTTTATGGAGAGAATTCAGAAACCCACCTGTCGTCTTCTATTCCTTATTTTTTTTTGGACATTTCTGACGTCTTTTCTTCTTCCATCAAGGACATGGGCTCTTGAGGGGCAACCTCACATACATGAATATGTACATGCATTCATACAAATGAGGTTCTCCCTGTACATACGTAGGTGTATGTGTATATATAGATGTAAAGTCATGTTTTCCTTATCTGGAGATCATGTGTTTGATGACAATTTAATCACAATTGGAAGCCAATATTTAAGCAAATCTGATTTTTTTGAATATTCAAATGGGTGTAACATAGCTTACTTCCATGCTTTTAGAAATACTTTGGTTCTCTCAGAATTCACTTATTTTATTATAGTTCAGATAGATTGGGCTATTTTCCAGACTACAAATATTTTGGCAGAAAATTTACTAAAGTTGAGTAATAGTGAAGACGAGCACATTGTGACAATAGTGACAATGACAACTGAGTCTGATACCAGAGAAGGAGGTAACAAGTGTATGAGGGTCAGATGCACAGTGTAGGTACATTGGGCATGAGGCCAAATCTTCACATATCCTTTTAGCCTCCAGGGTCTCAGTGCATGAAAAATGGGTTTGCTAGTAGTTGTTTATAGGAGTTACCTGAAGGCCTCAAGAAAAAGTGAAATTATGCTTGCTTTGTACTGTTAATTCGGTTAATTGTACTGTTAATACACTGTGTGCTTCTCAGTTATTGGGATTGTTTGTTCAAATACTCAATCCTGAGTTTTATCCCATACATACTGATTCTTGTTGGTCTAAAACTTGGCAACTCTTGCTCTAAGGTGATTGAAAAGACTTTTTAGGAACATGCTTTTATTTTGTGAGCAATTTTTAAAATATTTTGGTGCTAGGGAGCAAATCTGAGTCCTTGAATATGCAAAGTGTGTACTCTGGCATTGAGCTATACCCTCAGCCAATAATTTTAGAAAAACTATCTAAAATGGTTTAAAAAAAAACTTTTCAGAAAGTTTTTACCTGACCATCACCAGCATATATGCTTACTATGTATAGTTCAACACAGTACTTAGCACATAGTAAGCATGTATGCTGGTTTTATAAGCATATAGGCTGATACTGTATTTTATTTTGCCAGTATTGCCTTAGTACCTTTGAAGTTATTCAGTATTCCCACTTTTTAGATGAGGAACTCTAGAAGGTGACTTCCCTAGTGTCACATGATTATAAGTGATGAAATCCAAGTTTAGGCTTATTTGACTTAAAGACCTTCTTAATTACAGTCCCTGTTATTTCCTCTCTTTTTGCTTATTCTTTATGTAATTAATGCATGCAAAAAGGATTAGTAAGGGAAAGCTCTATTTCTGGGAAAATGAGATCATTCTGAATCACACCAAATATTTATATTCTTTTTTGCAGGGGGCAGCGGGTAGTTGGGCTTGAACTCAGGGGACTCAACCACAGACCCAGGCCTATTTTGTATTTTATTTAGAATCAGGTTCTCATTGAGTTGCTTAGCACCTCACTATTGCTAAGACTGGCTTTTAACTGGTGATCCTCCAGCCTTAGCATCCTGAGCCTCTGGGATTATAGGAATGTGCCATTGCGCTCAGTGTTATATTTTATATTCTTTAGGTAGCTGTGAATTTTGGGGGGTCTGGAGCTCCAGCAAGATGAGTTTTTGAGTGACAGTTGTTGCATTTGTTTTTGTTTTTTTTTTCCTTTACATAAATTTTTTTTATTGGTTGTTCACAACATTACAAAGCTCTTGACATATCATATTTCATACATTAGATTGAAGTGGGTTATGAACCCCCAATTTTATGTTGCATTTGTTTTTATTTTCTTAGTCAAGTAATCTGGGAAGCCCTAATAATATTTTTGAATTGCTTTCTTCATTTGTTTTGTTAATTGAGAGTATTTGTAGTTGTGAGTTGTAAGTTGAAATAACAAAATTTTCAAACTGTTGAGGTCTTTCAAAACCAAACCATAATTTGAAAATGATTCCTGATACAGCTGTCTTTTACGATGAATGCTTTAGTTTCTATTTCTTGGACAGAAAAGTATTTGACTTTCTTTTTCCTTTCTTTTTTAAAAGTGAGAATTTAGGATAGGATTTGGAGATGTTAAGGATACATTTCATATTGTCATGTATAACTAATTAGAACAAATTTTTTAAAATCCTAAAATAGAATTCATTTCATGCAATGAACTTATTATTTAGTGTTTATCTCTGACTTCTTTGAGAGCAATTAATCTAGAAATAAATAAAGATGTGAAAAAGATGTTTTGTCTATTTTTTGGTATGGGATTGAACCTAGGAGTGCTTTACCACTGAGCTATATCCTCGGGCCTCTTCAAATTTATTTTGAGACAGTGTCCCTAAATTGCTAAGGCTGACTTTGAACTTGGTGGTCACCTGCCTCAGCCTCCAAAGTGGCTGGGATTAAAGGCATGTGCACCCACACCAGGCTAGATATGTTGTCTTATAATATTTTTCACTAGCTTGTTTTATGTCTTACAGTATTAATTTAATTACAGGTATTTCTTTTCCTTAAATACTGATAATTATAGTGTAAAGTCCCAAGGTTCCTTTGTATTCCATCTGAGAACTACCCTTAGTAGTTTTATTTACTTTACATGTGCAGATCATTTCTTTTCTTGGCTTAGTGTAAAGCTATAATGAGTTTTTTCACATGACTTATTCTGATTTGTAGTCATATAGAGCTGTATGCCTACTAGCATATTGTTTACATTTGTTTTACTTTGGAATCACTGAATACCATGTACTTAGTCTAATTTATTATGTTTCTGAAGTGTTCTCAAAAGTAACTACCAAGCTGTTGTTTTAGGTATGCTTAAATGTGTTTACAACATTTAATATGAAGAAAACTGTATTGAGCATCTTAATTCTAAAGGGAAAGTAAAACTGTTTGAATTTTATACCCTGAAATGTAATTGTATTAAGTGAACAAATTATTTTTTCCAGGCAGACTCCAGGTTAAAAGCGCTTAACGCAACATTCAGAGTGAAAAACCCAGACAAGTAAGGTTTTGTTTTAATAACAGTTACAATGTTGTTTTGAATGGTGCCTATCCGTCTATTTAATTTTTCATTTCTGAATGTATGCACTTCATTTGCCAAATATTCTTAGTGGTATTTCACAAATTTCTTTTTAAGTCTAAAACTGATTTTGAAATTTGGTATCTTAATTGGATTTAAGCTTATAAATAACTGAAGTTTAAAAAAATTAAACCACTGCTTTTTTCCTAGAAGGATTTATTAAATGTTGAAGGTATCAAAAAATGATGAAAGTGATTTTAATTTCATAATTTTTCTTTGTATGACTTTGCTTGTCAAATATGCAGAGCTTAAGAAAATTATGTTGTATATTTAAAAATAAAATACCTACTTTGTATGCCAAGAAAACTTGATAGATAAATGCATTTTAGTATAATTTTATGCAGATATTTTCATTTGATAAATACTTGACTTTATTAATATCAGTTTGGTGTTTTTAAGTGTATTCCTACATTAAAGGAAATCAGTGTATTCAGAAATGACTTCTTAGGATAAAACCTAGATTTGGTTTTGGTTTGGCTCATTCTCTAAATTTGGTGGATATTTCAAGATCTTCATTATATAGTCCTTTACCTGGCAGTTTGGTTCAGTTATAGGAGCTTTTCAGTTAGAAACGCCTAGACAGATGAGGCCTTTCCATTTACAGCAACCAAGTTTATGAGGTCTGCTAGAATTTCTCTAGAGAGTCCTTCAGTTTTAATTTCCCTGTAGTATAAATTCTTATCAAAAATATGCAAAAGTCTGTTTGCATTTTTTGATGATCTATCATGCAGCTTTATAAACCATGACATTAACAGTAATGCCTCTGGTTTTTAATATGAATTTTGAATATAAAATATAAATGAATATTATTATTATTTTTTGCAGTGCTGTGGTTTGAACTCATGGCTTCACATATTCTAGACATACACATTCTTGCCCTAAAAAATATTTTTAGTTTTAGTAACTAGGAAGTTATGGTAACCACTGAAGGTTTTTTTGTTTTATTTTGCTTTATTTAAAAAAAACTTGTGTTGTTGCATACACCTGTAATCCCAGTGACTGTGGAGGCTGAGGCAGGAAGATTGTGAGTTCAAAGCCAGCCTCAGCAACTTAGTGAGGTGCTGAGCAACTCAGTGAGACCTTGTCTCTAATAAAATACAAAATAGGGCTGGGGATGTGGCTCAGTGATTAAGTGCCTCTGCGTTTAATCCCCAGTACCAAAAATAAATAAATAAAAAAATAATAATTAATAAAACTTTTATTTTTTAGAACAGTTTTAGATTTACAGCAAAATTGAGCAGAAAGCACATCCTCAGCACCTCCCCCTCACCAGAGAACTATGTTTATTACAGTAAATGAACCTACATTGACACAGTATTATTACTGGAAGTCATCATTTACGTGAAGATTCACATTTGCTGTTGTATATTTACTGTTATACATTTTAGGAGTTTGGGATGACACTACTGTAGTATCATACAAAATAGTTTTATTGTCTTGAAAATTCTCTGTGCACCCCCTGTTCTTCCTTTTATTTCTCTAGCATGAGCCTCCATTGATCTTTTTACAGTTTTCATAATTTTTCTTTTTCAGCATGTTTATATCATGTTTGAAATTGACATATTTGATTTACTAATATGCATTTAATGTTCCCTGAAGTTTTTAATACTTGCATGATATATAAGAAGTGTCCTCTTAATGAAGAATGAAAATTATAAATCACTCCCCCCAAAAAAGTTTTGGAAAACTTAAGCTACATTTGGTGGATGTACATTCATTAGAAAATCATGTAGCTGTTATTATTTCTTGTTTGTTAGTATAATATTAATATTTTGATTAGTATTTTCTATATTTTCAGTCTGATAAAAAATATTTTATCAGTTGTATATTTTTCCCCTTCTCTCTCTCTCTCTTTAGTATTTTTTAGTTGTAGATAGATGTTATACCTTTATTTATTTATTTATTTTTATTTTTTATTTTTTTAACTTTAATGGTTTATTTTTTATGAGGTGCTAAGGATCGAACCCAGTGCTTCACATGTGCTAGGCAAGTGCTCTACCACTGAGCCATAACCCCAATCCCTTCTGTCTCTCTCTTTTTTGGGAGGGTGTTTCAGGGATTGAATTTGGAGGCACTCAACCACTGAGCCACATTCCCAGCCCTATTTTTTGTATTTTATTTAGAGACAGGGTCTACACTGAGTTATTTAGAGCCTCACTTTTTGCTGAGGCTGGCCTTGAACTCATGATCCTCCTACCGCAGCCTCCCGAGCCATTGGGATTATAGGCGTGCTATACTGCACCCAGCCCATCTCTCTTTTTGAGGTTACCTAAATTGCTAAATTTTCCTGTTTTGTACGTAGAATTTTAAATGTAATATGACCAGTATTATCAAGGCAGTTTTTGCTCCTATATTGTTAAAGTGTAAAATCAGTGTATTAGTAAAAATTTATTGGCCTCAAATCCTAGATAGGAGAATTGTCTACATCAGTTATTGTTATAACCATTCTTTTTAAAAAATATTTTTAGCTGTAGTTGGATATAATGACTTTAGTTTATTTATTTTTCAATGTGGTACTGACAGTTGAACCCAGTGCCTCACTGATGCTAGGCAATCACTCCAACACTGAACCACAACCCCAGCATTTGTTATAACCATTCTTAATATATAGATATCTTTTCTAGGTCTAGTTGACACAGTAGATTATTATTGGTGCTATTGTTAGAAGAGTATATGTCTTCAAAACAGTTTTATTCTATCCTTTCATAAAATCTAGAACACCAGAATGATTGTTTCACAGAGTTATTTCCAAAATGATTCTTTAGTACTTGTTTCCTGCATGTTTGTGTTTCCTCAAACAAGATTGTTAGGAAAAGTGAGAAGGAGAACCTGGGGCCTTCTACTTGTATGTGGACTTAAGAGCTCAATGTCTTGGATTGCATCAATTGCATAAAGAAGTGCATCCAAGTTTTTTTGTTTGTTTTTGTTTTTTCTGTTTTTGGTACTGGGGATTGAACCCAGTGGTGCTTAACACTGAGCCACATCCCCAGCCTGTTTTATTTTTTATTTTGAGACAGTGTCTTGCTAAGTTGCTCAGAGCCTGACTACATTGCTGAGGCTGGCTTTGAACTTAAAATCCTCCTGCCTTAGCCTCCCAAGCAGCTGGAATTACAGGCATGTGCCACTGCTCCTGGCCAAGTTTTATTTTTATGTCCACTTCTAGAGTTCCTTATATTGAGTTGAAAATAACTTAAACCCATTAAAACAAAATCCAGATGACAGACAAACCAGATGAAAGAAGTAACATGTCATTTATATAGGGTTTTTTTGGTTGTTGTTTAATTAATTAGTTTATTTATTTAGGTACCAGGGATTGAACCCAGGGCAGGAGTGCTGAACCAGTAAGCCACATCCCCAACCCATTTATGTATTCATTCATTCTTTAATTATTTATTCATTTGTTATTTTGAGATAGGGTCTCACTAAGTTGCTCAGGGCCTCACAGAATCTCTAAGGCTGGCCACAAACTAGTGATCCTCCTGTCTCAGCCTACCCAGTTGCTAGAATTACAGGCATGTGACACCATTCCCAGCTTACATAGTTTTTAAAATCTACTGTTTATTGTAGAAGCAGTGTAACCTCTCATGTCATGTGCTACCTTGCCCAGTAGAAGTTTCATTGACTAGCTTTAGTTACCAGTTTTTCTTGGCTAAAAATTAATAAAAGAAAATCCATATGACCCCAATGAAATAATTTATAAAATTAGTTTTCTTCTTTTAGAAGAAAGCCAAAGGATGGGGATGTAGCTCAGTGGTAGAAAACTTAAATAGCATGCACAAGGCCTTGGGTTCAATCCCCAGCACCACCACAAAAGAAAGAAAGCCAGGCCATGCAGTAACATAATTAAGGTTAAAATTTGCTTGGTTTATTCTTTGAGTTTGAAACTGTCAGAATAGATCACTTTCCTATGCTGAGTTTGAGAGCAAGAAGGATGGATACAGGAAGAAATTTATATAGTGAGTTTTCTTCAACGGGTTCAAGGTACCATATTAGGAACTCCCACAGATAGGCAGCAAGGCAGGACCTGGAAGTGCAGAAACTGGAAAAGTGGGAGGAGACTGACAAATTTATTGTTTTTTTCATAGTCACTCAGACTTTCAGAATTCATTGAATTCATTTTCTTTGGGGATTTATGTAATAGTTGATGATATAAGTTGTAAAGAAGTGTAAGAAAATCTGTATGGTTTGAGGTACTTTCAGTAGAGTAGGGTGGAAAAAAATGGAAGCCATATGAAAATATGAAAGCAATATGAAGTAGACAAGTTAGACTCCGCACTATATTTATACCATTGAACTTTGAAATTGAAGAGTGGTGTTCAGAAAAAGCCTTGATGGAGGTTATTTCTAAGATGAATCTTGAGTAATGAATGAGATTTGTTTAGGAGAGACACCTGTCCAGGCTTAGATGGGGGAGATGACTACAAGCAAGTAAAAGCAGAATTTGGAGAATAAAGGGAAATATAGAGCCTATAGTTGTGGTGGAACTGTTTTGAAGAGAAGAGAAACTAAGGTTAGTTGAGGCTTTGAGATACATTAAGTGTAGACAACCTCAAACTTACAGTCTTACTAGAATCTGCATTTACTTGTTGATTTTTACATGCCTTATAGGTAGGGATTTTAGACATTTAGTGTTTTGGGAGGGAAGTTTTATATCATCATCTCCCCAGTCTGGACTCTTTGTTAACTCCTTCCTTTCCAAGGAAATTACAGCATTTTGACATTATTATATATGCTTTTTATTCCTTAATTTTTCTCTGAGAACAGCTAATCATTTAGGGTAGAAGAGTCTAGCAGACACTGCTGAATTTTGACTTTGGCAAAGAACTTAAACTCTCCTTTCTGCGAAATTCATTTCTTTTTCTTTTTTTCTTCTAGCAGTATTGGAGATAGGGCCAGTGTCTGTCACTCTACCACTGAGCTACATCTCCAGCCCTTCTCATCTTTTATTTTGAGACAGAATCTAAGTTTTTGAGCTGGCCTTGAACTTTGGATCCTTTTGTCTGAGCCACCCCAAGCAGCTGTGCCTGGCCCATTCCTTTATTTCTTAAATACACAGTGATATCTAAAGTCAGTGGATTTTTCAGTTTTCACTTTAGGTCTTCTGATTTCCCAATGAGAGATTTTTCCAACGATGCACATTTCATCCATGTCACCAACATTTTTAGGTGTTTAGAATCTTTTAACCCTGACTTTCTTGCAATATGATCCCTTGATGATGCTGTTACCTCCCTCTCTGGCTAGCTGGCTATTTCAGAGAGACTGTAACTAGGTGCCATAGTGCAAGCCTGTAATCCCAAACTTGCTAGCTCTTTTTTTTTTTTTTTTTGAGAGAGAATTTTTTAATATTTATTTTTCAGTTCTTGGCAGACACAACATCTTTGTTTGTATGTGGTGCTGAGGGTCAAACCCAGGCCGCACGCATGCCAAGCGAGCGCGCTACCACTTGAGCCACATCCCCAGCCCTTGCTAGCTCTTTTATTCTTGGATTAGTTTCTTAGCTGAAGTACACTGCCTTGAGAGAAGTTAAAAGTGGTGGAAGTCAAGTGTGTTGTCTAATATCCTTAACTTTGCTGGCTGCCTCTTTTTTTAGATGATCCACAGTTAACTGTATGCACAAGGTTAGTGAAAAGCCACATTAAGGAGTTTGGGCTTTGTTTCAGGATCATGGCTGACCTTTGCAGCAGAAAGAAACCTGCTGAAAGGCGGAGGAATTATGTAGGTTTGGGCTCTAGGACTACCATCCAGGCAGAGTGGTTTACGAGAAGCCAATCAGGAGGATAGTATGAGAATTGCAGATGAGAAATGATGATGCTAATTTGAATCTAGGTTATTGGCAGAAAAAAATAGAGCAATATGAGTGGATTTGAACAGTATTTAGGAGGTATAATTAACAGCCTGGGTGATTAGTAAAAACCTGGGTGAAGCAGAGGGAAAGAAACCCAGGTCTCACTCTTTTAGAACATAGAAGAGAGTTGAGGATATAGGAAAAAATAAGTTGAGCTTTGGACATATAAGCAGTATAAGCAGGTACAAACAGGTCTGCTAATCAATTGGCTAAATAGATCTGTAGAAGACAGATTTGGACTGGAGATAGAAATTAGAATTTAGTGGTTGGGGTTGTGGCTCAGTGGTAGAGCCCTTGCCTAGCACGTGTGAGGCACTAGGTTTGATCATCAGCACCACATAAAAAGATAAACTAATAAATAAATTTAAAAAAAAGAAATTGGAATATAACAGTATGTTGATCATAGTGAATTACAAGTCATGTAAAAAAATGTGTAGATTGAAAGATTGAGTGGAAGATGGCTAAGAACCTAGCGCTTGACCCTAAAGAATGCCAACACCCATAAGAGTGTTTTCCAAAATAAGGGATCACCAGCTTCTGAATCCAGTGGTGGTTTGTTATAAACTCAGATCTCTAAGTGAGAGCAAGTCTTGAGTGTACAGTTGTAATACTCACTCCAATTAAAAGACCTCAACATAATTTTAGATACATTTTAGAAATTCTTCACACACTGAAGTTGAAGATGTTAGAGAGGGGTGAAAGAAAGTGAGTACTACAGTAAAAACTTCAGTAGTAAGAGGAAAATCATGAGGAAATGGCAATGCTGTCAAGGGAACAAATTTTCAAGAAGATGAAGGTAATATATCAGTTGTTATATGACCAAGAGAATCAAGTAAGAGGGGACTGAAATGCTTCATTGAATTTTGACAACATGACAATACTTGTTGACTTTGTGAAGAATATTATAGTTTTAAAGGGAAAAGCCAGATTCTAACAGACCAAGAAGTGAATGGGAAGGGAAGCAGTGGTTATTGCTAGGGAGATGCTTGCTGAGAGTTCACCTAGAAAGCAGTGTATGTTGAGAGGGGGTTAATAGTTGGGTGTGTGGTCAAGGAGTGTGTGTTTATTTTAATCCAAGAAGATCTGAGTTAATTGGCATGCTAAGGAGAGGAAAGTGGTGCTAGAGAGAGGAAGTTGGGAAATAGGAACATTTCCTATTTCAAGCTGAAGTAGAATCTCAAGTGCAGGATAGGAAGAGATTCTAGATGAAAGGAAAAATTGACGTAGATTTGAGAAAGTTTTCTCAAAAAATTGGCAGGAGGTGGAGGTGGGAGCTGTTCCCATCCGATGATGTCTAGTTTATCTATGAAGCTTGGTTGTTTGGAAAGTGACAAGTGGTATATCAAAGAGTTTCAGATCTTTATGGAGAATGTCTGATAATAGAATAAGGAAACAAGGGTTACTGAGAAGCATTTTAAGCTTGATATTAGAGACCACAATTTTTGGTTACGTCTTTTTTTAAAATATTTTTTTTAGTCGTAGACAGACACAATACCTTTATTTTATTTTATTTATTTATTTTTTTATGAGGTGCCTCACTCATGCCAGGCAAGTGCTCTACCACTGAGCTACAACCCCAGCCCCTATGGTTAAGTCTTAAGATTTTTTTTTTAATCACCATAAATATTTTCCTTTTTTTTAAAGTTATTTTTTCTACTGACGAATTTAATCTCAACCCCATGATGTAAATTCTGAAGTATAGCATCTTTTCTTGGGTTTCAAACTGTCAAAAGAAAGTGTTATTTAACTGTAGAGTTTTTGTATTTATATTATTATGTAAATGTTCAGGGCTAGTATATATATGGTTATATAGAACCAGTTTCATTATGCTTAGGAACTGTCATTTTATATTTCAGCCTTAGACGACTTGTTTTCATGAGAAGAGTGATGTTTTATTTATTTATTTCCTGTTTTAGGAGATTTACTGAACTGAAACACTACAGTGATGAACTACAGTCGGTCATCTCACATCTTCTTCGAGTCAGAGCTGTAAGTGGACCTAGAGCTTTTTCCATTTGTAAGGAAGATCCTTGTCATTTAATCATCATCTTTTAAGTCATAGGTGGTATTTCTGATGAATAACTGATTTTTACATTCCTATGTAGTATATTCATTATGCAGCTGCATTTTTTAAAGAAATGCAAAATGTTTTCTGTCATTAACAACTTGAAGAATTTCAGCCCTCGAAGAATTGTTTTCTTCATGGTTTATAATAGTATAGTTGTTATGACATCTTGTCAAAAGGCCTGTCATTTCAGTGCATGTTGAAATATAATTAAGTGTAGAATTTTAGATGTATATATAATAATATAATTATGCTTCCAGGTATTTTTCCCCCCTCTTGAAGGTCTGTGGAATAGTTTATGGATGTTAGACTATCCTGTGTCTGGGCTCTTAAATTCTACTAAATACATTTATTGGGACAGTAGTTCGCCATGACAAAGAAACTAGAAATTAAGGAATAATCATTGTACTTAGCCATATAGTTTGGCTATAGTAGACATGGGGAAGAATGCTTTTCAGTATATTAAAATGCCTGGAAAATGTTATGTCATCCATTCTTGTCCTTAGGGTAACCTAGAGGGTATCTTAGAACTTCATTCTGTCAGTGGCTTTGAAAGAGACTGGGTGGTTACCAGATCTAGGATGTCATCCTGTGCTGATTGTACTCTTCTTCAGATGAAATGTATTGTCTGGGATTTACTTTACTAGAGTCCACTGATGATTCATGAGTGGAGAGTTGGGGGCACTTTTAGATGAAACTAGATTGACCATATATATCATAATTGTTGAAGCTGAGTGTTAGAAAGTGGAGGAAAATTCTTTTGTTCTCTATGAGAAATGGAGTTATATCCTTTTGTACTCTGTACTTTCTGTATGTTTAAAGGTTTCTATAATAGTATAGAAAAATAAACTAAAGGAAGAATATCTTTCCGAAGATCCTCATATTGGCTGATCAAATGTTAAAACATTGGGCTGGGGATGTGGCTCAAGCGGTAGCGCGCTCGCCTGGCATGCGTGCGGCCCGGGTTCGATCCTCAGCACCACATACCAACAAAGATGTTGTGTCCGCCGAGAACTAAAAAATAAATATTAAAAATTCTCTCTCTCTCTCTCTCTCTCTCTCTCTCTCTCTCTCTCTCCCACCCTCCCTCCCTCCCTCCCTCCTCTCTCACTCTCTCTTTAAAAAAAAAATGTTAAAACATTTAGAGTATCATTTCCTTGTCATTCTATTATTGTTGTTCTTGTGGCAGCACTGTCTGACATTGTATTACTTTAATGATTGTTAATGATTTTCCCCACTAATGTATTTGAATTCCATAAGAGCCGATACTTTGTTTTCTTACTGCTAAATCCCTGGAATATTGTCTGACACATAGACTTAAAATATACTGAATGAATATATAAATGTATAGGCTGACAATTTTATGTTTAATAAGATCTAAAAAAAGTAATAAGTTGCTTTTAAATATTTAATTTTAACTAACCAAGAGGATCTGGTTGGTCATATATATGTGATAAGATCCTTCAAAGTGACTTTGTCACAAGGAGTTTGTAATAGGCAAGTAAGAGAATTCTGGGTTTATATATTTATCCTATACTTTAAGAAAACATGCTTCAGACACTATTGACATGAAAGACAGTGTGAGATCTTGAAAGGAAAGGCAGCACTTGATTTTTTAATAAGTGAGAGAAATATCAATGAAAAATACATGATGCCTTCCAAACAGCTTAGGTTTTAACACAGTATTCCAAAATTTGGAGAAAGGACTTTTAGACATGGACAATAAGAGAAAAATGACATGAAGTTAAAAACGGACATTAATGCCCTTCACTGACAGAAGCTTGCACACCATTCAGAAAGCACCACCAGGACCTTTTCATAAGAGCCATAGTGTCAAGTGTAGAAGAAGGTGTTGATGGTATATGAGACAGAAGATGAATTAGTAATAGATGAAGAGAAAATAGAATTATTGACTACTTTTTTTGTCAAGAAATCTTTTGAAACTCAGGTAAAAATATGTTACAGATGGATTAGAGTTAAATATTTAAGAAGTCAAAATAGAACAACCAGAAAGGTCAGTTGACCATGAACTAAGAAGGTCTGAATTTGAAACTGGTCTTTGCCATTTACTGTATCCGTAGGCAAATCCAGTAACCTTTCAGAGTTTGTTTTCATTGCTGGAAAATGAGAATAAAACCTGCCTGGTGCATAGCAGCTACTAAATGTTTGCTACCTGAATACATGCCTTACAGAATTAGGAGGCAAAAGTCAGAACTATATGAACTAAAGTAAAAGGTCAATAATACCAATATCTAACATTTATCACTGTGTATGTAAGCCATGGTACTCAAGCATAATAATATCCTTACTTAATTCTCACAATAGTCCTTGGAAAGTAGTACTGTTATTATTCCCATTTTACAGATTAGGAAAGAGGCAAATGAAGTTAAATAACTTGCTCAATGTCTCACAGTAAATATACATGTGGAACCAGAATTTAGACAAATAATATATTGACCAAGGGTGTGAATTGAAGTAGCATAAGAGAACTCACACCTATTGAGTCATCCTGCTTGTTGCCAGAACCTGACAAACATTATTTAATCTTTATAAAGTCAATGATGAAGGTCATTTCCACATCTCATAAAGAAAGATAAAATACAGAGGCTTGGAGTATTGTAATAGACTCTCCAAAGTTGAACCTAGAGAACTTGCATATGGCTGACTCCAGATTTTTTATTTCTTGCTACCCTGTGCTACCTCTTTAGGGGAAATCAAATTTAAAAGGGAGGGAGATGTTTAACTTTGCTAATATTCTCATAATTTAAGATACAATCATTGAGATACTATTTAATATTACTTTTAGCTATTTATAAAGAAAGTAATATCTAATGTTCTGAAATGCTTCCTGATGACGGAAATATAAAGTGTTACAGCTCTTTTGGAAACCGTTTTGGCAGCAGGTATCAGGAGTCTTTAAATTTCATAATCTTGGGAAAGAGAGCAAGGGAGGAAGATTACCTCTAGATAGGGAATAGGGGTGGGAGAGAGAAGGGGAATAGCATGGATGGTGAAAGGAGACCCTCATCATTATACAAAATACACATATGAAGATGCGAATTTGAGATCAACATACCTTATCAGAGATATGATAAATTGTGGTATAAAAGTGTATTAAAAATCGCAATGCATAAATAAATAAATAAATTTTTAAAAATAAATTTCATAATCTTAAACTTCTTAGGAGAATCAAGGGGGAAGAAAGCTAAATGTGTTCAGATTTTTAAAGTAACATCATATACTAACATGTCATAGAGCTTTGTCTTTTTTTTTAATATTTATTTTTTAGGTGTGGATGGATACAACACAATGTCTTTATTTTTATGTGGTGTTGAGAATCGAACCCGGGTCCCGCCCATGCTAGGGAAGTGCTCTACCGCTGAGCCACAATCCCAGCCCCAAGCTTTGTCTTTTTGAATATTAAATCACCCACTACTTTAGTGAAGGACAAAGAAGGTATTCCCAATTGAGGAAGGATAATCAGATGAAGCTATCATATTTCTTTTGTCACAGGATTTGCTATGTGTCACTTCTCTCCTGACAATTTTCTGATGATTAGATTTTTAAAAGAAAGACTTCTCAACAAAATTAATCTGAAGTGCAGTCTGGACTAAATCATTTCCCCTAGCACCCAGTTTTTGATTATCAACAACCATTGAATCAGTTCGGTTTCAGGTTTTAATCATTCATGTTTTACTTCTTGGACGTTTTTGTCTTTCCTTTTCTCAAAAATTGATAATTTTTTTGTCTTAAGTTTGTAGTTTTTCTTAGTTTTATCTTCTTTCTTAATGCCTAATGATCTATAGATTCACTTTATGTTTTAGTTGGCTAGAACAATTTATTTCCATCTTTGAAGAATTCATACCAGAAACATTATTGGTCCAGTAACAACTGCAGAGTGTTTGTTGCCTTGTTCATGGGTAGAGTAGCCTCCACATAAGTGGTCACTCATATCTTTGAGGTAGATAGACTTTCCTCTTTGGGTCACACCCTGTGGACCTATATACACAGAGCTCTAGTTGCATGATAGAATCTTCTTTTGCATCAGCTCCAGGAGTGATTTACTTTAAGAAACAACCATTCATACCTGGGATTCACAAAATTTTTCCTTGAACATTATTGTGGATCTGCACTGTGCACTTACTTAGGTTGCTTAAAAGTACCTATTTAATAAGTTCGTTCTTCCATGTTTAATATCTTGAAATGACAGAATGACTGTCAGCTTTTAGGAAGATACTTCAATGTCTGGAAGTGCAAAGATCTAGAAAAGTTAGTGGTGTAAAATTCCATATCTATCATATATTCTTTGGAGTGTTAGTCCTGTAAGATGTTCCCTACAGCAAATCATCTCTGTCTTGTATAGTCATTATTCATATATGATGTTAAAGATCTAAAAAGTTGGGCTGGGGTTGTAGCTCAGTGGTAGAGTGCTTGCCTAGCACATGTGAGACACTGGGTTCAATTCTCAGCACCACATATAAATAAATAAAATGAAGGTTCATCAACAATTAAAACAAAATTTTTAAATAAATAAATTAAATAAAGGTATTATGTCCATCTACAAATAAATATATCTTAAAATTTAAAAAATCTGAAAAGTCCTATAGGCAAAGAACCTGTTTTACTTTATTGCCTCAGTGTTTCCCAAACTTACTTTATGATGGAATCACTTCAAGAAGGGGAGGGAGAGAGTCAGATTTAACAATATAGAGTACCCAAAAAATAAACTGGGATGTGATATCTCAGAGAGATCAGTTTTGTGATCTGAGGACAATGTCGAAGTGTTTCAGGTAGAATGAGGAGTATGAGCTTTGTCATGAAAGCTGAGTCTAGTGTAGGAATCAGCAAACTTATTTTGCAGACGGGCTGGTAAATATTTATGGCTTTCTTGGCTATTTCACCTTGTCACATCTCTTCAGCTGTGCTGTGAAAGCAGCCATAGATGTGCTAACATGAGTGAGCATGATTATTGCAGTAATACTTGACTTACAAAAACAAACAGTGGACTTGTAGCATGTTGACCCCTTCTCTGTGGGTGTATGTCCTTCAACGCAGGCCAAGTACAGAAGCAAAACCTTTTATGAGCCTCTTAACACCTACACCTATATTTTACAATGGTGTTTCTTTCACTTTAAGCTGAAGTCTTGAAATGGTTAAGATCTGCTGTACAATTAATAACTAAATCCGGGGCTGGGAATGTGGCTCAGGCGGTAGCGTGCTCGTCTGGCATGCGTGCGGCCCGGGTTCGATCCTCAGCACCACATACCAACAAAGATGTTGTGTCCGCCGAGAACTAAAAAAAAATAAACATTAAAAAAATTCTCTCTCTCTCTCTCTCTCTCTCTCTTAAAAAAAAAAAAAAAAAAAAAAACTAAATCCTGAAACTACTTGTGTTTGAATAAGGAGTCAAGTAGCTAACTTAATCCTCTGAGCTTACATTTAGAAACTATATACCAAAACTTTTTTTTTAGGATTTTATATATGATTGCCATTTGGTCTTCCAGTTCACGTGTGTAATACTTTTGAAGATGATAAACTGAAACATTTACCACATGATGTTTTGTCTTTTGTAAAATTTATGTGACTGTCTAGGCAGTGTACATTTCATCTTGGTGATCTAAATTGTAATTCTGTTGATATTAAAATATCTAATATGTTTGTCAGTTGGAAGTTATCTTTTGACAAAAGCCTCATAGAAGTATATCAGCATTTATGTATAAAACTGTGGATCAATAGAACTGAACATATGTATTTCCTTTCCCTAAGGATTCCACTTTGGGGACTTTATCATAAGGAAACAATCTAAAGGAAAAACACTTATTTTCAGAAGTGCTTATTACAACATTTAAAAAATATTTTTAGTTGTGAATGGTCCTTTATTTTATTTATTTAGATGCGGTGCTGAGGTTCCAACCCTGTGCCTCACACATGCCAGGCAAGTGCTCTACCACTGAGCTATTACTCCAGCCCATATTACAACATTATAATTCTGAAAAAAATTCAGATAACTAAATACCCAACAAGGTTATCCAAAAAAGAAAGTCTGTATATACTGTTCAGTGGAATTTTATGTAGCTCTTTCAAGTGTTATTTGTTAAAGATAATGTTAACCTGCTAGATAAAAATATTACCACTTTTGCTATAGAAGATTTAAAGGTAGCAATTAAAAACTACACATATAAAGAATTACTGAGGCAGGGGCTGGGGTTGTGGCTCAGTGGTAGAGCACTTGCCTAGCACACATGAGACACTGGGTTCAATCCTCAGCACCACATAAAAATAAAAAAATAAAGGTATTTAAAAAAAAAACTAAAACAAAAAAATTAAAGGTATTTTAAAAAAAAACTAAAACAAAAAAAAATTTTAAAAAAATAAAGAATTACTGAGGCATAATATAATTATGGTAGGGCAGTACTAGTTTTATTTTAGAGTTTTTTATGATTGGTTTTTTGAGATTATATTTTTCTTTTTCTCTATTTTTCAAGTTTATTATACAAAACAGAGTTTTTGTTGTTTTTTTGTGTGGGGGCTTTTGATTTTTTGAGCATGATTTTTTTTTATTAAAGTGAACTGTGTATAACTTTGACCTGATAGCAATTTCTGTTAAATATTGGTTTCAGAGAGTAGCAGATCGACTCTATGGTGTATATAAAGTACATGGGAATTATGGACGAGTTTTCAGGTAAGTATTATATAAAAATTTAAAATAAACAATTATAATTTTTCTAAAAAAATCTATGATGTAAAATCTGAAGATTTTATGAGTTTGGAAAGTAGACCTTTTTTTGCTTAACCACTGAGTCATATCACCAGCCTTATTAAAATTTTTTTATTTGAAACAGGTTCTTGCTAAATTGCTGGGGCTGGCCTTGAATTTTTTTAAAAAAATATTTTATTTTTTAGTTTTCGGCGGACACAACATCTTTATTTGTATGTGGTGCTGAGGATCGAACCCGGGCCGCATGCATGCCACGCGAGCGTGCTACAGCTTGAGCCACATACCCAGCCCGAGCCTTGAATTTTTGATCCTCCTGCTTCAGCCTCTCAAACTGCTGGGATCACAAACATCCTTCACCACACCTAGCAGTGTGACATATTTTATTGAAGAAAGGCTATTGGCATTGTAAAAATATAAACTTTTTTTGGTTTGTTTTTGGTACTGGGAATCGAACCCAGGGGCTCTTAACTGTTGAACCATTTTGAGACAGGGTCTTGCCAAGTTGCTTAGGGCCTCACTAAGTTGCTGAGACTGGTCCTTCGACTCAACCTCCTCACTTGCTTTTAGATTTAGGTACATGAGTCATTTCTGATTTTATTATATTTCCAAACCATAACTCCAGTTAAGCCTGGTAACAGTGGTTATTTAAAAACTAACAGATGACTGGGCATGGTGTTGTACACCTGTAATCCAAGTTACTTGGGAGGTTGAAACAAAAGGATTACAAGTTTGAGGCCAGCCTAGGAAATATAATAAGACCCTTTCTCAAAACAAAATATTAAAAGAAAGGGCTGGAGATGTGGCTCATTGATAAGAGTGCCTTTGGGTTCAATACTCAGTATTTGAAAAAGATAAAAATCAGCCAGTTAAGGTCTCTTGAGGGGCTGGGGTTGTGGTTCAGTGGTAGAGTGCTCACCTAATACGTGTGAGGCCCTGAGTTCAATCCTCAGCAGAGCATTAAAAATAAATAAATAAATAAATAAATAAATATATGTATTGTGTCCAACTACAACTAAAAAACAAATATTTTTTTAAAAAAGATATCTTGAAAATTAGATAATCAGACCATCTCAAAAGTGGCACATTTATTGTAATTAATAGATGAACTTGTATTAGAGAGGCAAGAATGTAAAATGCCCATTCTGCTTTAGTAGATTTGGAGTGAGTCCTGTGGTTTTATGTTTCTAGTAAACTTCCAGTTTTTTGCTAAACCAGTTTGAGTAGCAAAGGTCTAGACCTTGAGGGGAAAAGTCTTCATTTTGATCATTCTGATACCTACCAGAGGTTTGTACATAGAACTTAGTAAATATTTCTTTTCTCAAATTTATTAGTTCATAATTGGTTCATTTTACCTGCAACTATAAATGTTAAGTATTTATCAAGCACTAAACTATTTAATAGGAATAAGAAAAAATTTAACTAAGTCTTGCCCTCCTCACACTAAGTTTTAGTCTTATTTAGGAATCAAAAGAATTAAATTCTTTTATGTTGATCTTGAGGTGGTACCAATAACAAAATGCTAAAAATTAGATAAATACCTATGGGACATTCAGTAGATAATCATCTGGATGGTCCATTATTTCCATTAACATGATTGAATGGTTACATTGATGTGATCACCATGGTATACATTCGGCTAGTTGCACTTGATGTCTTCCCAAACTCTCAGATTTTATTTTCCTTGAAAAGATGTAGTGTTTCAGTGAGGTTTTTCATCGCTATGACCAAAAGACCTGATAAGAGCAATTAGAGGAAGAAAAGTTTAATTGGGGGCTCATAATTTTAGAAGTCTCAGTCCATAGATAGCCAGCTTCTTTGCTGTGGTTCCAAGGTAAGCAGAACATCATGATGGAAGCGTGGTAGAGGAATGCAGCTTAGGACATGGTACCACAAAGCTGAGAGAAAGAGAGTGAGCAAGTTCTCCTTACCAACACAAAATATAAACCTCAAAGGCAGGAGCTCAGGGATCCAAGTCGTCCAGCTACACCCTACTTGCCTACAGTCACCACCAAATTAACCCCTATCGGAGAATTACTGCACTCATTAGGTTAAGACTCTTTTTTGTAATATTTTATTAGTTATTGATGGACCTTTGTTTACTTGTTTATATGCGGTGCTGAGAATTGAACCCAGTGCCTCACACATGCAAGGCAGGCGCTCTACCACTGAGCTACAACCCCAGCCCGGTTAAGACTCTTATAACCCAATTATTTCACTTCTAACCTTTATTGCATTATCTCACAATAACAATCTAAGTTTTAGATGTGTTGAATTTGAAATGAGAGGTTTGTAGCACAGTGGTAGAGGGTTTGCCTCATATGCGTGAGGCACTTGGTTTGATTCTCAGCACCACCAAAAAAAAGATTCAAGTGAGAAAAGTACATTAAAGCAGAATTGTCTTGTGGGCATAGAAATATGGCTTTGGATCTACAGATAGATATTTAAAAGCCATTTTGTAATATCAAAACACTAAAAAAAGTTCATGATTGCTCTACTATTTTGAGCATAAACATATAAGCTAAGAAAATTCTTGGAAGCAATGTTACCTACTTTTACCTTTTAATTATAACTATACATTTGTATTGGAGATGCATATGTTTTTGTTGCTTCCTTGACAGTAGTAAAAATCATGTGTTTTTTTTTTCCCCCTTCTGGTACTATAAGCATACAATCTGATATTTCAAGATTATGATATAAAAACTTCGTATTAAAAGAGTAGCAGTATTTGGGACTGGGTATATAGCTCAGTTCGTAGAGTGCCTGCCTCACATGCCCTGGGTTCAATTCCCAACACCACAAAAGAAAAAAAAAAGCAGCAATATTCAACATTTTTTAAATGTATATTTTAATCATTCTTTTTCTTTTTTTTTTAAATGTGGTGCCGAGGATCGAACCCAGTGCCTCACACATGCTAGGCAAGCACTCTATCACTGAGCCACAAACCCAGCTCCAGTATTTAACATTTAAAAAAAATTTTTTAGTTGTAGATGGACACAGTACTTTTTAATTTTTATTTATTTTTTAATATTTTTTAGTTGTAGCTGACACAATACCTTTATTTTATTTATATGTGGTGCTGAGGATCCAACCCAGGGCCTTGCACATGCCAGGTGAGCGCTCTACCACTGAGCCACAACCCCAGCCCTACTTTTTTATTTTATTTATCTAATGTGGTGCTGAGGATCAAACCCAGTGCCTCATGCATGCTAGGCAAGTGTTCTACCACTGAGCTACAACCCCAGTTCCTTACCATTTTTATTATACATTCTTTAACAACAACAACAACAAAAATCTCAAACAGCCTTGTATGAGCAGGAAAATGGTTCAAAAGATTGTGGGTTGCCACTTGAAATTGTGTTTAGAAAAATTGTTAGAAATGTAATGGTATGGGGAAAACACACAACACAAAATTGCTTATACAATATAATTGCAGCCAAATTAAAATACACAAATAAAAACATAGAAGGACTAAAATTATGTCATACCTTAGTACAGATTAAGTATCCCTTACCTGAAATTCTTGGAACTGGAAGTATTTTGGATTTTGGCATCTTCACATATGTATAATGATATATTTTGGGGATGAAACCAAAATCTAAACATGAAATTAATTTGTTTCATATTTACCTTTTACATATGGTCTGAAGGTAGTATCATGCCATATTTTTAGTACACCTGTGTTTTGACTGTGACCTACCACATGAAGTTATGTATACAGTTTTCCATTTGCTTCAGCATGTTAGCATTCCGGAAGTTTCAAATGTTGGAGTGTTTCCAATTTTTATTTATTTATTTCTCTTCCTCCCCTTCATTTTAGATTTTTAGATTAAAGATGCTTAACCTGTATTTGGGATTATAGGTTTGTTTTTCCAGTTTACTATAATATGCACATACAAGTTTCATAACAAGAATTTTCTATGAGAAATATTTCACAGAAATAATAATAAAATGATCAGTGTTTCTTCTCATGCAACATGCAAATTATTACTAAAGTTTTACTATGCACCTAATGTTTCTGTACAGTACTTTTTTTTTTATTAGCTATAGAACAATGTCATGTTCATCAAAATCATCCAGTGAGCATTTAAAAATACACATTGGGCCGGGGTTTTGGTTCAGTGGTAGAGTGCTTGCCTAGCATGTGTGAGGCACTGAATTCGATCCCCAGCACCACATAAAAATAAACAAAGGTATTGTGTCCATCTACAACTAAAAAAAAAAAAAAAAAAACTACACATGTCCCAGAGATGATGATTAAGTAGTTAAAAGTAGCACCCCATTTTTAAAAAAACTCCTCAATTGATTTAAATCTTTAGGATTAAAGAATGTTACCTATAAGTATAAGCTGTTTTGTATGTTACTTATCTTGCTTTAAGCAGCAGATACCAACTCTGAAGCCTTCACTTACAGTTAATTATTAAACTTAAGGGGAAAACAGCATATTTGAGTCACAGAAAATAAATCCAAATATGGATAATACTTTAATTTCAAAGCTAGCTAGAAAAGAATCTTGTAAAGGATTCCATTTAATAATATTCCATATCTCTAGTGCATGATGCTTCTGGTTTTATCTTTCTTCCAGTGAATGGAGTGCCATAGAAAAAGAAATGGGTGATGGGCTACAGAGTGCTGGTCATCATATGGATGTGTGAGTACCTAGAAAACTTAACGTAAACCTGAGGTGAACTTGAGTGGGGGAGTGTTAGTGACTTCTAGGCTTCTGTTTTTATCAGGTTTACTGGAATTTATATTATGCTGACTTAATCTCAAATGCAGTTAGTTTAATATTTAAAAATTAGTCTTGCGGGGCTGGCGTTGTAGCTCAGTGGTAAAACACTTATCTTGCATGTGTGAGAAACTGGGTTCTATTCTCAGCACCACATATAAATAAGTGAATAAAATAAATGTCCATCAACAACTTAAAAAAAATTTTTTTAAAAAAATGGGCTTGGATTGTGGCTCAGCGGTAGAGTACTTGCCAAGCATGAGCAGGACCTGGGTTCGATCCACGGAACCACATAAAAAAATAAAGGCATTGTGTTGTGTCCATCTACACCTAAAAAATAAATATTAAAAAAAAATTAGTCTTGCTAGGCATGGTGGTACATACCTGTAATTCCAGTGGCACAGAAGGCTGAGGCAGGAGGATTGCCGGTTCAAAGCCAGCCTCAGCAACAGCAAGGCACTAAGCAACTCAGTGAGACCCTGTCTTTAAAAAAAGAGCTGGGGATATGGCTCAGTGGTTGAGTGCCCCTGAGTTCAATCCCTGGTCTCTCCCCAACCCCTGCCAAAAAAAAAAAAAAAAAATTAGTCTCATTCATATATTAAAGGAATAAAGATAAAAACCTGCGTACTCATTTTGATATATGTAGAAATATTTATTTGACAAATTTCAACACTCATTTATAATAAAAATTCTCATCAAACTAGAAATAAAAGGGAATTTCTTCTGTCTGAAATTCATGTCTAGTGTTATACTTAGGTGGGCACAGTGGTACTTAGGTATAGTTCTAGCTACTTGGGAGGCTGAAATGGAAAGATCACTTGAGTCTAGGAGTTTGAAACTAGTGTGGGCAACATAGAGATACCCTATCTCAAAATAAATAAATTAATAAGAGTGAAATACTGACATTTTCTCCTAAGGTCAAGAACAAGGTATCCTATGCTCACCATTCCTAATAAACATTTTACTGCAGGTTCTACTCAGTGAATTGAGGCAAGAAAATTAAGTAAAAAGCATAAATATTGGGAAAAAGTAAAATATCTTTGTTCATAGACAATAAGATTGATTACTTAGAAAATCACAATAGATCAACCAAAAACCTATGGAACTAAAAACTGAATTTTAATAGGTGAGGATATCAGATTAATTTATCAGAATCAATAGTTTTGCCAGGCCCTGTGGTACATACCTGTAATCCCAGCACCTCCAGAGGCTGAGGCAGGAGGATTTCAGTTTAAGACAGGATTCAGCAATTTAGTGAGACTCTGTCTCAAAAGAACAATTTTTAAAAAGTGGGTGCTGGGTATATAGCTCCATTGTAGAACACCCCTGGTTTTAATCCCTGGTACCACAATTAGAAAATAAAAGTTTTAAAACTATATGGTTTATAATAGCATCAAAACATAATACTTATTGATTGATGTAATGAAAGATGTTGGAAGACCTCTACACTGAACGTAAAACATTGCCTGAAGAACTTAAAGAAGACCTAAATTGGGCTGGGGATGTGGCTCAAGCGGTAGCGCGCTCGCCTGGCATGTGTGTGGCCCGGGTTCGATCCTCAGCACCACATACAAAAACAAAGATGTTGTGTCCACCAAAAACCAAAATAAATAAATATTAGGCTGGGGATGTGGCTCAAGCGGTAGCGCGCTCGCCTGGCATGCGTGCGGCCCGGGTTCGATCCTCAGCACCACATACCAACAAAGATGTTGTGTCCGCCGAGAACTAAAAAAATAAATAAATATTAAAAATTCTCTCTCTCCTCTCTCACTCTCTCTTTAAAAAAAAAAAAAAAAGAAGACCTAAATAATCATGTTCATGGATTAACACATCCATTCTCCCCAAATTGTGGTCCTAGTCAAAATTTCAGTGACTTTTCTATGGAAATTCTATGGACCTAGAATAGTCAAAACAATTTTGACAAAGAAAAAAACTAGAATATATTACCTATTTTTAAGATTTACTATAAAGCTATGTTGTAGGGTATTGGCATAAACAGAGCAATGGAACACAACTGACTCCAGAAATAATTTTTTTTAATTTATTTTTTTTGGTGCTGATGATGGAACTCAGAGCTTCACACATGCTAGGCAAACACTCTCCCACTGAATTATATAACCTAGATCCACACTTCTATATACCATTCAACATAATGATGCTAGAAAAACTGGATATCTATGTGGGGAAACATGAACCTTGAAACATATATCACATTTTATACAAAAATTAATTAAATTTGGATTATATATATAAGTTTAAAAACCAAAATTCTAAGTTTTAGTTGAAAATAATGGAGAATCTTGTTGCCACATTGGCATAAGCAAAGACTTCTTAAAGATTCATTAAAAGAAAAAAAATTAATGTTAAATTGGGCTTTATGAAAATTTGAAATTACTGCTTACCAAAAGAGATATCAAACTGGGCCCAGTAGTACATGCTGTAATCCCTGCTACTCAGTAGACTAAAGCAGGAGGATCACAAGTTTAAGGCCAGCCTCAGCATCTTAGTGAGACCTGAAAATAAAATAAAAAGGCCTGTGGATATAGCTCAGTTAGGAAGGCCTTGGGTCCCCTCAGTCCCCAGTACGGGGGGGGGAGGGGCTGGCGGGAAGACCATTTGGGGAAGGAAAAAAGAGTGGGGAGTGAATGTTAAGTGGAGTACAGTTTCAGTTGGACAGATGAAAAGTTCAGAATACTTGATAGTGATGGTTGCACAACAATGTGAAAGGATTTAATGCCACTGAACTCTAGATTTACAATTTGTTACAAAGGGCTGGAGTCAACAGTGCATGCCTTTAATTCCAAGGACTCAGGCCACCAAGGAGGAGGATTAGTAGGAGATCAGCCTGAGCAACTTAGCCAGACCCTGTCTCAAAATAAAAAGTAAAAGAGCCCAGGGTGGGCTGGGGCCATAGCCCAGTGGCAGAGCGCTTGCCTGGCATGTGAGAGGCACTGGGGTTGATCCTTAGCACCACATAAAAATAAAAAGATAAAGACATGCTGTCCATCTACAACTACAAAAAAATTCTTTTTAATTAAAAAAAGAGCCAGGAGTGTAGCTCAGTAGTATTGCAGGGGGTAGGAAAAAAAAGATAATGAAGAGGCAAACCATAGATGGAGAAGCAGCATTTCTAACCATAATATATTAAAGAACTCCTACAACTCAGTAAAAAAAAAAAAAAAAAAAAAGACAAAAAATAGATCTTAAATTTTTTCAAACAAAAAAAGTGTCAGGTGACTGCTACGTTAATTAGCTTGAATTAATCCTGGCACAGTGTGTACTTATATCAGAACATCACATTGTACACTGTAGTTACATACAGTTTTAGTCATTTCTATCTTAAAGCTATGGTGGAGGCAAAAAAAAATTTTTATATAAATAGGACTTTCTTCTGGGCCATATTCAAGCTTACTGGCTATTTTTTTCATAAGCTTTCCTGCATTCTGTTAATTTAGCATTTCAGTATTTGCAAGAATTCAGGATCATTTATTGACATGTTAAAAATTATTCTCAGTATAGATATCTTAAAGTCTTTACCATTTATTCTTCTCTGAGGATATGACATGACAGATTATCCCTACATTATAATTTTAATCTTCAAGCCCTCAGCCCTATGGGTCCCATTTTTTTGTTCATTTCTTAACATTAATTCTTCTAAAAGCATAGATTTAGATTTATGAACTAAAGCCAGATTTTCTTCTTCTTATTTATTTATTTATTTAAATTCTTCAAGTGCTCCTCTTTTTTTCTTCTGCTGGGGATCAAACCCAGGGCTTTGTGACAAGCACTGTACCACTGAGCTAGCCCCTAAGATTCTCTTGCTCTTAACAGTAGTTATTAAGACTTTGTCAGTTACATAGATAAAATTCCTCACAATAGTAGATACAGGTTTGTAATTACATAATATATATGTTACCTGCTTTTATAAGCCCTCCAAATATGTTGCTTTTCAAATGAACTTGAACATAGTTTTATTTTGTTTTACAACTTTGGTAAACGTGGTTTATTTGTATAGCTGAAATAGGCCTGGAAGCATAAACTATATGTACTTTTTATTTTCATGCTAAGGGATTAGAATTAATTCGAAAGATGCCTCTTCTAATGACAGAGAAGCACTATATACACATAGCCCTTGTGTTTACAGAATTTACAGTGTAATCAGAAATAAAAACAACAGGTGAGACATTACTTTGATAAAATTTTAATTATAAATTGTTATTAAGGGGCTGGGGATGTGGCTCAAGCGGTAGCACGCTCGCCTGCCATGCTTGCAGCCAGGGTTCGATCCTCAGCACCACATACAAACAAAGATGTTGTGTCCGCCGAAAACTAAAAAATAAAATATTAAAAAGTTCTCTGTAAAAAAAAAAAAAATTGTTATTAAGAGATCAGAAATAAGCCCCAGCCCCAATTTCTATTATTTTCTATTATTTTCATTTACTTTTTCCCCTTGCAGCTTTTTGGTATTACTATAAATAGTTGCAACCAAAAACGTGTGTACCAATTATACCAAACTCATACTTTTTATGGATTTTATAGCCATTTTATAATCTCTTTGAACAAAAGATTCCAATAGAGGGGCTGGAGTTTTAGTTCAGTGATAGAGCACTTGCCTAGCATGTGTGAGGCACTAGGTTCGATTCTCAGCACCACATACAAATAAATAAAGGTCCATCAACAACTAAAAAAGATTTAAAAATTAAAAAAAAAAAAACAAGATTCCAGTAGATCAGGTTTTCTTTGTAAGAAGGACTATTTTTTATTTGTTTGTTTTATTTCTAAGTCTTTGCAGTTCGGCAAAATTCAGTAAAATTAGCATACCAATTACAAATTGCCATTAATGTTTCTAAATGATAATTTTCACTTTTCCTAATTTGTCACTGACAGGTAGTCAGTGGTCTGTGGATCATACTTTGAAAAACACTTTTTTAGAACGTTAATGCTTTGTGTCCCAGTGAAAATTACTCGTTTAATTCAGTGTTTTTAAAAACAGGTATGCATCTTCTATTGATGATATTTTGGAAGATGAAGAACATTATGCAGATCAGTTAAAGGAGTACCTTTTTTATGCAGAAGCACTACGGTGAGTAATTAATGAAAGTTCCAGATGCAGTCCTGTGATTGATCCTCACACTCTCATTGTGTTTGTGTAGAATACAGATAGTAAGGTGCTTTTTAAATGAATTAATTTGGATTGGGGCTGTAGGTCAGTGGTGGAATGCTTGCCTATCATGTGTGAGGCATGGTGTTTGATCCTCAGCACCACATAAAAAGAAAGGTATTGTGTCCAACTACAATTAAAATAAATAAATGAATAAATTCATTCCCTCAGATAGTGAATGAGTTCTTATTGTATTTTCTGTGTTGCAGAGTGCTAGGTATAAAATTATAAGAGAAGGCCTGACCTTGAAACAGCGTAGCGATAAAACCTGCCAGTCTCAGGCATGTTCATCTGGTTATTTGTTTTTTCTGCTTTCTCCAATTTGAAGATTGGGAGCAAAATACAGATGGAGTATTGTGTGGCACTGTCACTGGGTTGTATATTGCCATTTTTATTCTGCATTTTTTCCTCATACTTGTATCCCTTAGCTTAGTAGCTTTTAAAACTTTTTAATATCAAGGACATTGCTTCTGTTTTTATGGTATTTTTTTTTAAGAGAGAGTGAGAGAGGAGAGAGAGAGAGAGAGAGAGAATGTTTTAATATTTATTTTTTAGTTCTCGGTGGACACAACATCTTTGTTGGTATGTGGTGCTGAGGATCGAACCCGGGCCGCACGCATGCCAGGCGAGCGCGCTACCGCTTGAGCCATATCCCCAGCCCCTTTTTATGGTATTTTTAAAAAATATTTTTTAGTTGTAGTTGACACAATAACCTTTATTTTATTTGTTTGTTTGTTTATGGTGCTGAGGATTGAACCAGGGCCTCGCACATGCCAGGCAGGTGCTCTACTGCTGAGCCACAACCCCAGCCCATGTTTTTATGGTATTTTCTTTGGAACCAACAGAATTCTCTGCTAGATAATCCTATTTGATTTTTTTTTTAATTACTGTATTTTTTTTTCTATTCAGTTTAGGGAAATTAATCATTTTTCTGGAAGAGGTGACTTTTGATCAGTTTCCCTATTGCAAAAAAGCAATATAAGAATTCTGTTAGGAAAACAGAAAAGTAGTATAAGTGTTAAGTAATTGGTGTTTAAAACACTTGCACATTGTTAGCTTTTTTCCTTTAGTGATTTCAGTAGCAGTCAGTTTCACCAAAGTATCTTCAAGTCACCAAGGAAAAGAAAGTTGCTGAATACAGTGGATTCTGTGCAGTTCCTAAAAATAATGATTAATGTATATTGACATGGCACATATAAGTGAGAAAAGTTGTAGAAACATTTGGAATGTGTGAACTTTGTAAATGCCTATCTAAATTCTAGAAGGAAGCCAGGCATGATGGCGCACCCCTATAATCCCAGCAGCTCAAGAGGCTGAGGCAGGAGGATCTCAAGTTCTAAGCCAGCCTCAGCAATTTAGTGAGACGCTCAGCAACTCAGTGAGACCCCATCTCTAAATAAAATACAAAAAAGGGCTGGGGGTGTGACTCAGTGGTTAATCACCTGTGGGTTTAATCCCTGGTACCAAAAAAAAGAAATTCTAGAAGACTGTACATGAGTTGTGCCTGGATAGTAGGAGTGGGTGAAAAAGGATTCTTGACATTTTGATGTTGTTCATTTCTATATTAGAATCCCCCCCCCCCTCTCTCTCTCTCTCTCTCTCTCTTCCTCTAGTAAATGTCAGAACTAGTAAGGAATTGTGAATGCTTCCCTGTACTCCTGAAAAAAAAAATTCTTAACATGTTAAAGGAGAAGCCAGAAAAAGTTAAATGGCAGCACTATTTTCATCCCCAGGGCTGTGTGCAGGAAACATGAACTTATGCAGTATGACCTGGAGATGGCTGCCCAGGATCTAGCTTCCAAGAAGCAGCAGTGTGAAGAACTTGCAACTGGGGTGAGTATTTTTCTTTAGGTCTTTGGTATTATTGTAGCAAGGCTCATGAGGAATCAGCTACAGTTATAATACACAGTATGCTTGTACCTTTTACAGAATAATTTGTAAGCAACTGTATTAATTATTTAGTTTTCTTGATATAAGAAGATATCAGGCTCCGTGCGGTGGTGCACGCCTGTGATCCCAGCGTCTTGGGAGTCTGAGACAGGAGGATTACAAGTTCAAAGCCAATCTCTGTAAGGTGAGGCACTAAGCAACTCAGTGAGTTACTTGTCTCTAAATAAAGTTGCCCTGTCTCTAAATAAAGATTTAAAATAGGGCTGGGGATGTGGCTCAGTGGCCGAGTGCCCCTGAGTTCGATTTGCTATCAAAAATAAAATAAAATAAAATTACAAAATAGGGGTTGGGGTGTGGCTCCGTAGTGAAGTGCCTGAGTTCAATCCCTGGTACACCCCCCCAAAAAAAAACCATGTTCTGTATGATATTATAAGAATTTGTCAGGCCTGGTATGGTGGCACACACCTGTAATCCCAGCAGCTTTTGAGACTGAGGCAGGTGGATCACAAGTTCAAAGCCAGCCTCATCAACTTATTGAGGCCCTAAGTATCTCAGCCAGACCCTGTCTCTAAATAAAGTATAAAAAGGGCTGGGGATGTGGTTCAGCGGTAAAGCACCCCTGGATTCAATCCCTGGTACCAAAAAAGAGCGGGGGCAGGGGGGATTGGTCAGGTTTAATTTAATTTGGAAAGGTATTTTATAGAAGTTTTAGTTTACTTTGAAAAATTTTACCCAATTAGAATCAATTTATCTCTCCTAACAAGGAGCTTTTTGTGTACTTTATTCTTTAATGCTTACAGTGCATACTTCTAAAGAAAATGTTGTATCTTTTTCCTTTTTCTGTGTGTGTGTGTGTGTGTGTGTGTGTGTGTGTGTGTGTGTTTGTTTTTAAACTGAGAATTGAACCCAGGGCACTCTTTCACTAACCTACATCCTCAGCCCTTTTAATTTTTGTTTTGAGACAGGGTCTCCTTAAGTTGTTAAAGCTGACCTTCAACTTTCAGTCCTCCTGAGTTGCTGGGATTACAGATATGTGCCACCACACCTGGCCCAATATCGAATTGCATATACTTAGGTCATTTTTATAATCAGCTCTGTACTGTTCAGCTACTTCACTGAAATACATTAGCTGCTACGATGAGAGACATATTTTGGAAGTATTTGTGAAGCAATGATAGTGCCACTGTTTTCTCAGTCACTTCATGGTTAACTAGTACTTGAGTGTTTTTTGTTTTTTTTAATATTTATTTTTTAGGAGAACACAATATCTTTATTTTGTTTCTATGTGGTGCTGAGAATCAAACCCAGTGCCCCATGCATGTTGGGCGAGTGCACTACCACTTGAGCCACATCCCCAGCCCCTAGTACTTTAGTTTTAAAAGTGGTTTTCACATAGATTATTCACTTGCTACATCTATGAAAAGTAATACATATGTGTAGGAAAAGATCTCTGACCATAAGCCATTAGATTAGGTCTTTGATTTATTCCTGAACTCCTAGGAAGTCCCAAGACATTTTCAGTAAGCATGGTTCTCTCTTACTTCATGTGACGGGAAGTGCTTTCATTAACAAACTCCAGTGAGTAAGGAAATAGTAAAACAGCAAAGCTTAAGGTTGCCCTGTAATGCTTGGGTTTAGGCATCTTGTTCTAGTAATAGATTCTTAAGTTTCAGGGTGAGATATGCAGATTTTAAATACATTTCTTTAGTTTGGTTTATTTCCATAGTTGCTTGTTGAATTTTATCTGTTTTGTTGTTGTTTGTTTTGTTTTATTTTTGTCAGAGTAATCTTTTATTTTATTTTCTGTGGTACTGGGGATGGAACCCAGGGTCTGTGCATGCTAGGCACTTTACCACTGAGATATCCCTTTTTAATTTTATTTTTTCCTTTTGAAAGGGTTTTGCCAAGTCTCAGGCTGACCTTGAACTTGTAATCCTCTTGCCTCAGCCTCCTGAGTAGCTGGAATTACAGATCTGTGCCACTAATTTCCTCCTTTTTGACAATTCTTTATTATTCCAGTATTAGAAATCATATTAGGAGTCCTGTGGTTATAAAGATTATAGTGCTTCTATCAAAAGTAGTAGGGAGAAATGGCCAATATTTTTTATTTCTGAGAGTGGAGAGCTATGAAATATATATAACATAAAATTTACAATTTTTATATGCATTTTTAGTTGTAGATAGACACAATTCCTTTATTTTATTTATTTTTATGTGGTGCTAAGGATCAAACCCAGTGCCTCATACATGCTAGGCAAGCGCTCTACCACTGAGCTATAACTACAGCCCCAAGTTTATCATTCTTAACCATTTTTAAAGTGTTTAGTTTAGTAGTACTAAATATTTTCGTATTGTTGTGCAAACCCATCTCTAGAGCTCTTTTCATTTTGCAAAACTCTGTTCCCATTAAACAACTCCTCTTCCACTTCTCTGTAATTCCTGGAAACCACATTTGCTTTCTTTGACTATAATTTTGACTATTCTAGATACATCAATTTAAGTGGAATTATATAGTATTTGTCTTTTATATTTTGTAGTTGTGGATGGACATCATGCCTTTATTTTATTTATTTTCGTATGGAATGCTAAGGATTGAACCCAGAGCCTCACACATACTAGGCAAGCACTCTGCCACTGAGCCACAACCCCAGCCCTGTAGTATTTGTCTTTGACTGGCATATTTCACTTAGCATAATGTTCTCTAGGCTCATTCGTGTTGTAGCACATGTGATAGTTTCCTTCCTTTTTAAGGCTAAATAATATTCCACCAGGTATATATATCGCACTGTCTATTCTTCGGTTTCTATTTTCTTTTAGACTGTGAGGACATTCTCTTTGAAGGGAATGACTACCAAGCTCTTTGGTCAAGAAACTCCAGAGCAAAGAGAAGCCAGAATCAAGGTGTTAGAAGAACAAATAAATGAAGGAGAACAACAGCTAAAGTCTAAAAATTTGGAAGGCAGGTAAAAATTCCGAGAAGTTCAACCTGGACTACCATTGGATTATTTATTTATTTAATAATATTTCCCAGCTTCATTGACCCCTCTGGATACAGCCTGTTCCTCTAAAATATAGTCATTACATTACTAAGAAATTTAAGTTATCAAAAAAAATCATGTTATAGAAACATTTATATTAGTGTGGGGAGAAAAGGAAGAAAACATGGGGTTTCAAGTTCATAATATTACTTTTGTAGACTTCCTAATTTCTATTCTTGGCACATTCTCTCTGCCCTCTTGCCCCATTTAGCAAAAAGCCTGATCATCTTCAGTACCCAGCTTAAGGGTTATTTCACTGTGAAGCCTTCCCTTATCTTCTCAGGCGATCTTAGCACTTGATTCCTGACGCTGAAGCATGGCAGTTCTGTGTTGGGTGGTTGGTTGTTCTGTGTAGCTCTCCCTGGATAACTTCAAAGTTAAGGACTGTGTCTTACATTTTTTTTGTTCTTCGATACCTTGCATAGTGCTTGACATGTAATTAATCTGTAAATATTTCTAGAAATTCAGTTCTGTTTAGTTCATTTTCTTTATTGTTTTCATCTGACAGTCAAGTCAGTAAAATGTATGAAGGCAGACCAAGAGTGTATTATTGGCTTACACCAAATAAGTCAAAGTGAACTTTCATGAATTGAAAAGGAAAGTGCCTATGAGCATTTAAAAATTTTTTTCAGACAGGGTCTCACTGTGTTGCCTAAATGGTCATGAACCCCTAGGCCACATAGCTTGGATGGTAGCTGTGTACCTCTGTACCCAGCACTATTTTTATTTTTTGGTACTGGGGATTGAACCTAGGGGTGCTTAACTACTGAGCCACACCCCTAGCCCTTTTTATTTACATATCTTTATTTTATTTTTATGTGGTGCTAAGGATCAAACCCAGTGCTTCATGCATGCTAGGTGAGCACTCTACCTTTGAGCCACAACCCCAGCCCCATAGCCCTTTTTATTTTGAGACAGGGTCTCACTCAGTTACCCAAGCTTAGCTAAGTTGTGATGGCTGGCTTTGAACTTGGAATCCTCCTACTTCTGCCCTCCCAAGCCACTGGGATTATAGGCGTGTGACACTGCACCTGGCTATGCAGTTAGAATTTTTAAAACCCTAGACGTTATTTAAACCATGTACATGCTGAATGTGATTCATAATCCATCTCGTCAAGAGCCTATGTTTGCTAAGCACTGTGGCACACACTTGTAATACCAGTACTTAGGAGGCTGAGCCAGAAAGATTTCAAATTCAAGGCTAGCCTGGGCAACTTATTGAGACCCTGCCTCAAAAATAAAGTATGTGTGGTGGGACTACAGATGGAGCTCAGTGGTAAAGCTCTTGGCTAGCATGCATGAGTATGCCCTAGGTTTAGTCCCCAGTGGAAGAAATAAAAAGGTGTATTTTTTCCAGTGAACCCAGGAAGGCACTTCATTGTGGCATCTGTAGGACTTGTGAGCTGATTCAGGGAGCCAATCTACATCTATTTTTTGTTTTTTTACACAATACCTTTATTTTGTTTATTTATTTTTATGTGGTGTTGAGGATCAAACCCAGGGCCTCGAGCATGCTAGGCAAGCACTCTACCACTGAGCCACAACCCCAGCCCCTACATCTGTTTTAAAGGAATAATTTGTGAACAAAATATAGTTATTAGAATGTAGATGAGTTATATCTCTGACTTTTCCCCTCACTATAATTTATAGGAAAAGGAAAAATAGAACTGTCTTATACAAGCAATAACTTTGGTTTTGATGTAGCCAATTAAAAACCATCTCTGAAGAGAATGGTTAGTTGAATTTATAGTGTACAGTCTATTTATTTTATTATTATTTTTTTCTGTGTGGTGCTGGAGATGGAACACAGTACTTTGTGTATACCAGTTAAGTGCTCTATCACTGAGCTATATCCCATCCCATGTCTATTTAATTTAAATAAGAATACTAATAACTTTATCTTTTATTTCAGAGAATTTGTGAAAAATGCGTGGACTGATATTGAACGATTCAAAGAACAAAAGAACCATGACCTAAAGGAGGCCCTCATAAGTTATGCTGTCATGCAGATCAGCATGTGTAAAAAGGTAGGTTTGAGTTCTGCAAAAATAATGGCTATGTTCACAAGTGCTTACACATTTCTATAAATTCTCTTGTTTGGCCCCCAAAAATATTTTTTTCATTCTTCCTTTCTAAAACTTTTCCTATTTTCTCTACTTAATTTTGAAGAAGAATTGTAATTAAAAAGGTCAGTTATTGTGTTTCCACTTTATAAATAAACTCTGAAATCTATATCCCCCATTTATAACTTGTATCTGAAAATATGTACTGACAGTATAACTTTGATTATATGATGTTCTTGACAGTGCAGTAAAATATCATTCCTAATAATAATACCAAAAGAAAAAAAAGAAGGGATGTTTTCTATTTTATTCTTTTTTTGGGTACCAGGGATTGAACTCAGAGGCACTCAACCACTGAGCCACATCCCCACCCCTATTTTGTATTTATTTAGAGACAGGGTCTTGCTGAGTTGCTTAGTGTCTCATTTTTTGCTGAGGCTGGCTTTGAACTCACAATCCTCCTGCCTCAGCTTCCCAAGCCACTGAGATGACAGGTGTGTGCCACTTTACCTAGCTCATGTTTTATTTCCTTGCATAAGTAGAATAGATTTTTATATATGAAAATGGATAATGTCCTTTTATTTAGAATTAAGTGCCACAAGTCAAGATCAACATCAATTTTTCTTGTATAAATATCAGTGTCTGTATTTTATATATATATATAGCATCATTATAATTTCAGCTATTCAGAGTGTTAATTGAATATAATCCAAGTGTTACTTGAATATAATCAGGTGACTGAGTTGTAGTAGTAATAAACTGAAATAAAAACTGAAAGAAGTATTTTAAAAGTAAATAGAACTTCTAAGTGTTTTTTGGTCTATCTTTTTTTTTTTTTTTTTTTTTTTTTTAGAGTGAGAGAGAGAGAGAGAGGGAGAGAATTTTTTTTAATATTTATTTTTTAGTTCTTGGCGGACACAACATCTTTGTTGGTATGTGGTGCTGAGGATCGAACCCGGGCCGCACGCATGCCAGGCGAGCGCGCTACTTCTTGAGCCACATCCCCAGCCCTGGTCTATCTTTTCATTGGCAATCTGTCCAGTTTATTGAATGAAGTAGGCTAAAGCCTTTAAAAAACAATTTTTCAGTTTATAGAGTTTTAAAATTAATTATTATAAAAATAACACATGCCCATTGCAAAAATAATTCAGAAGCATGTTAAGTATAATTCTCCTCTACCTCCCCCAAATCCCTTTATGTGTATTCTTCCAGATATTTTTGGATATATATACAATTATTTAGAAAATATACACAAAAACAGGATTGTATTGTATACATTAGCGTATAGTTTTTCTCTTTCATTTGATGTCTGATGGACATCTAACTTTGACAGTACATGAGATCTATCTTATTCTAACAGTGAATTCTATTATATCTAGTTACTTATCCAGCCAATCTGAGACATTTTAAAGATGTTTTGTTTTTATTTATCTGCCTTTTGTATCCCATTAAGGAGGAATGAAACTAAATTTTTTTTCTATTGTTTGAAGCCTTGGTGAATATTGATATACTTTAATGCTTAAGTATTGAAGAAAACATTCCTCTCTCATAAATCAATTATTGTAGGATATCTTATTGAAAAAAATTCCTTTGTTTTTATCTCTTGGTTAGGTTTTACTATTATATCTTTATAATCATGCTTTTTTTTGTTAAGGCATATTTGGATTATCTATAGCTTTGTGTTATGTAGTGTACCAGAACCATGAGAGAGATTTCATAATTTAGAACATAATCAGTTTTTAGACAATAATTAACTTAATCATTAAATTATTTAATTATAAAAATTAGTTTTGTGAATAATAAAAATTTTGTTTAAATATTACTTTGAATAAAACTGTCAGAAAACTTGTTTGGTTTACTAGTAGAAACAATAAGAGCATGACATGAGTAAGAGTTTATGGTTGAACCTTGAAAACTCAGTTTACAAGTTACAGAAGTTCTTTTTCTATTTTGGAGATAAGCTCATTTAAGAGATTCTCTTACATTTTCAGAAGCATTAGATATTTCCTTATGTTAGCTATTTACTGGACTTGTTAAAAAAAAAAAAGCAAAACTTAGTATACACTAAACCAAATATGTGGGATTTTAGAATCTTTCCAGAATCACATTTTAAAGATACTTTTTTTTTTTTTTTAAGGGAATTCAAGTTTGGACCAATGCTAAGGAATGCTTTAGCAAGATGTAATCCTATGAAATGACTTTTTCTTCAATCAAAGTGCCCCAAAACAAAGCACAAGTAAATAAAAGAAATTTAAGTTGCTACCCTGTATACTTAAAAATATACAATAAGTTGAATCAGTTCAGCTTTATTTTAACTGATTATAGTTGTGTTCCTATAGCACAAAAATGATGTATTTTAATCAAGATTAAATATTATAATTTGAGGTTTTGGGGACTGGTGCTGATTCCAAAAAAAGTTAATTTAATAATATATACCAACAGATTATTCATCAGGCTTCTGAACCAATGATTGAACGTTAAGGCGTTAGTTAATTTCTAGATGTTCCTTTCAATGCCAACTCTTTCAGATCTATTCATGCAGGAAGTTCTTTTCCTAAGATTGGATTCCTATATTTACTTGGTGAGACCCACTAACCTGTCATAAGGGGGCATTTTCTCTTGCCTTATAGTTGAGCTGTTTGGTTTGACAAAGCTCAGCAGAAATTTATTGTAAAATCTAGGTTTTTCTTCCACATTTGTTGATGCCCCTGTAACACATCATACACTAGAAAATGCCTTCAGTTTGTGTTTTACCAGAATTTTGATACTGGTCAGAAATTTTATACTGCCAACAAATAAGTCTCAACTTCTCAGATATAGAGTGAAATACATTCTTTTGGTCCAGGAATTGCTATATAGAAAATTTTAATTGAGTAGTAGTATTCTCAACAATTCTTAACCTCAGTGATGAGCCCAATTTCTTTTGCTTGGCTCTCTGCACATGGCATTTCAGGGTACAAGATGTAGCATTTCCATGTATAAGATAAATGTGGTCAACACATGAGCTCATACCTTTATCATTAACAGCCTTCATTTCTATTGCTTGGCTATAATTTTTGTAAAGATAAATTATATTGCTTTTTTTTAATGTATGTTTTGTGGTATATGTTCAGAAGCCAAGCACCCTCATTTTCGTAGCTTTGCAGAATCTTAAATGTGTACTCATTATTTCTAATGATGTTTTAAAAAATCCCCATACCATTCAACATTTGACTTTTTTACATGTTTAAAATGTTGCTGGATTTTTGTGCTGTTTGCCAAACTTATACAATAAATAAATGAAATATTGAGCTGAGTTTCAGAGGTTTTTTTTGTTTGTTTGTTATTTTAAAAAGATGATCCATATACATTAATATGTGATGATCTGTGGAAATAATATGCCATGTTATACTTTAAAGTGTTTAATTGTATAAATGTGTTTTATACCCAAATGCTGTTTAAAAAAAAAAAAAAATCCTGTGATGAGATCTGATTTTTAAATTTTTTTTTCCTCCCCAGTACTGGGGATTGAATTTTGGGATGCTTTACATAATTAGTATGTAAAGCATCCCAAAATTCAACCTTTTTTATTTTTTGTTTTGAGACAGGGTCTCAGCTAAGTTGCTTCAAACTTTAAATCCTCCTACCTCAGCCTCCTTGAGACTCTGGGATTACAAATTTATACTATCATGCCCAGCTTACTTCTCTTTTTTAAATAAAATTGGTAGAAGCAAACGTCATCTGCAGGTATATACTTTTGAATCCACTGAATTGTATCATCTCTTAACTAGTGAAATGACATACCTTCCCACTTGGCATTTAAAAATCAAAAGCCTGGACCTAGGGATGTAACTCAGTAGTACATTATTTTCCTAGCATACACAAGTCCTGGGTTTAATACCTAACCCTGCAAAAAGCATTTCTAACTAACTTAAGACTAAACGTAAAGTGTATTAGATTATTTTCTGTTAGCAGACCTGATTTGACCTATATTTTTAAAAGATAAATTAGAGCTGAGTACAGAGGCATACACCTGTAGCCTTAGCTACTCTAGAGGCTAAGGCAGGAGGATTGCTTGAGCCCAGGAGTTGGAGACCAGCCTGAGCAATATAGCAAGGCCCCATCTCAAAAACAAAATAACAGAATACTTTTCCTACTTCATTCTTTTTATCTTCTCTAATACACACACACACACACACACACACACACACGATTATTTCTTTATTTAACTGGGAATATGCTTGGTTGGTTTTGATCATTGTTTAATTTTATAGCATATTGTTCCTTTAAAAAGAATTTTTTTAAAAGAATTTTTAAATTTTTTTTCAGTTGTTGATGGACTTTTATTTATTTACATGTGGTGCTGAGAATGGAACCCAGTGCCTCACACATGCTAAGCAAGTGCTTTACCACTGAGCCACCATCCCAGCCCCTTTAAAAAGAATTCTTGGCTAATCCCAGCAGCTGGGGAGGCTGTGACAGGAGGATTTCGAGTTCAAAGCCAGCCTCAGCAGCAGTGGGGCACTAAGCAACTCAGTGAGACCCTTTTTCTAAATAAAATACAAAAAAAGGTTAGGGATGTGGCTCAGTGGTCGAGTTCCCCTAAGTTCAATTTCCAGTACCAAAAAATAAAAAGAACTCTCGAAGGAATTTTATGATAGAAACCATTTTTTGTATCCAGGATAAGTATAAAGAAAATAATCTATTTCTTTTTTTTAAAACAGGGAGAGAGAGAATTTTAATATTTATTTATTTTTTTAGTTTTTGGTGGGTACAACATCTTTGTTTGTATGTGGTGCTGAGGATTGAACCTGGACCGCACGCATGCCAGGCGAGCATGCTACCGCTTGAGCCACATCCCCAGCCCGAAAATAATCTATTTCAATAACACTTTATAGTATTGAAAAATCAGGAATTGAAGTGAATTATTAAAAGAGTGAGGGAGTTAGTCCCCAAAGATAAATATAAAAATATAAGCAATCACTAAAAAAAAAAAAAGACTCATTAAATTAGTGGAAGTGGGACTAGATGCGGTAATGCACATCTGTAATCCCAGTGACGTTCAAAGCCAGCCTCAGCAATGATGAAGTTCTAAGCAACTCAATGAGACCCTGTTTTTAATAACAAAATAAAAAAATATTTGTTGGGCTGGGGATGTGGCTCAAGCGGTAGCGCGCTTGCCTGGCATGCGTGCAGCCAGGGTTCGATCCTCAGCACCACATACAAACAAAGATGTTGTGTCCGCCGAAAACTAAAAAATGAATATTAAAAAAAAAATTCTCTCTGTATCTCTCTCTCTCTCTCTTTTAAAATAAATATTTGTTTACTATATGTCAAAATACATTCTACTGTAAAATTAATTAATTAAAAAAAAAATAAATAAAAATAAAAAATAGGACCTGGGATGTAGCTTTGTGGGCGAGTACCCTGAGTTCAATCCCCGATACCAAAACTAAAAGTAAAAAAAATTAGTATAAGTGTTTATAACAAAGGAGAATTTAATCTAGACAATGTACTAGTGTTGCTGTTGGTAGCACGCTTGCCTACCACATGGGAGGCCCTGAGTTCAATCCTCAGCACCACATAAAAATAAATAAATGAAACAAAGGTATTGTGTTCAACTACAACTAAAGATAAAATATTAAAAATTTTTAAAAAAATTAACTGAAGTTATATTTAACCTAAATTTACATCCAAAAACTTGAGTACAGATGAATGAATCAGTGGTAAATTACAACATAGCATTCAAAACTAGAACCAAGGGTTCTTAACATTCAAGCATCTTTAGAGTAAACACATGAAACCCAGTTTGAGATGGAGTGAAAAAAATCAAGAGTTAATGTAACAGGAGTATGAGGCTTTTTAGATCCTTATAATATTCTTTAGATTCTTATGTATACTCCTACGGGTATATTTACTGAAACACTAGAAAGTTTTCCCTAAGAAAAGAATTAGAAATTTCTTTCAAGGTTGAGTAAACCAGAGAAATAAACAAGTAAAAGACTAAATCAGTAATTGTATTTGCTTCCTAAATTATGTAGCTTAAAATATTTATGTATTTGATAAAAAAAGAAACCAGAGAAAAATTTTTAAATGTAAGTAAGAAGAAATATTCAAGATAAATGTAAAAATCAATTATATTGAAAACTGATTAACAAGTATTACAAAGCCAAAAGTTGGTTCTTTGAGGTTAGTAAAGTTAAACCCCTAACAAAACTGTAAAAAAAAAAAATAGTAAAGCACAAATCACCTATATTAGGAATGAAATAGAAGACGGTATTATAGCTTTTACAAGACATTGAAAGGATAATGAGGAAATATTATAAACAACTTTAAGCGAATAAATTAGATGAAATCAGCAAGTTCCTTAAAAAATAGAGCTTACTTTGCTTTATTTCACCATATAATAATCACCACCACGTAATTGTCATACCCTGTTTTTTCAGTCCAAAAATTGTTTTATAACCTTTCATCATATAATTGTTGCATAGTGTAGTTCTGCACAATGCTTAACAGGTGAACAGCAACAATATATTCACAGCAGTGGTGTGTGAATGCACGTTGGTCTTCTCGTGCACTGTGAGCCATAAGCCTACAATTCCCGGTGTATGCCACATCAATATATATCCAAAAGCTGATTTGTGTGGTTTCTATAGAGCACTGCAATACTAGAGGTAAACACATTAAACACATCTTATGAGTGGCACTGAGTAAAGCACATCAAATAATAAAACCAACGATAGTGCCACAGAATCTTTAGACAGAGAAGATTAAATTTTGTAAGTCCATACTTTATTTTCTCAAATGCAATGTCTCAACTGTAATGAACAAATTAATGACAACTAATCTTTAACTTTGTTTTTTCCAGACCAGAAAAATGTTTGCTAAACTGTCATGCAGAAATGATAAAGAGTTGATTTGGAGTATCCAGTCTTAATATATATTCATGCATCCTAATCTTACACAAGACAGTTGAGAAATAAATGGTTAACCATATAATGGTTGCACCCCACTTTTTTGCCAAAAAAAATTTGGCATAAAAATCTATGACAATTCTGCAGTGAAATACAATACAATAACTTATATAGGATGAAATAGAAAATCTCATAGTCATATAACAAGGAAATTTATTATTAAAAATCTTTCTACAAAGAAAATTCCAGGTCCAGATGGCTTCATTGGTGAGTTCTGTCAAGCATTTAAGAAAGGAAAAGGAGTGTTCACAAAAATTTGGAAAATAAAAATATGAATGGTTGCTAGTTGATAGCAGAATTGTAGGAGCTGAAATTTAAGTGCCTGAAGCTGAGGATACTAATGAGAAGCTGGTTTTCTCAAGAAAATCCCAGAAAGACTCAGAAATTGGAGGAAACAGGTATACTGGCAAGAAGGAATAAGTGTGGGGTCAAAGTGTGAGGTTGGGTGAAACTCAACTGAAGCTGAGGATACTAATGAGAAGCTGGTTTTCCCAAGAAAATCCCAGAAAGACTCAGAAATTGGAGGAAACAGGTATACTGGCAAGAAGGAATAAGTGTGGGGTCAAAGTGTGAGGTTGGGTGAAACTCTGTGCAGAGTGATTAGATGGACCAGGTTCCTGGTCTTTCATCATGTGCACGTTACTGTGAATTTTCACACTAGTAAAGGTTCCAGGAAAAAGTTAAAATACAAAAAATTGCCTTCAGAATAGCATCAGCCCAGTGCTGGAGATTAAACCAGGTCTTTGCATATCCCAGGTAAACGCTGTACCTCTGAGCAACATCCCCGCCCACAGCAGGCTTTCTAACACCAAAATGTCTTAGCTTCCATAAAAGAATAATCTGACTGCCAAACTATCAATTAGGTATGAGGCAGAACAAAGATATTTTTAGATATGCAGTTTCAAAAAATTCTCTTCCAATGCACTCTTTCTCAAGAAGTTACTAGAGGATGTGTTTCACCAAAATAGGAAAGTAAACCAAAACTCAAGAAGAGCTGAGATACAGAGAGTAGGCATTCCAACACAGGAGGTGAAAGGTATGCCCAGATATGGCGAAGAGTCGTCCCAGAGGGCAGCCAGAAGCGGAAGCCAGAGGAAGATGGCTCAGTGGCCACATCCCTTGGGTTCAGTCCCTGGACCATAAATAAATAAATTTGGCATTACTTACCATTTGGAATTGCCTACACCTTACCCACCCAATCCCGACATGTACATGACTATACATTATATATATATATATATATATATATATATATATATATATATATATATATATAATAATTTTTTATGACTATATTTTTGTTTGTTCTAATGGTAAATCTATCAAATATAGAGCAAAACATTCAGAGTCCAAAATGACAGTTTCTTGTCAGGAGAACCAAGAGTTGGGCATGAAATTCAGAGCCCTACACAAGCTAAGAGGCAATATTTGAGCCCACTGAGGTTGGTGTGAACCAGTATGGACATGAGCATTTCATTCCCTGTCTTGGCTGCTTGGCTCACTCTCTGCTTCTGAACTTCCAGGTCAGAAAGAAATTGGTTGAGATTTCCTCTAAAAGGACGTAATTGTAAGAATACTTTAATATTGTGCAATCAAGTTTGTGATGTCCAGAGAAATAAAATGAAGATTCTATCAGGAGTCACATTTTAGTCAGCTTTTTTACTGCTGTGACCAAAAGACCTAAAAAGAACAATTTTAGAGGAGGAAAAGTTTATTTGGCACTCACAGTTCAGAGTCTCAGTCCATAGATGACCGACTCCATTCTTTGGGGCCTGAGGCAGAACATCATGGTGGAAGAGTGTGGTAGAGGAAAGCACCTCAGGACATGACCACCAGGAAGCAGAGAGAGCTCCATTCACCAAGAACAAATTATATATGCCAAAGACACACCTTCCAATGACCCACCTCCTCCAACCATACCATACCTGCCTGCAGTTTTTACTCAGTTAATCCCTATTAAGGGATTGATGTACTGGTTAGGTTAAGCTTCTTATTACCCAATCATTTAATATCTAAGCTTTCTTACATTGTCTCACACAGGAGCTTGTGGGAGACACCTGATTTCTAAACCATAACAGCAAGAAAATAATGTGTCCCAGAAGAGCTAAACTTTAAGAGAACAAGGAAAGGAATGAGCAAATAGGTATGTTTTCTTGTTAAGAGTGGTAAAGACCAAATTATCCATTCCCCTAAAATCAACTACTGATATTTGCTACTGAGCATAATAAATTTATAGCTATTTAGTTAGCATAATTAATTAGATGTTGGGGATTGATTTCATTGATGACATTAATGGAATTCAAATTCTGAAGGTATTAATACCAGTGGGATCCTAGTATTGTTAAGATGTCAACACTACCCAGCACAGTCTACAGATTCAATACAATCCCTATAAAAATCTAATGACATTCTTTGCAGAAATAGAAAAACCTTTTCTGAAAATCATATAGAATCTCAAGGAACCCTACACAACCAAAACAATCTTGGAAAAGAACAAAACTGGAGGACTCAGATTTACTGATTTCAAAATACTACAAAGCCAATGGTGGCGGCACATGCTTGTGATCCCAGCCACTCCAGAGAGGAGGCAGAAGGATTGCAAATTTGAGGACAGCCTGGGCAACTCAGTGAGGCCCTGGAATGTAGCTCAGTGGTAGAGCACTTGTCTAGAATGGTGTGAAGCCCTGAGTTTAGTCCCCAATACAAATAAAACCTTTCTACAAAGCTACATGCTACACTAATGTGGTATTGGCAGAACAATCTTATAAGACATGGAACAGAATCGAGCCCAGAAACAAACCCTCATATCTTTGACCAAATGATTTTCCACAAGGATGGCAAGACCATGCAATGAGAAGAGGATAGCCTTTTTCTCTCTCTTTGAGGCAGGGTTGCTGAGGCTGGCTTCCAACTTGCTATCCTCCTGCTTCAACCTCCCAAGTAGCTGAGATCACAGGCATGTGCCACTGCCTGCAATGTGTGACCATGTGCCCAGCATGAAGAGCAGCTCACAGTCTTTTTAAAAAAAAAAAAAAAAAATAGTGCTGGAAAAACTGGATATCCACATGCAAAGAAAAAAGTTGGATCCCCACGGGGATGGTTAATTTTATTTGTCAATTTGGCTAAGCGATGCCCAGATTGCTACTAAAACATTATTTCTGAGTGTGTCTCTGGAGGTGTTTCCAGAATAGATTAGCACCCGCTTCTTGGGTCTTCAGAATTGGACTAAATTGGGCTGGGGATGTGGCTCAAGCGGTAGCGCGCTCGCCTGGCATGCGTGCGGCCCGGGTTCGAGCCTCAGCACCACATACCAACAAAGATGTTGTGTCCGCCGAGAACTAAAAAAAATAAATATTAAAAAAAATTCTCTCTCTCTCTCTCTCTCTCTCTCTCTCTCTCTCTCTCTCTCTCTCTCTCTCTCTCCTTAAAAAAAAAAAAAAAAAGAATGGGACTAAATTACACCACTGGCTTTCTGGCAGCTTACAGATGCAGACCATGGGACTTCTTGGCCTTCATAATCACAGGCGCCAATTTCCATAATGAATTTCCTCTACATATCTATACTATATTCTGTGGTTTCTCTTTAGAGAAACCTTTACATGCTTCTGTAAAGCCATATGCAAAAAATAACTAAAAATGGATCAAAGATCAAAAAATGCCTCAAAGATCTACATGTAAGACTAAAACTATAAAACTCTTAGGAGAAAATGTTAGGCAGAGCCTTATAGACTTAGATTTGGCAATGATTTGGATTAGACACAAAAGGAACAAGCAACAAAAGAAAAAAAATAGTTTATGAAAATTTTTTTTCTCATCAGCTTAGTAGATTTTATTTTTTTTTAATTTTTATTGTTGGTTGTTCAAAACATTACATAGTTCTTGACATATCATATTTCACACTTTGATTCAAGTGGGTTATGAACTCCCATTTTTACCCCGTATACAGATTGCAGAATCACATCAGTTACACTTCCATTGATTTACTTATTGACATACTCATGTCTGTTGTATTCTGCTGCCTTTCCTATCCTCTACTATCCCCCCTCCCCTCGCCTCCCCTCCCTTCTTCTCTCTCTACTCCATCTACTGTAGTTCATTTCTCCCCCTTGTTTTTTTTTCCCTTTCCCCTCACTTCCTCTTGTATGTAATTTTGTATAACCATGAGGGTCTCCTTCCATTTCCATGCAATTTCCCTTCTCTCTCCCTTTCCCTCCCACCTCTCATCCCTGTTTAATGTTAATCTTCTTCTCATGCTTTTCCTCCCTACTCTGTTCTTAATTACTCTCCTTATATCAAAGAAGACATTTGGCATTTGTTTTTTAGGGATTGGCTAGCTTCACTTAGCATAATCTGCTCTAATGCCACCCATTTCCCTGCAAATTCCATGATTTTGTCATTTTTTAATGCAGAGTAATACTCCATCGTGTATAAATGCTACATTTTTTTATCCATTCATCTATTGAAGGGCATCTAGGTTGGTTCCACAGTCTTGCTATTGTGAATTGTGCTGCTATGAACATCGATGTAGCAGTGTCCTTGTAGTATGCTCTTTTTAGGTCTTTAGGGAATAGACCGAGAAGGGGAATAGCTGGGTCAAATGGTGGTTCCATTCCCAGCTTTCCAAGAAATCTCCATACTGCTTTCCAAATTGGCCGCACCAATTTGCAGTCCCACCAGCAATGTACAAGTGTACCCTTTTCCCCACATCCTCGCCAGCACTTGTTGTTGTTTGACTTCATAATGGTTGCCAATCTTACTGGAGTGAGATGGTATCTTAGGGTGGTTTTGATTTGCATTTCTCTGACTGCTAGCGATGGTGAGCATTTTTTCATGTACTTGTTGTTTGATTGTATGTCCTCCTCTGAGAAGTATCTGTTCAGGTCCTTGGCCCATTTGTTGATTGGGTTATTTGTTTTCTTATTGTTTAATTTTTTGAGTTCTTTGTATCCTCTGGATATTAGGGCTCTATTTGAAGTGTGAGGAGTAAAGATTTATTCCCAGGATGTAGGCTCCCTGTTTACCTCTCTTATTGTTTCTTTTGCTGAGAAAAAACTTTTTAGTTTGAGTAAGTCCCAATTGTTGATTCTAGTTATTAACTATTGTGCTATGGGTGTCCTATTGAGGAATTTGGAGCCCGACCCCACAGTATGTAGATTGTAGATCGTAGCCAACTTTTTCTTCTATCAGATGCCATGTCTCTGATTTGATATCAAGCTCCTTGATCCATTCAAGTTCAAAGCCAGCCTCAGCAATTTAGGGAGGCCCCAAGCAACTTGGTGAGACCCTATCTCTAAATAAGATATAAAAAAGGGCTGGGGTTGTGACTCAGTGGTTAAAAAAATAATAATAAGAAGAAGAACTTAAATATTTTCCAAAGAAAATATACAAATGGCTAATAAACACATGAAAAAACTATCATTAGGCAAATGCAAATTTAAAAAATATATAAGGAGATACATTTCACACTCAGTAGGATGGCTATTATCAAAAACAAACAGGCTATGGTTTGAGAGTAGGGCCATGCCAAGGGCTCTTCCTCTGGTGATTGAGCTCATATCAAGTGTCTGAAGAAGACAGTTTCTGAGGATGTGCGACGTGATGGCTGCTGAAGCTTCTGCTCCAGATCTGAAGGGCAGAAGTGCTCAGGAGACCTTCAATACTTCCATCCATAAGATGTAGAAACTAAAAATACAGATGCTTAGGCCTGCACATGGGAAACTGTATAGGGTGCTCTAGTCAACAGCCCCAGCTGAACTCCCAAAAAATGACAGGACCGCATATCATCCATGGAAGTGACCTCTCTTGGATGTCCCAATGAGTGGAGCCTGAAGATGACAGAGGTGACTACAACATGTGGAGAGGCACCCTTACATGCCAGATACCACATAGAGAAAAAAATACCCAGTCATCCCTGTCAATACAGAGAATTCAGAATGATAATAAATGGCTATTGTGTGGGAGTTTTAAGCAAAAATGGAAATTAAAAAAAAAAAAAAAAAAACAGAGCCGGGTGCTTGTAATCCTAGTGGTTTGGGAGGCTGAGACAGAAAGATCGCAAGTTCAAAGCCAGTCTCAGCAACAGCGAGGTGCTAAGCAACTCAGTGGGATCCTGTCTCTAAATAAAATACAAAATAGGGCTGGGATGTAGCTCAGTGGTCTTAGTGCACTGTTGATGGGAAGGTAAAACCTTATACCTGCTGTGGAAAACAGTATGGCAGCTACCCCAAAAATTAAAAATAGATTACCATATGTTACAGCAATTCCACTTCTGAGTATACACCCAAAAGAATAGAAAGTAGGATCTCAAAAAGATGTTTGTGCCGGTTGTGGTGGCACATACTCATAATATCAGTAGCTCAGGAGGCTGAGGCAGGAGGATTTCAAGTTCAAAGCCAGCCTCAGCAATTTAGCAAGGCCCTAAGCAATTCAATGAGACCTTGTTTCTAAATAAAATACAGAAAAGGACTGGGGATGTGGCTCAGTGATTAAGAGCCCCTGGGGGTTCAATCTCTGATACAAAAAAAAAAAAAAAAGATATTTGTACAGCCAAGCCATGTTCATAGCAGCTTTATTCATAATAGCTAAAATATGGGAAACCCCAAGTGTCTATTGATGGGTGAATGGATAAACAAAACGTGGAATGTGCATACAATAGAGTATTATTAAGCCTTAGAAAGAAAGGAAATCCTGACACATGCTACAATGTAGGTGAACCTTGAAGACGTGCTGTGTGAAATAAGCAAGTTACAAAAAGACAAATACCGTGGAATTCCACTTACGGGAGGTACCTAAAGACAAGTTAGAAGGGTGGTTGCCAGGGACAGGGGTGGGGGGAAAATGAGGAATTGTTTAATGTGTACAGAGTTCAGCTTTATAAAATAAAAAGGATTATGGAGATAGATGGTGATGAGGGTTACATCACACAAATGTATTTAATGCTGCTGGACTATACCCTTAAAATGGGTTAAAATGGCAAATATTATGTTTTTTGGGTACCACAATAAAAAAAATTAGGAAATAATTGTGGGGTTCTGATTTATAGAATTTTGGTCAACAACTAGAAATCTTCACTTTTCAAAAATGTCCCTGGTGGGCTGGGGCTGTAGCTCAATGGTAGAGCGCTTACCTAGAATGTGTGAAGCATTGGGTTTGATTCTCAGCACCACATAAATAAATAAAATAAAATCCCATTGACAACTAAAAAGATTTAAAAATTATTAAAAAAAATTCCCAGGTGATTCTAATGAGCAACCAAGTTGGAGGAAACACCATGTTCTAAGGACAGAGGCAATAGAAACAATATCCTCCACTCTGAAATTTGGTTTTAAATGACATGTCCATTCTTTCTTGCCTTCCAGGCATGGTGGTTACAAATGGAGCTTATAATAAAATTTGAAGCCATTCCCAGTATAGTCCCAGGTCATGGATCTGGCCATGAATTCAGTTGAGCTCAGTGTGCAGGAAACTCTCTGTATGGTGATGTCCAGAAAGAGTTGGTGTACAGATCTGAAGCCCTGGAGGGGAGTGTTGGCTGCAGACGGAAAGTTAACCTTGGAGGTAAGTGAAATTCCCGAAGGGAACATGCTGACTAAAACAGGACCCAGGGCTGGACATAGTAATACACACCTGTAATTCCAGCAACTCAAGAGGCTGAGGCAGGAGGATCTCAAGTTCAAAGCCTGTCTCAGCAATAGTGAGATCCTCAGCAACTTAGTGAGACCCTGTCTCAAAATAAAACATAAAAAGTGCTGGGGATTTGGCTCAGTGGTAAAGCATCTCTGGGTTTTAGTATAAAAAGAGGGAGGGAAGAAGCAGGGTTGAAACTATATGTGTGGCCTTTGTGACCTAACCTTCCTTCTACATTTTGGTAAAAATTCATCTCTGTATTTCTATCCTAATCCACATACCCATTGTCTTTTTTGGACTCCATTATGACTTTTTATCTGCTCTGGTCCAGGCTCTGAATACCCAGATGCCTTTCAGACCCTTCCCCACCTGAGCTGATATTAGCTGAAAATGTCTGGTTTGAAGGATCCTTCTCAAAACTTACTCCCAGAATTAGGTCTGACCCTCTCATGTCAGCCCCACATAAGCAGGGCTCAGGGAGACTGCATACTGCTGGTGCTTACACTCCGTGCTTTGAGGTGCCACTGGGTTCCTGTGAGCCAGCTGACAATCACCACCTTGTGAACCAGGGGGCTTCACTGTTTCCCCTTCACTCCCAAAATGCTTAAGAACCACTTTTAACCGTTTTCTGTCCTCGACTCACAATTTGTGTGTGTGTGTGTGTGTGTGTGTGTGTGTGTGTATTTACAGTGGATAGAGCTACAGATATTGTGACATATACACACAGGCTTCTCATTAGGACTTAGTAACATATCAAAAATAACAGTCAAGCTCAAGGAAACCCTGGTGTCATCCTTGTGTTTCTGTGTTGCTTGAGTCCAGACGATTGAAGAACACTGTCCCTGTTGCCTCAGGTCCTGGTGGCAGCTCTTTGTGAGAGCTAAGCCTAGTCGTGGCTTAGCAATTGTGCCTACTTCAATGGCCTTCCACCTCCCAGCAGCTCCAAAAATCAATGAAAGGGAGATAGCCTCTGATTGAGAACTTAATAGACCCAGTTGTTTCCATGATAGGAGCCCAGAATCTTCAGCTAGAAACAAGCTTACAGATGATTTTATCTCATTTCAAGAATGAAGAAATAGTTGGGTACAGTGACACACTCCTGTAGTCCCAGCTTTTTGGGAGGCTAAGTCAGGAGGATCACAAGTTTGAGGCTAGTCTCGGCAATTTAGCAAAATCCTGTCTCAAAATAAAATTTGAAAAGGGCTGGGGATATGTGAGTGGTAGAGCACTTGCCTAGCATTCACGAGGCCTTGGGTTTGATCCCCAGTACTGGGGGTCTGGGAGGAAACAGAGGACCAGAGAAAGATGACTTGCTCATTGCTGATGGTCACACAGCCAATTAGTGCACACTTCTGACTTTTGGACAGGCTTCGTCCTTGGTGTATTTTCTCTCTGTGTGTTGTCTCCTGAGCTGATGGGCCTGTGTGGTTTGCCCAAGCCTCTGTGGCTACCTTATCCCCACTGCTTGCTCAGTAACCAGGGAGGGGACTTAAAGGAATAAAGCCAGGCCTCACACAGGGCCAGAGGGGAAACTGAGAGTGGTTCTTGGGGAGGACTTAGGACAGTGATTGGCTGGAGATAAACACTGCATTTCAATTATCCTCGGACTCAGGACAGTTACAGTTGCAAACTCCTCTAGAATTCCTTCCTAAACATGAGCTGGTGTATGTGACACCTATGTGTCACATACAGGGAGTTGGTGATAGACATGTTAACGAGTGGCCTGAGCCCCGTCACACAACATGGGTGGACCAGGGAATCCACATTGGTTGGCCCAGCCTGCAGAGTAGGGCTTTCCAGGGGTGCCTGAGGACAGTAGGAGGGGTTTCTTCGGGGGCTGGCAGAGCCTCAGGAGCCCTGGGTCATTCCCACCTGCGGAGAGCTCAGCAAGCCTACCTGATACCTGAGCTCTGGGCAGCTCCTTTTCGGGCCCAGCTCGAGTTCTCCCTGCGGGGTGTGCCCTGGATTGGTGGTAATTGAAGACCCCCATCTTCTATTAGAGATGGAAATTGAACCATAGCTCTTAGTGGGGGCCCTGGATATTCATGACAGGGCCACTCCCTGGATGTAGGTCCACTAAGAGAGCAAGGGATACAATTTCTGGGAAGCAATCTGCAGATCTCTGAACTCACTGTCTTGCTTCATGCTGCTCTAACGGAATGCCCTCCTGGGTAAAGAACAGAGATTGATTTCTTACAGTTCTGGAGTCTGGGAAGTCCAAGACTGAGGGGTTGGAATCTGGCCTTGTTGGTGCCAGATCCCACAGCAGAAGGCAGAAGGTAAAGGGGAGAGAGGGGGATAGGGGCAGAGAGACAGAGACACTCGTAGGACACTGCTGTCAGCCTTGAACCCTTTTCATAATTAGCACTAACCCATTCATGGCCTAATCACTTCTCAAGTTTTCCACCACTTAATACTGTTGCATTGGGAATTAAGTTTTCAAGACAAGAACTCTGACAAACACATTTAAGCCACAGTATTCACTGCCCACCTCTCTGTACTGGGGATCCAACCTGCAGCCTGCATGCTAGGCAAGTGCTCTACCACTGGGCCTCATCCCTGGCCCTTTTAATTTGATTTTTGAGACAGGATGTTACTAAGTTGCTGAGGCTGGCCTTGAACTTGTGATTCTCCTGCCTCAGCCTCCCAGATATCTGGGATTATAGGCTTGTGCTATCTTGCCCAACACAATTGGTGTTTCTTTGCCTTGAGGCCCACAGACCTGCTGCTTTCACTGCTCAGCCCCAGCCCTCTATTCCTCACCCCTATAAGGTGTAAGGACACCTTATCCTCAAGCACATCTTGGTCATAACCCCCTTTGGCCTAGTTGGTTGGTCTATACCTGAAATCTTGGGCTGAGACAGGAGGATCACAAGTTCAAGACCAGACTGGGGATCATGATAGCATGGCCTTCTCAACATAGTAACACCACCAACAACAATAATAAGTACCTCTCTCGGGGAGATCATCCCTGAACTTCTTATTGAAGAAGCTCTGGTTCCCAAAACTCCTTATAAGATCTCTAAGAACTTAGCGCCAAGTGCTAAAGTGCTTGTTTTGCATATAAGTGTAGCTGAATTTTATAAATGCCCCATATGTGTTTGGAAGGAAGATGTTTTGCCAGGTAGGGTAGCGCACACCTGAAACCCCAGCTCCTCAGGAGGCTGGGGCAGGATGACCACAACTTCAAGGCCAGCCTGGGCAATTTATCAAGACCCTATCTCTAAATAAAAATAAAAAGAGCTGGGGATGCAGCTCAGTGGTAGAGCACTTGCCAACCCCCCAGTGAGGCCCTAAGCTCACCTCCTGCCCCAGTACAGGAAAGAAGGAAAAGAATGTGTCTTCTCCAGCTGTAAGATTCAGCGTACTAGGTAAGGCTATTATATTAAGCATCTAAATTGTGGAGTTCAAAGCTTTTCTCTTATCGTTATTTTGCTTACATGATCTATCAATTACAGGGAGAGGTACATTAAAATCTCTTATACAATTTGGACCTATCTTATAAGTACATATAGCATTTCTTTCTTTCTTTTTTTTTAAGGTGCTGGGGATTCAATCTGGGGTCTGGGGTCCATGCATGCTAGGCAAGCATTCTACCACTGGACTACACCCCCAGCCCCGAAGTACATGATATCTCTCTCTCTCTCTCTCTCTCTCTCTCTCTCTCTCTCTCTCTCTGTCTCTCTCTCGTGTGTGTGTGTGTGAGGTGTGAGTCAAGTTCACACTGTGCTGCCCAAGCTGGCCTCCAATTCTTGAGCTAAGAGCCCATCCTGCCTCAGTTGCCTAAGTAGCTGGGACCACAGGCACATTGCTACACCACTATACCCAACTTGGTGCATACTGGCTTTTTAATTTTTATATTTTTTTGTCTATTTTGTGTCCTTTATAATAACAGCCTGAGTACCATCACTGCCCCCAACTTATATTGTATTCACTTCCCTTGAAAATGTTTAAGGATTGCAGGGATAAACCACAATATAATTATTTTGTCCTCCATTATTGGACATTGATTGTTTCTACTTTTTACTTTTATGAATTACACTCTAAAGAGCATCTTCGTGTGCAGTTATTTCTGATGATTTTCTCTGAGTAGATTTCTCCTAGGAGAATTATGAGGTCAGGGTGAACAAACATTTTAAGGCTTTTCATATATGTCACTCTTTCACATATTTGATCAAATTAGAATTTCCAGCGGCTGTGTCACTCAGTTGGCTTTGTTGAACTGTTTCTTCCTCAGTGACTGTGTGTATGCGTGTGTGTGTGTGTGTGTGTGTGTGTGTTACTAGAAATTGAACCCAATTTGCTCTATGACCTACATCCCCAGCCCCTGTTTTGATTTTATTTTGAGATGGGGCCTTGTTAAATTGCTAAGTCTGGCCTCAAACTTGAGATGCTCCTGCCTCCGCTTCCTGAGTCCTTAGGATTATAGGCATGTGCCACCAAGACCAGCTCCCTCAGTGTTTATTTATTCATTTTTGTCATCTGGGCAGCCCTCACCAGGCATTAGTAATTTAGAACTTGCATCATTCCTGTTAAGTTTCACCTGCTTGATGTGGCCTATCCTTCCTAATCTGTCAATCTCCCTCAGCCTTCAATTTAGCAGAGTGTCTGCCACTGATATGGGGCCACATCTCCTTCGATACCCTCACTCTAGTCAGTGATGGAAACGATGAGAATAGAACTTTATGTTAAACCACTGGAAATCACGCTGGGGATAGCAAGTTCTTTTCCAATAAGGCTAATAGTTACAGTTTATTGAATACTTACAATATTACATATATATTTACATATTATATGTGCATTACATATAGGTTAACTTGTTTGATCATTAAAATCATCCTCAAAATTATATAATACAGTCTCTAGTTTAAGATCTATGAATTGAAATTCAAAGAGAGGACTCTATCTAACTGGTCACGCTGTTCCTAAGTGGATTTCTGCTCCTGAGATTCTGCAACCCTGCTCTACAGAAATCTGCCACCAGGTGGCAGTCGAGTCAGCGGGCCCAGGAAGAACCGCTAGTTTTGAGATCCGAAATTCGCTGCAAAAGTGCATTTTTTTCCTTATAAAAGCAGCCATAACTTTTATTGACATGACTAAAACTATATTTTCAATAAAATAAACATTAACCAGACAGGAACATTCCTCAGGGTAAAAGATAATAAAATAAACAGACCTTTGAACTTGGACCTTTCCACTTAGAATTCATCAATAGAATCCCTTTGAGGAAAATCGCTCTTTTTGGAACTCACCCACACTAGGATGATGCCCCTGATTTTCTGCTTACTCTATGCCACCTCTGTCCCCTGAAGTAGCACACTCCTGGCAGTGAAAGAGGTTGTGTCCTCTACTGGGACAGCATATCAGCATCTGGAGCAAGGGGTGTAGACAGTGGCACCTTGGTGGGTAGGGAAAACCCTCCAAGAGATATTGATGTGCCCATCCATGGGAACATTCCTAGTTTTGGAGAGAATCCCCAATCATCATGCACCAGCCACCCTTCCTGCCAGCAAAGGCATGCCTCTTACTCTCTAACCCAAGAGCTTGCAAACCTGTCCCTTGTCTTCATTCTCCCAGTTATACATTGATATTTTTCTGCCTTTTAAATGCATATATTTTGATATTTTGACAAAAGAACCAGGCATGGTGGTGTGGGCCTGTGTTCCCAGATACTCAGGGGGCTGCGGTAGGAGGATCATTTGAGCCCGGGAGTGTAGCTCAGGTGTTGGAGGCCAGCCCAGGCGATACAGCAAGACCCTACATCAAAAATAAAGGGGGCATCCAGTTAAAAAGGCACAAGCCTGGAATCCTTGGGAGACTGAGGCAGGTAGATGGCAAGTTTGAGGCAAGCCTGGGCAACCTGGTGATACCCTGCCTCAAAGTTAAAAAATAAAAAGGAATAGCTCAATAATAGAGTACTCCCAGGGCACTGCCAAATAAATAAATAAATAGGCCTGGGGTGTAATTCAGTGGTACACTACTTGCCTCACATCACCAACCCCTGAGCCTGATCCTCAGCGGTGAGGGTTGGAGTCAGAGTTTTCTTCTTTAAACTTCCCTCTTTCTTTCTTTTTTACTTTTTTACTTTTTTTTTTTTTTTTTTTGGCACTGGAGATTGAACTCAGGGGCACTCCACCACTGAGCCACATCCTCAGCCTTTATTTAGAGACAGGGTCTCACTGAGTTGCTCAGTGCCTCGCTATTGCCGTGGCTGGCTTTGAACTTGTGATCCTCCTGCCTCAGCCTACCACTGGGATTACAGGCATGCGCCACCATGCCCAGCTCCCCCTTTCTTTTTAACATGAGGTTTTGCTTGCTGATTTTCCCCTCTTGGTTAGCAGCATCTTTTTCAAACCATCTGCACATACATTTGAATTATTGAACTGCATTATATTTCAACAGAAATAGAACATAAAAAGGACTTTCTCAAAATTCTACCACACATCAGTCCCACCTGGATGGTCCAGTGTTTCATTTGAACCCATCCCACCAGTGTCCTTCCCAATGCCCTGTCTTCATGCTCCCCACATAGAGGTAAATCCAGGACTGGAACTAGAATTAGGGACCTCCATGTGGGGCTAGCCCAGGAGAAGCAACCAGAAGTGGGCCTCTAGGCTGCTAATCGGGAGATTCCAAAGTCAAGTTCAGGCCTGGCTTGATGTCTGGCTCCACCTTTTTCAAATCTTGTGACTTATATGTTCCCTTTGCTGAGCCTCAGATTCCTCAGGGCAAAGCAGGGATAAATCCAGCACTTGCTGGGCAGCACTATCATATTAGATGCAGTCTGCCATGCCTGGCCAGTGTCCCTAGCACCCTTTGCTGAGTTCTAATTAATGTTGGCTATTGTTCAATTAAGTAAGGGATCTGGGATCATGGAACATTATTGCTGTTGGCCCATGAGATCATCATCTAGATCTCTCAAATAACCAAATGTTTTGTTTTACCAGCTTGAATGAAAATAACGAATTATTTTTTAAGGTCCAAATAAGTGACTCCACGTTCCCCACATACTACTACTACTTTTTTGGTTTTGTTTTTTGTAGTTGTAGATGGACAGCATACCTTTATTGTTTTCATTTATTTTTATGTGGTGCTGAGGATGGAACCCAGGGCCTCACACATGCTAGGCAAGTGCTCTGCCACTCAGCTACAGCCCCAGCCCCTCACATACTACTTCTTAACAAGTCCTCCCTGGGACTCCTCCTTCCCATAGCCAAACTAGAGACCCCTGGGTGTTTCCCAGGCCTGGTTACCTCACCTTTCTGAGAAGAAATAGGCCCAAAAGGCCTTTCTTCACTGCCTGTGGCTGCCAATTAAGTAGCCTAGCCGTGTGAGGCTGTGTCCATTCAGGAAGTTATCAGGCCACTGAGACTCTCCTCCTAGGCCACATTTGTTTCTCAGGGTTTAGGATGGGTTTGAGGACTTCTGTCTCTGCAGATTAGGATTGGCCTGGGTCCCAAAGAGCTCCTGGAACTTATGCACATGCAATAGTCACAAGCCAGGCACAGGTCAGCCCATACTACTCCCTGCAGCCCAGAGGAGAAGCACCCAGGCTCTTGGCATCAGCTTGAAGCAGGAAGCTTCCCCTCACTGCAGCTGCCAGCAGAAGTAAAATGGCACCCAGTGGCACAGGGAGCCTCTCCTGCACCTACCCAGGACAGATCCTTCCCCGTGGCCAGGGCAGCTCCAAGTCTGAAGCCCTAGAACATTCTTCCTCCCCAGTCCCAAGGGCACTCATTTTCAGCCTTGGATCCCTTGCTCACTAGGGCCTCCCATTTCCTTCAGGAGAAACTAGCCCTCTGTTGTCCCTATATTCAGATGAGAGAACTGAGGCCCCAGAGAGGAAAGGTGACTTGTTAAGTACATGAAGCTGGGGGTGAGGCCATATGTCCTGACACCCAACTTAGAGCTTTTCCTCAAATCACAGAGGGCCCAGATTAGAATGGTGAGATTGGGAGGAAGGGGCAGGCAAGGGCAGATGTCAGAACAGGTCAGCCAAGTCAGGGCGCCAGGAGAGCTGGGCGGGAAGTTGAGTCTGCAGTTAATAAAGGTAGAAGTGAAGGAGGGGCCCACAGGATGCCAGATTCTCATTTTTAATGGGAACTTCCCTGACGAGCTGTGCAATTAGATACTTAATGAATCAGAAATGTTTTTTTGAGGATTTGAAAGAAATACCCAGTGCTGGCCCGTGAACTGTAGGGCTATTGAAAACCTAAAACCCAAACCATAAAGTCTGAGGGCTGTGAATCCCATTCATTTGCATGTGAGCTGCCATTAATTTGTAGATTCCCGTTTGGGTCCCTAATTAGGCGTACATAAAATTAAATTAACTAATTAGTGCAAATGTCTGCATCTACTCTCAGGACAATTACTCAAGGAGGGAGCAGGGAGGGCCTAGGAACTTTGAGATCAGATTCTTCTTTTCCCAGTCAGCTGGGTAAAGCACAGACAGACATGAACACCATGGCATCGCCCCAGGATCCCCTCGCAGACAGAGGGGTCCATACTGAGTAGTTGGAAACCAAAGTCCCTATTTGTCCTGGCCTGGGCCTGGTCTCTTCCTGCTAGAAAACCTTAGGCCCTTCCCAAGGATGCTCTTTCCTCATTGAATCCAGGAGCAGCTGAGAACTGGCGTGGAGGTGCTGGGTACAGGTGAGTGTGGGGAAATGAACTCCATCTTAGAGTGTCTCCAGATGGCAGAGAGGGCCACCCAGCCCTGGGAGCACATGGGACCTGCAGCAAGAGTCTAGCAAAGCAGCTGTCGTGCTAGGAGGGCTCTCTTTCTACTTTGCTGTGATTTGAATCTTAAATGTCCCTTAAAGGCCCATAGACCAAAGGTGAAGGCTCGGTGAAGTTTTCAGATACTTTTAGAATTCGGTTGCCAGCCTGTGGTAGGATCTTGAAGAGGTGGGGCCTAGTGGAAGGGAGTTAGGTCACTGGGACCTTGAAAGAACCTTGAAAGGACCTTGAAAGGGATGGTGGGGCTCTGGCTCCTTCCTCTCTTTGCCTTCAGCTGCCTTGATGAAGGGACCTCTTCCCCCAAGTGTCCCCCTTGACATGCCATCACAGGCCCAGAGCAATGGAGGGAAGCAAGCGGCTGTGGACTAAAACTCTGGAACTGTGAACCAAAGTAAATCTTCCTTCCTTATAATCTATTTATCTCAGGTATTTGTCACAGGATGGAAATTTGAAATTCACAGCCTAAGGCAGTGAATCTCAAAGTGGGGTACCTGGATCAGCAGAGTCAGCACAGGGTCTTTTTAGAGGGGTGAATCCTCAGCCCACCCTGGCCTGCAGAACCAGGACCTCTAGGGTGGGCCCAGCACTGTGTTCACCAAGCGCCCCAGATGATGCTGCCACAGGCTCCAGTGAGAGAAGCCCCATGCTGGGGCATGCTGGGGCTGTGGAAGTCTTGTGCCTAAGAGTGTGAACTTCCCAAGACTCTGTCTCAAAATAAAAAAATAAAATAAAAAGGACTAGGGCTCAGCTCAATGTGGGAAAACCCGTGGGTTCAATCCCCAGCATCAATAAGTAAATACATGAATAAAAGAGCTCCCATTTTTTTTCTTTGTGTGTGTGTGTGTGTGTGTGTGTGTGTGTGTGTGTGTTTTAGCTGTTGATGGATCTTCATTTTATTCATTTCTTTATATGTGGTTCTGAGAATCCAACCCAGTGCCTCACACATGCCAGGCAAATGCTCTATCACTGAGCCCCAGCCCCAGCCCCTCCCAGTTGTTTTGATGATCTGCCAAGCTTGGGGATTTCTGAGTTTACCTCTTTAAATCTCCATTTTCTGACCTATATAAAAAGAATAATAGCATCTATCCCATGGGGTTGTTGTGGGATTAAGTAAAACAGGTACAGCACTTGGCATCCCTGCATAGTAGTTGAGAGGGAGCAGTTCCCTGGGGTGTGGCATGGGGATGCTGAAAGGGCTGGATCATCCCCACATTTTTATGATCCGCCGCTTTTCACTTGTGGGCAAGGGACCTTTGTTCCCACATTTCTCTTCTCTCAGGGAGTCTGACTGCAGATCCAGGTGCTACTGGCAATCTGTGGGAAGGTTCTCTAGAAGAGGAGCTTCAAGTTGTCCCCCACAGTGACTTTCTGTCACCCCAGAGGCCTGGGGGTATGGCAGCAGGCTCTCCCCTGTGCCCAAAAAGGAAACTCTACCACTGTGGATTCAAAATGTAAGTCAAAAGGAGAAAGAGGACAGGCGTGAAATAGCACCTTGGAACTGGGAGATGGGAGTGATCACTATCATCGCCTACATTTTACAAATGAAGAAGACGAAGTTCACCTGCTCCAGAGCCCATGTTCTTAGCCTTACCCTTGTGGCTTTCAAACTCTGTTCTGTGGAACCCAGGGCTTGCCTGTCACTTCAGGGGTCACTATGTGAAGTGGGGAAGAGTCTCCTAGTCCCCTTTCACCTCCTGCCTCCTCTTCAGCTGGAGTGTAACCTTAACCTAGTTTAGGCCTTCAAAGAAAATTCTTCTGCGATTCCTTATATTTAAAAACAGAATTGAAAAATCACTGCTCTGCACAATTCATCTTCTGCCTGAAGTCTAGGCAATCCTAGACTCAGTGTCACGAGATCTGAACATGAGGTTCTCTGGGCCCCAGGTTTAACTGAAGAATTAATATGAAGGGCATTTGCCATCCAAGTAAGCAATCATGAGACAGAATTCCTTCACATCTTGAATTTTAAAAAGATTTTTTCCCCCCAGTGTGAGAGATTGAACCCAGGGCCTCACACATGCTAGGCAAGTGCTGAGAAACTGATGTGACTCCATTTTTGAGAAAACAGCTTTGACCTCAAGGCCTGTCCAGGGGGAGGGGGCGTGACCCTAGTCCTTGGAAAAACCCACAGAAGGCTCCTAGGCACATAGCCATCTTGCTGAGTTGTTTAACAGGAGGGATCTGCGGTGCCAGGTGTCCTGGACTCAATTAGACTCAGTTATGCTAGGTGAGGATCCATAGCAACCCCCTAGCAACCACCAATCAGCATGAGACAGGGAAAATATCTGAAATGCCAGGTGACCCTCCCAGTAGTTTCAGTGATTGATACCATGATTAGGCCACCCTGCAGTTTAGTGTAGACACTCTTGCAACCCCTCTCGGCCTAAACCAATCAGTTCAAATGTATCCACCACTTGAACAAAACAATCACCCTTACTCAACTCGTTCCCTCCAGTGAATATGCTAATCAATGTTAAGAGTTGTTGTTTGATTTTCCTGCAGTATGAAATGATTTGCTGTGTGATGTTGTGACGCGTAGAGTATCCCCCCCAAAACTATAAATCCTCACTGAACTAAGGGTCAGGACTCACTCCTCAGGACCGCTGTGTAGGAAACGGTTGTGAATCCAGGCTGGAGCTTGCAATAAAGACTCTAGTGTTTTTGCATCAGATTCGGCTCCTGGAGGTCTATTGGGGTCCCAAGAATCTGGCATTACAGTGCCTTACCACTGGGCTACGTCCCCAGCCCAAAGAAAGTTTTTCAAGAGCTAGGTCCACAAATCTTGGATTCCACAGGCAGATCAAGGATAGAAAAAGGATTTAGAGTGTGGGTACAGAAGATGGATTGCAAAGGGAGTTCCTTGGCAAGATCTGTGGGAAGCAAGGGGAGCCGCTATCGACTGCACCTGAAACCTAGTGGAAAAGCCTTCTGTAAGGCTACTCAGAGAACTCACCAAATGTTTCAGTTACCTATTGCAGCAAGAGAAACCACTAGAAAGTTAGTTCCTTAAAACAACAATAAGCATAGATTTGTTCACACAGTTTTGCAATTTAGTCCAGCCTCCATGGAACAATTTGTCTCTGTTCCACATGGTGTTGGCTCCAAAATGGCTCACTCACATTTTGGCTGGAAGGTCAGCTGGGACTATTGGCTGAGGGGCTTGATTCTTCCAATGTGGCCCCTGGGGCTTCCTCATAGCATGGAGGCCGAGTTCCAACAGGGAGAGAGGCGAAGCTGCCATAGTCACTTCTACCACAAGCAGTTGGTTAGACAGTCACAGGCTAGCTCAGATTCAGCGGGGTGGAGTAATCAACTCCACATCTCCATAGCTGAGTGGCATGCCTATCAAGAGAGGAAAGGAATCCACGGCAGCCATCTTTGGAAATAGTGACTGGACCTCTGGAGTTGGGGGGATGCACGAGGGCCTGGGGTCTGAGTCCCTTCGCCCATGTCTGGTAGAAAAATGAACTGACTTGGGGCTTTGGGGCTTTTGGAGCATAGAGCTTTCTGGTATCTTAGGATTATCCCAGACTTCATTGGAACAAAGAGTAGTATGAATATTTCTCAGGTATCAAAAAGTGGGCCAATGAGCTGGGGCTGTGGCTCAGTGGTAGAGCGCTTGCCTAGCATGCATGAGGCACTGGGTTCGATCCTCAGCACCACATAAAGATAAAAAATAAAGAGATTGTGTTCACCTAAAACTAAAAAATAAATGTTTAAAAAAAAAGTGGGCCAAGCAGAAGAGCAAGCCTGGGGGGTTCCAAGAGCAAGCAATTGGAAGTAAAGATGTCACAAGTGACCATCCACAATACAGATGCTTCCCTTGGGTCAAGGCACTGTGAAGAAAGATCCTAAGGATAGGAGTCTGAGCAAGCCACAAAGAACCCACAGCAGAAAGTTTTTGTTCTCTGCCAACCAGAGAGTGCAAAGTCATTGGGCCAAGTAGCAAGTGACAGCCACTTATCTCATCTCCTGCTCTTCCTCTCACCTGGTCTGATGAAAACAGTGCTGTGGGTTGGGCTGGAGGAAGAAGCCAACCTACCACCTCACAGACAGCAGCACCTATCTATGCCTGGGAGCAACACTGGCTGACACAAAGGGGTGTTTTAGTCAGATTTTCTGCTGCTGTAACTAAAAGACCCGACCAGCACAACTGTAGAGAAGGAGAAGTTTATTTGAGGGCTCACGGTTTCACAGGTCTTAGTCCATAGAAAGCCGGCTCCATTCCTTGGGGTTTAATGTAAGGCAGAACATCTTGGCAGAAGAGTGTGGCAGAGGGAAGCAGCTCACATGACAATCAGAAAGCAGAGAGAGATTCCACTCTCCAGACACAAAATATGTACCCCATAGCCATGCCGCACATGAGCCACTCCCTCCAGCCACATCCCAGCCACCACTCAGTTAATCCCATCAGGTACTAATTAACTGATTAGGTTAATGTTACAACCCAATCATTTCTCCTCTAAACCTTCTTACATCGTCTCACACGTGAGCTTTTGGAGGACACCACACATCCAAACCATAAAAGGGTGAGGGCAAGGCTTTCTTTCAAATTAAAATCAAAGAGGGACTAATTTAAACTATTGAGTTGAGATGGTCCTTCCAATTAAAGTGACCAGAAGGCTCTCCGTGACCTAAAACTGGGTGGAAAACAATCTCGAGGCCTGTAGAGTTTTCAACCTGTAACAGAAGAAAAACTTTCCCCCTCAAAAGTATTTAAAAGGGTAGGGGGAGACAAAAAATAAAATCTTTGATTTGGTCACAAACCACACTTCTTCATCATATAGATACCATGGAGAATCTCAGACCCAGGTTTGTGCCTGGTCTCTCCAGGGCTGGAAGGCTGCCACTGCCCCAAGTAGTCCAAAGGCCATGGTATGAAACAGGCACCACGATGTGGCCTTTCCTAGCTGGGAAGAGAGAGACTGAGCAGAAAGTTCAGCCAGATCCTGAGAAAGGCATTAAAGATGGAAAAGATTTTAATTTCCCAGGAGAGTCTCAAGACCATTCGAGAGAACCAATCCCCAATCCCCAGTCTTTGTGGAGCGCTCACCCTGGCCTGAGCTCTCTTCCACCTGTCTGCCTCGGGTTCTGGGTCTGGGAATGACTGCGCATCTCCATCACATCTTTGGTCATTTCCACCCACAGGCCAATCTATTAATATTTCCTGGATTCCTTGACTGCTGTTTTGACAGGTGTGGTTATGGGGGCAAGCAGATTGGAGGTAGCGAGTAGTGAGGAAAAGCCAAATATGTTAATAAAATACAACCCAGATTTTCTATGTCTAGTCACAAGAGCAGAATCTCTGGTGGAGAGAGGCTAACTGAACCATATGGCTTCTAATTTGGAGTTGGAACTCTATTCTTTGTCTGTCTCAGCTGCTTCTTCCTCCCATTCACTGCTTCCCCCTGCTGATGCTCCGTCCCAAGAGTGAATATCTAACCTTTCTCTTATGATCTCTATAGTTGAGATGAGGTTAGCTCACTTAAGGTGTTACCAAAGCTTAGGACACACAACCTAAAAATGAATACAGGGGTGATGTGAAAGTGGCACTCTGGATCACATGGCAGGGTTTAACACGGCTGGCTCTGGACCTCCTAACTCCATGGCTGGACACCAGGTGGGCCCCCTCCCCAAGGAAGACCTAGGTCAGGACAGCAAAGCTGGTAGAAAGAAATGGAGTCCCCAATCCTTTCTGCCCAGGACCTCATTTAAGGACCTAGTGTCTTAGATGAAGGACCTTCTCTGCCCCAGGGATTAGGCCTGGGAACGAAATCTTTTCATAAAAGTGTCCTGGATTTGGGCTGTCCTGTCCTCACTGAGGATTCCTGGATGGACTTCTATGGTATAATATGAAACATATTTGATTTTTGTTCAGATTCCTTTCCCAGGGCACCTAAAACCTACTCAATTTCCTGAGTGATAGTATCTTTTGCTATTCATAGTAAGTTCCTTTTGATCACACCTGAGTTTATGCTAATGAGGTAGCTTAGGGAGGACCCCTACACACCAGAAAGCTGAAGGTTGGTAACTTCAGCTCCACCAGGAATGGGCGCTGGTGGGAAACTGGGGATCAAGCCATATAAAAACTCTTGAAAAACAAGATTTACTAAGCGTCCAGAGAGCTGGACACGTGGGGGGGTGGCGCATACTGGGAGGTAATGTACTGGGAGTAGAAGCTCCATACCACTTTCCACAGACATTTCCCTATGTGCCTCTTCCTCTGGATGTCCGTCTGTATCCTTTATAATAAACCAGTAAACATAAGTGTTTCCCCGAATTCTGTGAACCATCTTAGCAAATTAATCAAACCCATGGAGGGGCCAGGCGTGGTAGTGCACACCTGGAATCCCAGCAATGTGGTAGGCTGAGACAGGAGGATCACAAATTGGAGGCCAACTTTGATAAATTAACAAGACACTGTTTCAAAACAAACAAACAAACAAACAATAAAAAAGGGACTGGGATATAGCTCAATGGTGCCCTGGGTTCAATCCCTAGAACTATTGTAATTGGTATCTGAAGTGGGGACAGTCTTACAAGACTGAGCCTTTAACTAGTAGGATCTAACCCTATCTTCAGGTAGATAATGTCAGAATGAAGTTAAACTGTAGGACACCCAGTTGGTAAATTCTCTGCTGAAAAATTGCTTGGTATGTGGGGAAATCATATTTCTTTTCTTTTTCACAGTGCTGGAGGTCAAACCCAGGGCCTCAAGCATGTCAGGCAAAGGCTCTAACACTGAGCTACATCTTCAAATTCTATTTCAATACCATAACCCCACCATTAATAGAGCACAGATTTATAAATCAAATACAACAGTTAGACTTTTATCTAGATTTTGCTTAACTGGCTTTTTTTTTTTCCTTTCTTTCCCTTTTTGAGAAGGGTCTTGCTATGATGCCCAGATAGGCCTTGAATTCCTGGGCTCAAATGATCTTCCTCCCTCAGACTCTCAAGTAGATGGACTGCAGGTATGTGCCACCTGCTAGATTATGCTTAACTTTTAAATGGCTAATAAAATCTGCTGGGATTTTTCCAGTCATTAGTATTATACACCAAATATTTCTGCTTCATCTCCTGGCCACAGCGTGTGCTTTGAAGTCAGGAGTGGCCTTGTGTGGTGGTTCTAAAACATACACATGCTCTTTGGTCCTCCTCCAGTGCTGAGGGCCATTGCCAAATAGGAATGAAGCATCAAAATTTCCTTGCTAGCGTACCCCATGTTAAATGGATTTCGCTGTTGACATTGCATGTAAGGTGACCTTGCTCAAGGACCAAGGCGGATCCGGGTTTAGAGCTGATCAGGTTTGAGGAAGTATCCCGGTCCTTGGGTTTAGGGCGTTCCCGGTTTAAAACAATACGGGTTTTAGGGAAGTTGGAGATTGAAGATTATTGCTGCCGGGATTAGGGTATTCCTGCTGCTTGTTCCCCTTGAGTTCTCCTGAGATTCAAATGGGATTTGAAAAAAAGCCTCATGGAGTAGGTGAATTGGGCGGCAGAACTGGATTGCCCCAGAGCGTGTGTGGAGGCCGGTTTGAATCTACAAAGCTGTGTGGTGGCTCGTGATTCTGTGCCCAGCCAAGACATTGGCACTCCAGTTTCCATCTGTATTATGGGCTGGAGTTGATGACTCATTTAGAAAAAATAGAACATGGCAGTGTTATGCTCGAATTCAGGACCCCCAAAGACCACCAGAGACCCAAGATCGATGTAAGCAGCAAAGAGGTGTTTATTGCGAGCTAGCTCGGTCCTCCGCGCGCACACACAGCAACTGGTGACACTGAGAGGCCCCGAGCCCAGGGTTTGCAGCATTTTTATACATTTTTTTGGAGAAGGCAGGGACTTCACATACATCATAGCAAATCATCACACACCGCGGGAAAATCAAATAACAACTCTAAAACATGATTAGCACATTCACTGGCGGGAACAAGTTGGGTAGGGGTGATTGGTCAGAACAAAAGGGGTATTGGTTTGAACTGATTGGTTTGAGCCAAGAGGGGTGTACGTGCTGAACTACATGGTTTTCCAACATGTTATCAACCACCATAAACTACTGGGAGGGTCATCTGGCATCCCAGGTATTTCCCTGTCTCATGCTGATTGGTGCCTGCTAGGGGGTTGCTCTGGGTCCCCACCTAGCCTGACTGAGTCAGGGACACCTGGGGCAGCAGATCTCTCCTGTTATTTGTAGATAAACAACTTAGCAGGGTGGGAATGTGCCTAGGAGTGCTCTGTGGGTCCTTCCAAGGACAAAGGTCATGTCCCTTTCTTGGACAGGCTTTGCTCTGAGGTAGAGGCTGGTTTTTCAGCAGAAGGGATGGTGTCTGACTTCTGAGATTAGGTCATTAAGGTTCTGTGACTTCTTTCTTGGGCTCCCTTTGGCTTACTCATTCCGGGGGAAGTCAGCTGCCATGTCGTGAGGACACTCAAGTGGCACTGTAGAGAGGTTCCTGTGGCAAGGAACCAAGGCCTTCTGTCAACAGCCAGTATTAACTTGCCAGGTGTGGTAGTGAGCCACCTGGGAAGGGCTTCCAGTCCCAGTCAGGCTTCCACATGCCTGCTGCCCTGGCACCGTGACTGCAGCCTCATGTGACCTGGAGCCAGAACCACTAGTTAAGCCACATCCAGATTCCTGACCCTTAGAAACTCTGAAGGTCAGATGTGCTTATTGCTATTGGGTTGTTATACAGACGGAGGTAACTAATATACCTAGTGGCATGCTTTGGCCTTGAAGGGTGGACAGAAGTGTCATGTTGCTTTCCAGGAAAAAGCCTTAAGAACAAGGTACAATTCATTGTGCTCTTTCTCCAGCCATGTGGCTTCATCAGCCTGGCCCTGCAGTGAGGACCATGCCTGGGTCAGGGTCTCAGCAAGGAAAAGTTGATATGGGCAAAGAGGGAGATGAAGAGAGTTTAAGGAATGTATAGTTAGGCTCAGCAGAAACTAACAAGGGATGGTAGAACCCCCCTGGGCCTGCAGTACCACCCTCAAGCCTGAAGGGCAGAGGAGGAAGCAGTTGCCAATCTGTAGAGAAATGCGACCGCACTGCCAACCACCACCCTGCACAGAAGGTTCTGGGGAATAGATACCCCACCTGTCCTCTTGTAACCTCTGTTTACAGGTGACGCTGAGGCAAGTTTAGAGTGGAAAGTTGAAGCTTTATTAAAGGACAGTAGACAAGACTTCTCCCCGGAGGAAGAAGGAGACCCAAGAGGTGGAATCCGCGGAAGGGCAAGATCTTCCCTCTTCTATAGCTAAGGTCTACTTTCAGCTTTCCTGCATTCCAGTTGCATTCCTATCCTTCGTTCTGTTATCTTGCAGTGATGGAATGTAGGTGGGAAGGCTCAAAGGCTGCGGGACAGGTGGGTTGGAAAGAGTAATCTGGGCAGGAAGGGCCTGGGGCGGCTTTTGGATTAGCATCTCCTTGTTTATTGGGAGTTGCTTCATTAATATTTCCTTGAGATGGGGTACGGGCCTTGGGGACATTAACATTTCAATTTCCCCAAGTGCTGCTCTGGTTTCCTGGATTCCATTCTCAGGAAATAATGTCGTCCATTTGATTCATCTTGAGATTAGACCTGATTTACCTAACTACACTAACTACCTATCTGTAAATCTGGCTTCAAAATGAAGTTTTTCTTAAAATGCCTGGACTGCTGAGGCCATTCAGAGGCTCCTCTGGAAAAGAGGTGGCTGGCAACCGTTTTCAACATTTTCACAGTGAAGTATTTTCTTCCTCATGAGGTCTATTGGCCTACCCATCATGACCTGAAGTCTAGGAAGTCTTACTCATGAAGGTTGCAAACTCCCCACATCCTTTCCTAAGTGACTGAGGCCTCCCAGCTTACAGTAAATACCTGGGCACAGCCAGGCTCCGCTCGAGATTCAGTTAGAGGATTCGCACAAAACCCTCTCTTTAGAACTGTTCTAACCCACTGTAGGCTTTTAAAACTCAAAAGTCGTAACCAGAGAAGGGCTCATGAAATAGGGACTGAGTATACAGGATGAACAACTCAACGTGCAGAAGTTCTTGGAACATGCTTGCTCCCCAGAGAGTCTTGCCAAGTGGGGGTATAATGCCAGATTCGCGGGACCCCAGTAGACCTGCAGGAGCCGAATCTGATGCAATCACACAAGAGTCTTTTGCAAACTCCAGCCTGGACTCACAGCCATTTCTGACACAGAGGTCCCAGGGAGTGAGCCCCAGTCCTTTGTCCAGTGAGATTTTATAGGTTTTGGGGGGAATACTCTGTGTCACAACATCACACAGCAAATCATCCCATACCGCGGGAAAATCAAACAACAACTCTTAACATTGATTAGCGCATTCACTGGCGGGAACAAGTTGGGTAGGGGTGATTGGTTAGTACAAGAGGGGGGTTCCTTTGCACTGATTGGTTTAAGCCATGAGGTGTACGTGCTAAACTACATGGTTTTCCAACATGTTATCAACCACCATAAACTACTGGGGGGGGGTCATCTGGCATCCCAGGTATTTTCTCTGTCTCATGCTGATTGGTGGCTGCTAGGGGGTTGCTATGGGCCTTCACCTAGCCTAACTGAGTCAAGGACACCTGGCGCTGCAGATCTCTCCTGTTTTTTGCAGATAAACAACTCAGCAGGGTGGGTATGTGCCTAGGAGTGCTCTGTGGGTTTTTCCAAGGACAAGGGTCACGCCCCCTTCCTTGGACAGGCTTTGCTCAAAAAAGAAGTCACATCAGTTTCTCAGGGGTTTCACCTTTCATTTAGAGTCTTCTTGCTTGGCACCATGCCTGTAATCCCAGCTCGGGAGGCTGAGGTGAGAGGATCACAAGTTCAAAGCCAGCCTCAGCAAAAGCAAGGCACTAAGCAACTCAATGAGACCCTGTCTCTAAATAAAATACAAAAATAGGGCTGGGAATGTGGCTCAGTGGCACAGTGCTCCTGAGTTCAGTCCCCAGTACTAAAAAGATAAGTTAAAAAAAAAATAGAGTCTTCTTATTTTTGCAAGTGCCACCCAGACATGCTCTCCCTGAGACATCAGGTAGGGCATGACCAATCAGAACACCAGAACTGAACAGATCCTTCTTCAGTAATAAGTATGGCTCTTGCCTAATAGGTTGACTCTGATATATGTACCTATGTGGATCGGTGGATTTCTTTGCTATCTGTACAGGAAATCCAACTCATAAAGTTAAAAGCAACTGCCAGCCAAAGCCTATATAGACCCTATTTTCTATGTTAGAAGAAGATACCATGTTCTGTTCTGAGACATCCAATAATTGAAAGAGGCAGTTTACTCATCTAGACTCTGGGAATCCTGGCCAAAATCACATTAAAATAATAACATGTCTGTGGAGCTGGGGGATTGGGTAGAAAGGTCCAAAGTAACTACCAAGGGATACTTAAATAGAAAAAATAGGGCTGGGGATATAACTCAGTGGTTGAGTGCTTGCCCAGCATGTGTGAGGCCCTGGGTTCAATCCCCACACTGCAAAAAAAAAAAAAAAAGAAGATCAATAGGATAAATACAGCCCATCTTCCGCAAGCACCCATTTTTTTTGAGGTTTTAAGAAAGAAAACACATTTTTTTCTATAAACACATTATGAAACAGACTGTAAAATTCACATGGCTTTTAAATATAAATTGCAAATTTTCAAAGAAATTTTTAGCTTACAGCTGGCCTTTTTTGGGCTACAACCTCTTCTCACCCCCTCCTCCCGCCCCCAGCTTGTATTCACGTGAGGGTGCTTTCCTGGCAAAGCCAAAGAAGTAGGGGATGGAAAAAAGGATTGCAGGTGGTGGAGCTCCATAGATGAACCCTAAGACTAAAAGACAATGCAGGGCCCACCTCAGCTCGTTGCGTAAACACTTTCCCCTGCGTAGGAGCTGATGTCTTGCTGTGAGCTTTTGTGGCAAGTTCATAGAGAGCCATCCAGGCAAATGGCTTAAGAGGATTTCTTTATAAACTGTTTAAAGATAGTCTTCAGTATCCCTGATACCCTTTCTATAACAATTCACATAATTCCTGCTTGATTTTAGATCCCAGTTAAAACCTGCCTCCACAGAAGAATTAGTTAGAATGCTTTGTCTTATTGGACAATGAAAATTATGCAACTTATTGTGTTTCTTTCTGCTTCATTGCCAGACATCCTAGAACCAAACTTCCCGGTCTTGTAATATGTTCAGCTCTGGTGCCAGAAAATGCCTGCTCCTTTTGCTACCTTCGGATGAACTCCACCCCTAGAAGTCAAGTCCTATGTGGATTTTAAACAGCCACCTCAGAATGCAAGCAGGGCATGAATTTTATTATAAATATTTTCAATCAACTTTTAAAAGAATATTATCAATTTATAGCCAAAATTCACACACAGGACCAAAAGTTATTGAAAGACAAGTCAAGCACTAAAGAGGAACACCTGCTTGATTTTTTTTTAAGGACTATCAGCCAGGCTGATATTTTATATATTATATAAAATATTATATATTTTATATGTACTCACACACACACCTGTTGTGCCAATTGGGAGTCTGAGTTGGGGGGGAAATCACCTGAGCCCCAAGTTCAAGACTAGCCTGGGTAACATTAAAAGAAAAAAATTAAAAACTAAAAAAATGGGCTGGGGATGTGGCTCAAGCGGTAGCGCGCTCACCTGGCATGTGCGGGGCGCTGGGTTCGATCCTCAGCACCACATAAAAATAAAGATGTTGTGTCCACCGAAAAAAAAAACACTAAAAAATAAATAAATATTTAAAAAAAAACTATGAAAATTCACATTGTTTTGCTATTACAAAAAAAATGCTTCAGTGAATACTTACATGTACAATTTTCTCATTAGTTCTTTAATATATATTTCTAGGAGTGAAATTCCAGCCCATTGGGCACAGTGGCGAACTCCCATACTTCCAGAGGCTCATTTGGGAGGCTGAGGCAGGAGGATCTCCTGTTCAAAGCCAGCCTTAGCAAAAGCAAGATGCTAAACAACTGAGACCCTGTCTCTAAACAAAATACAAAATAGGGCTGGGACATGGCTCAGTGGTTGAGTGCCCTGAGTTCAATCCCCGTAACCCCATCTCCCCCAAAAAAGAAAGAAATTCTTGCCCCATATGGTGTATTTGTTTCTAAGGGCTAATTTGGTTGTGCTGTCTCTTAGAATGCTTATGCACAGTGGTAAGTGTGTGGACTCTGGAGAGCCTGGGTTCAAATTCTGGTTCTATTACAGAGGACGATTAAAAGCAGCCTGTTGGCCTTCTGGTTCACTTCAGGAGATATCGGTAAACCCAACCAGTGGTGTACTCAGGAAAAAAAAAAAATAGAAGAGTACAAAGCAACATAAAAACCAGAATGCAGAAAACAAAAATGAAAGAAGGAAATCCAAATACAACAATTATGAAAATAAACATAGATGAGTTAAACTTGCTTGGTAAAAGACAATGAGTCTCAAATTGCCAAAAGTCAAGCAAGAGACCACAGACACCCTGGCCTTCAGCTAGTTAACCCTTTGTCCTGGAACCTGGTCACCACGCCCAACTTACCCATGATGTCACTGCTCTTTTCTTGGTGATCGAGGTCATCTAGGTGGTTACTAAAAATCCAATGGAGTTTGTTCAGCCCTTGTTTTTCTTAATCTCTTGGAAATATGTGATACTGTCATCCACAAATATTTCAGGAGGGGAGAAGCACATGCTCAGAGGCCAGAGAACAAGCCGCTGTCAAGATGGAGGAAGTCAGTGGAGGCTCCCAAGGAGCTAACCCAAGTTCTTCCCTTGGCTTCTCTTGAGCTGTTTCTCTGATTTTCTTCCTTCCTCTCTGGCTACTCCTTCTCTGGAGTCTTCTTCCTTTGCCCATTCCTGAAATGTTGGCAATTTTCTCAGGGATCCATTCTATTGCCGTCTCTTCTTCCTCCATTTGTTCTTTCAACCATTCCCAAAGTGTCAATTATAACCCCGAGGTTAATGGACCCCACATCTAGATTCCAGCCCAGGCCTCTCTCCTGGATTCCAGATCCAACTGCATTTTGGAGATTTCCATTTAGGAAGTTTGTAGGAATCTCAAAGACAATGTTACCCAATTGAGCTCATAATTTTCTCTGCATCTTTCTCCTGTTCCTAGACAATGGCACTACCCAGTTGCTAAAGTCAGAAGCCAGGGAGCCAGCTTTGATTCCCCTCTCCCAAGCCACCCACATCACATGAATCAGCCTCTCCTAAATAGATGCTTCAAGTCTATTTGCTTCTTTACATCCTCACCACCAACTCTCTTTTTTAGCCCACCACCCTTTCTTGTCTGGACTATTGAATAGCTTCCTAAATGGCCTCTGCGATTTTAATCATGACAAACTCCAATCCAATATCCACTGGGCTCCAGAATTTTTTTTCTTTAGCAAAAAAAAAAAAAAAAAAAAAAAAAACCAACTTGACCATGACACTCTCATGCTTAAAATCCCTCAGCTGCAAGGCCCTTCGTGAGCTTCCACTGAATCTCTTTCATCTCGAGTGTGCCTCGCTCTCTCACAGTCAGGCCTCTGAACATGTTGTTCTCTCTTCCTAAAATATTGTTTTGCATTTCTTTTCTTAGCTTAACTCCTCTCATTTCCAGGTCTCAAATGTAATATCACTTTCTCAGTTAGGCTCCCTGGCCACGTGCTTCCTTATCACCACACATTGCTTTTCTCTGCCACTTATGACAAGTGTTGAAATTTCATCATTCATTGTCTTCTTTCCCTGTTGGATCACAAGGCTCATGAAGATGACAACCGTGCCAGTCTTTTCCATCACCACATATGCTATCACCTAGCATTGCCCAGCAATCATTAGGTGCCTGATAAATGGTTATAGAATACATGGACAGATGTACAATGATGTGCCCCTTTTCACATTGCTTATGATGAGAAGAAAAAGGAAAAAGAACGGAGGAAAGGAGCCTGGAAACTGCATAATTTTCTGAGAGGATAGGTTGAATAAAGCATAGCTCTTCATATTTTGAACTACTCATGCAATCCAGTCATAGGAATATCATGGAAAAAAAGTAGTAAACAATATATGAAAACATGCTTCTCATATATGGCTAAAGGAAAACAACAGTATCTTTCTGGGTGTGGTGGCACGCACCTGTAATCCCAGTGATTTAGGAGGCTAAAGCAGGAGGATTGCAAGTTTGAGGCCAGCCTCAGCAGAACCCAAAAGTTTAGGGCCAGCTTGAGCAATGTAGCAAGAAAAGAGCAGACCTGTAGTCTTTCCAAAAAATATTTAACAAATGTAACCAAGCCCTAGATTGTGAGATCCTGTCCCAAAATAAAAATAAAAGAGCTGGGGATATAGCCCATGGGTAGAGTGCCCCTAGGCTCAATCCTCAGTACCAAAAAAAAAAAAAAAAAAAAAAAAAAAAAAAAAAAAAAAAAAAAAAACCCTAAAACAAGCAAAAGAAAGAAAAAATGATATCTTATATGTATATTTATATAGTCTGATCATGGGCTGGGGTAGAGCTCAGTGGCAGAGTGCTTGCCCAGCATGTATAAGACCCTGAGTTTGATTCCCTGAACCATAAAAGTTATGTAGTCTGATCATATTTTTGCTCTTGTGCGGTTTTTTTTTAATGGTGAAAAACCATATATTTAGAATTAGCCAGCTGGACTCAGTTTAGATGATCCCAGTTTTTTTGGCCACATGCTTTTGTGTTTTTAATTTTCCTTAGAATTCTTCATCTTGTCTCTCTTCCTCTCTATTTATTTTGCTGTTTTTCTTTGCTTGTTTTCATCATATTTTATGAAAGACACATCTTCGTCCATTTTATTGATGATGTCAAACCATCTCCCAACATTCTCTGCCTGTAACCTGTAGTAGTCTGCATTTTCAGGGATTTTCTTCCTTCCTCTTGTTCTTTGGGGCAGAGCAGGGCAGGTAGGGAGGATTTGTCCTTTCTCAACAGCATTTTTTTCCCATGAGCTTCTTCTCCCCCTTCTTTCTTTGTACTCACATGAAATAAATGAAACAAAGTCATTCTTCATTATCTGCTCAGGAAATAATACTTTTCCTGGAGTAACAGCTTGAAAGGAGATTGGCATGAATGGTTCTCTGTCAAATTCTGAACTCTACAGGACTCAGGAACAATTTTGAACCTGAGGTGACATCTTCTATGAAAAACTTCTACCCAGCTTGTTGATTCTGTGATCCTTTATGGTAGTCCCTTTCTATTAGGGAAAGGATATAGGGCTTCTAAGGGATATGGCCGATTCTGGATCTATGTAGGAAATGCACACGATAAACCTGAATATCTAATAGCAGATAGTAAGGATTGTGCATCAGAAGACTCAGGAACCAACTTGGAGGTCTTCCATTGACCAATTATGGATAATTTGATCATCAGTGAGGATAATTGCAATGTATGTGAAATGTGAAAACACATCAAATAATTAAATTCATTAATTCATAATTGGTTTCTGTGTGAGGATGCTAGAAACTATGCATTTTGAAGACTGATCAACAAAGGTAAGAAATCAAGCATTTATGTGGCCCTTCCTGTATAAACTATCAGTGAGAAATCACATACTGATTGTGGGAAAATTTCTCTTCATAGAAGTATTATAGTTCACACATGAAAACAGGAGAGAAGGGGAACTGTTTTGCAACCCCTCATATAACCACCTAGGCTTTGATCACCACGACTACCAACATTGGCCTGGGGGTGTAGCTCAGCGGCACAGCACTGGCCTAGCTTTGTATGAGGCCCCAGGTTTGAACCCTGACACTGCCAAAAAAAAAAGCTATATCACAAGAAAAGCCACACCTGGTGGCTCCTTCTTGAACCCAGAAGTTTAGGGCCAGCTTGGGTAATGTAGCAAGAAAACATCATGCCTGTAGTCTTTCCAAAAAATATTTAACAATTGTAACCAAGTCCTAGATTCAACTGCCACTTTACTGAAAATTCAGAGGGTAAAGGACATGCTAAACATTTTAGCACCAGGATACAATCGTCAAAATCCAGACTGTGGGAAACTCTACAGAACAACTTGCTCTCTTCCACAAATAATTTACCCAGGGGTGGGGGCCGTGGGGGTGGGTGGGAATGAAGTGGACAATTTAAGAATTATAATATTTTATAAAATAATTGAACGACTTGAGCACTTCTGGATTTCTTATGATTTAAAAAAATTAAAAGCTGGGAGTGTAGCTCAGTAGCCCAGCATACAAGAGGCCCAGGGTTTGATCCCCAGCACTGGGGGGGAAAAATGATTCTAACTATTGAGATGATAATGATATTGTGTTAAAATGGAGGAAAAAGTCTTTAAAGACACCTGCTAAAATATTTAGATCGTGGGAAGCCTTTCTCGCACGTGATTGGGCACCTTCCTGACTGGGTGTGAGGCGGTCTGGCTAAACTGTGTCAGAACTAATCCCCACCCTTTCTAGGTGCAAGAGCCCATCCGTGTGGGGGTGTGACTGACCATTGACCCTGAGACCAATCACTGACCCTGACCTTGGAATGCTGTCCCCCTCAACCTTCATTGGATGGAATTTTCCCCTAAATTTCTTGTTCCCCAATAAAAGGCCATTCTCTGGCATTCTCTCTCTCCCTCTCTCCCTCCCCATCCATCCATCCCTCCCTCTCTCTCTCTCTCTCTCTCTCTCTCTCTCTCTCTCTCTCTCTCTTTCTCTCTCTCTCTCCTGCTAGTCTTGTGTAAGCCTCGCTGCCCCACCGCTCGAGGCAGGAGCCAGAGGGGGGGCCGTCTCAGACCTGGTCAAAGGAAAAGGTAAATTGAGTTTATGTGTGTTTATTTTGATCTCACTAGTTAACTTCTATGCTTAGAACCTCTAATATGAAGCTAGCGTGCTGGTCGCGCGGCTGAACAGATGACATAATATGATATTTACAATCTGTCTCAAGACTGGATAGGGGATAGTAAATGGAATATAAAACAAACAAGGTGGGCCTTGAGTTGATAATTGTTGAAGGAGGCAATGGGAACACACGTTCATTAGACCATTCTGTGAATTTTGTATATCTGATGTTCTCTATAATAGAAAACTTTAAAAATTGCAATTACAAAAATTTCAGTGAACTAAACCTCCAAGACTACACTCCCCAGTAGACACTGCTCCTGTCCTTACTACTTTGGAATCCTCCTCTCTCACCATGATCTAGAAGGGGGTCCCATTACCCACCATTGTGTTTTTCAGTCAGCATTTCAATTACCTTGAAAATCCTTTGCATTTCCCATAAAAGAAAGAAATATGGTGTTGTGGTTCTATCTTTGTAGAGTGATTTGTTGGGGATGCAAATCAAGTCAAGATGGCACCTGGCACTTTGCCAGGAGGAGTGGTTTGTGAAGCAATGCCAGTGAGCTATTAAGATGATGGGGTTTCCTTATTGGCTGACTACTGTATCTAGATGATGTTAATTGAGTTAAGCTGTGTGTAATTAGTTGGGTATATGTACCTCTGCTGTCCCACAGAGAATCGGCTCCTGTTACCTTGGGTGCCCGCTACTTTGAATTCTCACTCAGTTCCCGCTGAATTCACTCGCAATAAAGTAGTTCCCGCTTCAACTTTCAAAAGCCGGACTATAGCAGTGATTCTTGTGTGCATTAGGACTTGCTTAATATTTAGATAAACCTAAGGAAGATCCAAGGCCTTGGAATACTTTGTCTGCTTGTTTTACTGAACCTGACTTTTAGTACCTTACTGCCACTTTGCTGCTTTCCTGTGGACACCTATTGCCTTTCAATGTTGGGGTAGGCCAGGGTTCAATCCTGAGCACTGGGACCTCTTTTAATTTTCTACCTTCTTAACATCCTAGTGAATTCATTGGCTTTACAGTGATGTCTATAAACAGGAGAGTCCCAGACTTCTGTCTCTACCCCAGAATCAGACCCTGAACTCCAGAACCCTTTATCCTATTGCCTATGTGAGGCGTCCACTTGGGCATATAATAGGTTCTCCCAGTAAAATGTCTGAAACAGAATCATTGATTGCTGCACTTGGCCCAACTTGCTCCTCCCCTGATGTTTCTCTTCCTCTAAGTGGCACCAGTTGCTCAAGCCAACAACTTCAGAGTCAGCTTTAATACATCTTTCTCACATCTCATTTCTTTCTACCTTTAAAATAGATCCAGAATCCAATCATTTCTTATTACTTCCACCACTGCATAACCGGTGTCAAAGGCCAACATTCTTGGGCTTTTTTTTTGGTGCTGGGGATTGTACCTGGGAGTGTTCTGTCTTTGAGAGATTCCCTCTCATTTTATTTTATTTTGAGAAAGGTTTTTGCTAAGTTGCCCAGGCTGGCCTCAAACTTGTGACCCTCCTGTCTCAAACTCCCCAGTAGTTGGGATTTGCAGGTATGGGCCACCATGCTCAGTTGCCTGGATTTTTTTCAGTAGGTTTCCAAGTGGTCTCCTGGGTTTCCACTCTTCTCTCACTGACAATTACTTCTCAAATCTTGCAACCCAAATGAGCTCATGTCTGATCATGCTGTTCCTCTTCTCCAAATCTGCCCATGGTGCTCCATCTTGCAGTCAAATCCAAACTTCAAAAGTGGTTTACAAAGTCCAGTGCCCTCCACCAACAAGCCCTTTGCCCATATGTCTTACTGTTAACTCCCCTGCCTTTGTTCAGCCCCAATGATTGCTGTTGTTCCCTCAACACCCCACTGTAAGACCTCTCTCTATCTGCTTCCCTCCTAGCTCGAAGGCCACTGTATCATCAGCTCCCATTCCTGTGAGCACATGCACTTCTCAACGCTTCCTCTCCATTTACCTTGCCTAATTTTCTTCTATCACACTAGAACTGCTGTACTATACATCTCTGGTTTACTTTCTATTTTCTCTCCTGGAATGTAAACTCCTTGAGAACAGGAAAAAAAAATTTTTTTTTCACTGCTTTATTCCTCCTACCCAAAATAGTGCTTGACATGTGGAGAGAATCCCCAGAATAGTCACTGAATGGACAAATCAATGAAGGTAGGGGAAGAAGGTCTAAATGGAGATGGATAGGCACTGAACATTTCAGATGCCTGTCTAATCCTGGTAGTGAGTCAGGGATGGGCAGGGAATTGGGCTGACTCCATGCTTATTTGCAAGTACAGCTGCTGTGATGTGGTATAAACTATGGAAAGGCCTGTGTTGCAAGGAACAAGGGATCCTCAGTCCAACAACCTCTGCAGAACTGAATCCTACCAACAACCACATGAGTGAGGAAGGAAGATGGTGTCCTTCCTAGTTGAGCTTTAATTTAACCCTGTGCCTTGTGAGAAACCCAGAGCCAGCGCATCCTATTAAACTGTGCCTGGACTCTTATCCCACAGAAACTCTGAGATAATCAATGTGTTTTTCAGCCACTGAGCTTTGGGGTAATTTGCTATGCAGCAATAGTTGAGGCAGCATTGGTCTAGAGACTAGACCTTAAGTTGATTGAAAGCAGTTACTGTTTACTCAGCATTTGTCAGATGAACATTCTTTAAATGTCTGAATGACTTAGAGTTTTTAATCTTTTTCTGCGTCTGCATATATTTTAAGGGGAAGTTGGATAAAATTCCACCAGGTGGCTGCTAGCCAGATGCTGCTTTAAATGTGATGTTTGTCTCTCAGCCGGGTCTCTCTGTTCCTAATCCACCATCCCTTGGAGAGAACCTCCCAGGGGTTGGAATAATGCGGAACAGTGAAGTTTTCCTAAACACATGATCACTTTCCACCCTGTGTAGGATGCATATTTCAGAGATAGGGATAAGCAGGGAGTGGGTAATTATTACCAGTAACAATGGCCCTTTGATTAGACATTTGAATGCTGCTTCTCTGAGAACACTAACCTGCAGTTAATAATCACAGGTTATTGTTGCAGATCAAGTTGATTGAATATTTCCCCTTCCACTGAGATGCACATCTCAGGAGGTGTGATCCATACGGAACAATCTTCCTTCTCCAAATGAGGCAGATGAGGGACTTTTCTGGAGCCACTCATGAGACTAGCACCCAGGTCACCAGCACTCTCATTTCAAATCCTAGACAAAGAACCTAATAAATACAAAAGATTCAACCCATTAGCCATTGGGTCCAAGCATCTGAGTTTTGCGTGTGCACTTTGACACAGGCAATACTGACCGACCCTGAGACCCAGAGAATTATTTTCATCAGAAAGATGATTGAGACTCAAAGTAAAAAGTCCTATTGTGCTAGCCAGAGACTCGGGGAGAACTGCTCAGCTCTGCCAAGTCATGCGGTCAGGCTAAAGGGAGAACTATAAAGCACGAGATGTAGACTCCCCTTTATAACCAGGCCTCTTCTAGGTAGGTATCATGAAAGCCCAGAGGAAAAGTCATGAGGTCAGAATCTTTTCATCAGACCCCACAATTAATATTCCAGGGAAGAATTTCTGCTCTTTATAGGATGTGTTCTGGGCCCTGGAGATTGGGAGAATGCAGCTGCTTGGCTTTTAAAACTCAAATTTGTATGCTTCTCTAGCAGATGATTGCTAACAGTGTCAGGGCTGGATAAGCCTAGTTCTAATTTTTTTGAGGTGCAAAAAAATAAAAGATTTCAAAGAAGGCAGCTTGGTGATGTATCCCCCAACTGGGCTGAGCAGGGTGCTCTAGAATTATGGAAATAATTATGGAAATTAATTCTAGAGTACCCTACCCTGCCTAACTGGAACTATGCAAGGGTGGGAGGTTGGCCTTGACCTGGGGCAAAATATGTGGAGTTAAGAGGGGTTGTCCATGGAAGAGAGCAGGTTAGTTAGAGGAGGTTTGAGTACAGTTAACAGCAAGGAATCCTTGGGTTCAGGGAGGCAGCTCCATGAAGGGGGCTTCCATGAAGCTCAGATAGATGCTCTGCCAACAAGACAATTGAAGCTGGTGATTTAAAAGTGTTCCAAGGCTTCTTACAGATTGACCTTTTATTTTGTTTTGGCCACCCTGTTTCTCACTAGGTCTATGTGTGAAGAGGTTCAGAAGTCCTCTTCTAATATTTGAGCTCTTCCTATGAAATTTTGGGGCTTCAAGAATGTGAAGACAAGTGTTTACTTACTTTTAAAGTGATCTGGTAGTCTCTGGAATTCTATCTGGGCCCGATGATCATATGATTCATTCATTCATTCACTCATTCATTCATTCATTTGTTGAATACATAGTTGAGTCTAATGGACTGTAGGCCCATTATCTCCTGAGGACAAAACAAATATAAAGGGGCTTCAGGCATAGCTCAGAGGTAGAGGACTTGCCTAGCATGCTTAAAGCTTAGGTTTGACTCCCAGCACCGCAGAAAAGTGAATTAAAAAAGAATTTACCTGGAGCTAAGGATGTAGTTCAGTGGTAAAGTACCTACTTAGCATGCACAAGGCTCTGGGTTCCAACTCCAGCACCAAAAAAAAAAAAAAAAAAAAAAAAAACCCATCTGTGTGTTCCTGAATGGTATTTTGGAATATAATAACACTATGAATCCTTTAGAACCCTAGTAAACTGGCTTGATCTGAAATGATGTCTGAGAGGAACACATGGGTCAAGTAATAACTCTTTGAGAAATTCTTCTCACCCCTGACTGCCCATTAGAATGACTCAGAGACTTTGGAAAAGTTTCCATGTCTTAACCCAAGCCCAGCTCCATGAAGCTGGTAGCCCTGAAAGTGGAACATTTTATGGACAGCCAGTGGAAATGCCCATGTGCAGGCAGGGTCCCAGATCGTAGCTCTAGACTGTTCTAGATTAGAAGTAAACCTCATCTTTCAGAGAGCAAAGGAAAATTCACCAGGATGCTTGTACATACCAGAGGGACTTTCAGGCTAACCAGTAAGTTGGTCAATAGGTGTCAATTTCAAAAGTAAATTTCCAAAGTTCAAGTCACTTTTCCTATGGCTAGAAACCTTGAAGATGGTAAAAGCAAACCTTTATGTTCCAAAGCAGCTTTGAAGTTTAAAATGTAAAGCAAGCAGGCCGTGTCACCCTACAAAAGGGAACATTTGAAATTCCTGGACAGTATGTCAGAATTTCAAAGGGTAATAATAATAGGTGGAAGCTGACTGATGTCTAGAGTGCAGCAGGCAGTGAGGCTTAATAGGATCACAGTTACCCAAAACCTCCGGACCCTCTCTCTGTCTTCTTCATATGACAATTATGGAGTTGGAAGGCCAGCCACCTGCCTGACAAAAGCCTGTCTAGAACATCTCCGCTGGAGGACCAGCTAATCTCTGCTGGAATAGTTTTGGTAAAGAGGAACTTACTGTTTTCTGAGAATAGTCTGCACCACTTTAGTATAACTGGGTTAGTGTAAGAAATATATCCTTTATGTTGGGCTGAAAACACTGCATGTGTCCCATCAGTCCCAGTTCTACCCTCTTCCAGTGTGGGAGCATCTGTGACATCCATATCCCTCCATGGCCCTCTTCTCTGGCCTGTGTCCCTGGTTTCTCTGACCATTCTTGGTGTAAGATGGTTTCCAGATACCTCACCACCTGGTTGCTCTCTCCGATCTGTCAGCGTGCTTCTTAAAATCTGACACTCAGAACCAAACACTGGGTATGAAATATCAGATATATCAAGCAGTGCTGGGGCAAGATTCAGACACAGAAGCACCATGGACTAGCTTCTCTGTAATTAGAAAGGAAGCCAGGCCCTGGGGACAGTGGCATGGGCTAAGAGGTCTATATTGGTTGACCAAAACCATGTGGTCAGAGAGGATGGATGAGATTTAGGACTAATTTGTAACCGATTTGACACAAATGCTACTTTGTAATTTTAGTGCATCTATTCCTTTACTTTTCATTAGTAAAACATCTGGGTAATGTGTGGTCTGCTTAGTATGTAGTCTTTGTAGTATGGAAAAGAGGGAGGTCACAGAAAAAAAGAAAAGAAAGTCAGGTAAGAGAGTGCTCCCCCTGCCCTAGGCAGAAACAGCTCCACTGCCCACTCTGAGTGCTGCTAGCTGAGAAGTCAGAGGCTCTGATGCCAAAAAGGGAATACTAGCTGAGGTTGGACACACACGCCTATAATCCCAGAGGCCCAGGAGGGGGAGAAAGGAGGACTAAAAGTTCAAAGTCAGCCTCAACAATTTAGCGAGGCCCTAAGCCATTTTGTGAGAACTTGTCTCAAAATAAAAAGGACTGGGATGTAATTCAGTGGTTAGGCAACCCTGGGTTAAATCCCAAGTACTAAAAAAAAAGAATACAGGGCCAGTGGGTTGTCTTCAACCAGAAGCTAGTGGAATGGTGGAATACTGTGGAAGGCAGGGAGGAATGGAGAGCAATCATGGTGGTTGCCATTGGTACCCTGCTCATACCCAGCAGACTGGGAAGCTCAGTGTTCTCAGATAACACTCAGGAGGCAGAAGTAGTATCCCAAATGTGTTCTTCAAAAGCCATTCCCTCTGAGGAAGGGAGGGGACAGTAGTCTCAGGTCCCTTGCCCACCTGCTTTTTGTCTTGTACCATAGTCAGGGATGTCTGCTTGTCTGGTAAAAGCCAAGTTCAGGAGGATTTGCAGGGGGAGCAGACCAGAGGCGGCTTTGCCCTTCAGAAGGTGAAGGCTGCTTGGCGCACTGGCATCTGAAGGTGAGGAGAAAAGCAAGCGCTCTGCTTCCTCGTGCTGGAGCCAGAAAGGGGAACGGTAATACAGAGTGACGTAATCCCTCTGCTTGCTCAGGATCCCTGCAGTGGTGAGACTTTAACCTGGAGACTCTCCCACTGTCCTGAAGATAGCTGGTGTCTTGCAGCAGAACAGTTTCTGCCGAAAGCGGCTCAGGGAAGGGCCCAGGTCTCATGTGGTCACTGCGTGGTGACCATCCCACAGGAGGGCGCCTCTGAGCCTCTGTGTCTGCAGCCACTGGCTGTGTCATTTTGTTTAGATTCCAGCACAGTACTTCATATAATGACTGTATAATAAAAGGCTTCCTGATTTTATGAATGATTGATGATTGATAAGGTAATTTGATTTTCTCCTAATTCCACTGTCTTCTTTAGAAATAATCTCTTGAAATATGAAATAGAAGTGAGAAACATGAACTGAGGGCAGGAGCGGGGTGGTGAGGGGAAGTTGGATTTTTTTTTTTTTTTTTTGGTCTGAAATATCTGAACACTCAGGTTTTCTCATGGCTTGCTTGACATATGAAATGAAGTGACATTATGGCTATTGGAAACAAATACATACAAAAGGGGCTGGGGTTGTGGCTCAGAGGTAGAGTACTTGCCTAGCATGTGTGAGGCACTGGGTTCGATTCTCAGCACCACATATAAATAAATGAATAAAATAAAGGTCCATCAATAACTCAAAAATATTTTAAAAATACACACAAAAGATTTCCATGAATGAATGTTTTCCTTTTAGGAAAAAACAAACAAACAAAAAACTAAAACCCATCCTAACCTTTCTTCCCCACCCAGTGCTGGGGATTGAACCCCATTGAACCCCTAGTGCCTTCTCCATGCCAGGCAAGGTGCTCTACCACTGAGTACCCCCAGCCCAGCCAACTTATTACTGATGCTATTTTTTTTTTTTAATTGGAGAAAGACAACATTTAGCCTGACTGACAGACACAAGGCCTAGATGCTGTCTTGTAAAATCCATACCTCAGAAATTCCATGCTTTAGAAAAGAAGAAAGCAGATTTTGAAATGGAATCTGTTGAAATGAATGTTAGGAATTGCACTATTTGAAGTGGAATTTAAATGTGCTGAACATGTGCAACTATCCAAAGTCGCAGAATATGAAACGTGCTTGTCTGTTCATTCATGCATTCACTTACTTAACAATCACATATATTGAGGGCAACTCTGTGTCTGTTTGGCTTTTCCTTCTCTGCCATAGGTTCCTAACTCTGTAGGAGGGAGATACTACATATTCATTAATCTCCTCAGAGACGTAGGGGTGGCCGCAGGCAGTCAGATGCTAGTCAGGCAGATGGAGCATCACTGCGATTTCATAAGCTCCCAGCACCTTCACATTTGCAAACACAGTGTGTGGAAGCAGATGATCTCACCTGCTACCTGAACCCAGGCTTCCTCGACTTTCCTCCTCTTTACATTGAAATTTTTCTATATCTTGACTCATTATCTTCTCTCTCATTTCAAAAACAAAGTGTCTAAAGCTAACCTTTCCAGATGTACCCTCAATCCTTTCTCCTTGGAGCTATGTACCATCAACTGTCTTTATCTGCTCCAGGGGCTGATCTCTCTTCCCTCCTGATTTTTCTTGCTTTCCACAAATATACTCAGTTCCTCCCTTTCTTATGCAAACCAACTTCCAGTTCTGCTACTCCTCAAACTACTGAGTTTCTCTATATCCAGTGACCATGGGCCTTCACAGATATATTTCTTCATCTCTGTTCACTCCATCATCTGCCTGCAAATGCCTTAGGTTCCCTCAAGGAAACTGTACCCGTAAAGATGGCCAATGACCTCTAAGGGAGAGAGTTATATCCCCATATCTGTTCTCTTCTTCTTCCTTTAGAAGCAGAACCTCAGTTTTACCTTATAACAGATTGACCAGCAGAAACTGCCCTTCCCAGCTTCCCTTGCAGCTAGGTGCTGCCATGTTTTTAACTTCTGGGTTATGCCCATAAAAGGAAGGGGCATGCCATCCACTTTTGCTTTCACCTTCACACTGGTAGAGGGATGTCCGGAACAGTCATTGTAGACCTGAGATAAAAAAATCAAGCTGAACAAGATAGAAGGCACAGGGGTCCCCAATAAAGTAGCTCCACCATTTTAGCCCTGAGCTGTTCACTGCTAGACTGTATGTGTGGGAAATACACTTCTCACTGTTATTTTGGTCTTTATTACTGTAGCCAAATCTGCATCCTTATAGAATAACTCAGAGTAACAAGCATCATATTGTCAGTTTCAGTGACTTTCTCTCAGACCCCACTCTCTGATCCCCTGGTAGCACTGGTGCTGTGGATTACCTTCCTCCTCCTTCTACTTCCCTGGTAGTACACAAGCCTGATTACCTTCCAACCCTCTGATTGCTCCTTCTTTGTCTACTTCAGAGGCTCTCACTGCTCCTTTAACTGTGACCTTCTCCAATGGCCTTCTCATCTATATATGTATCCTCCTAGGGTAAACTGATCCCCATTTATAATTTCAATCCTTTCTTCAGATATTCTTAATACTGGTCTAGTTCCTGGACAGGTGCAGATATTTACAGCAGTCTGGCCTGATGTATAAGAGCCCAATTTGAATTCCAGTTCCATCACCTATTTGCTGTGGATCTTTGGCAAATTACTTATCCTGTCTCTGCCTCAGTTTCCTCATATACAAAAGGGGATAATAAGATTGCTTGTCTCGGCCGGGTGCAGTGGCACATGCCTGTAATCCCAACGGCTCAGGAGGCTGAGACAGGAGGATCGTAGTTCAAAGCCAGCCTCAGCAAAAGCAAGGGGCTAAGCAACTCAGTGAGACCCTGTCTCTAAATAAAATATAAAATAGGACTGGGGATGTGGCTCAGTGGTCACGTGCCTCTGAGTCCAATCTCTGATACCAAAAGAGTACTTATCTCAAATGGTGGTTGTGAAGATTCAATGAGTGAATGGATATATAGCACTGGCCTGGCACATGGAAAGTTCTGTGTAAAGTGTTAGCTTTGTTGTTATTGGCATTCACACCTGAGGACACCGGTCCCAGTCCTTGACATGGCTGGCCCAGACATTACCTCAGAGTCACAGTCACGTCATAGTGCTTTGATGGCTCGAAACATGATCGGGTTTCTCTGCCTGCCTGGATTCCTGCTCTCCTCCCTGCTCTAGCTTCTGTCAATTACAAGGCAGTTGTACTCCCTTTTATGTCAGTTATATTTGGACAACAATATGTAGTTCTGAATCTCCTCCTCTCAAGCCCCAATGCTGCCTTTTAAACATCCCTGGCCATAGCATCTCACACCTACCCTCTGTGCTGCTGTAGAGCTCCCAGATGGCTTCTGTGTGTTTGGTGGACTCACAGGTCTTATACTATGGCCTGACCCGGTGAGATAATTCCCGAACACTACTTAGCATTTTTACTGGGAAGTTTCTCCTTCCTCTTCCAGGATGACTGTGGTATCAGACTTGTATGAATTAGAAGGGACACCTCTGATTCCAGAATCAGACTGACCCAAATTCAAATCCAAGCTCGAGAAATTTACTAAAGTATTCAGAGTCTCACAGCATACAACCCAGAAGTATTTAGGTAAAATTAGATACATTTAGATAATACACATAGGGAACCTGGCATTCAGTAAATTCTTTCTTATTTGTTGTTTCAGTGTCAGGGATTGAACCCAGAGCTTCACACTCGCTAGGTAAGTGTTCTACCACTGAGCTATATTACGGAGATATACCAACAACACTTTTTTTTTTTTTTTTTTTTGGCAGTGCTGGGGATTGAGCCCAGGAAAGCACTTGTGAGGCAAGTACTCTACCATCTGAGCTATATCCCCAGCCCCCCAACAGCATCTTTTTTAAAAAATTATTTTTAGGGGCTGGGGATGTGGCTCAAGCGGTAGCGTGCTCTTCTGGCGTGCGTGCGGCCCGGGTTCGATCCTCAGCACCACATACAAACAACGATGTTGTGTCCGCCAAGAACTAAAAAATAAATATTAAAAAAATTCTCTCTCTCTCTCTCTCTCTCTCTGTCTCACTCTCCCTCTATCACTCTCTCTTTAAAAAAAAATTATTTTTTAACATTGTTTAAAGTGTAGTGGAGCATGCCTGTAATCCCAGCAACAGGAAGTTGAGGCAGAATGATTGTAAGTTTGAGGCCAGCCTGGGCAATTTAGCAAGACTGACTCAAAATAAAAAAATAAAAATTAAATAAAAATTTTAAAAAGACTGGAGATAACCCAGTGGTAGAGCACTTGCTTTGCATATTTGAGGCCCTGAGTTCCATCCCCAGTACCATGAACACCAAAACAAAACCAAAAATAATAAAATATACTTTTTTTTTTTTTTTTTTGCATTTTGCATTTATTTAACTGTGAACCTTACAAGTGAGGGTTTCAATTTGCTCGTGCCCCTGGACTATAGAGGGAGCATATCTTAGCAGATTTGCTAGCCAGTGCAACAATACAAAAATATTAAAATTAAACGAATGAATTTATGTCAGGCTGGTTTCAGAAATGGGTTTAAACAGCCTTTTAATAAAGATGAGCTCACTCCTTCCCTGGCTGCGCTGTGTGGGATAGGCGGGGTAGTCCGTCTTTCATCTGGTCCTCCACAGAGGCAGCCCAGAAGGAGCTTTGCTTTGCTTTTTTTCCCCCTCTCTTTTTAACAGGGATTATTCCTGAAAGGTAGGTCACCCAGAACCATGTAGCTCTGGTCCTTTATGCTTGCAAAGTCTCATGATGGCTGCAGCGTGGGTAAAATAATTAGTAGTTGTTTATAGCCTGTGCTTCTGAAAACAAACCAGCCTAGTTACAGAAGACATCTAGTAGGTTCTTGTCTCTCTCCCCAAATATGACTTCCTTAATAAAAATAAGTGAGCTCTCCCAATATTAGTAGTGGAGGAGGCCTCTAAGTATTGCATGAGATAAACTTATGAAAAAAAGTGATATATATATATAGGCTGAAGTGCGGCTCAGCTGTAAAGCATGCTCTCAGCAAGCGCAAGGCTCTGGTCTGATCCCCAGCACCAGCAAACATTTATTTACGTATTTGTTGTGAATCTGAAATTCAAATTTAATTGAGCATCCTGTATTTCCTCTGGCACCCATCACTAGGAGGCAAGAAAAGCGGTGGTGGTGGTGATGGAGCTCCGGGAGTAAAAGGAAGAGGAAAACGTGAATGAGGTGAGCCGGGCCAGTGCCCACTTGTTAAAAAAAAAAAAAAAAAAAAAAAAAAAAAAGCTTTTTTGTGGACAGACAATTTTAGTAAGTGCAGCAGTTTGAGTCCAAGACTGTGAGCAGCTGGTGGGTTTTGTTTCTTTCCTTTCCTGCTTTGGTGGTCACGTGTGACGGAGACCTCTGCCGCCCCACTGTCCTCAGAGAATGAGACTCTGCGCGCAGCCAGGCTCCGTTTGTTCTTTGAAGCGCCTTCTGAGGAATGGAACATTGAGAGGAAAAAAGAAGATACAAAAGTATATGCAGTGAAATGCCTAAAGTATAACCTAATCTGGGCCAAATGTAGCCCACAGGATCCTAAAAATGAGACACGTGGGCACCTCCAGCCTCTAATTACACAGCAAGGATGACGCAGATTGGCTGCAGCTTGGGCTGCTTGAGAGGACACAAAACCAGACATCTCCTTCCTGATGGGAGATGGGAAAGCAGCCCCTTTGGAGAGAGAGCCCTGGGGAGAAGGCGTGCATTTGATTCCTGTCGGTATGAATATATTGTTTACTTCTACCTACCTACTATAGTCTTTTGTGAAATTTAAAACACTAAAAATGGTCTATATGTTATAAAATGAAACCAGAACAAAGGAGCTTAACATTTCTAGGTACTAGAGAAAATGCATATCAAAAACGCAAGATCTACCTGGTGGTAGTCCCAGGTACTGAAGAGGCTACAGCAGGAAGATTGAATCCAAGAGTTCAAGACCTGCCTGGGTAACATAGTGAGACCCTGTTTTAAACAAACAAACAAACAAACACAACCCCCCAAACCCACAACAATAAGATACTTCCACCTTCCTTCCAGAATGGCTAAAATTAAATTATAAAACAAACATGTCAGTAATCCCAGCTACTAAGGGAGGCTGAGGCAGGAGGATCATGCTTTGAGGCCAGCCTTAGCAACTTAACAAGACCCTGTCTCAAAATAAAAAAATAAAATAGGGCTGGGGATGTCACTCAGTGGTAGAGCACCTCTGGGTTCAATTCCCCAGTACTGAAATAAATAAACAAACAAACAAACAAAACAAGACAAAAACTGACAGCATCAAGTTTGGGCACAGATTTGGGTCAACTGTGCAAAATGACATTCACCTTGAAAACTGTTCAGCAGTTTCTTACAAAATTTAACATGCCCTTAAGACAGAACCTGGCAATTCCACCTCTGGTGAATAAATTAAAAGTCCATTGGTTGGTAAATGAATAAACTGTATTACAGCCAAACGATGAAATACTACTCAAATAAAAAAGGAACAAAGTTACTAATACATGAAAAGAAAACATATCGAATCTCAAAAATATCATGTAAGCAAAAGAAGCCAGACTCAAAAGATCTACATGTTCTGTGATTCCATTTACATCAAATTTTGAAAAGGCTCAAAGGTGTAGGGACAGGGCTGGACTGGTGGCTCAGTGGCAGAGTGGTTGCCTGGCATGTGTGAGGCACTGGGTTGGATTCTCAGCACCACATGTGAATGAATGAATGAATGAATAAATAAATAAATAAATAAATAAATAAATAAATGCCCATAAACAACTAAAACATATTTTAAAAAGTGTAGGGACAGAAAGCAGATCAGTGGTTGCCTATGGCTGGGGATCCCCTAAGTCCCCATGCTGGAAATTGAACTCAGGGCCCTGTTGCGTATGTTCTACCACCAAGCTGCACCCCCAGCCTAGATGAATTCTTGTTCTTGTTGTTCTTGTTCTTCTTCTTCTTCTTCTTTGGTGGGGGGGATGATGACATTGTGTGATACCTTGATTGTGGTAGTAGTCATTACACAATTGCATACATTTATCCAAATTCACATACTTAAAAAGGATAACTTTTACTCTATACAAATTATACTTCAATAAAACTGACATTTTAAAAAAACCTTAGCTATCATTTTTATTAGTATTTTGTTATTGCCTAAGTTTATGTAAACTAATGTTTATTATTTTAACAGGTGCCAGTCACAGTACCACACATTTTCTACACAAAATGATTTTAAATATATATTAGAGGGGTTGGGGATGTGGCTCAAGCGGTAGCACACTCGCCTGGCATGCGTGCGGCCCGGGTTCGATCCTCAGCACCACATACCAGCAAAGATGTTGTGTCCGCCGAGAACTAAAAAATAAATATTAAAAAAAATTATCTCTCTAGAGAGGGAGAAAAAAAAATATATATAAGAGGATTTTATACACATATGTATAAATATCAGAATGATTATTAGATGATAAAATCAAGGCTCAGAGAGGTTAATGAACTTGCTCAAGGTCATAGAGGCAGTGAGCAGCAGAGCTTAGACTTGAACCCAAGGCTGTCTGTATCTGGAGCCGTCACATCTTACTGCCTTCACTCAAGGTTTGGCATAGAAAACTCACATATGCCTAGCCAGGATTTCCCAACCTTGGTACTATTGACACTTTGGGCTGGAGAATGTTTTACTGGGGGGCTGCCTCAGCATTGGAGGATATTTGGCAGTATCCTTGGCTTCTATGCACTAGATGCCAGAAGAGCTCCTTTGGTCATGACAACCAAAAATATATCCAGACATTGTCAAATGAGACCTGAGGGCAAAGACCCTCTTCCTCTTCTCTCTCTCTCACTTTTCTGAGTTAGGTGCCATTCTGGTTGTGTGTGTGTGTGTGTGTGTGTGTTGCTGGGGATTGAACCCCCAGGGCCTCACACATATTAGGTAAATGCTCTACCACTGAGCTACACCCCCAGCCATCCTGGGTCTCTCTACCCAGTTACTTTTCCTTAACTTTCAAAATCATTCTTTCTTCTGTCCTCCACTCATCTTTATCACACCTGCCTGGCTGGGGCCCTGAGAGGCAGTTTCCCCTGGAATAGTCCTCTCAGGTTTCAGCATGTTTAGAGTTAGGCACAAGGCACACTGAAACACAAAGGACATCCCAGGAGTTTCTGATTTAGTAGGTCCTGGGTGGGACCTGATCAGTTGCATTTCTATCAAGTTCTGTCAAGCAATCCTCCTGCTGGTGGTGGGGATTTACCCTTGGAGACCTAGTGGTCTAGAGGTGGATTTCAAATTTTACCTCTTTTCTTTCCTATGTGACCTTGGGCAAGTTACGCAGCTTCTCTGAACCTCTTTCTCCCTCAATATAATGCTGATAAAAGCCTTACCTTTGATGGCTGAATTAAATGAAATTATACAGATAACACACTTAACACAGTAAGCCTGGACGAATAAGGGCTTGATAAGTGGCATCTATTTAAGCATCTATCATCTTTCTCACTACTTACTCACTACTGGTTGTCTCTATCCCTTATAATATCATCCAAGTGATTTGTTTCTATCTCTAACCACAGCTATAAATTTCATCTCTCTTATTTCATTTTGCTCCCTGTGCCTGATTTCCAGTTGTATTGAGAAGTTGGCCCTTTTATTTTCTCCATCCACCCTCTCTCTTCTTCCTGACTCTGGAAGCCACTTTCCTTACCTTGTTTTAATATTTATTTATTTATTTATGTATTTATTAGCTACACATGATCTTGGCAATTCATACATTTCAATCAATTGGATTATAATTTCTCATTTTTCTGATTGTACAGATTGCAGAATCATACTGGTCATAGAGTCACCTATATACATACAGCAATCATAATGTCTATTCTATTCTGCTGCCCTCCCTATCCCCCCTCCCCTCCCCTCCCCTCCCCTCCCCTCCCCTCCCACCTTTTTTTTTTTTAAATTGAACATGAACACGTTACCTTTGTTTTACTAAATTATTTATTTTATGTGGTGCTGAGGATTGAACCCAGTACCTCATGTGTGCAAGGCAAGTGCTCTACCACTGAGCCACAACCCCAGCCCCTTGCCTTACCTTTTGTATCTGATCTAACATTCTTCTTCTTCTTCTTTTTTTTAGAGAGAGAGAGAGAATTTTAATATTTATTTTTTAGTTCTTGGCAGACACAACATCTTTGTTGGTATGTGGTGCTGAGGATCGAACCCGGGCCGCACGCATGCCAGGCGAGTGTGCTACCGCTTGAGCCACATCCCCAGCCCCTATCTAACATTCTTCTAACCAATGGAAATACTTCTGGGAATAGATAGTCGGGTTTAGTAGACCTCTAGCTTCTACCAACCTTAAGGCTAAGAATGCTCTGGGTAACATCTGAAACCTAGATTTCCCAGCTTGCTGTAGTCTACTTACCTGATGCTCCTATTCATATGATTGGTATTAATTTATGAATTTCTTTTGTTCTGTGACTATAGAAATTAATATAACCTCTTTTACAGTGGACCTTGTCATCTAGGGTAACTTGAATCTGTGTTCCCCGGCCATGGTCACTCATATTTGGCTCAGAATAAACTATTTTCTTATTTCCTTTAAATTAAGTCATTGTTTTAGGGCTGGGGATGTGGCTCAGGCGGTAGCGCGCTCGTCTGGCATGCGTGCGTCCCGGGTTCGATCCTCAGCACCACATACCAACAAAGATGTTGTGTCCTCTGAGAACTGAAAAATAAATACTGAAAATTCTCTCTATCTCTCTCTCTCTCTCTCTCTCTCTCTCCCCTCTCTCACTCTCTCTAAAAAAAAAATTAAGTCATTGTTTTATATTGACACTAGCTAGGTCACATTGTCCATTTCTCTTGCCAATGCCATTGATTTCCTTGCTCTATATTCTCTGCAGTGCCCACCATATGCAATTTTGACTCTAGCTTGCTCTGATTACTTGTTGGCCCTCCTAAATTATACCTGAGCCTCCTAGTGTGCTGGAGCAAATAACACAAAAACAGAATGATACCTGCAACTTCAGGGTCTCTAATCTCAAAGAGTCCTCAAAGTTGCCCTTAATCTCTTTTTTTTTCTTTGAATGCATTCATTTTAAATCTTCTTCAGACTTTGGAAATTTCCTACCACATCATCTCCCCTCTTCTCTCAGTGGATGGAGAATATTCTTCAGTTACAGATAAACTAGAAGCTTCTGCTGACTACCTGCTGCTCCTTCCAAAAACTGTCCTGCATCCACACCTGACTTCTCTTTTTATCCTATTGCCTAGAAGAACTACTTGTATTGGGAGCTTATTCCTTCAGGAGTATTGCCTTTAAATTTTTTTAAAATCAATCTCTTCCTTCTGTTCATGCCTACCCAATAGCTTTTTTTTAATATTTATTTTTTAGTTTTTAGGTGGACACAATATCTTTATTTTATTTTTATGTGATGTTGAAGATCAAACCCAGTGCCCCACGCATGCCAGGCAAGCACGCCACCACCTGAGCCACATCCCCAGCCCCCCCAATAGCTTTTCAATGCATTCAAATCTCTTCCAATTAAAACAAAACAATAAAAACAACTCTACAAACTGGCTTTGATTCCATTCCTTCCTCCAGCCATCCTATCTCTGTTTTTCTCTCCTAAGTATTTTGAAAAAATCATCTATACTCTCTGTCCCATCCTTCAATTCTGACACATTCTTTAGTCCATCACAGTCTGGTCTTTGTTCCCATATTCTTGTACACTAGCTCTCTCTAAAATTACAAATGGCTCATCCTCATTGCTACATCTCCTGGACACTTGGCCACTCTCTGACTTTTAGCATTGCTGACACATCTTCCATAGCAGGCTGTTTCAAAATGGCACCTGGTGTTCCCCACCTCCTTGTATTCACTCCCTTTTGAAATCCTTTCCCCTTATGTCTGCTAAACCTAACAACTTGCATGGAATGAATAGAAAAAGACAAAAGTGAGATAGGATGACAGTGCTACTGAGGGTAAATAATCAAAGACTGGCTTGTATTCTTTCTGATTTGTCTTGCATTTTTCTCAGATGAAGAAAACTTCCATGTTGTGAGGTGCCCCATGAGAGACCCACAAGAAAATGATTGGATGCACTCTGTCTGAAAGCCCTCCAAAAACGGAATCCTGCTGACAACTGGAACAGTTTACTAACAATTTGGAAGAAGGTAACTTCCAAGTCAAGCCTACATATGAGGCCACAGCCTAGACCATCATCTTGATGATAGCCATAATGAGCCCCTTTTTGATCATACTTGGATTTATGCTAATGAAGTAACTTGCCCCAGATAGCCTCAGGATGGGACTGGTCAGCAGAAGATACAAGTGATTGTAGGGTTGGAACTTTCAATTCTACCTACCAACGTGGAAGAAACTGGAGATTAAGTCCACAAAAGCTCTTGCACAATCAGATTCAATGAACTTCTAGGTTGGTGAACACATCCACATGCCAAGAGGGTGCATGTGGATGTGTTCCCAGGAAAAGGGAATCATGGGAATCTCTGATTCACAGCTAGTCAGGGAGAAGCAGGAGTCTAGCCTTGCAATTGGCATCTGAAATGGGGGCAGTCTTGTGGCATTGAGCTCCTAACTTGTGGGACCTGACCCTAACTCTAGGTAAATAAGGTCAGAATTGAAGTGTAGGACACCCTTCTAGTGTCACAGAATTTGTTGGTGTGGAAAACATCTGTACATCTGATGGTTGTAGCATTCTGTGTTTTATCAGGTAGTGACGTAATAAGTGTATTTTGTTTTAAACCACTAAGTTTTGGGGTAATTTTAGCCTTCCTTCCTAAAATTACTTTCCTGTAGATTTCTATAACTCCTCCTTTTCCTCCTAACTCTCAGTCTCCATCTCTTTCCTTTGTGGGCTCTTCTTCTGTTTCTCCTGCTGTTTCCCAAGATTCTTCTCTTCACCTCTAAATACATTCTCTTGTCATTCTCACCCATTTAAATACCTTCTATAAGCCAGTGACCAACACATGTATGTCTCTGGCTCTTTTGAGCCCCAAATTCATATATTCAGCTGCCTCAAGGGCTTTCCCCCTTGGATATTGGTCTCAAGACAGCATTCCCAAACTGAACTTATCAGTTCCCATCATTTCCTACATCCTCCTGTGTTTCCTGCCTCAGTGATCCACTATCACCCAGTTGCTCCAACTAGAAACCTGGGAGTTGTCTTTGTTTAATCAACAAATATTTATTGAGCATATACAAGGTGCCAAGTAACACTCTAGTCTTAAAGAGAGTTACAGTCCTGTGGCGAGAGAGACAATGAGGATAATAAATAAGTTTTATAGCATGTCAGAGTGCTATCTATCTGTCTCACAGTAAGTGCTACAGGGACAAATTGAGAGAGCTGAGGAATGAATTTCCTGTAGTTATAGTACTAGACAGGGTGGTAGAAGAGAGCTCTTCAAAAAGGAGGCATTTGAAAGAAGTGAGGGCTTGGAGAAGAAGGGACAGTTGGTAAGGGCCTGGATCAGGACCTTAACAGGGGGCTTGAGGAACAGGAAGATGGCCATGCAGCTGGAAGAGACGGGGTATTATTAGAGATAAGGTCAGAGGTACTCAAGCCCAGGTCATATGAGCTTTTTTATTAGAAGGATTTTGGGTTTTACTCTGAACACAAAAGGGAGCTGTGGGAGGGTTTGGAGCAGAGCAATCCCATGATCACTTTGTCTTTATTCTACATTCCACATTAAAAATAGGCTTAAGGGGGTTGGGGATGTGGCTCAAGCAGTAGGCCGCTCACCTGGCATGCGTGCGGCCCGGGTTCGATCCTCAGCACCACATACAAACAAAGATGTTGTGTCCGCCGGAAAAAAACCACTAAAAAAATATATTAAAAAAATTCTCTCTAAAAAAAAATAGGCTTAAGGGTTGGGGTTGTAGCTCAGTGGTAGGGTGCTTGTCTAGCATGTGTGAGGCACTGGGTTCAATCCTCAGCACCACATAAAAATAAATAAATAAAGGTATTGTGTGCATCTTCAACTAAAAATATTTTTTAATAATATGCTTCAGCAAAATTATTCCTTTTTTTTTTTTTTGATACTGGGGATTGAACTCAGGTGCACTTAATCACTGAGCCACATCACCAGCCCTTTTTATATTTTATGTACAGATAGGGTCTCGTTGAGTTGCTTAGGGCCTCACTAATTTGCTGAGGCTGGCTTTGAACTCACGATCCTCCTGTCTCAGCCTCCTGAGCTGCTGGGATTACAGGTGTATGCCACTGTGCCAGACTCTTAAATGTACTTTGATCCTCTCTACTTCTCTTAATTTCCATTGTCATTACCTAAGCCAAACAAGGACAGCAATAGCAAAACAGCCTATGTGAAGTCTATGATTCTCCCTCAGATTTATTACTTTTAAGAACTTGACAACCTTTAAATTGCCTTAGGAATTTATTTGGTTACTTGATCATTGTATCATCTCCTCACCAAAGTGTAACTTAGGGGCTCTTAGATAGAGTGTACATGTTGCCTGTGTGAAGCCTGGGTTTCAAACTGTAAATCTTGTGAGATTGGGTACATTTTTCTATTATCTATTTAGTCCACCAACTATATTCTCAGTGCCTAGAACAGCATTTTGCACATTTTGTGAATAAATATGGGTTGAATGGATGAATGAAATATTGCAACAACCTCCTAACTGATGTAGCTCTAGTTGCTTTTAAACTTTCTTTGAGAAACTGAACACAGTGGCACACCTCTGTAATCCTAGCAGTTCAGGAGCCTGAGGCAGGAGAACTGGATGTTTGAGGCCAGCCTGGGAAGCGTAGTGAGACCCTGTAACTCAATGATTGAGTGCCTCTAGGTTTAATCCCTAATACTTGGAAAATAAAAAACCCAAAACCAAAAAAAAAAAAAAAAAAAAAAAAAACTCTTTCTTTGATCTTGACCCATGGTAAGAAAAACATTTAATGTGTGTGTGGTCCTAGGGATTGAACTCAGGGCCTTGTGACTGCTAAGCAAATGTTTATCACTGAGCTACATCCCCAACCAAGAAAAATATTTTATATTGTGATCTGTAAAGACTCATATGCATGCATACATGTATATGCTGTGATCTGGACAAGTGTCCTCCAAAGGACTATGTGTTAAAAAGACGTGGTTCCCCAGCCCATAGTGTAGGAGCATTAACAGTTGAAGTTTAGTGAGAGGCCTTCCAGTCACTGGGGGGATGCCTAAAAGGGGATATCACGGGCTCCATCTCCTTCCTTTTTTCTTTGGCATCCTAATAACGAGTAGGTAGTTTTGCAATGCATTGCCACCATAACATGCTGCTCCACCACAGGCCCAAAAGCAATGGGACCAACAAATCATGGACTGAAAGCTCAAAATCATGAGCTAAAATAAACCTTTTCTCTGGAAAAGCTGACTTTCTCAGGTATGTGTTCTAGTTATGGTAGCCTGACGAACACACACATGCACATATAATTAAAGGTATTATTGTGTGTGATGTCATTGGATTATGTGTGAATCTGCCACATATTATTTATCCTGTCTTATTATGTTTCATTGAAAAAAACCCCTGCCAATTACAACTTTAAATTTGATTTCAGAGTATACTAATAGGGGGCTGGGGTTGTGGCTCAGAGGTAGTACGTTTGCCTAGCGTGCGTAAGGTACTGGATTCGATCCTCAGCACCACATAAACAAATAAAATAGAGATATTTTATCCACCAAAAACTAAAAAATAAATATTTTTTTAAAAGAATATACTATTAGGACTTAGCCAGAAGTTTAAGTCCTCCTAAATATTGCCTGCCATGATTCGAATGTCTCACAGTAAGACCAACAATAAGAAAAACAGTAATCTTGTTTTTTTTTTCATCTGCTACAGTCATCTCTCTCTCTCTTTTTTTTTAATCCCAAAGTCATGAGTTGGAAACTTAATCCCCAATGCAAAAGTGTTAGGAAGTAGAGCCTAATAAGAAATGATTAGGCCATGAGAGCTCTGCCCTCATGAATGGATTAATTTTGTTGTTGTGGGAGAAGGCCAATTATGGAGAGAGTAGATTTATTATAAAAGTGAGTTTGGACCTCTCTTGCTCTTCCTCTTGCCCGCTTTCACCCTTCCACATTCTGCCATGGGTTGACAGCACAAAAGGCCTCACCATATGCTGGCACCATGTGCTCTTGGGCTTCCCAGCCTCCAGAACCATGAACTAAATAAACTTCTACTATTTATTCATTACTCAGTCTCAAATATTCTGTTAAAGCAGCAGAAAACGGATTGAGACAGGACTGCCATCAGTTCTCTACCCTAATAATATTTCGAATTTAGAAGCCTTGTCATGTTACCTCCCTTCATAAAAACTTTCCATAGCAATCAGTTGACTTGAGGGAGTTTACTCCAAACATCATTCATTCATACTTGTTCCCGTACCAACTGTAACACAACTGTGGGGCAGGGTTACTGGGAATTGATCCCAGGGACGCTTTACCTCTGAGCTACATCCCTAGCCCTTCTAATTTTTTTGCTTTTGTTTTGAAATAGGTTCTTGCTAAGTTGCTGAGGGTCTTGGTAAGTTGCTGAGGCTGTCTTCCAATTTATAATTCTCCTGCCTCAGCCTCCCCAGTCACTGGGATTATAGATGTGTGCTACAATGCCCAGTTGTAGCATGATATATTTATCACTTTGTGTGTCAGTTGAATTGGTTTTGTTGCTAAACTTCTTCCTAAGCAATAATATGAAAAGTAATGCATGGGAGTAGGGGTTAGATATTTTTGTAATGCATATTAAATCCATTAACTACCAAAAAACAAAGACAAAAACAAATCATTGGTCTGTGTATCATTTATAATCTTATTGCTTACCATCCCTTCACACTTTGGGGAAATCTGTTCTTGGGATAATTATCAGATGCCTCAACTTAGTCTTGAAGTACCCTTGGAGTTAGCTGGTGATTTATGCTGCATATACTTTTTTTTTAAATATAATCATTTCCTGCATATAGTCATTCTGGACATCTCACAGTTCCAGAATGCACTGAGCTCTCTCTGGCACTAGGACTCTACACATGCCAGTTTCTTCTGCCAAGAACTGCGCTAGTAGCTGTCCTTTCAGGTCTCAGTTTAAATGTCACCTTGGGGAAAGTTGTTGTCCCGGCCTGGGTCTGGGTAGCAGCCTCCTGTGCTCATCCTCCTGTTAGAGTGTATTTCCTAAAGAGAGGTAGCTTGTTCACATGCTTGCTCCTCCAACTGGAGACTGTACATTCTTTTTTAGGGAACAAGAGTATTTTTATTTGCCATAATATTTCTAGTATTTAGTTTAGTATTAGATACTCAAAAGCAATTTGTGCAATGAATAAAAAGAGCAAATATTTGAATTTCTCAATGGAATGAATATTCCTACATTGAGCACATAGCTTGATACATACTAGGCATTCAAAACACACACACATATACATATGTGTGTATTTATATAAACATGTTTTTTAATACTGGGTATTGAATTCTACTGTCTGGCATGGGGGGTGTGGTTTTTAGGGATAGAGATTCCAAATAACTGATGTTTAATTTTATAAACACCAAACATTAAAACACAAAAAGATGAAAACTTTTGCAGTATACTGCATATTTCCTTGGCTTTTTAAACAAAATGCCTCTAATATTCACAGTCCTTGCCATCTTGGGCTCTCCCTATGGATATCAGTTATTTGGATGAAATATGTTTGTGCTAGAGGAATGCATGCAGGCTTGGACACGCGCAGACAGATGATATGTGGCCTAAGGCTAGATGAATAGCGACGGTGAAACCTATATTTACAAACAAAAAACCCTCCAAATCATATGATTTTAAAACTTTTCTATATTATACCCAGCTCCCCAGCCATTTTATTTTTGGTAAGGGAAGAATGTGGTTTATGTGCTGGGTGTGGTGGCACATGCCTATAATCCTAGTATTTTGGGAGGCTGAAGCAAGAGGATTGCAAATTCAAAGCCAGCCTCAGCAATTTATCGTGGAGGCCCTAAGCAACTTAGAAAGACCCTGTCTCTGTCTCTAAATAAAATATAAAAAAGGGCTGGGGATGTGGCTAAAAGTTCCTGGGTTCAATCCCTGATTTAAAAAAAAAAAAAAAAGAATGTGGCTTATGTAGCTGAATGATATTCAAGAATATGCAAAATGGGTGCCTTTTAGGAAACACTAATTAGTAAAAGAAAAGGTAAAACACAACTGGGCACACTGTTGCATATGCCTGTAATCCCAGCTACTCAGGAGGCCAAGGCAGGAGGATCACAAGTAGGAGTCCAGTCTGGGCAACTTAGCAAGATCCTGCCTCAAAATAAAAAAAAAAAAAAAAAGAAAGAAAGAAAGAAAGAAAAGAAAAAAAATAAAAAGGGCTGAGAACGTGGCTCAGTGGTAAAGTGCCTCTGGATTCAATATCCAGTACTGGAAAAAAAATAATAAGAAGAAAAGGTAAAATAGTCTCCTCCCACCCGAAAGTTAGAAAGTTATCTCCTTCAGGCTGATAACTCCCATTCCTTCACTTCCATTGCTGTAGGTAACTTTATCTGATTTCCAACTTGCATTTGCTCTTCAGCCTTACTTGTTCATGCTCTGTTCATGCAGTGTGGAGGATTATTCTATAATCATTTGAAGGTGTGTGTGTGTGTATGTTGAAAAGAACCTGCCTCAAAGCTTATATTTTTTTAATTATCAGGAGAAAAATACCTCTCTTAATGTGGAAAAAAGTTCCACGTAATATTTGATATTTTTTTTTTAAAGAGAGAGGAAAGGGGGAGAGAGAGAGAGAGAGAGAGAGAGAGAGAGAGAGAGAATTTATTTATTTATTTATTTATTTTAGTTCTCGGCGGACACAACATCTTTGTTGGTATGTGGTGCTGAGGATCGAACCCGGGCTGCACGCATGCCAGGCGAGCGCGCTACCGCTTGAGCCACATCCCCAGCCCAATATTTGATATTTGTACAGAATTTCACCTGTAAGTTTGAAGATGTATAAACAATGTAAAAAGTTTTATTTATTTTGGTATCAGAATGATATACCAGTCTGTGGGCTCCATTTGTGTGGGAACCCAAAGTGACCTTAACATCTTGCTATTTATCTGTCTCATCCAGTAGTTTTAAGAGCTTCTTATAAACTCAATCTTAGTCTTCTTTGAACCCTACCATTTTTTTTGTGTGTGTGTGTGTGTGTGTATGCGTGCACTCTGGGGACTGGATCCAGGTAGCAGGTGCTCTACCATTGAACTACAACCCCAGTCCAGCTCTTATGTTCTTTTGTAACTATGTTATCCTCTTTAGGAAAGGATAAAATGGTTGCTTTCATGAAAAATCAGTTAGTGAATAAAAATGTGAAGTTTATCTCAACCCCATCACTTCATTCTTGTGTCCTGCCGTGTTTGGAGCTTTCCCCCGTTTCCCCAGTCTCCCTCTAAACCACAGTTAGTTCATAGCTGATGGACTTTAGTACAACCAAGTACCCCTTTTACCCCTTTGTGATGACTTTTGTCACCCCTGGTACGTGGGTTTTAGTAAATATTTAAATTTTGTCAGGTAGGAAGATGGTCATTTTTTTTTGGGAAATGAATCCTCCTTCTCTGTGTTGATTTACACAGTTAGGGGTAATAACAGGATAGTTTTAATATACTTTCATTAAGTCCAGAATCTTGAACTTTTTAACTTTTTTTGGTAGTGGTTGTTGTTGTGGTGGTGGTGGGATTGAACCCTGAGCCTCACACATGCTAGGCAAGTGCTCTACTACTGAGCTATATCTCAGGCCTTGACATGCTTTTAATTCCAATTATATGAAGATAGAAAATTTCATTTTCATTTCTGTATATATGACACTATTTTGGCAAAAAGCAAATGTACAAAATCTTTTTTTGTCTCTTTGATGGTGAGGTCTCATTAGGTTGCTCATCCTGACCTTGAATTCCTGAGCTCAAGTGATCAGTTTCCCAAGTAGCTGGGACTACATGGGTGTGCCATCCATCTGACTTAAAGGTGTAAAAACTTTGAAAGCTGTAAGTGATAAAAATTTCTAGTTGCCATTATTTCTATTTTATGAAAACTACAGCTTCAGTATATAAAAAAGTAATCAACTTGTCTTTATCTGGTTAAACTTTGGGAAAGAAGAGATAAGCACTCCATTCCCTGGTATTTGCTGGGTAGAAAGTAGCAAGCATCTTTACAAAAGAACAATTTCATCAGCCTGATCAAATTATTCAGGCAAAGATCATGCTCAGAAATGAATATTCTGAATACTGCTACATATTTTTTTCTTGCAGCTTAATTTTTACCCTAGTTAGCTATTCTACACTTTCTTTTTATTCCCTATGGCCAAAATTCTCTAAGATATTTTCCCACCGAAATCCTATCCTATCTCCCTATCTCCCATGCTGTTTTTTTTTTTTTTTTTTTTTTTTTTTTTTGAGGGTAGTACCAGTGTAGTTCTATTTTTTTTTCTCCGACCTCCATCTACTTGCAGGAACTTTTTTCCCCTACTGAATTTATGAATTTTATTTTTAGGAAATTTGGTTTACCACCACCTTTATAATAGAACCAATAAGAACAATAATATCAATAACAAGTAGAATATTTAACCATGTGCCAGATATTATTCTAAATACTTTACATGTATTAACATTTAATATTCATAACTACCTTAAAAGGAATATTGGCCATATTTTATAGATGAGATACTGGCAACACAGAAGGGTCAAGGAACTGAGACTGCAAAGCTATAAAGTGGTAGAGTCAGGATTTGAACCCAGGAGGGTTCTACAATAGACTAACTTCTAGGCCCTAATAGAGATTATTCTTATACTGTTGCTTTATTTTATTTTTCCTTTCCTACTGATATAATCCTGGTCCTACGCTTCACTTTGATTCATTCATATGTTCTTGTATATCTTGACTTTTCACTTGAATCTTCCCCTGTAATTCTTCAAATAATAGTTACAGCCAATGAAATGTAGTGCAACCCAGTACCTTCCTTAGGTGCCTCTGGAGGCCTATTCTCCCAGATTCAAGATTCACCTATGCTCTATATCCTAAGTAGGAGAGAGTAGTCAACATGTTAGTTTTAGAATACAGTACAATCACCTCTTGGTATCTAGGGGAATTAGTTCCAGGAACTCCTACAGATTTCAAAATCCATGGATGCTCAAGTCCCTTATGTAAAATGGCATAGCATTTGGATATAACGTGTGCATACCCATATACTTTACATCATCTCTAGATTTCTTTTAATGTCTAATACCATATAAATGCTTTGTAAATAGTTGTTATTCTATAATGTCTGGGGAGTAATTATGAGAAAAAAAATGACTGTATATGTTCAGTACAGGCATATTTTTCATATATATCTTGATATACTGGGGGCTGAATCCGGGGCCTCCTGCATGCTAGACAAGAGATACTACCACTGAGCTACCTTCCTGGGCCTTTAAATTTCTTTTAATTTTTTTGAAACAAGGTCTTGCAAAATTGCCCAGGTTGGCCTTGAACTTGTGATCCTCCTGCCTCAACCTCCTGCATCTTGGGATTGCAGACCTCTGCCACCATGCCCAACTACTCCCAAGCATTTTTTTCCTGATACTGTGGATTGAACCTAGGGGCATCTTACTAATAATTTACATCTCCATCCCTTTTAAAAATTCGAGGCAGGGTCTTTCTAAATTGTCCAGAATGGCCTTGAACTTGTGATCCTCCAGTCTCAGATTCCTGAGTCACTTTACAGCTCTGTGCTGTGTCTGGCTCTGAATATTTTAAATCCTTGGTTGGTTGAATCCACCAATGTGGAACCCACAGATATGGAGGACTAAATGTGTATCAGCAATGTGAAGCAGGAACTCAGGGGAAGGTGTCCTAGGAAAAGAGGGCTCTTGGGAACAGGAAAACTTCTTTTTTTTTCTGGCAAGAGTGAGAGTGATGAGATGTAGTGGAGGTAGACTCCTGTGGACCAATTTCTGACAAGGCTACATACTAGAGCTCTGCAAAAAGCCGACATTCTCCTTTAGATAGAGCTGGCCTTGACAAATGGCTTGTGTTGCAGGCAACCACATGGGCAGAGGAGACAGTATACCATATGTTCCTGGAGCCTCAGAGTCCCTGGAAGCTTAGAGGATGGTTAGTAAAGGAGGGACTGAATATCTGGTGAAGTCTCTGAGGACAAGAGATAGATATTCTTTTCCTAAAGAAGCCAGAGTGCCAAGACCAAGAGCACATTGCAGACCCAGAGTAGAGGAGAGATCTTGGGAGGCCCTGAAAATCTCCTAGCAGTAGAGTGGTGCCAGCCCTCTGCAGGTTAGGCCACATCAGAGAAGATATGCTGGTGGCTGAAGGCTGAATCTGGTCCAGACATGTTTTGTCTGACATGATTTCATGTTCTAAAGAAATGGAACGAATTGCTAGCATTTAATATTTGGGAGAGTTCACCCCAAAGTTCAAGATTCTTTATTTCTCTTGATTCCTGATCTTCATGTTCCTACTTAGAAACCTTCTGCTGGAAATGAGTCATGCCTTTGCCCTTTAGACTTGCTTGAGTTCTCTGCCTCTTCACAGTCACTTTCACTGTCCATTGTCATTACATCTGTTTCACCTGTTCATTTTACTTATTTGGCTTGTTGGATATTAAGTTTGCCACCTGTGGACAGCATCCTATGTAGGTTATTTTAATTTACATCACTTCTCAAAAGAATTGTCTAGATTCATTTAACAGATGTTTCCTAGAGCCATCTCAAAAAGGGAGTGAAAAAAGACACAGACTATATGAATTAGGTTTTGTTTTTTTGTTTGGTACTGGGATTGAATCCAGGGGTGCTTTACCACTGAGCTACATCCCCAGACCTTTTTGTTTTGAGACACTCTGATTAAGTTGCTGTGGGCCTTGCTAAGTTGCTGAGGATGGCCTTGAACTCAAGAGCCTCCTGTGTCAGCTCCTGAAATAGCCAGTATTACAGGTGTGCACCACCATGCCCTGCAATATTTCAAGCAATTTTATAACTTACCCATGAGGGCTTTGTTTCTTTACAGTGACAGGTAATGCAATCTCAACAAAAGGGGCTCAAGTCCTTTATTTGTAAGCACACAAAAGAAAGTAGGATTTGGGGAGAGAGTGTACATCCTATTCAGAAATCAGTTTTGGGGTGAGACTTTCCCCCCATTTTTTTTAAAAGAAAAGGAACCATGAGAGAGATATAACCTATTATTGACAACAAAATCCAGCCAGGTGTGGTAGTGCATGCCTGTAATATCAGCTACTTGGGGTTGAGGCAGGAAGCTTGAAAATTTGAGAACAGCCTGGGCAACTTAGTAAGACCTTGTTTCAAAATAAAATATAAAGGGTTGGGGATATGGCTCAGTGGTGCGGTGCTTGCCTAGCAAGTACGAGGCCCTGGGTTTGAGTTCCATACTGCCAGAAAACAAAAACAAAACAGAGAGAGAGAGAGAAAAAAAAAAGCGATAATGCTGGGAAGGATGGGGAGAAACTGGACTTCTAATACATTGTTGGTGGAATGTAAAGTAAGAGTCATGCTGGAAAATAGCATAGCAGTTTCTTAAAAAACTAAGTATGCATTTACCATATGATGTATCAATCATATTCTTAAAAGAAGCATACATTTAAGTTCACACAAAAACCTATAATTTGGGCTGGGGATGTGGCTCAAGCGGTAGCACACTCGCCTGGCATGCGCGGGCGCTGGGTTCGATCCTCAGCACCACATAAAAATAAAATAAAGATGTTGTGTCCACTGAAAACTAAAAAATAAATATTAAAAAATTCTCTCTCTCTTTTAAAACAAACAAACAAAAAAACCCTATAATTAGGAGCTGAAGATGTAGCTAAGTGGCAGAGTGCTTGCTTAGCATGTGTAAGGCCCTGGGTTCAATCCCAGCACTGTTAAAGATAAGCAAACAAAATGATACCTATTATAGTAGTTTTGTCATAGCAAAAACCCTGGAAACAATCTAAATGTATCTCACTTGGTAAATGGATGAACAAACTCTGGTACATCCATACAATGGAATAAAAATGAATGTTTGATATATGCAACAACTTAGATAAAACTCAGAGGACCAGGGATGTTGGCACACACTTGTAATCCTAGAGACTTGGGAGGCTAAGACAGGAAGACCACAAATTTGAGGCTAGACTTAGCAATTTAGTGAGGTCCTGAGCAACTTAACAAGACCCTGTCTCAAAATTAAAAAAAAAAAAAAAAAGAAAAGAAAAGAAAAAGGAGGCTGGGAATGTAGCTCAGTAGTAAAATACTACTGGGTTAAAACCCAATACCTCCCCAAAACAAACAACTAACAAACTCAAATCAAAGCTATTTGTTTAAGTTATAAACCTCAATCTCAAAAGGTTACATGGTATAGCCCTCTATCTAACATTTTTGAAATGAAAAACCTATAGAGATGGAGATCATATTAGTAGTTACTAGAGGATAGGGATAGAGTGGGAAGGGGATTTATGAATACAAAAATGTAGGGATTCCCCCCCCCTTCTGAGAATTGAGCCCAGGGTACTTTACCACTGAGCTACATCCCCAGATCTCATATATATATATATATATATATATATATATATATATATATATACACACACACACACACACACACACACACACGTATATATTTTTTATAACTTTATTGTATTTGTTTATATTTTTTTGTTTTTATGTTTATATTTTTTTTGGTGCCGAGGACCAAACCCAGTGCCTTACATGTGCTAGACAAGCGCTCTATCACTGAGCTACAACTCCAGCCCTTAAAATATATTTTGAGACAGTAACTCCAGCCCTTAAAATATATTTTGAGACAGTATCTCCTGAAGTTGTCAAGGCTGGCCTTGAATTTGTGATCCTCCTGCCTTAGCCTCCTGAGTAGCTGGGATTATAGGTGTGTGCCACTATGCCCAGCAGTTAAAAAAGCAAGTTCTTTTTAGTTGATGGAATAGTTCTGTCTTCATTGTAGGAGTAGTTACATGAGTCTACACATGGGATAAAGTTGTATTTAATTACACACACAAAATCCCATGTAGAAGTATGCAGGTTAAAAAATAAAATGAATACTAAGGAAGTTCTGTAGTACTGGTAACAATAATGTGTCATGGTCAATTTTACTGATTTTGATGTCTTTCTAGAACTTTGTAAGGCATCACCTTTGGGGGAAGCTGGGTGAAGGTTAAATGAGATTCGGTGCTATTCACAACTTCTTGTGAGTCTCTCCATCTTTTGGGGATACCAGGAATTAAACCCAGGGGCACTTTAACCACTGAGCCACATACCCAGAGCTTTTTAATATTTTATTTAGAGACAGGGTCTCACTGAGTTGCTGGCTTTGAACCTGCAATCCTCCTGTCTCAGCCTCCTGAGCTGCTGGGATTACAGATGTATACCACTGAGAGGTGGGCTTGTAAATTTACATTAAAAGAATGAAACAACGAAAGTAGAACAAAGTTGAATGAATGTAAATGCCTAGGGCTGGTGTTTGGGGAGGTAGAAAAAAAAAGTAGGGGTAACAAACTGGGGCTGAAAGAGTTTCACAAGTTTCAACTATTTAGGGCCTAAACTGACTCCTCACCATCACATCTGCTGTCAAACTACTATAGTGCTCCTTATTCTGCCCATTTTAGACAGCTGACAGTTGTTCTTTATTGTTTCTTGGTTATCATTTGGGGCAAAAAACTAGATGTATTCCAAGTGGAAACAAATCAATTTTAGCCCCCATGGTGTAATCTCCAGGACTTCAGCCCTTTTTAGTTATTAGTTTCCCCATTGCCTAATACTGAAAGTCTAATTCTTTGCTGCCAGAGGGGTTTTTTATTTTAACATCTGAATTTGATGCCACTGCAGATTTGGAAGTTGCCAGAAGGCTGTCCTCCAGATAATTGTCCCTTGCTCTAGCTTATATCACTGTTTTGTTGCAATTAGCATACAGAATATGCACTGTCATCTTATTAAAATTTATATTTTTTAATGGAGGAAGCACATGGAGAGTTGATTGTGAAGCTGTGGCTTATCCTTGCTCTTCTTAGTTACCTGTGTCTAAATTAAGTTGAACCTCTGGGCCTCAGCTATTTCTAAACAGGCATCACGATTTACTAAGGTTAATGCCTGAGGGAACATTAACCTTGCAGACAGTAATCTAATTCAGTGTCATCACAAGTGCATAATGCGGGAGTCTGGAGTTTTGCCAAAAAGCACTATTCAAATGAACATTCAGTTGGCAAGGTGGGTGTGGACCAGGGAAGAATTCTAGAAAAGATTTATATAGATATTTTAATGCCCTTTCCTTTCCCTTCAAAGTTTGTTTAAATATTGTAGAGATGTTCTAAATAAAACCTACATCTTATTATTAAGAAATCATAATGAAGGTGTTTCATCCTACAGAAAGTTCCTGATACTCATAATGTTCAATATTCACTGAGTATCTTCTATGTTACCTGGCTGACCTTGTGCTAGGGTGCGGACACAAAGATGAGTAATTGTAAGCCATTTTAGTACCGGCAAGCACCTCAGGGAGGCTAATAAATGTTAGTTAATGAAGGCACCCCTTAAGGAGGTCACAATTCGGCGAAGGTCACTTAAAGGGCCCCAAAGAATGAGACAACTGTGCAATTCTAGCCTGGGTTCCAGGCGAAACGAGCACGAAATACTATAAGACCCTCTCCAACAGAGTCCAGGGCCAGAAATCTTAATCTTTCTCTGCTCAAAACCTGAATCTCAGTTTGCAGACACTAAAAGGGTTTGCGACAAGGGCACATGGTTTCATCTTCCGGAAAAGGAGCTTTTGGGGTGATGGGGAAGAGGGCTAGGTAAGAGGATAAATGAAAAATCCAAGAAATTCTAGCCGACAACCTTTCACCTAGGTCCTCGCCCCTTCCACTTCCCGAGGCCTGAAGTCCTCCCGACTCCCAAGTCCTCCAATTCTCCGGGCGCCAGGCACAGACTGAAAGCGGGGGTACCCCATCTAAAAGAGGTTTCCTCAGTTCCGATCTTTTTCAAACCGCTTCTCTACGGGGTTCAGCAGGGGGGGACTTGAGATTCGGGGCCAGGTTCTCTGGCCACGCAGAGCTGGTGACACGCAGGCGCCGGAATCCAAGCCACGCTGGGTCTTCCAGCAGCTCTCTGCGCCAGGCGAGGGCGGGCGCCGCACAGCGCTTCCCAAGTACGGGGCTTCCCACCATGCACCGCGGCGGCAGTGGCGGCGACCGCGGCGGCGCTCTAGCCGCGGCATGTCTGCCTCTCTACTGCTCTGGGAGGAGGAAGAGAAGGAGGAAGAGGAGGAGGAGGAGGGGGAGGAAGAGGAGAAAGGCGCAGGGGTGGGAGCTGTTGCAGAAGCTGCCACAGTAAAAGTTCTCCCCCCTCCCCCTTTCCCCTCCTCTCACGGCCCCAAGGAAGGTTGAAGCTGCCACCGCCTGCAGTCGGTGACCGCGCGACTCGGCGCCCGCCCGCGGTAAAGCGCTCGGCCTGGCAGGCCCGGGCCCGGGGGAGGGCGGGGGAGGGGGAGGGGGCGGCGCGCGGGGGGAGCGCGCGGCGGTAACGGCCTGACCCTGGGGGGAGCGAGCCATGGCGGGGCGGGGGTCGGCCCGGGGACCGACCCGCCGAGGCCGCAGGGAACGGAGGGGTTGGCTGGGGGACGGGAGGAAGCAGGGCGCGGATGGTGGGTTGGGGGGTTGAGAACGGATAATGACGGGGGTTGCAGAGGAGAGAAGGCGGCCTCCGAGGCCTGAGGGGGGTGTCAGAGGTAGAGAGAGCGGTGGGATGCTCGCGTGCGGAGGCCACAAGGGTGCTGGGCGAGGGTGTAAGAGGCCGGGGAGACACCAGGTCTCTGTCCACCGTGCCTGGTGCAGTGCTTTATGTACCGCAGGCCTCCAGTCACTGGTGGTGCCCGAGTGTGCTCTTTGGTAGAAGGGAAGGGCAGGGGTTGGAGAAAAGGGAATGCTTGCGGGAAACATAGTGGGAGTGTGAAAGGGGGGAGAGAGGCCGGAGGGAAGATGCCGGATAGGTGGAGGAATGCAGGGGGTGGCTGTGGAGGAGTCTTGAGGATACTGGGGGGTGTTCATTGTGCAGATACCTTAGGTATTTCATTATGGAAAGAACTGAAGCGTTTCCAAGGCAAGGAAAGAAGGAATATAGGAGTTTCCGCCAATAGAAAGGAGAGCGTTTGAAGCAAGAAGGAGTGCTAAATGTTAGAGAAGATGCAGGGAATGCATAATAAAATAGACAGACGTGGCATAATTAATAAATGCTGGCCCAAGGACTAAAGAGTTATTTCAGATGGGCCAGGATGGCCTAGTTCCGGACCTGTTTGGGCTCTTCAGTAGATGACATCTGGTAAGTGTGGTTCCGGGCTGTGGTTGGGGTCACTGAGAATTATAGTTCGGTCTGAGACATTTTGGTCCTGCACCAGCGAATATGAAAACCTCTGAAACGGACCTTGAGAAAGAGCCTGGCCTATGGGAATTCTTGAGGCATGGAGTTTACATTTTTAGCGAATTTGAAGTATTGTCACATCAGAGACTGGATGAACACTATCCTAGCAAATGCTGTAATAGAAATTACTTGACTTGGCGGTTTTCTTCTTCACTGCCCAGCTTTATTTGGTCCAGTGGAGCTTGTGCCTTATTATTCAGCCTGGATTGCAGTACATAAGATTATAATTGATGGTGGGGGGAGTCCGTTTATAGTGGCCCTTTGGAAGTTCCATTTGTTGCTCAAATGTGTCTGGTATACTGGATTGGTATCTCATACCTCTGGGGATGGTGGGAGATCTTTTGCCATTCACACATAGTTCCTGTTGTACTCTCACTAAGGCATGGTGGTATTGAAGAAAACAAATCTGCCAGCAAAATGTGGGCATGCAGACTAGAGGATCTAGAATATATGTTTTGGTCTTAGGTTATTAATTTAGATCTCTGTTTTCATGAGGGCTAAAGGAACCTGAAGAGACTGGATACTTCTAGAGCCAGGTTGGAGGGACAATTAGAATCTCTATGTCAGGAAATGAATCAGGCTCTCTCTGTTGGATTTGCTGAGCCCACACTAGACCTGATTTCCAAGAGGGAACTCTGGGCAAGAAACATGCTCTTAAAGTTTATCTGAATATTATTCACCTTTTGTTTTGAGATAAATTATATGCACATTATGTTGAAAAGAGGATAGTAAGCATGTTACATGTGAATTTATTTTTATTTATTTTTTTAATGTAAGTCTAAGTCAGGAGATTAATGGGGAAGATGGAAAAGGAAAAATCAGTCATGCATTCCTTTAGCAAAAATTTTTAAGGAATTAAGCTAATTTAGGATTAGATTGGAGAGAGACTTTCATTACAAATTTTCTTATAGAAAAATCCAGGATCATTATTTTAAATATTAGGAAACGTTTCAGTTTATTTGGAATTACTCACCTTTTGAAAGGACTTCCTTGTGCTACATAGTATGAGGTAACTATTTTTACTATAATATGAGAGGATCAGTTTTTCTTCCCTTCTTATACTGTATATTATATTTTTAATTGTAATTATGATGCACTTAAATATAGTATGTTAGGTTTTTTGTCTTACATTATGAAATAATGTCTCATAAACATTGTTCTTAGGGGACTTATAATGAAAAGCAATAGCCCAGTCTTGCCTGTCCATTGTAGTTCTGTTTTCCAGAGGCTACTACTTCCAAGCCTAAGTTTTTAAGTTCTTTTCATACTTTTCTCAAGGTCTCTGTGTAATGGGCATATACCATTATTTTTTGATTTATCAAAATGACATTATCAAGGAGTCATGCTTCAATGAATGAAAGGATTTTTTTTCCCCCCAGTGTGTGGGGGGAGGTGAGTACTGGGAAATGAAGCTGTACCACTGAGCTATATACCCAGCTCTTTGGGGTCTTGCTAAGTTGTCCGGCTGACCTTGGAACTTGTGATCATCCTACCTTAGTCTCCGGAGTAGCTGGGATTACAAGTGTACACCACTGAGGCTGGCAATGAATGAAAGGGATTTGTTATTGATATTATCTCCCTTTTCCTTCTCCTTTTTCATCTTTATAGTTGTTATTTTAGTTCTTTTATTTGATGTCTTATATCTTTAATATGCTTAAGCTTCATTTTAGAGTTCAACAATTTAAGGCTGTATCTTTTCACTTCCCATTGTGTTAGATTAGGATTTAGACTAGCAGGACATGAAGTTGAGAGAAGTATTTAGAATTAGGCTGAAAATACTGGGTGAGATAATAAAGGGAAATTTGGATGAACCTTTAAGGAAAACTGCCTTGGAGAAAAGAGTATCTTTGAAGCATTAGATATACTGGTTAGAGGTGAGGAGGAGTTGCTTGACAGTGAAAATTATTCATCTTGGAATTAGTTACCAGGTTGCAGTATTCTTTGATAGTCTTCTGGAGAATTTCAGTGCATGAAGTCTGGAAGATTATTGAAATGACCGCTGAATGTTCTTCCTAGGCTTCTATGGCTTTTTTTTTTTTTGGTGGTGGTTGTTCTGGGGATTGAACCCAGGGTTGCTTTACTACTGAGTTACATCCCCAGCTCTTTTTATTTTTTATTTTTCAAAACCGGGTTTCACTAAGTTGTTGAGAATCTTGCTAAATTGCTGAGTTTAGCCTCAAACCTGAGATCCTTTTTCCTCAGCCTTCTGAATTGCTGGGATTATAGGCATGAATTACAGGGCATGATTTGTATGGCAACTCTTCCTTTTTCTTTTTTTCTTTCTCTCTCCCTCCCTCCCTCTCTCTCTTTTTTCTTGTGCTGGGGCTTGAACCCAGGGCCTCATGTATATGAGGTGAATGGCCTACCACTGAGCTACATCTCCTGTACTTTTAAAATTTTATTTTGCAACAGAATCTTGCTAAATTGCCCAGACTTGCCTCAAACTTTGGATCTGCCTCAATCTCAAGTAACTGGGATTACAGATGTGCACTATTGCACCCTGATTGATTCCTGCTTTTAGGAAGGAATGGATTGGTGTAGAGAGAGTGTGTGTATGTGTGTGTGTTTGGGGTGTGTGTGTAAGGAGAGAGGACTAGAGAAATGTGATAAGGGCAAAAAATGAGGGATAGGGATTCTGGAAGTAATAATTTGGGAGGATGCTGGGCATTTTGATATAATTGATGTGCAGGAGATTTACTTTATGATGGTGAAACTGGTAGTTAAAGAAATGAGCATATTTCAGCCCCTAATGCAATGGGATTGTGGTGGAAAAACTCTGCTGCTTGTAGAGTCATAAAGTATTAGTGTTGTTGAAAATTTGTATATGAGGTCCAGGCCAGTGAGATGGATATAGGGAAAACAGAAAGATAATGCTCCACTTCTTTTAGGAAGTCTTAAGTAACTGCACCTTTTGAAAGGATTCCTTATTATTTATTTAACCACCAAGCTACATCCCCAGCTTTTTTTCTATTTATTTTGTGACTGAGTCTCACTAAGTTGCTTTGGCTGACCTTGAATTTGTTATCTTCCTGCCTTGGCCTCTGGAGTCCCTGGGGTTACAGATGCATTGGGAATTACTGGTGGGAGCCACTTTGCCTTGTGTTCTTATTCTTAATAAAAATGGCATTCATATGTAGATTTGTACTGCTAAATTTTGTATTTGCTTATGGGAATTATCCTCTTTGTTTTGCAAGTAACCTGCTCTAGAGCTGAGGCTAATCTCTGGGGGAACTCTACAGCTTGATTCTTAAGTGTTTAATAAATAACCTGTTGAATGACTGCTAGAAAGTAGTGTTCACTGTTACTGATAATAGTTGGACTGTATGAAATTACTGAGTACTATGGGAGTATTGTGGACAAAAGTGTGTGTGTGTTTGAGAGAGTGAGGACAGAGGGGTATTTGATTGGAGGGTTGCTAGCTTAAGGGGAAAAGACAGAATGGAATAGAATCAAACTGTAATAATCCTGCAAGTACATCAAATGGATAGAATCAAAAAGTCTTTCCTAACATAAGGTTTATTTAATCTGAGGTAAATCTGGTCTGGAGTGGGCACTGATTTAATTTGGGCTTTATCTCTAGCTTTTTAAGAATCAGCCTAATTTAATTCATTTTTAGGATAATAAAAAAAATTAGATGCTGGGTGCGGTGGTGTACTCCTATAATCCTAACTACTTGAGGCAGGAGGCTTGCAACTTCAAGGCCAAACTTGGTAATTTAGTGAGACCCTGTCTCCAAAGGGGTGAAATGGTTGGGGGTGCAGCTCAGTGGTACAACACTAGCTTAGCATGTGTGTCCCTGGGGTTGGTCCCCAGTACTGAAAAAAAAAGTTAGATTTATTTTTTTTCACTCAAGGAATTTATAATATTTACATTATTTTAAGAGAAAAAAGCAGTTGTGAAGTAATTTACTAACAGTGTATGATTTTAGAAAAATTAAAAAAAATAAATATCTCCAGGTGAGATTTTTGTATTTTGATAATCATTTTCAATAGTAGTGTTCAGAACTTTTTTTTAAAATAATCTTTGAGCCTCTAGTGCTAATTTATACAATTTAACTATTTATTGAGTACCTATTGGAGAAGGGGACTAATAAAGGTGAGTAAAACATTGTCCCCTATTCTTCAAGAATTTATAATTCCTCCAAGATGGCATATTTATAAATAATACAAATTATACTGTTTTTCTGAATAGTGTCATTGTTGATGTTTTTTTTACTTTAAAAGATTTTATTTTTAGCTGGGTATGGTGGTGCACACCTGTAATCCCAGCTACTGTGGAGGCTGAGGCAGGAGAATTGAAAGTTTAAGGCCTAGGCAAAATAGTGAGACCTTGTCTCAAAAAAAAAAAAAAAAAAATTGAATTTTTTAAGAAATGCTGAAGATCAGTCAGTATCAAATAGAGTAAGTGAAGAGTAGTTTTACTTTAAATTCAGTTAGTTAAAAAAAAAAAAGGAACGATTTCTTGGTTGACTAAGAAACTGATTTTTAGACAATACTCCCTATGAGGAAGCTGGAAATATTTTGAGCAGTGGTGATGACTTCATATTAGTTAGGCACTAGATAAATGTTGAGTGTATCCGATGGTTGGATGGATGGAGTAAATAAATGGATAAGTGATAGACTCCCAAAGTATCTTATTTTAAAGAGGACCATGATAATTTGAACTATGTAAATAAGTTCTAGGTGCATTCATTAACAATTTCATTACCTTGAACAAGATACTTCATGATTTAAGCTCACAAATGAGTTTCACAGACACTAAGTGCTGTAGGAGTTCAGAGACTAGAGACATGAATATTTGCTAAGGTTTGGGGAAAGAATTTAAGTGAACCAAACTTTAGCTATATACTTGAAAGAATTCCATAGGGATCTCAGAGGGGAACTAAATGGCTCCAAATTTCTCTTGCAGCCCTAGAATGAACCTAGAGTCTAGATCTATTTTTGTCTGAGTACTTTCTGCCTGTTTCATTTTAGTTACTCCTTCTGGTTTGTTTCTTTTCAAATTCGGGATTGTGGGGTAGATGTTGAGCCCCCTGCAATAACTATGGGGTCTATTTCCATCTATGTCCAGTGTAACTTTTAGTTTGTCCTATTCTGTGACTGTACCCTGTAAATTACTTAGTCTCTGTGAGTGAAAAGCATGAGTCAACTTGGCCCTGTTATCCTGGCATTTTCCTGCACACTTTTCTCAAAGCTGCTTTCTGAATTACGGAATAGAACAGACAGAACTGAGGGCATGTATCCAGTGGACACATGGTTTTTTGAATAAGTGAGTGAATGAGAAGGTATGTGAGATAGTTTAGAAGATCTGCATTATCCGTATGTTTGCTGTATCCGTTTCATTTATTCATAACTTGACATTTCCTATGCAGGATTTAATGGGGCTCATAAAAATATGCATTGGAAATGCATTAAAATAATTTGAGAAGGTCTAGTTGAAGAAAAAAATTGCAGAAGGCAAAATCTGTCTAAAGAATGTATAGGATTGTTATAATTAGAAGCATACTCAAAAAAAAAAAAAAAGATTACCAGGTGTGGTGGGTGGTGCATGCTGGTCATCCCAGCTACTTGGGAGGCTGAGGCAGGAGCATCATAAGTTCAAGGCAACTTAGCAAGACTCTGTCTCAAAATGGGGGAGAAAAAGGAGACTGGTGGTTTAGCTTAGTGGTAGAGTGCTTGCCTGGTATTCTTAGGGCCCTGAGGTTCAATCATCAGTAAAGACAGGTATGTTTCAAGGAAAGCTTGAGAATATGGAGGGTAAAGAGGATTATTTGAAAGGGCTGTTTTGAGGAGGAAGATGGTAAGGCTGTTTGAAGGATATGAATAAATAGAAATTTGGAATATTGTAGAAATTATGTGATTTATAATTAAGAATTTCAGAAAATAAGGGGATGAGTTTTCTTTATCAGATAGTACATATTATATATTGGGATGAGTTTTCTTAACACATGAAACATATTCGTCATATGAAAAAGCATTTTGCATAAATTTTTATACAATCATCACAAGTGTATCATAAGAATACACTGATTCTCAGTTTTATCATCAGGAAATTGGTAATGCCAAATATTACTAAAGCTGTTTTTTTTTTTGCGGGGGGGTGCTGGGGATCAAACTCAGGTCCTTGAACACACTAGGCTCTATTATTGAGCTACATTCTTATCCTCCCTATGTTTAAGTTAAAGGGTAGAAAATGCATTTGACTAGGTGAGGAACCTGGGACTCATTTTAATGGCATAGAATTGGATTTTTAGCTAGTCTTTGAAGGGATAGGTAGATCTGACTGGTAAAGGTTATTAAAAGAGAGCATTACAACCTTAGGGATTATTAGCATAAGTAAAACCTTGGGTATTAAAAGCCTAGGATCTAAAGAGAAATGGTTAATTTTTTTTTTTAAACTATGATCCACAGTAAGAAAAACAAGCCACATCTTCACTTAAAAAATACATGTTTGTGTGTCTGTATAAAACAGAAATTTCAGGAGCTGGGATTGTGGCTCAGTGGTAGAGTGCTTGCCTAGCATATGTGAGGCACTGTGTTTGATTCTCAGCACCACATACAAATAAACAAACAAAATAAAAAATTTCATCAACAACTAATACAAATATTTAAAAATCCCAAAATTTATATAATAAACTGTTCTTAATACTATCCTTAATAGAATAACTATCCTTACCATATTGGATGATTGGATGTGCTTGGATGATATTTATTCTTTTTTTTTTTTTTTTTTGGTACTGGGATTGAACCCACTGAGCCATATCCCCAGCCCATTTTTGTATCTTATTTAGAGACAGGGTCTTGCGGGGGATGACAGGCCTGTGCCACTGTGCCCAGCTGGATGATATTTATTATTATTTTATTTTAAAAAAGGAAAGCAGAGCTGGCTGCAGGGTGGGGTTGGCATTACCTATTACACTGATTTCATGATCAACTGAACAATTCATCACAACCTGTAATTTGGAACATAGAGTTCATGAATAGGACACAATATGATAGAAAGTAAGAAGAGTCAGTTGGTGTTGGGTAGAAAATGGATGACCTTGAAAGCTAACCCAAGTAGTTTGTATTTGATATGACATGGTGTTGTGCTTAGTAATCAAACAGAAGCTGGGTTTGAGTCTTAGACCTTTTATTTACACAGTCTATGATTGTAGAGAATTACTTCCTTTCTGATTCTCAGTTTTATCATCAGGAAATTGGTAATCATTATACCTTCCTGTGAGGGTTGTTGTGAGGATTTGAGGATTAAAGTATGTTAACAAAGGATTAAAGTATGTTAACATGTATCATTAATGTATGGCTATTGAGCATTTTTAAGTAGAGAATTGAGCCAAGTACCATATATTGAACCCAGGGCTTTGGATATGCTAGGCAGTTAATATGCTAGATTATAGCACTGAACTATACCCCCAGCCCCAGAAAACATAATCTCACTATAGCTATACCATAAAGAATTGGGGCCACTATGGTAGTAAAGTAAGTTTTGAGGTAAGAAGACCAATTAGGTTACTAGAGAAACTAAGAAGGGCTTGAATTAACAGTAGGATTAGAAATGAGGGGATGGGATGGGATTGAGGTAGGATTGGAGGACTGGAAAAATGACTGTAAATTTATACTTGTGGAAAAATTCAAATGGCAATAGCTGAAATTGAATTGCATTTTAGGGTAGTTTATTGGAGTACAGTAGATTAGATAGTATAGTTTCTTTTATGTAATAGGTGCTTAATTATTTGTTGAATGATTAAATATGGTAATTGTAAAGAATTGAGAGTTGAGACAGTGATGTATTGATATAAGACAGAGGGGTTAGATTCTAGGGTGTTTTCAGTGGACTGCCAGGATGTACTTATGGAATATTTTTGTACCCTTGCTGTGTTCAAGTTTTCATGGTAGGCAATGTGCAGAATACATATTTTTATATGACATAGTCCATGTTCTTCAAGGAGTTATCTGGGGACAAAATGGGGCTAATGACATAAATATAGCAACTTTGATCAGATTTGGGTTTGTGGAGAAACTGGGGTGTAGCTTAGACCTTGCAGGGTAAATAGAATTGTAGTAGACAAGATGGTGAGAGTTGGCATTCTAAGAAGAGATATGAGTAACAGAAAGATTCTGGGTGTGTTTAGGGGTTGACAGTTTAAATTAGTTATACTGTAGGGTTCATTTTGAAGAATGGAGGAAAATCAAGCTGGGAAGTAGATGGAAGACCTCAAAATCCAGGCTTAATTGGTTTTTAAAATTTATTTATTGAGATATGACACATACTAAGGGTACAGGTAAATGAGTTTTCGTTAGGTGTACATTTGTATACCCACTACCCAGCTTAATACAGAGAATAAATAGAGAATATATAATAGAGAGAATATATCTCAGAAGGCTACCTTATGTATCTCCTCCAAGTTGATGTTTCCTATAACCCACAGTAACTATTGTGATCTCTAAATCATAACAGAGTAATGCTGTGCTTTTGAACTTCATATAAGTGGAATCATACTTTTCTGTGTCAGTTTCTTTTGCTTGACATTATTCTGTGAGGTTGATCATGTTGCATATAGTTGTAGTTCATTCTTTTTCATTACTCCTTGAGATTCCATTATGTGAATGTACCACAATGTAATTATCCATTCCATGACTGTTGGACAATTGAGTAGTTTCCATTTTGGGGATGTCTAAAGAGTTTTAACTTGACTCAGGTGGTATTGGGAAACTATTGATGACTTGAGTGGGGAAATGAGGGAGCTTAAGAATGCCATCTGGTGACATTTTCTTTTTTGTAATGAGGAGACCATGGTAACTGGGAGACAAAGAAGGCTACAGCAAGAGTGTGAAATATTGAGGATCCCAGTTGGGAATGATGGTAATGGAAATAAAAGGAAAGGGATAGATAGATATGAGATACCTGAAAGAGCTAGGTGTGGTGGCACATGTCTGTAATGCCAGCAACTTGGGAGACTTAGGTGGGAGGATCACTAGTTGGAGGCCAGCCTGTGTAATCTAGTGAGACCCCCATCTCAAAATAAAAAATAAAAGGACTGGGGATGTAGGTCAGTGATAAAACGACACTGGTTTGAATACCTACTACTAGGAAAAAACCAAACCAAACCAAACAAATACTTCAAAATACCTCAAAGGGGTTGTGGCTCAGTGGTAGAGCACTTACCTGGTATGTGTGAGGCACTGGGTTTGAGCCTACCTATTCACCACATAAAAATAAATAAAATAAAAGTATTGTGTCCATCTACAACTAAAAATATTAAAAATATTTATAAAAAAAATTGAGGAATGATGGTGGAATGAGTTAGACATCATTACCCTACGTACATGTATAAAGATATGAATGGTGTGAAAATACTTTGTGTGCGTGACTTAAAAAATTGTGCTCTATATGTGTAATATGAAATGAATTATATTCGGCTATCATGTATAACAAATTAGAATAAATAAATAATTTAATGAAAAGTGAATTGAAAGGGACTTTTGAGAAACAGTAGAGAAAAAGGAAATGGAAGCTCTAGGGCTTATAACCTGAGTGACTGAGAATTTTGATGCCATTAACAGAAATTAATTGGATTAGTTAGAACTATTTTGGTATTTTAAGACACATTGATCAATGTGTAAGGCACCAATGGAAATATCCAGGGGGAGTTATCTAGCTAGAGTTAAAAATACTGGATTGAAACTGAGGAAAGAGGTTCAGTCGAGATTTGGGAATATGTACAGAGAGTGATAATTGAAGCTACTAATTCTGGATTTGGTAGGGCAGTGATGGTTATGAAATTATTTGGACTGATAATTAAAGTGTTAATTGGAACAAGTAGTGAATCTAGCGAAAAAGAAGTCATATATTAAATTCCTCAGGAATATATGTAGATTGTAGCAGAGGGTGATGGTTTAAAGCTCATTTAGGGGGCCTAGGGGAAGATATCCATATGGAAAACAAAAATGTAGATGCATTGGTGAGGAATGAGACCCCGAAGTGGAGGGAAATAGAGAAAGTTCCAGAACAAAAATTGTGAAAGTGCCCACAATTTAAACTTAAGAAGAGAAACAGTAGTCTTTTGAGACAGAAGCAGCAAGCAGAGAGATCAGAGTGTAATGATACACTGAGAATCATGTGTAAGAGTGTGTACAGAGTAGAATCATGTGCCTGTACAAACCAAGGTGATAGTCCACGTCTCATTGTCAGAGGATAAAGACTTAGATAGTGGCTCATAGGATATGTTACATAGAATTTTTTCTACTTCTCTTTCTTTTTCCCTTTGTGGTCTTCAAGAGAGCAATTCACAGACCAACATGGAGGCTTACTGGTAGAGTGGATTGGAAGAATAGAAAGCAATGAATGTAGGAATTGTATTAACAAGTTTAGTTTGGAAAGGAAGAACAACTTTTCTAAAACGAGGCAAGAAGTAACAGATGGATGAAGATAGAGCATTTTAGAAGTTGTAAAGAGGATTACAGGTGGAGAAGGTGTGATTTAAGGGAATTTTGTGGAAGGAATTGATTATTTGATAGGATTAAGGATTTAAATATGAAATTGATTTAGATTAGTTAAGGAAATGGAGAGTTGTATTTAGAATTAATCTGTTGTGGGAGATTTCATGGCTTTCTGGTGGTGTTTAACACCCAGTGTGTGGGTGTGGAGAAGACAGATGATGAGGATAGTCTGTCTCTGGGGAGGTGCATAGTGAGTATAATGGAAGGTCATGATATTCTGTAGAGGACAGTACTGAAATGGCTGAGGGACAGTTTTAAATTATGTAGGAAACAAGTGAGCTAAATGATGGTAAAGAGTATGTGTATAAGTAGAATATATGTGGTTGTGTTTAAAAAGAACGGGGGTCTCAATTGGTGGCCTGTTTTTCAGTATGTACATGTGGCTAGCTGAAGTGCAGATGCTGGTTTTAGGAGCTGAGGAAGGCCAGAGTGTACAAAGTTTTTTTAGCCTCATTGTTGAGGTCATTGAGAATAATAACTGAATATGGGACAGAATGGGATTGAAATTATTGGGGAAAAGAGTACTCTGAAGTTTGATAGATGTTAATAGTTTAAGTGAATAAGATGGACAGCAAACCAATTTTTTAGTGAGAGTAACAGTGGGAATGACCTTGAGGAGCCCAAAGCAGTAAGACTTTTTATCAAGCTGAAGGAATAGGAGAGTGATAGAGCTAAGACATGAAAGGAGCAGGTTTTCCAGAAAAAAATCAAGCTTGAAAGGAAATGGTCAAAACAATCCACCTAAGAGATGATAAAAATCCAAGTTGTTTTGTGGCCCAGGGATTGAGGGAAATAGATGGATTTGTTTGTTATATTCATCATCATTTCTGTCAATTCTTTTATTTAGAGCATAGATGATATTTTGCAGAAGCATAACTACTCATTTGTAATATGTTGATATAAATTCGGTGTGTGCATTTTTTTAATATTTATTTTTTTTAGTTATAGGTGGACCCATATCTTTATTTTTACGTGGTGTTGAGGATCGAACTCAGTGCCTCATGAGTGCTAGGTGAGCGCTCTACCTCCAAGCCACAATCCCAGCCCCAGTGTATGTATTTCTTTTTTCAGCAATGGAGATTGAACTCAGGGAAGTTTTACTAATCTGCGTTCCCAGCTCTTTGTACATTTTAAGATAGGATCTTGCTAATTTGGCCAGGCTGCCCTCAAACTTGTGATTCTCTTTCCTTAGCCTCCCGAGTAGCTGGGATTGCAGACATGTGTCACTGTGTCTGGACTTTTTATTATTTTAAATCTTGAGCATTCTAATCTTAAGGGTTGAATCCTTTGTCATCTTCCATATACTTACCTTCATTGATGATATTTGAGACTTAGACCAGGCCTCTTATTTTTTGGTTTATGTCTCTGCTTCTGAACTGTAACTTGTCCATTTCTGTAGTAGTGTTCATTTTTGTCAGTCTTTTGCCTTCTGTCGCCTTTTCCCTTGTATTACAAAGACTTGACTCTCAAGTAGGTAACTAAATGTGCCTTAGTGTGGTCCCAGCAACTGGCATACATTTATTTATTTATTTGTTTATAGTACTGAGGATTGAACCCAGGGGTATTCTATCATTGAATTATATCCTCACCTCTTTTTCTATTTTATTCTGAGACAGTCTTGCTAATTGCACAGGCTGGAATTGAATTTAAAAATCCTCCTGAATTGCTAATCTTCCTGCCTCAGTTTCCTAAGCTGGAATTACAGGCATGCACCACTATGCCTGGTGCAACTGACATTTTTAAACCATTAAGTGATCAATGCTATATGCTCCAAATATGATTTACATTTTATATTCCTCACATGATTAACTCTTTCATCCTTTGAGCAAAGAATACTTTTCCTGATCTTCCCTGTTCAGGTCAGAGCTTTTGATATTCATGTTTCAGAGAGAGAACATATGTAAGGCAAAAACATGAAGTGGCAATGAGAAAAATATGACAAGGCACAGAGTATTGGTGTTTCATCCTAGTGTAGCTTTAGTTCCAGCATCCTGACTGCTGGCATTCATTATTTTTTTTTTTTTTAAGAGAGAGTGAGAGAGGAGAGAGAGAGAGAGAGAGAGAGAGAGAGAGAGAATTTTTTTAATATTTATTTTTTTTTTAGTTTTTGGCGGACACAACATCTTTGTTGGTATGTGGTGCTGAGGATCGAACCCGGGCCGCACGCATGCCAGGCGAGCGCGCTACTGCTTGAGCCACATCCCCAGCCCTAATTATTTTTTTTTTCCCCTTAACTTCTTCATTTGGTCACTCATCAAATTTAACAAGGAAGACTTCGAGTTTGGGTCTAAAAAAGCCTGAGGATGTTACATCTCAGATTTTTTTTTTTTTTTTGGGTGCTAAGAATGCAACCCAGCCTAGCATGTGCTAGGCAAGCACTTTTTACAACTGAGTTACATCCCTAGCTCTCAACTCAAAACTTGGCTTAACATACAACAACCTTGCCTGAAGTGATCTAGAATTATTTCCAGGACCTGCCTCAGCCATACTTGAGCCTTGTGGAGTTGGGTGTGTTCTGAATATTTGAGTGGATTGTGTGGGTTAGGATAGTGATGGATATCTTAAGGTGTTGGGAGGGGTTATTTTAGAAATGGAGAGTTGTTTTAAATAATAACGATTTAGGTAATATCGCCATTTTGATGATGTTAGTTCTGCCTATCCATGAACAGGGTACATTTTTCCATCTTCTGAGATCTTCTTCTATCTCTCTCTTTAGGGTTCTATAGTTTTCATTGTATAAATCTTTCACCTCTTTTGTTAGGTTGATTCCCAAGTATCTTATTTTCTTTGAGGATATTGTGAATGGAGTGGTTTTCCTTATTTCCATTTCATTTCCTTATTTCCATAGCCCAAGAGTTAACAACAAGAATAAACAAATGGGACTTACTTAAACTAAAAAGTTTTTTCTCAGCAAGAGAAACAATAAAAGAGGTAAATAGAGAGCCTACATCCTGGGAACAAATTTTTACCCCCCACACCTCCGATAGAGCCCTAATATCCAGAATGTACAAAGAACTCAAAAAATTAAACAATAAGATAACAAATAACCCAATTAACAAATGGGCCAAGGACCTGAACAGACACTTCTCAGAGGAGGACATACAGTCAATCAACAAGTACATGAAAAAATGCTCACCATCTCTAGCAATCAGAGAAATGCAAATCAAAACCACCCTAAGATACCATCTCACTCCAGTAAGATTGGCAGCCATTATGAAGTCAAACAACAATAAGTGTTGGCGGGGATGTGGGGAAAAGGGTACACTTGTACACTGCTGGTGGGGCTGCAAAATGGTGAGGCCAATTTGGAAAGCAGTATGGAGATTCCTGGGAAAGCTGGGAATGGATCCACCATTTGACCTAGCTATCGCACATCTCGGACTATTCCCTGAGGACCTTAAAAAAGCGCTCTATAGGGATACGGCTGCATCAATGATTATAGCGGCACAATTCACAATAGCTAGACTGTGGAAGCAATCTAGATGCCCCTCAATAGATGAATGGATAAAAAAAATGTGGCATCTATACACAATGGAGTATTATGCAGCACTAAGAAATGACAAAATCATAGAATTTGCAGGGAAATGGATGGCATTAGAGCAGATTATGCTAAGCGAAGCTAGCCAAGCCCTAAAAAACAAATGCCAAATGTCTGCTTTGATATAAAGAGAACAACTAAGAACAGAACAGGAAAGAGGAGCATGAGGAAAAGACTACAGTAAACAAAGACGAATGGGGGGAGAGAAACGGAGAGAGAAGGGAAAGCACATGGAAATAGTAGGAGACCTTCAGTGATACATAAAATTATAAGAGGTTATGAGGGCAAGGGGGAGGGGAAAAAAGGGAGAGAATTGAACAACAGCAGGGGAGGTAGAGAGGGAAGACGGGAGGGGAGGGGAGGGGAGGGGAGGGGAGGGGAGGGGAGGGGAGGGGAGGGGAGGGGAGGGGAGGGGAGGGGATAGGAAAGGTAGCAGAATACAACAGTCACTAATATGGCATTATGTAAAAATGTGAATATGTAACAGATGTGATTCTGCAATCTGTATTTGGGGTGAAAATGGGAGTTCAAAACACAATTTGAGTCAAATGTATGAAAGATGATATATCATGAGCTATGTAATGCTTTAAATAATCAATAAAAAAATAATGATTTAAATTTGACATAGATAATTGACTTCATAAGATAGAGTTTGGATGCTTGAGCATCTAGGTTGGATGTTTTCCTTGCCAATTTGAGAAGAGCCAATATACAAGGCATTAGAATGAAATACACACTTGGTGTTGTGCAGAGTCTTTGTAATATGTGTGTTTGTCAAAATGTATGCACTTGTATGTGTAGATACCCATATTGAGAATTCGTTCATTCGATTAGGTTATATAATTAGTATTTAGGGGAATGGGCCTGGTAGTCTTTAAGTTATGAGTGACTCAAATGAATTGTTAGAAAGTATTTGGAAAGATTTTAGTCAAGTTATTGGGGTATGCTTAGGAAATGGATTTTTCAGTGACTAGCGGCCGCTCTGGAATAGTTTCACTAAATTTGAGGGCATCTTGGGGCAAATTTGTGTGTTAAGTTGTAAAGTGTTTGCTTTGAAGGAATGAAGGAACAGATGAGAAAAATGCAGTTTGGAAGTTATATATGAATTGATTTGGTAGGAGCTGATAAAAATAAAAGTTTTATTTAAGAGACTTTTGAATAGCCAAGTTGTGGAAGAAATTTATGAAGCTTGTTAGTATTAGAAAAGTAAATTTCTAAAGAGTAAAATGGAACGATGTTTCAGGGAAAAATACAGCTTTTAGGTTAAAAACAAGTCACGGATAACTAGGATGAAAAAATTAAGATATGGAGAAGGAAGCGTAAGAGGAAGGATTATGGAAGACATTACTGAAATATTTTTTTATTGTAAGCCTATGTTACTACAGGGCTGTGTTCTGGCGTGTTGTGTTGGATAGTACTTTTGATGACTGGTTTTGTAAGGAAAGGGGCCATGGTTTGTAGGGGTGCGGATTTTTACCTAGGATCATTAAGCGTCTTTATTTCTTAAAAAACCCAGGAAGTAGAAATTCCGGTTCGGTGGGCTTTTGGAGCCGGCCGGATTGGATCAGATGCTTAGGCTGGACTTCCCTGGCGCTCCGCTGGGCTGCGGGCGGAGCTGCAGCGCAGAGCTCTGTGGCTGTGGGCCCGAGCTCAGCCGAGCAGAGCCGAGCCCAGCCGAGCCAGGCCCAGTGGCGCTAGCGGGCCGCTGGGACCCGCGCGCGCTCGGGGTTCCTCTGGGGCGCTCCATTAAGTGAGCAGACCCTTGGTCCGCGCATCCTGGGCCAGGGGAGGGTCTTTTGCTGAGTGTTCAAACAGACCTCCGCACGCGGCTCCCACGTCTTCCTTTTGTTGTGCTTGGGAGTGTGTGTGCGCGGAGGCATGCGCCTGTGCCGGGAGGCGGTGGCGGAGTGCTGAGAGGCTGGCGCTGAGAGGCCGGCGCTTTTCGCTTTTCTGTGCGGCTGCTGGCATGCCTGGGCCTTGGCTGACGGTGGGGCCCCGCGGCTGCTGGACACTGAGTCTTCCGGGTCGGCCTTGCAGCCCGCGGTGAGATGGGGAACTTTGTGAGTGCTCCTCAATGGCTAACAAGTGTCTGCCTGGCAGCTGGGCTGCCGAAGGCTAATGGACTCCTTCCTCTCCCCACCAACTCTGTTCTTGCAAATCTTCTGTTGGACTGCGTTGTGTGTACAGTTTTAGGGTCTGTGAAAAGATCAGGCTGGTAACTTGGTCTGCTAGACAAGTAGTTTTCTACTTGGAATTAAGAGCAAAAAATGTATTCTTCTGTCCTTATATTGGCTGAGCTAGTAAAACCTCTAAGTCTGGTGGTAGGAACTGTTCTAAGGCCGTTCCAGAATTAGGCTTTGGGGCAAATTTTGCTCTCCAGACTTTGTCAAGCACTTTTACAGTGCCGAGAAAGAAATACTTACATAGTAGATGAAAAGCTAAAGTTAGGAAATACAAAGTTGAAGCTCTTCTCCACTCCATAGCTTGAATTTAAAGGAGGCTTTTTGTCTTACATAATAATTATGACTTTTTCTGTTCACATAGAATTTTGCAAAACAAGTATGGTGTGATTTGAAAGAAAAGATCTCTTATTAATTTTATAGAGGAAAATTGTAAAGGCACCACAGAATTTTGAAATTTCAAGTATGTTAAATATTGCTATAAATAAAGTCCTATTCAGATTTTTTGATTTAATAAATCTAAAAATATGTTTGCAGTTGTCCTTTGGGTGTAGGAGGTAGTCCTGGGTTTCTCTGTGGGCAGATTTTCAGTATTGTCAGCATGATATGGGTGTAGAACCTTAACCTGAGTGAATAATTTGCTTGAGATTACCAGTCTGTTTTGCAGCTGGGAATAGACTCTGGGTCTCTTATTCCCAATCTGTTGACCTATCCAAGAATAGACTAATGAAACTGGGTATTTGCCTGTTTGGAGGAAAATATGACCAAATTGGTTTTATAGTGTGTATTTAAATAAGAGCTAAAAAGTGAACTTGGGAACGTTCAATTTTGTTTAAGTACTTAAATTTAACTGTAATTCTCTGTGCTGGATTGTTGTCCTTTCTTTTTTCGTAACTATTTTTTTTTTTTTTTTTAGTTGTAGATGGACACAATACCTTTATTTCATTTATTTATTTTTATGTGGAGCTGAGGATCCAGCCTAGGGCTTCACATGTGTGAAGCGAGGGCTCCACCAGTGAGCCACAACCCCAGCCCTGTTGGCCCTTTCTTTACAAGCATAAAGGACTTGAGAATATTCCTCAGTGTTACTTTAAATGGGATTTGTACCATATTTATGTTTGATTAAAATAGATGCTTATGGTATTTAAAATTTTTTTAGATGTTGATGGACCTTTATTTTATTCATTTATTTATATGTGATGCTGAAAATTGAACCCAATGCCTCACATATGTTAGGCAAGTGCTGTACCACTGAGCCACAACCTCAGCCCGCTATGGTATTTAACTGTGGGTGGATGTTTTTCACGTGGATAATCACATTAATTAGAGAATAGCAAGTGACTTGACTGTTTAGCCTCCTTGAAAAATGCTAGGTAGGAGAGGAATTATGTTAACTTTATTAATCTCTATTTAAAACCTTTATTTTTTATTGAGGATGCTCAACAGCATACAGATAGAGTAGCTGAATTTACTCCACAGCTTTGTGGGCTGTTTCTCTCATTACTACATTGGCCTCACACAACATTTGGTTAAGGTTTATTAAGTTGGCCTCCTACAAAAGAGTACCTTGTCTTTTTATAGTATCTGACATGCAGTTGGACCTTTTGTTTTGATAGAAAATCATTCCCAGTGCTTTTCTTCCTATATCACAAAATAAAACAATCTTTCTTCATTTTTCCCATCTTCAGAAAGCTCTGGAATATTTTAATCTAATATAATGGTTCTCAAACCAGAGATGATTTTGGCACTATCTGGATACATTTTTGGTTTTCTTCCTGGGAGACTGTTTGCTTCTCATTGGTAAATGCTAAACATCCTATGGTGTTTGTGACAGCCTCTACAGAAAAGAAATAATTCTGTGTAAAATGTTGTAGTGCCCTTGTTGAGAAACCCTGAGCTAAAATATTGAGAATAACATTCTTCCAAATGATTTAAACCTATGAAAGTTATATAATTGATGTCTATATTGTATGTATTATAAATCTTTTCCTAAAATTGTGGTTAGAATGATCATGGGTCAGAAGTTCTAATGTATATTAGAACATTAGAGCACAGGATTTTGGAGTGAAAAGTATAACTCCTTTGGCTTATAGATGAGGAAACAATTTCATTTTTTTAAAAAAATTTTTCTTTTATTTTTTTGTTTTTAGATTTTTTAAAAATTTTGTTTTTTGTTTTTTGAGGAAACAATTTCAGAAAGATTGTGACTTGCTCAGATAATGAGAACTCAAGTCTTGTTATTTCAATTATTGTGTAGTTTTCATTATTTAATTAAAGTTAATTGTAGTCTTATTACTGAGGGAAAGGTCATTGTATCATTTGTACTTGATATACCATTAAGTTTAATCAAATTAAAAATTTTAAGTAATTGCACTGAGAAGTATTTTTTTTTTCTCTTTTTGGTACAGGGGATTGAACCAAGGGGTGCTTAAATATTGAGCTATGTCCCTAGTCCTTTTTACTTTTAAATGTGGGGCAGGTTCTAGCTATGTTGCTGAAGCTGGCCTAGAACTTGGGATTCTTCTGCCTCAGCCTCCCCGGCTGCTGGGATCGCAGGCGTGCACCATTATGCCTGGCTCTTTTTAGTGAATTATTCAGATTTACACATATTTGTTGAATTCTTCAGCATGGGATTAGTAGGCACTGTAAAGATTTTAGTATTTCTTTTTTATTTTCAATACTGGGGTTGAACCTAAGGGTCTTGGCACATGCTAGACAATTGCTCTGCCGTTGAGCCATATCTCCAGCCCCTATTTATTTATTTAGGTGCTGGGGATTGAACCTAGGCACACTTTATCACTGAACTACATCCATATCCCTTCTTTATTATTTTTGAGACAGGATCTGACTGAGTTGCTTAGCATCTTGCTAAGTTGCTGAGGTTGGCCTCGAACTTCCAATCCTCCTGCCTCAGCCTTTCAAATTGCTGGGATTACAGACGTGCACTGACACACCTGGGTCTAGCCCCCTTTCTAAATTTTAGTTTGAGACAGGGTCTAAGTTGCACAGAATGGCCTCCAATTTGCAATCCTCCGGCCTTAGCCTCTCTGCTTTCTAAGAAAATGTTAGAAAAATTTAAAAAGACCCCAAAGAATTTTGAGATAAAACAGTTTAAAGTTAATTAGAATAACTTAGGCAAAATTTTTGTCGTTGTTGAAAAAGATCTTGCTATGTTGGAACTCATGGGCTCAAGTGATCCTCCCACCTCAGCATCCCAAGTAGCCAAGATTATAGGAGTGTATGTGCACTCCAGTTTAAGCAAAATTTCTAATGCAAAACCAACTGGAATTATTAAAACATGTTAGGGTATCTTGAACATATACATTTGTTCTGTTGTGTGAGGATTACTGTAATGGTGAATTATTGTACTGGTTAAATCTTTCTAATATGGTCCCTTTGGTTAATTTTAGAAAAAGGTTTTGGAGCCTTTATGTGAAATATAATTGGATAAAATAGTACTGATATTTAGATGAAATATTTTCAAATTACCAAAGAAATGTATTGTCAGAGAAAGAAGATCTATGGGGTTCTTTACATATTTAAAAACATTTTTCTGTAGTGCCGCCTTTTAAAAAAATAAGTAAAACAAAGGCAAAAACAATATTATCTGTATCCCTTCTATATTTTCTTATTTTTGTGACAGGATCTGACAGGCCAAACATTTCTTTAAAAGTTATTTAAGGGGCCGAGGCTGTAACTCAGTGGTAGAGTGTTTGCCTCACAGGTGTGAGGCCCTAGGTTCGATCCTCAGCACCACATAAAAATAAATAAATAATAAATTAATGATATTAAAAAAAAAAGTTATATAAGAAGCTGGGCACAGTGGCACATGCCTTTAATCCCAGTTGCTCAGAAAGCTGAGGCAGGAAGATCACAAGTTCAAAGCCAGCCTCATCAAAAGTGAGGGGCTAAGAAACTCAGCAAGACCCTGTCTCTAAATAAAATACAAAATAGGGATGGGGATGTGGCTCAGCGATTGAAGTGCCCCTGGGTTCAATCCTCAGTAACCCCCCCAAAAAATTATATAAGAAATTTGTAGAATTAAAATGCATGTTGGCAAAATAAAAATAAAACCAAGAGTTAATATTCTGGTGTGTGTGTGTGTGTATGTGTGTATGACTTTTTTTATATTAATCTTTCATTATAGAAAAATTTAAATATAGGAAAAAGAGAGTTGGCCTAGTTTCAATAGTTAGTAATTCTTGGCCAGTTTTGTTTCATTTATACTTTTCTATTTTATCCCCTCTCATCCCTCTCATTCCTCTCCTTCCTCTTTCTTGGCACCCTGTTCTGTTTTGTTTTTAATTTTTTTTTTTTAGTTGTAGATGGACATGATACCACCTATCTATCTATTTATTACACCACATTCTCAAAAAGAATTCTTTATGTAGTCTGTATATAATCTTTGTTAGATATATAATTTTCAAACATTTTCTCTAAGTCTACAGATTATTTATATCTTAATAAAGTCTTTTGGCATGGAAGCATTTTTAATTTTGTTGGAAGTCTGGTTTCTTTTCTTCTATGGGGCATGGTTTTGTTGCCAAGTCCAGCAACACTTTGCTTAATGTTCTAAAAGATTTCCTCTGTGTTGTCTTGTACAAATTCTATAGTTTTATGTTTTGCATTTAAATCATGATTCATTTTGAATTAATTTTTGAATATGATTGTGAGGTTTAGTATAAAAGTTTTTATTTTTATTTTTTATAGTTGTAGATGGACAGCATGCCTTTATTTTATTTGGGTATTTTTTGGTGATGCTGAGGATCAAACCCAGGGCCTCACATGTGCTAGGTAAGTGCTTTAGTACTCAGCCCCAGCCCCAGCCCCAAAAGCCTTTTTTTTTTGGCTTGTAGATATCCAGTTGCTTCAGCACTATTTGTTAAAAAAAAAAAAAAATACTATCTTTCCTCCATTGAATTGTTTTTTACCTTTTGTCAAAAATCAACAAAACACATTTGTGTTGGATTATTTTTGAATTCTCAGCTCTGTTCTATTGATCTGTCTTGTCTTTCAATCAGGACCATACTTTCTTGACTGTGATGGCTGGTTAGTAATTCTTATTGGGTAGAGTATTCCTTCTACTCATTCTGACTTCTCTGCTTCCTTTGCCTTTTCATATGAATTTTAGAATAATCTTGATTATATTTGTAAAAATATCTTGCTTTGAGTGGATAGGAATTGAATAAGCCTGTAGTTTCATTTGGAATGAATTGTTATAGAGACTTTCAATCAGTGATCACTAGATATTTTTCCATTTACTTAGATCTTCTATATTATATGGAAACAAATTCCAAACAAGTTCCAGTTTCAGAATAGAATAAACGTAAAGAACATCAAGCTGATGTCCCCTGCAGAATTTGGAGGACTGTTTTGATTAGTTGTTGGTGGGGACAAACCTCCACTTACTTCTCGGTGACCAGAAGTCACAGAATCTTCTGTGTTGATTGTTGTGGTATGAGAATAGAGTAGAAAAACTTTCCTACAGACAGTTTTGATTTGCATGTCTCTGATGCCTAATGATGTTGAGCATCTTTTCATGTGTTTGGCTACTTGTCTTTGAGAAATATCGGTTCAGATCTTTTACCCATTTTAAAATTAGGTTGTCTTTTAATTGCTGGGTTGTTAAAGACTTCCTTTTATATTCTGGATATTAGGCTTTTATCAGATGTATGATTTGCAAATAATTCTCAGTAGTGTTTTTGAAACTCAATAGTTTAAAAGATGTTTTGTTATAAAAATACATGAGATGATTTACCCTCTTAAACTTAGGTGTACAGTATGGTATTTGCTATAAAAGCACAGTGTTGTAGAACAGCTCCCTTTAGAAACTTTTCATTGTGTATTACTGAAATTTTATATGCAATGGAACAACAAATGCTTATTTTTACCTCTCTTATCCCCTGGCAACCACTATTCTACTTTATGTTTCTGAGTGACTACTTTAGATAACCCATATAAGTATAATTATGATGTATTTGCTTTTTTGTGAGCATAATGTTCTCAATTCATTCATGTTGAATTTCCCTTTTAAGGTGGAATAATATTTCATTTGTATATTTGTGTATACAGGACATATATATTTACATACTTATACATACACACACATACAGGAACACAGGAACCTTCATAAACTTTCTGTAGTGGCTATACTATTTTTAATTTCTATCAACAGTGCACAAATTTTCTCCACATGGTCACCAACTTTTTGTTTTTTACTTTTTTTTTTTTTTACTTTTTTGATAATGGGCATCCTAACATATGTGAGGTTCATTGTAGTGGTTTTTGATTTGGATTTCCCTATTGATAAGGGATGTTGAGCATTTTTCATGTCCCTGTTAGCTATTTGTTGTTTTTGGAAAACGTCTATTCGGGTCCTTTTCCCCTTTTTCCCTCTAGGTGCTGTGGCCTGAACCAAAGGCTTCTGACATGCTAAGCACTTGCTTTACCACTGACCTATACCCCCAGCCTGTCCTTTTTTAAATAAGGTTACAGTTTTGTTTTTCTTCTTTGTTGCTATTGAGTTGTCGGAGTTCTTGTATATTTTGGGTATTAGCCTCTTCTAAGATGTATTTCCAGTATTCCGTAGGTTATTTTTTAAGTCTGTTGATAATTTTCTATGCTCTGCAGAAGACTTTTAGTTTGATGTAGTTCCCACTAGTCTGTTTTTTTCCTTTGTTGCCTTTTTGCCTTTGGTGTCATATCCAAGAAATCATTGCTGTTATGAAGATTTTCTCATTATTATTTTCTAGATTTACAGTTGCAGCTTTTATATTTAAGGTGTGTGTGTGTGTGTGTGTGTGTGTGTGTGTGTGTGTGTTTGGGTCCTGCTTATTGAATCTAAGGTGTCACATATCCTAAGCATGTATTCTACTTAATTACCCCCTCAAGCTGCTGGGGTTTTGATATGAGTTCCATTGAATCTATAGATTAATGTGGTGAAGTATTTTCATTTTAACTATTGATGTTTCTGATCTATTAATGCCAGATGTCTATTTATCTTGGTCTTTTTTAATTTCCTTTAATGATGTTTTGGAGTTTTCAGTATACAAGTCTTGTGTCTATTTTGTAACTTTATTGCGAAGTGCTTTTTTCTTTTTGGTGGTATTATAAATGGCATTTTCTTAATTTCATTCTTGGATTGGTCATTGATAATGTATAGAAATATAATTGATGTATGTAGGCTAGGCCTGAGGGTGTATACCCATAATACCAGCTATTTGGAGGTTGAAGAAGAAGAATGACAAGTTTGAGGCCATAACTTTTATTTCATTTTCTTGCCTAATTTACTTTGCTAAATCACCCTTTGTTTCACCCTTATTCCTGATGTGTACATTAACTGGGTATAGAATTCCTGGTTGACAGTTATTACCACTCCCTGCCAACCTCCACTTTGTGAAAAATTCTGCACCACTTTTATTTTTGGCCTTTCTGGTTTCAGTTGAGAAATCTTGCTGTCATTTGAATTGGTGTTCCATTATGGGTAAAGTATCATTTTTCTCTGGCTGCTTTCAAGGTTTTTTCTTTGTTTTTAGTTTTTGAACATTTAATTATGATATGTCAGTGTAGATCCTCCCTCCCTCCACCCAACGCTGGGGTTCAAAATCAGAACCTCAACACATTCTGCTGCTGAGCTATACGCCTGTTTCTTAGTGTGGATTATAAGTTTATCTTTTTTGGGATTTGTTCACCTTTTTGATTTGCAAGTTAGTACTTGCTGAATTTGGAAAGATTTTAGCCATTATTGCTCCAAATACCATATCAGCTCTGCTCTCTTTCTGGGACTTTGATAACATGGATTGTTATTTGTTATTGCCTGACAGTTTAAGACTTTTTGTTTTTTCCTGTTTTCACTGTTGTTTCGATTAAGTGAATTTTAATTTTCTGTTCTCAAGTTCAGTGTGTTCTCTTCCGTGTTATTTCTATGTGTGTGTTGAGCCCATCTAGCAAGTTTTAAAAATCTGTTATTGTATTTTTTAATTCCATAATTTTCTTTTGCTTCTTTTCTTTCTTGGCTGAGATTTTCCATTTTTTTTTTTTACTTGTTTCAGAAGAATGTTTAATTGACCACTGAAACATTTTTATGATGACTGCTTTAAAATCTGTATCAGCTGATATCTGATTCAAATCCGATTCATCTATATTGCCCTTAGTTGTTTTTTCTTACATTGTAATTTTCTTGAGTGTTTTTGTTTATTATGTTAGGAAGCTCTGGGTCCTATTTAATTTTTTAAATTAATAATTATTATTATTATTTAACTTTAGCAGTCTTTGGTTTAGCATCCAGGTCTTGGCTCACTTTTGAGGTTTGTGGTTTCAGTGGTGGTGTACTTACTTTTTAGACTTTGTAGTCTGCTCAATTTGTCTGATTTGTTGGGATCCAGATGTTCCCTTCTGGTGCTGCCTGAGGAACAGGAGGAGGTTTCCTCTGCTGGGTTTCTGGTTGTGGTCAGGTAGAAGAGGATTTTGGTGGGATCCCCACCTGTTTATCCCCCACTTCTCTTCTCTCTTTCCCCGGTGTCTTTGGTTAAGGGAGAAGAGTCTTGGTTTCAATTGAGCCACTTGCTATGACTGAGTCCCTTGGTTTTGCCTACTTGCTTCTGTATCTGTAGACAGAAAATAGGCATCTCAAGCCAAGTAGAGAAGGAGAGTACTTCCTGTTGCCTGTTTTTGCTGGGCTTCCAGTTCATCTCCCTTACCTGATGTTGTCAGAGAGATCCCTGTTGGATTTGGGGAAGGAATGTGACTTTCTTGTCTGCTTTCTGAGCTAGGTTGGTGAATAGGGAATGCCATGTCTGGGTTGCCTTCTGTTGGGTGTAAACAATATCCTTCTTTTTTTTTTTTTTTTTTTTTTTTTGTTTCTTCAGTCCTGGGGTCCCAATTTGGTTTACTGCTTTAATGTCTTTCAGAGGTTTTCTTTGGTTATTCCCTGTTTTGTTTCTGTGGTTGGTTTATAGCTGTGCTTCGTGGGGGGGTCAGAGAACAGTAAATCTTAGGCCATTTTATCTGTGCTGCAACTTCAAGTTCATTAATTTTTGTGAACCTCATCAATTTCATGCAATGGGTTGTTTCAGCATTGAAAATACCGGTACAGTCATACACTTACTGTATAGTAATGCCTCGAGTCACTGAGGGACCACATAGATGATAGTGGTCTTCTAAGATTATATCACTTAATAACATTGTAGCTATCTTAGTTTGTGTAAGTATATTGTTTGCATAAAAATGAAATCACCTAAGGTATTTCTCAGAATGTTTCCCTGTCATTAAGTGGAGCATGACTGTATATTTGCTTTGTGATCTTTTAAGCATTATGTAAATGTGTGCTTCAGTTATAAGCTACAGTATTTGATGATGCCTACTAGGAAGTTTTCTGAGGTCAGTCATATCCAGTTCAAGAGGGTGCTAAGAAATAGATACATATTTTACTATGCATCTGTTTCATAAACGGTTTTGAATTCTGCACTCAAAGATATTTTTAAGAGATTACTTTTATTTATGATGTTTATTTCAGTAATATGTAAAAGTATTTTAATACCATTAAGCATTTTCAAAACAAGTTTCAAAGTCTTAACAGCATGCAATCAATGTTACTAATTCATAGATTGAAAAAGAGGAAATGTCCTGCTTCTATATTCCCTGGTTTTCTAAATGAGAATGAATTGGCCCCCAAAAAGAAAATGTTCGTTTTACATTAGTAGAAACTAGTGTTTCTAAGTGATGAGTTAACTTGATAAATCATCCTTCACCAGTAAAAAAAGACATAACTCACCAATAAATATTTGTCACGAGTTATTCAGACTTAATACACTTACTGGAATTTTGGACAAATCACTGGGTTCCTTTTCAGTTATTTCTTGAGGTTTTCTCTGATTGACTCTTATGACAGTTCTCAATTTCCTAATTAGATTAAAAATGATTTCATTAGGTTAGGACTGTGCCATTTCTTTTATATGTGGACACATTTCTATCTTGCGATTGGTGCCTAGCATAATTCTTGGAATGTTTTCTAGACAGAGTTGATAATGATGATTAACTTTGGCATTGAATAAAATGAAAATTGTGAAAAGATGAACTGGAAATAGAATATGACATTTTGGGGCTCATATAAGATTTAAAATAAGCATATTTAACTGTATTATATATTAAAATTAATAATTTCATTTTCTTTTGACTTTCAATAGTATTTTTAAAGTATATTTTTAGTCATAAATGAACATAATACTTTTATTTATTTATATGTGGTGCTGAGGATTGAGCCCAGTGCCTTACACATTAGGCAAGTGCTGTACTACTGAGCGACCACCCCAGGCCTGATTTTCAATAGTATTATCTATCTATCTATTTATTTATTTTATAGCAGAATGCATTTTTTTAAAAAATATTTTTTAGTTGTAGATGGACATAATATCTTTATTTTTATGTGGTGCTGAGAATTGAACCCAGAGCCTCATACTTATTAGGCAAGCGCTCTACCACTGAACCACAATCCCAGTCCCACAGAATGCATTTTGACATATTGTACACAAATGGAGCACAACTTGTCATTCTCTGGCTATACATGGTGCAGAGTCACTCCAGTAGTGTTATCATACATATACATAGGGTAATAATGTCTGTCTCATTCTGTTGTCCTTCCCATCCCCACAGCCCCACCCCTTCCCTCACTTTCCTCTACACAAACCAAAGTTCCTTTATTCTTTCCTATCTCCTCCACCCCCCAAACATGGATCAGCATCCACTCATCAGAGAAAACATTCGGCTTTTGGGTTTTGGGATTGGCTTATTTCTCTTAGCATGATATTCTCTAATTCCAACCATTTACCTGCAAATGCGATAGTTTTCATTCTTTTAAGGCTGAGCCATATTCCATCGTATATATGTACCACATTCTCTTTATTCATCTGTTGAAGGGCATCTAGGTTGATTCCATAGTTTAGCTATTGTTAATTGAGCTTCTATAAACATTGATGTGGCTGTGTCACTGTAGTATGCTAATTTTAAGTCCTTTGGGTATAAACTGAGGAGTGGGAAAGCTGTGTCAAAGGAGTGGATCCATTTCAAGTTTTCTGAAGTATCTCTACACTGCTTTCCATAGTGGTTGCACCAACTTGCAGTCCTACCAGCAATGTATGAGTGTGCCTTTTCCCGCACATCACATCCTTGGCAGCCCTTATTATTGCTTATGTTCTTGATAATTGCCATTTTGACTGGAGTGAGGTGAAATCTTAAGAGTAGTTTTGATTTGCATTTCTCTAGTTGTGAGAGATGATGGACCTTTTTCCATATGTTTGTTGATCGGATTATTTCTTCTGTGAAGTGTCTGTTCAGTTCCTTAGCCCATTTATTGATTGGGTTATTTGTTTTTTGGTGTTAAGTGTTCTTTATATATCCTGGACGATTAGTGCTCTGAAGTGTGTGTGGTAAAGATGTTCTCCCGTTCTGTAGCTTCTTTCATGATGTTATTGTTGCCTTTGCTGAGAATCAACTTTTTAGTTTGAATCCTTTTAGTTTATGGTTTTTTTTTTTTTTAGAACAACCCAGCAAAATAAAATTCCAGTTTGTTTTTGGACAACATTGTTTCACACGTAGATCAAACAGACCAAAAAAAAAATAAATAAATAAATAAACAGCAACTTCATAGACAAAAAAAGGAAAAAAAAAACCTTTTTATCTTTGGCCTAGTATATTGATTCTTGATTTTACTTCTTGCGCTTTAGGAGTCTTGTTCAGGAAGACAGGTCCTAAGCCAACATGATGAAGATTTGGTCCTACTTTTTCTTCTATTAGGTGCAGGGTCATTGTTCTAGTGTGTGACTGAGTCTTTGATCCGCTTTGAGTTGATTTTTGTGCAGGCTAAGATATAGAGGTTTAATGTCATTTTGCTACATACGGTTTCAAGTTTTCCCAGTATCACTTGATGAATAGACTATCTTTTCTCAATGTATATTTTTGGTGCCTTTGTCCAGTATGAGATGATTGTATTTATGTGGGTTTGTCTCTGTGTCTTCTATTTTGTACTGTTGGTCTACATGTCTATTTTAGTACCAATACCATGCCGTTTTTGTTACTATTGCTCTGTAGTGTAGTTTAACGTCTGGTATTGTGATGCCTCCTGCTTTACTGTTCTTGCTGAGGATTGCTTTGGCTATTCTGAGTCTCTTATTTTTCCAAATGAATTTTATGATTGCTTTTCTAGTTTTATGAAGAATGTCATGGAATTTTAATAGAAATTGTATTAAATCTGTATAACAGTTTTGGTAGTATGGCCATTTTGACTATTATTAATTCTGCTTATCCAAGAGCATGGGAGATCTTTTCATCTTCTAAGATCTTCTTCATTTTCTTTCTTCAGTGTTCTGTAGTTTTCATTGTAGAGGTTTTTCACCTTTTTTGTTAGATTGCTTCCTAAGTTTTTTTTTTTTTTTTTTTTGAGGCTATTGTGAATCCTGTGGTTTTCTTAATTTCTCTTGCATTGGATTCATTCCTTATGTATAGAAATGCATTTATGTATGGGTATTGATTTTGTATCCTGCTACTTTGCTGAAATCATTTATTAGTTTTAGAAGTTTTCTGGTGGAATTTTTTGGATCTTCTAAATATGGAATCATGTCATCAACAAATACTGATAGTTTCTTTTCCTTTGTATATCCCTTTAATTTCTTTTGTCTCTCTGATTGTTCTAGCTCGAGTTTGAAAGTCTGTGTTGAATAGAAGTGGTAAAACAGAGTATCCCTGTCTTTTTCCAATTTTTAGAGGGAATGATTTCAATTTTTCTCCATTTAGAATGATGCTGGTCTTGGGCTTAACATGGATAGCTTTTGCAGTGTTGAGATATGTTTCTACTATCCCTGGTTTTTCTAGTGTTTTGAACATGAAGAGGTGCTATGTTTTGTCAAATGCTTTCTCAGCATCTATTTTAAAAAAAAAATATTTATTTTTTAGTTGTAATTGGACACAATACCTTTATTTTATTTATTTTTATGTGGTGCTAAGGATCGAACCCAGGGCCTTGCACATGCTAGGCAAGCACTCTACCACTGAGCCACAATCCCAGCCCCTCTCAGCATCTATTGAGATAATCATATGATTCTTTTCTTTAAGTCTATTGATGTGATATATTACATTTATTGATTTCCATATGTTGAACCAACCTTGCTTTGCTGGGATGAGTGAATCCCACTTGATCATGGCTCACTATCTTTTAAATATGTTTTTGTATGCTATTTGCCAGAATTTTATTGGGAATTTTTGTGTCTATGTTCATCAGAGATATTGGTCTGAAATTTTCTTTCCATGATGTATCTTTGTCTGGTTTTGGTATTAGAGTGATATCAGCTTCATAGAACAAGTTTGCAAGGGTCTCCTCCTTTTCTGTTTCATAGAATAATTTTAGAAGTATTAGTATTCATTCTTCTCTGAAGGTCTTGTAAAACTCAGCTGTGGATCTGCCTGGTTCAGATTTCTTGGTTGGTAGTCTTTTGATGGCGTCTTCTATTTCTTGCTTGAAATCGATCTGTTTAAATTGTATATGTCCTCCTGATTCAGTTTGGGCAGATGATATGCCTCTAGAAATTTGTTGGTGTCTTTGGGCTTTTCTATTTTACTGGAGTATAAGTTTTTAAAATAGTTTCCAATTATCTTCTATATTTCAATTGTGTCTCTCGTGGTAATTCCTTTTTTCATTATGAATTTTAGTAATTTGAGTTTTCTCTTTTTCTTTTTCATTAGGGTGGCTAAGGCTTTATCAGTTTTATTTTTTCAAAGAACCAGCTTTTTGTAAATTTTTTCAATTGTTTCTTTTGTTTTAATTTCATTGAATTCAGTCCTGATTGTAATTATTTCCTGTCTTCTACCACTTTCTTTTTTTAATCTAGGGCTTTGAGATGTAATGTCAGGTCGTTTATTTATTGACTTTTTATTCTTTTAATGAATGAGCTCAATATAACACTGAATTTTCCTCTTAGCACTGCCTTCAGAGATTTTGATATGTTGTATTGGAGGTCTCATTTACGTCTAAGCATTTTTTAATCTCCTTCCTGATGTCTTCTGTTATGCAGTCATTCAGTAGCATATTGTTTAGTCTCCAGGTGTTGGAGTAGCTTCTATTTTTTGTCATTGATTTCTAATTTCATTCCATATGGTTTGATAGAATGCAAGGGTAGTATCTCTATTTTTTTGTGTTTGCTAAGACTTGCTTTGTGGCATAATTTATGGTCTATTTTAGAGAAGGATCCATGTGTTGCTGAGAAAAAAGTATATTTTCTTGTTGATGGATAAAATATTCTATATATGTCTATTAAGTCTAAATTATTTATTATTGAGTTCTGTAGTTTGTTTAGTTTTTTAAATTTTTTTTTATAGTTGTTGATGGACAGTATGCCTTTATTTTATTTTTTTTTATGTGGTGCTGAGAATTGAACCCAGTGCCTCACACATGGTAGGCAAAGTGCTCTGCCACTGAGCTACAGCCCCAGCCCTCTTTGTTTAGATTTTGTTTGGAAGATCTGGTAAGAGAGATGTGTTAAAGTCACCCAGTATTATTGTGTTGTGGTCTGTTTGATTCTTGAAATTGAATAGGGTTTGTTTGATACACGTGGGAACTCCATTGTTTAGGGCATAGATATTTACAATTGTTATGCCTTGTTGATGTATGATTCCCTTAAGCAGTATGAAATGACCTTCTTTATCCCTTCTGACTAACTTTGATTTGAAGTCCACTTTATCTGATATGAGGATAGAAATCCCTGCTTGTTTATGTGGTCCATGTGAGTGATATGTTTTTTTTTTTCCATCCTTTTACCCTTCAGTCTGTGGATATCTTTTCCTACGAGATGAGTCTCTTAGAGGTAGGGTGTTGTAGGGTCCTTTTTTTTAAAAAAAAAAATCCAGTCTATTAGTCCATGTCTTTTAATTGATGAGTTTAGGCTATTAACATACAGGGTTATTATTTAAATATGATTTGTATTCCCAGTCATTTTAGTTTTTATCTTGACTTGGTTTCTCCTTTGATTGGCTTTTCCTTTCATGTAGTTTCTCTCTTTTCTGATTTTCATTGTCTTTCATTTCCTCCTCAAGTAATATTTTGCAAGGAACGTTCTATAGTGCAGGCTTTCTCATTGTAAATTCTTTTAACTTTTGTTTATGAAAGGTTTTTATTTCATCATCAAATCTGGATTCGTGGTTGGTATTCATTTTCTTTCAGAGCTTGGTATATATTGTTCCAGGATCTCCTCTCTTTGAGGGTCTTGGTTGAGAAATTTGCTGAGATCCAAATTGGTTTTCTTGTGTATGTAATCTGAAACTTTTCTCTTGTGACTTTTAAAATTCTATCCTTATTCTGTATGCCAGGCATTTTCATTATAATGTTCCTTGGTGTGGATCTGTTGTAATTTTGTACATTTGATATCCTGTAAACCTCTTGTATTTGATTTTCCAATTCATTCTTCATCTTTGGAAATTTTCTGATATTATCTCATTGAAGAGATTATGCATTCCTTTGGTTTGTATCTCTGTGCCTTTCTCTACCCCCATAATTCTTAGATTTGGTTGTTTCATGTTGTCCCATAATTCTTAAGAGGTTCTGTTCATGGTTTTTCAACATCTTCACTGTGTGGTAAACTTTGTTTTCAAGATTATATATATATTTTTGTCTTTATTGCCTGAGGTTCTGTTTTCCAAGAGATCTAGTCTGTTAGTGATGCTTTCTATTGAATATTTTCTTTGGTTTATTATTTCCTTTATTTCAAGGATTTCTGTTTTTTTTTTTCCCTCTTCAGAATCTCTCTCTCTTTCTTGAAGTAATCTTTGTTACCTGTATTTGTTCTTATCTTTTTGTTGGAGTGATCAATTGTTGCTTGGATTTGCTCTCTTATATCATTCTGTGCTTGCAGATCATTTTAATTATGTAGTTTTTAAACTTCTCTGACATTTCATCTGCTGTTCTGTCAATGGATTCTATTATTGTGGCATCTTGGTTTGTTTTTCCTTTGTTTTTTCATGTTGTGCATGTGTCTTCCTCTCTAGCCGTGCGGATCTGAGGTATTATAATTTCTACCCTATAATCTTGTATTATCCCTGCAGTTATCAATACAATACCTTGCCTTTCACGGGGAGATCAATATTTACAGCGCCCAGTGCAATCAATATACAGCCTTAAACTAACTCCTATTTAGACAATTACAGTTTTGTTTCAGTAAACAGAAATGATGTATTTGATTAGTATCTACAATAAATAGTAGGTTTGCATAAGGATCTACTGTTTCTAATGATGGACAAGGAAGGGTGGGGTGGGGTGGGGTGTAGGATGTGGGGTTTATGAGGTAGGAGGTGAGAATAGAGAGGTCATAGGAAGAGTGAAATAGAAATCAAGAGAAGTAGGCTAGCAGGAATACCTCTGGTGTAACCAGGCCTACAGGAACCTTGGTGATGATCTTCCAGGTCCTGCCTGTTGTCTCTAGATGGAAGTGGGCTGGGAGAGCCACATGTTGGTAGATGGGGAGCTTCATTGTGATCACTCTCATCCTCAATAGTAGTTTTAACATTTTTTGGTTGATAAAGAATCGACATTTTATTTTATTTCTGACTTCCAGAACATTGGTAAGAATAACATTATAAACAGATTTTTAACTTGGGAATGACCTTTACTATAGTATTAAGTTAGAGTAGACATTTATCAAGAAGCAGAGGATCTGTTGAAGTCTTTGCCTTGCCATTTACATGTTGTGTAACCTTGGATATTTAACTTCTTGACTCTCAGCTTCATCATCCATAGAATGAGTCAAACAATAAAACCACCCAGGTAGTTGTAGGGATCAAATAAAATACCCATGTGAAGGCACTTTGTAAACTGTGAAGTGCTTTATCAGAATATGTTTGTATCTTCTTTGAGAAGATCATTTGAATATTTGTGTGACCTTGATCATCATGTTAAAAAATGTTTTAAGATTTTATCTGCAAAATTACTGTGTATTCATTAAAACTTTGTGTAAAAATAAAACAGCTTTTTCTTGAGTTTGGTGTCTTACTTGTCTTAAAAATTGACTTTAATAAATTTGGGGGGAGGATTACATAGTTTGATAATGTAGTGTTCTCACTGCCATAGGGTTAGTTTTTAGGATCCCCTCCCCAAACAACAGGTGAGTTAGAATTAAGGATTCTATACTTGTAGAACTTCATAGTCTGTGTTTATAAAAAAGTTTACTATTGTTATTGCTAATATGAATGATAGGTGTTTTTGTTTATTTGTTTGACAGATGTTTACTGATTTGAAGAGGTCAGAGTGAGGTGAAAATTTTGTTTTTGGCTTTATTTTACTTACTTTGGTCAACTGTCTTTTAAGTGCTTGATTATCCCGTTAAGCATTTACTCTCTCAACTAACTGCAACGACTATATTAATTGATAAGTTTTTAATATTTTGAAACCAAGTCAGGCACAGGTGTTGTGCAGTCCCAGTTACTTGGTAGCCTGAGGTAGGAGGATCACTTGAGCCTAGGAGTTAAAGGCTTACTTGGACAACATAGTGAAGCATGTTAAGGTAGTTTACCCACTGAGCTATACTGAGCTTGATTTTTGGTGAGAGTAGAAATGGAGAATAATGGACATGGTTGTGCACACCTGTGATCCCAGTAAATTGGGAGGCTGATATAGAGGGAATCACAAGTTTGAGGTCAGCCTGGGCAACAGTGAGATCCTGTCTAAAAAGCAAAGGTGGGGGGTAGGGGAGTGGTTCAGTGGAAAAGGGCCTCTGGGTTTAGATCCCACCCTTACCCCCCAAAAATGGAGGAAGAATGAGTTGAGTAATTTCTGGGGTGATTGGTTTGAATTCATTCTTCCTCTGAATGGGTCTGGTCATGAAAAGTATACCATTATTCAGGTATTATTTTTAGTTCAAAATCTATTAAAGAGAGACTCTATTCCTTAGAGTCTTAATAACTTTAATTTTCAGAGCATTTAGTGTAAATTAAAAGGACACATAGCTAGGGATGTAGCTCAGTGGGTAATACTAGTGTCTTAACATGCTCCAGGTCCTGGTTCAATCTGTAGTTTCCAAAGAAAGAATGAGCATGTCTGATTATATCCTTTGTCACTCTATAGTGCTTCCGACTGTTTTCCTAGAAGTCTCTTGCATGCAATAAGCTTTTGCTTTTTATTTTTTAAAATATCGTTTAAAGCATCATTAAGTCTTAGAAGTTAACATTAAAAAATATAACTTGATCAATGTTTAATGTATAAATGTGATCTAGTTACAAGATGCTAAAGGACTTTTAAGTATTTTGCTTTCAGATTCTATGCATTTATTTATTTTTTGTATGTCTTTATTTTTGAGTCAGGGGTTTCACTATGTTGTCCAGGTTGGCCTCAAGTGATCCTCCTGCCTCAGCCTACCGAGTAAATGGGACTACAGGTGCACTCCACCTGTGCCTGGCTTGGTTTCAGATTCTTATACCATGTGTGCAGTAAATTATTCTTTTGTTGCTTTGATTTCATTTATAGGACAATCTTTTTATTTGGCAGAGTTTATAGGAGCATAATGAAAAAATTCATAAGCACATTTTAATGAATCTTTTAGAAAGACAGCCTTAATTAATCAAGAATTGTCTTCTTTATCAGTGAATGGCTCTTCTGGAATCGTCATATTTGGGAGTAACATTGAGGAATATGATACAGTGAAATAATTGAGGGGTGTGTGTGTTTGTGTGTTTCAGTACTGTGGATTGAACCAGAGCTCTGCCACTGAGCTACATCCCAGCCCTTTTTATTCCATTTAGGGAGAGGTTCTTACCAAGTTGCACAGGCTAGCCTCCAAATTGTGATCCTCTTGCCTCTGCCTCCTAGGTAGTTGGTATTACAGGTGTATGCTAACAGTTGAGTTTTGATTAGATCCTTCTTTTATATTAATTTTATAGTAAAATGCAATTTTTGATAATAGATATGTTTAACAGCTGGCTTACTAATTCCTGGAATTTAACTGTCTGCTCAACTACTGTTACAAATTGGTTCCAACATGCTAGCAGCATGGATTAAACATATTCAAATATATAATTTGAATATGATATAAGAAGTATATTAGCTGATTTTTAATTACATTAATTTTTTATTTCATGTCTTAAATTAATGTTGAATTTTTTGTGGGAATTTCTTCTACTAGCATCTTTTGTTTGGATCTTGCTATGTGAATTCATAAGACCTTATCTTTTGCAATCTTTTCTAGACAAGGAAGACAGATAAAAAGATATACTTTGATAATAGTTTATCATAAGAGGTTGTCTAATTTTCCTAGAATTAAACTCAAAGCATGTGAAATATTTGAGAAAACGTAAACTTACTGTCTATTGTAAAGGGCAGGCAGTATTTTGAGGCTTATCCAAAGAAAACTTCTGAAATTTGTTATTAGCATTCTTTTAAAATGGACACTGGAAATTAAGTTAGGTAGGACTACACTATTTCATTGGTAAGAATGATTGTGTGCATTTGTTACAGTGTTTTATAGATTTTATATTGGACTCATCAGAAGGTTGGATTTCTTTATTGTTAAGACCTTTAAGCCTTTGAAGGGAAATTTTCATGAGCAATGTTGCCAAAACCCCACTAGATTTTAAAAGGAGGTTTTGCCAGATTCATGTGACCTTGTGTGTCTTTTCTACATGCCTTGCTTTTGTTATCACTGATTTCATAATTAAGAGAAAAGGTGTTGTGATTAAATTTCTCAAACAATTCCAGCTTTATTTAATTCCTTAAGAGATCTGTACTATGTGCAAAGCACTGTTTTAGGCACTTAGGATATATCAACGAATAAAACAGAAAAATTCATTGAAGGAGTAGGGATTTGGTTATGAGGATCTGTGGGGGAATAGTGTTCAAGACAGAGGAACAACCAGTGCAGTAGACTTTAAGGCCTACTGGAACATTCTAGCAAAAATAGGTCACTGTGCCTGGGGATTAAGGGGAAGACTCTAGAAGACGAGGTCTGAAAGTAAAGATGAGATAGTGATGGGGTGGGACTAGCACAACAGTACATGTAGGGCCTTGTAGATCATTATAAAGACTTAGGCTCTACCACTTACTACTTGTGTATCTTTGATAAATTATTATAACTCTTTGGTGTTCTTACCTGAAAAATATAAATAATAATAATAATAATACAGGTTGAGTATCCCTTATCTGAAATGCTTGGACCAGAAGTGTTTTGGATTTTTTAAATTGGAGAATATTTACATATGCATAATGAGGTATCTTGGGGATGAGACTGAAGTCTGAAAATGACATTCATTTATGTTTCGTATATACCTTATCTACATAGCCTAAAGGCAATTTTGTGCAATATTTTACATAATTTTGTGCATGAAATCAAATGTCATGATGTGTAATTTTCGACTTGTGGGCACAATATTGGTGCTCAAAAAGTTTTGGATTTTGGATTTTTGAATTAGAGATTGCTCAACCTCTGCCATTTTCATAGGTTTGATGTTTGGATTAAGTTAATACCAGCAAAGTTCTGTAACACTACTCAACAAAATCTAGAGTATATCCTCTTTGCTTTCTTGTGTGTGGAGTCAACGTTAAAAGGTCAGTTTCTTTTGAAAAGGTAGCAAAGGGATAGTTGTTTTCTGCTTTGTCTTTTCTATGACAAATTATGTAAGCTTCAATTGTTGCACTTAGTGCATTTTATTATAAACAATTAACTATTAGGTGTACTGACCATCCTTGCTAAATTGTGAACTTTGGATGGATACTGCAGCATTTATACATGTGTGAGAAATCTTAAGGTATTGTAGATATAAGTTAGGTGATCAAAATGTTAACTGAATTAATGATAAAAATGATAGCCCAATTAATAAATCAGACCACCTTCTGGTGAGTATATTGCAAGTATGTTCCAGTCCATCACAAATTTTGGGGCTGGGATATAGCTTAGTGGTACAGCACTTGTGTAGCATGTGGGAAGCCCTGGGTTCCCACAGAAATAGAACAGAACAACAACAACAACAACAACAACAACAAAAAAAAATGAAATAAAACAGAACAAAAAACTAATCTAAAGAATGTAGTAAGTGGTCCCTATAAAATATTTCATTTATTTTCTGTCTGGCCATAGTTTGAACTTGGTATTGGTAGAGAATTACCTTAATTGTTAAATAGATATAAAAGTTTATACCATGTAAAATGAAAAGTTTGTATTTGCATTATTGTATAAAAGGGTGTCATTGAGAGATTAAAAAAATACTATCCTGATAGAGTAAACATGATAAGTATATTTTTAGTTTTTATATTTGCACAAATGATTATATGCAGGTAGTATTTAGCTAGTGAAATATTAGAAGAATTGTAAAGAAGCAATATTCACTAATTTAAAGTGGGAGAGCAGGCAAGGAAAGGGGAAATTCTTGACTATGGGGACTATTGGGTGGTTGTCCAAGTAGCTTCATACCTTTGATACCTTAGGGTTTTAGTTTCCAGCTTAGTAGGTTCTCTTCTCAATCATGGTGGAGAGGAATGGGAGAGGAGAAAGCAGAATAGAGATTCAAAGGAGAAATTGGTAGTTGATACTAAATGAATAATACTTATGTGGTAGATAACTTACAGGGAAATTGTGGGTTTCCATGGTAGAAGAAAGGTTGTCATGAGAAAGATATTAAAAAAATGTTTATAAATGCAGATTTTAAGCTTAAATTATTTTGTGTATGTGACATTTTCTTTCACTTCTTGCTTCACTATTTTATTTTTTTTCTCTTTTAAAGGATTTAGTTATATTCTTTGATGTTTGGCAGTCTTAATTTAGTGCTTCAATAAGAAGGAATACAAGAAGATGAGTATACTTTTTGTGAAAATGAGGATCATATTAACATTTCAAATTTATTTGTTAATTCTATAGATATTACCATATTATATGATGAGATATGAAATATTGTTTTGATTGGAGAATGGGGTATACCAAATCAATTTAGGAAAAAAACTCATACAATTAAAATGTTTTAATTGATGAAGTTTTATTTCCTATGTGTAGATTTTGCATTGCTTTTTCTGTTAAACTCAGCAATTATAAAAAATTGAATATAGTAACAAATATGAAATATATAGAGAATATATAATATTCTAATAGTAAATAGCAGTGTAGTGCAGATAGTTTATTTTACCTTCTTTTAGTATAGTTTGAGATTCATGTTTTTTTGTTATTATTTTGGATCTGTTGCTATAAAAGTTTTTTTTTGGGGGGGTACTGGGGATTGAACCCTGGGGCACTTAACCACTGAGTTACATCCCCACTCCTTTTTATGTTTATTTTTCATTTTTAGACAGGATCTCACAAAGTTGCTTAGGGCCTCACTATTTCTGAGGCTGGCTTTGAATATGTAACCCTCCTGCCTCAGCCTTAAGAGTTGCTGGGATTATAGATGTGCACCACGTGTCAGGCTAGGGATATGCTATTTACAAATAATTTTTTGTTTTTCCCTCCCTCCCTCCCCTTCTTTCTTTAACAGTAGAATGCATCTTGACATAATGTACACAAATGGAGCACAACTTGTCATTCTCTGGCTATACATGGTGCAGAGTCACTCCAGTAGTGTTATCATACATATAATAGGGTAATAATGTCTGTCTCATTCTGCTGTCCTTCCCATCCCCACAGCCTTACCCCTTCCCTCACTTTCCTCTACACAAACCAAAGTTCCTTTATTCTTTCCTATTTCCCCCACCCCCAAACATGGATCAGCATCCACTCATCAGAGAAAACATTCGGCTTTTGGGTTTTAGGATTGGCTTATTTCTCTTAGCATGATATTCTCTAGTTCCATCCATTTACCTGCAAATGCGATAGTTTTCATTCTTCTTTAAGGCTGAGCCATATTCCACTGTGTATATGTACCACATTCTCTTTATTCATCTGTTGAAGGGCATCTAGGTTGGTTCCATAGTTTAGCTGTTGTTAATTGAGCTTCTATAAACATTGATGTGGCTGTGTCACTGTAGTATGCTGATTTTAAGTCCTTTGGGTATAAACTGAGGAGTGGGAAAGCTGTGTCAAAGGAGTGGATCCATTTCAAGTTTTCTGAAGTATCTCTACACTGCTTTCCATAGTGGTTGCACTAACTTGCAGTCCTACCAGCAATGTATGAGTGTGCCTTTTCCCGCACATCACATCCTTGGCAGCCCTTATTATTGCTTATGTTCTTGATAATTGCCATTTTGACTGGAGTGAGGTGAAATCTTTTTTTTTTTTTTTTCAGAGAGAGAGAGAGAGAGAATTTTTTAATATTTATTTATTTATTTTTAAATTTTCGGCGGATACAACATCTTTGTTGGTATGTGGTGCTGAGGATCGAACCCGGGCCGCACGCATGCCAGGCGAGCGCGCTATGCTTGAGCCACATCCCCAGCCAGAGGTGAAATCTTAAGAGTAGTTTTGATTTGCATTTCTCTAGTTGTGAGAGATGATGGACCTTTTTCCATAAGTTTGTTGATCAGATTATTTCTTCTGTGAAGTGTCTGTTCAGTTCCTTAGCCCATTTATTGATTGGGTTATTTGTTTTTTGGTGTTAAGTGTTTTGAGTTCTTTATATATCCTGGACGATTAGTGCTCTGAAGTGTGTGTGGTAAAGATGTTCTCCCGTTCTGTAGCTTCTCTCATGATGTTATTGTTGCCTTTGCTGAGAAACAGCTTTTTAGTTTGAATCTATACCATTTATTGATTCTTGATTTTACTTCTTGTGCTTTAGGAGTCGTACAAATAAATTTGAACTAGTTACAGTGTCATGTATGTGTAGCTCCAGCTGTTTATGAGGCTGAAGCATGAGGATTGCTTGAGTACAGGAGTTCTAGGTTAGCCCCTTAACAGTGTGATGATCCTGTCTTAACAAAGAAACAAATATAATTGAGATTAATGGTATGTGTTTTTTTTTTATAATATGCTACAAAACTTTGAGGAAGTCAATTAAGAGCCTAGCTTATTTTAAAATAGACTTTTTTTGGGTAAGTAGTGTAACAACTAAACTTCTGTCTGGCTAACAAGTAGAAATGCTAAGTTACAGAAAGACTGGTAGTCCCTTAATTAAAAATTATATAAACATAACTTTGAGTTAATAGATTATTTTCTAGAGATTTTAAATTTCTCTTGTTTTGCTTTTACATTTATGGCTTTTATTTTATATTATTTAATTTGGAAGATATATTTTTGAGCCCTAAAATTGTGTTAGAGCTGTTACATAAAATGCTTTATTGTTTCTGATAAAATGTTTCATCTGTCCTATTCTTTGTTTCTGATAATTTTGCTTTAAATTTTCATTACTTTTATTTCATATAGCTGGAAAAAAATACCCCAGTTATGTGAAGATAACTTTGTGGTCCGGTATCAATGCAGTACCATCAAAGAGCATTAATTTTCTCTATTAGTCTCCACAAAAGGTTGATGACACCATTGCCATTTAAAAAACATCAGATCAACATAGCATTATGAATACCTTTTGCCTTAAAATTTTCAATGCTTATTAATTGTGTTACTTTATGAAACTACATTCTTAATAAAGAACTGAGAGAAATGTTACTGTCTGATTGTATCAATAAAGTAATAGTATTTGAATAATGGAGAGTATCAGCAATGCTTTTAATGAAACACATTTCTGCTTTTTCTGTTTTAGGATGATTCAGTTATCATCCCAACTTTAAAGAAATCTTACTGCTTAACTAGAAATTATGTTTGAAAAAGTCCAATTTTGTTTGAGTCATTTTTTTATGGTAGTTATTTAGCACTGATGAGCCAAGCAGTATTAGTTGCTGCTAATTATGTTTAATCCAACAGTATCTACTATGGATTATGTTAGATTTTTCACATTTAGCTATAACATTTTATCCTAATTTTAAGACTATTTCCAATTCTGATTATTTGGGGGATAACCTGTATTTTTGTACTTTTATAGGATAGAGGGGAGCAATCAGCAGCTTGGAAATTCAGTCAAGTGATCTGGCGGGATGGGCATTTGCCTGGCATATTTTATAGAGGTAATCAGCATTGTTTTACTCAATCTTTAGTTTTTAGTTTATGTTAAGATACTCATGGCCTTGGACATGAATACACATGCTCAAAACTGTTGGGCAGTACTTTGCTTTTACTGGAGAATCCCTTTTCCTTTTATTCTCGTTTATATGTAACACAAATGTTAGGTACAAATCACACAATATCATTATTTGTACATGTGAATATCTGTATGCTGAAAATAATTGTTACTGTTTTTTTAAATATATATTTTTAGTTGTAGTTGGACACAATACCTTTGTTTCTGTTTATTTATTTTTATGTGGTGCTGAGGATCGAACCCAGGGCCTTGCACGCGCTAGGTGAGTGCTCTACCGCTGAGCCACAGCCCCAGCCTGTTACTGTTATTATTATGTTTTAAATATTTTTTAGTTGTTGATGGACCTTTATTATTTATTTATTTATTTATATGTGGTACTGAGGATCAAACCCAGTGCCTCACACATGCTAGGCAAGCTCTCTACCAGTGAGCCACAACTCCATACCCGTGTTACTGGTTTTGTAAGATGAAGTCATTATTTTTTTTTCCTGTTAATTATATATTATATGCTTTTTTTTTTTTTTTTTAAATAAACAGGCAGACAGATACCCTTTCCTTTCTTGTTGGCCTGTGTTGGTACAGCTAGTAAATTTGTGCTTTTATCTTTCAAACAACATTAAAGAAAATTAAATATTTAACTGTTTTCAAGATATTTCAGAGATACATTCTCATGTCATTTATTAATGATCATAAAAATTTTAAAAAGTGTTTATGAATTTGAAAATGTGTTTTGAAAATTCTTTTAATACTTGAGGATTGAAAATTTTAGTAGTTTACTGGCCACATTTTAGGATTTCCTTCTTTTTTTCATATCTTTTGATAATTGTCATGTTTGTCACTTTTCATTCCTTTAGCCAGGTTTATTATAAGATGAATGCACACTTAAGCAGTAGAGAATATCATGTCATAAAAAAAGGTTCTTCCATTTTCTCATTCATTATTATTCATTATCAGCATTGTATATTCTTTCAAACATTTTCTGTACATACACAAGCCTTTATTTTTGTATCTTGTATTTGCATTTTCTTTAGATAAATATTGTGCATACTTTCGGCAACATGCATTTTTTTGTGGGATTAGGCAAAAGTCTTCTGTATCTTTGCATATCATTCCTTCTCATTTCATTCTGTGTGGTATTCTAGTATTTGGATATGTCATAATTATTTTAACTAACCACCTGTTTATGGATATTTAGGTTGTTAGCGTTTTTCTGATAATATAAATGGTCATAAAATGAATATACGAAGGTGGGTTTACCTTTGTAGGTATTTTAAAATGTATGTGTAGTTTAAATTCCTAAGGAAAAAATAGTTGAGCAACAGAGCTTCTACATTTGAGAATTTGCTAGACAGTTTGCCTAACCATAAAAGAATGAATGCCCAATATCAGTACTTTCAATACAGTGGGAATCCATTAATCTCTTTGATAACAGCAGCTAGTGTCAGACATTTTTTCATATGTCAATTTTTGCTTTTTTTCCCCCATTGTTACTGGCCATTTGTTTATTTATGGGTTTCTGTATATATGTGTATTTAGGGAAATAATGTCTGTATCATTTGTTAGGCAAATATTTTTGCTTATCTTTTGATTTTTGTTTTGTTTTCACCCTACAGAAGTTCTGATACAATATGGTGTTCTTCATCTTGATGGTTGGGGTAGGGTAGAGTAGGGCTCTGTGTTAGTTGTTGAAGGTTTTCATATTTTAGTATAGGACTCATTTTTCCATCCATATTATAACATCTTTGAATGACACAGATCCCTCACATGTCATAATGTGGCATTCTTTTTTTTTCTCTTAGTGATACATAAAATGCGTGTGTGTCTTAATACTGGCAGTTTTAGATTTAGTGAACAATGGTACTTGAAAAAAAATTGAACAATAAATTTACAAAAATGTAGAAGACATATGAATCACTCATTAAATGGAGTGAGGATAAATGGTTAACCATCTGTAATAAAGTGGAGCTGAGTCTCTACAATCTATAGAGGCAGATTTTAAACAAGTCATAATATTTTTTATTTTAATTCTGTTATGATTGGAGAACATGCTTTGTATGGCTTTTATTTATTTATTTTTTTTTGTGCTGGATATTCAACCCAGGGCCTTGTGAATTCGAGGCAAGCACTCTTCCAACTGAGCTATATCCCTAGCCCTGTATGGCTTTTAATTTTAAAATTAATATCAGGATATTAATTTTAAATTTGTTTTATAACCATAAATTTTATATAAAATTTTACATTTGATTTATAATTATTATAAATTTATAAATAATTTATAATTTGAAGTATATATTTCTTTTATAAAATTAGAATATATAATCTGAATTTATAATTATAAATCATTCATTTATAATGAGTAACATTTAAATTTATTGAGGCTTGTCTTCTGTCTTCATGTATGGACTGTGCTGAAGAATGTTCCATGTATATTGGGAATAATGTATATTCTACTATTGGTAGAGTTTTCTTTATATGCCAAGTAGGTAGTTCTGTATCTTTGCTTATTTTATGTTTTTAAATTATTTTTGGGCTCTGCTTTTTGGTACATATATAATTATTACATCTTTTCTCTTTCTTTTTCTTTTTTTTTTTTTGGTGTTGGTACTGGGGATCGAACCCAGGGCCTCACGCATGACAAGGAAGCACTCTGACACTGAGCCATATCTCCGGCCCTGTATCTTCTTGATTTACTGACTCTTTTTCTTTAAATCTGTTTTATATTTTGCAGTGCTGGTGATTGAACCTATGTGTGCTAGGCAAGCACCCTACCACTGAGCCTCATCAGTAGTCCTCCTAAAGTCTTTTTATCTGGTATTACCATTCCAGCTAACATATTGTTATGGATTCTGAATTTTTTTAAAAATACTTTTTTTTTTTTTTAGTTGTACTTGGACATAATATTTTTATTTCACTTATTTATTTTTATGTGGTGCTGTAGATTGATCCCAGGGTCTCCTACATGGGAGGTGAGCGCTCTACAGCTGAGCCACAACCCCAGCCCTGATTCTGAATCTTTTTAAATTTCAATGTAAAAAAGTGTTGCCTGTTGACAGCATTATAATTGGATTTTTTTCCCTTTTTTTCTATAATCTGATAGTCTTTGATCTTGCATAGGATTTTTTAGATCATTCACTTGTTACTTATGGATTTCATTGGAATTACATTTTTCATTTTACTGTTCTTTTATATATGTTTACTGTGCTTTGTTCCTATGTCTACTGCCTTTTGTGTTACATACTTTTTAGTGTGCCATTTGAATAACTTCATTGACTTTTTTTTTTAATATTTATTTTTTAGTTGTAATTGGACGCAATACCTTCATTTTATTTATTTATTTCTTTAAGGTCCGAACCCAGGGCCTCGCACATGTGAGGTGAGTGCTCTGCTGCTGAGCCACAACCCTAGCCCCCATTGACTTTTTACTATACATTTAAAAAGGTTTTTTCCCCCCCAGTGGTTACCATTGGCATTACGTTACACATTTATCAGTCTGCTTAATATCATTAAAATATAGGAACTTTGTCCATTATAGGTGATTTTTCTTTTCTATTTTGTCACTGTTATATATCTATGTTTTGTAAATTCAGCAGTTCACTGTTACAATCATTGCTTTATACCTCCTTAGATCTTTAAAAGAGGTAAGTTTTTGGTTTTTTAGATAAGCCCATGTGTTTGGCCATTTCTGGTGTTCTTCATTGCTTCTTTTGTATTTGAGTCTAGTGTCTTTCCTTTCAGCTTCCTGGACTTCCTTTATTTAATATTTCGTGTAAGTCAAGTCTGCTAGCAAAAAATTCTCAGTCTTTGTTTATCAGGGAGTATTGTCATTTTTGAAGAATAGTCTTGGTGTTTTCTTCTTTGTTGACACCCTTTTGCTTTCAGCTCTTTGCGTGTGTGATTCACTGCCTTCTAGCCTCTGTTGTTTCTGATTGGAAGTTAGCCATTCACCTATTGATGATTTTGAGCACATGCTGGGTCATTTTCTCTTCTGCTTTCGAGATTTTCTCCCTTGTATTTGCCTTTAATAGTTTGACCATGATGTATCTAGGAATAGGTCTCTTTGTATTTATTCTACTTGAAGTTGATTGGGCTTCTTGGATCTATAGATTTATTTTCCTAAAGAGAGGAGAAAAGAAGTCAGCTCTGGAAATTTTTTGTCCTGTGTTTTAGCTATTTATTATTTATTATCTATCTATCTATCTATCTATTTTTTACTCTCTTTCTTCCTCCTGATACTCCAGAAATGTTGGTAAGCTGGATGTTCCACATGTCTCTGAAGCTGTTTATTTTTCTTTAACTATTTTTTTCTCTCGATATTTAATTGGATAATTTCTATTAATGTGCCTTTAGATCACTAATTTTCTTCTGTTATTTCGAATCAGCTGATGAGACCTTCTGTGTTTCTGTTTCTGGGTTTTTTTTTTTTTTTTTGGTACTGGAGACTGAACCCAGGGGCACTTAGCCACTGAGTTACATACCCAGCGCTTTTTATTTTTTATTTTGAGAGGGTCTTGCTAAGATACTTAAGTTGCTGAGGCTGGCCTCAGACTTGTGAACCTCTTGCTTCAGCCTCCCAAGTCTCTGGGAATACAGACATGTATCACAATGCCCAGCCCTTCTGATAAGGTTTTTAAAAGATTTTAGTTATTATACTTTTTAACTTCAGAATTAGAGTTCTTTTATGTAATTTCTGTGCTTTTATTGAAAATCTTAACAGTTGATAATTTTCATAATTAAAAAAGTTAGAAAATGGGTTCCTTCATTTTTATACACACACACACACACACACACACTTACACACACTTAATTGTAGTTGGACATAATCTCTTTATTTATTTTTATGTGGTGCTGAGGATCGAATGCAGCACCTCACACATGCTAGGCAAGTACTCTACCCTGAGCCACAACCCCAGCCCTGGGTTCCTTCATTTATGTTAACACATCTGAAATAGATGTCTTGAAATCTTGGTTAAGCCAACATATATGAGACTCTAAAAAATGTTTGTATTGACTGGTATTTTTCATGAATATGGGTCATATATTTTTTATGTATCTTGTAATTGTTAAAAATGGCATTTTACTTAACATTGTAGCAATTCTGGGTTGTGATTACTTACTCCCTGCCACTCAAGGTTTCTGTTGTTACTGTTGTTTTCATTATGGTTTTGTATAATACAATTCTGTTGTTGAAACAAAGCAACAAATTTTATTGTTGACAGAAGTTTTATTTGGAAAAATAAATAAGCATGAATATGCAGGAAAACTCAAATTGAAGGATACTGAGATAGATAGCTCTATCAGAAATGGAACTTTTAAAAATATGTCAATAACAAAATATTTTTTAAATGAATTAATATAATACTTCTTCAAGCTCATAGATGAAATTATTACTGGATTTGCTCTATGTGTAGGAAAGACTGTTCTTTGTGTCCTTGTAAACCGATAAAAAAATTTTAGGAGCTTTCATTTATCTCCAAGCTTCCTATGAAGGAGCGTTTACAAACTTTTTTTTAGAACACTGGGGATGGAACCCACAGGCACTTTACCACTGAGCTACTTTCCCCCAACCTCTTTATTTATTTATTCTTTTAAAATTTATTTTACATTTATGTGGTGCTGAGGTTTGAACCCAGGGCCTCATGCATGCTAAGGGAGCACTCTACCACTGAGCCACAATCCCAGCCCCTCCTCCAACCTCTTTAATTTTGAGATAGGGTCTTCATAAATTGCCAAACCTGCCTTTGAACTCAGTGGTCTTCCTTAAGCCTCTGTTTAAGCTGAGATTATATATATGTGCCACCACACTGGCACAAACAATTTTTTTAAATTGAGTTTTTAGTTGGACACAATACCTTTATTTTACTTATTTATTTTTATGTGGTGCTGAGGATTGAACCCAGGGCCTCGTATGTGCTAGGCGAGCGCTCTACTGCTGAGCCACAACCCCAGCTCCCCCACAAACTATTTTTGATAGGTAAGAATCTAATATATGTATATTTTAATGTTGTAGATGGACAGCATGCTTTTATTTTATTTGTTTATTTTTATGCGGTGCTGAGGAACGAACCCAGTGCCTCACATGTGCTAGCAAGTGCTCTGCCACTGAGGTACAGCCCCAGCCCCAGCCCCAGTCCCAGCCCCAGCCCCAAGAATCTTTATATATATATATTTTAAGAATCTAATATTTTTAAGGAACTTTAGGGTAGGAAATTCCATAAAATCTTTAGTCTGGTGCTATGCTCAGAAATGCTGTCAGGAAGTTTTCTTAGGCACTGCCTGGGCTTTTTTTGCTTTTTGTTTTTGGATATACTCCACATTTTCTATATGATTCTTTCTGTCAGCTTTTCCTGCCCAAGATGACCTTGTTCACCAAGTTTTTTATCTAGGTATTTAACATGATTGTAGAACTGTAATAGTTTCTGAGTACACATGTGTTTGGTATGTTATTGGTTGTGTGTGTTATTTCTAAGGCCTGCCATTTTGTTTGCTTTTCTCTTTATAGACTTTACAAAGCAGGTAAGAATGGTGTTTTTGAGTGGTTGCTTTCTTTGTTTTTCTTTTCTAACCTTTTAGGTCTTCTGCATTTCCTTCAATATCTTATATCGCTAATGTAGACTACAGATCTAAGCAAATTATTCTTTATAAGACCAGGGTTAATCCTCAGTTCCTAACTACCAGTATCATATTTTGTTTCATATGTTAAAAACCAGCCAGTACATTGGTCATTCAGATGTGCCTTACTAGATTTTCTAAAAGTGGTCATTTCTAAATTTATACCAGGTTGCACATAACTGTATTTGTATAGCTTTTTTTTCCCTCCATAAGTAATATGATTTGTTTGTTGTGTATGTGTATGTTTTATTGTAGGAATTGGATGGCATAAGTGATTAAGGTGGTATTCAGGGTTTCTGAAGCCTGTGAAAGATAGAGACTCAACCATGATTTCTTTTTCAACTCTACAGCATTCTCTTCCTTGAAGTCTTCATTTTTACCCTAGTCTCAGGTAACTTTAATACTTATTTTTCATAATCTTGAATTAGTAAAATTTTTTCAAATGTGAAACCTTGCTGTTAAAATTTCATGTTGTGTTTACATAATAGTTTTTTTCTATTTTGATTTTTATATCTAAAGAAGCTTTTTTCTTGATTTAATTTTTTCATGAGAAGACATTGATTTTAAGACAAAATCCGTGAATAATGATATCATTTTAGATTAAGTTTTAGTTTAACACGGAAAAATGTGTGTAGCTTATCATGTAATCACAAGTGAAATTGAAGTTAGAAATTGTTTTCTTGTTTAACCTTCTTCCTTAACAGTGGATTGCATTTCTTTACCTTCGTATTCCAAACACACATCATCCATATTACATTTTCTAGAATTTCCAGGGAAACTCTATTTTCCTCCATAGAGAAACCTGACTTAGTAACCTAATTTAATTTTGCTGTATAATTTTTGAAATATGATAAAACACACTAACAGTTGTACATGTGTACATATTGTATGTTTGCCTATGTTCGTATAAGGAAGCAATCTTGTAGATAATTCAGAAAGGACATTCTCCTTTCCTTTAATGGGAATTGTATATATATCACTTTCACCCTTATCCCATTTGCTGTAACTTTGTCACATAACCACAACCAGCTACAAGTGAGGCAGGGCAATGAGTCTTACTTAGGCAGGCATGTGTCTCCCATAATTTTTATTATTTGATAAGAAGGAGAGAACAGATTCTGGAGGAACAGCCAGCTATCTGTCACACTAGGGTTTGTGTCAGTTAACATTTTTTCTGTTCTGGAGTGTATCTTTGTTACTATATAGCACATATTTAAAAAATAACCATTAGATGTTTAATGTTTGTTTATAGTATATAGTGAAATTTTTTTTAAGAAGTACTTTTTTATTCCTTTTACTTACAAAACTGTAGAAAATTTTCTGATAAAGTCAGTATTTTGATTGTTAATGTTTTAATTTTTGAGATTGGCAATGAATATAATATCTAGAATCGACAATATAGGTTTCTATTTTGCTTGTATTTTTTTTTTTCGCCCTATCCCCTTCTGATAAATTACAGATATATCTTTGCCAGGTGTAATGGTATATGCCTGTAATCCTAGCAACTCAGGAGGTTGAAGCAGATGAATTGCTAGTTTGAGGCCTGTCGCAATCTCAGTGAGATCCAGTCTCAAAACAAAAAAAGGACTGAGAGTGTAACTTAGTGGTGGAGTGCTGATGGGTTCAATTCCCAACACCACAGAAAGAAAAATAAATACACACACACGCAAACAAATACACACAGATATTTCTTAAACAGTTTGAGTTGGCATAAATATGGTTTCAAGTTTCAAAGTATCACTATTTTGTTAAGTGTTTTAGAAGATTTTGGTGGTAAATAGTAGGAATGCATTAGATTCTGTTTTTTTTTTTTTTTGAGGGGCATAAGTATTATGTAGACAAGCATTAACTTTGGCTTAAATAATTATAAATTATTTTTCTATGGTTAAAAAATGGTTACTTTTTAGGGGCTGGAGCTGTGGCTTAGTGGGGGAGCACTTGCCTAGCATGTATGAGGCACTGGGTTTGATTTTCAGCACTCCATATAGATGGATGAATAAAATAAAGGTTAAAAAAAAATCAGGATAAGTTAAAAAAAAGTTTACTTTTTAAATTGCATATAGCACATTCTGACTAATAATTTTTAAGTATTAAATTAGATGTTTATTATTTAAATGTTTTATTGTTGCTAGTACTGATTTGAAATAACTTTTTGTCCAGTTTTCATTATTGTAAATGATGCTATTAGGAAATTTAAAAATAGCCCATTAAAAATCAACAGTGCTGGGCATGGTGGTGCATGCCTGTAATCCTAGTGGCTCAGGAGGCTGGGGCAGGAGGATCACGAGTTCAAAGCCAGCCTTAGCACTGGCAAGGTGCTAAGCAACTCAGTGAGACCCTGTCTCTAAATAAAATACAAAATAGGGGTGGGGATGTGGCTGAGTGGTTGAGTGCCCCTGAGTTCAATCCCTAGTACCAAAAAAATTAAAAAATCAATATAGTCGAAGCTGGGGTTGTAGCTCAGTGGTATAGCACTTGCCTAGCATGTGTGAGGCACACCATATATAAACAAACAAATATATATAAATAAATGTTTAAAAAAGGTTAAAAAAAAGACATTTCTTAGAAAAAAATGAATATAGTTTACAATATAGGTTTTGTAAGATACAAAATGATAGTTACATAAAGGTATATCTGAGGAGTTCTCTGAATATAGAATGTACCTACACAATAAATATTGTTTTTAAATGAGATAAGCAGTTTTTGCTAAATCATTATTTTGTGTTTATGTACACATACATATATACATAGTTTTTGCTAAATTATTATATGTATATATGTGTGTGTGTGTGTGTGTGTGTGTGTGTGTGTGTGTTGGGGGATAACTGATAATTGAACCTAGGAATGTTCTACCACTAAACTATATCCCCAGATTTTTTTTTTTTTTTTTTAAATTTGGAGACAGGGTCTCACAAAGTTGCCCAGACTGGCCTTGAACTTAGGATCCTTCTGCTTCAGCCTCCTGAGTCAGTGGAATTATAGGCATGTGCCACTATGCCCAGTTTATAATTATATTCTGAAGGATGAGGAAAAATAGAAAACTTCTTAGGAATGACAAAATATTTAAGTTTCTTATATTGACCACTGATTTATTCATCTTACCAAATTATCTTAAAGCTGATATTTATATTTTATATTTCTTTTTTAATTGGGGTATTTGTGTGTGCTGGGGTTGAACCCAGGGCCTTGCACATGCTACATCCTCAGTCTTGATATATATTCATTTTTTTTTTTTTTTTTAGAGAGAGAGAGTGAGAGAGAGAGATAATTTTAATATTTATTTTCTAGTTTTTCGGTGGACACAACATCTTTGTATGTGGTGCTGAAGATCGAGCCCGGGCCGCACACATGCCAGGCTAGCGCGCTACCGCTTGAGCCACATCCCCAGCCCTTGATATTTGTATTTTTAATGCTGTCATTTTAAAAATATAATTTCTTCCTGAGTCATGCAAAGGTTAGAAATTGATGTTACTGGCATGTTAACTGGATGTTAGAAATTAATGTAACTGGCATCCTCTATACAAAAGAGGTTTGCTGAAAATAATTTGGATCAGAAGTAATTTGTAGGATTTAGAAGTAATTTGTTCTCTGTTATTTGTTTTCAGAACAAATTCCTTTAAGTGCCTCTCCTGCCGAAAGTGAAGTTTCTTTTTAGGTGTAATCAGTTCTGGTATAAGGGTGGGGTGTTGTTGAATTTGGGAGAATATTTTATTTGAAAATTATTCTTAGAAAATGCAGTGATTTTTAGTTTCCTAACCTTGATCATTATACTGTTTTTACTCGTAGTATATAATTAAAGTTTCACATTATTTAGTTACAGTTGATGGAAAATATTAATGCCAAACTCAATAAATAAAGCAGAAATGCAGGATATTAAATGAGAAATATTTCTTTCTTTCATGCTTGAATGCAGATTAATTAAAGGTGGTAAGTGGCATGTAGATAGTCTTGTGTATGATCTGAAGGGGGATAAGGATTTTAGAGGGTTGTGGCACAGGCCTTCAAATCTGTTTTCATTTAAAAACAAACAGCCATCCTTTCTTTGGTCTTTGGTTTATTCACCATATTTAGGATTTAAAAAAATTTCTAATTGGAAATGGAAAATTAAGAGAGAGATTTTTCTGGTAATTGAAGAAAGAATGGAGGAAAGAAGTTAATTTAAGAGGGTGTATGTCAACTTGTGGGAAAAAAAAAAAGGACTGGCTAAAGGGAAATCCTCTAAAGTGTGAATAGTAGATGAAGTTGGAAAGTAGAGAATATGCAAAGAGTCCAGTCCACTTTAAGAAGAAATAAGGATTCTGCATCAGAAAGTTCTTTGTGCCTCCCTTTAAAATCATAATAATTATTACCTTCCCCCCTCATAACTCTTAGGTTATTTCAGCCAAAATTCTCATGCTTCACTGCACATTCAGAAATTCAAATACAAGAAAGGTCCCATGCTCAAAACTTAACACACGCTACTTCTCTAGTTTAGTATTTTCAGGGAGGCTTAGCAAAGTGTAAAGAAAGGAAACAGATATAGTTGGTCCATATTAATGAGTGAATGAAGGGTCAGGAAACTTTGGTAGTACTTAAATACCTCTGTTCCCATACTTTGCTCTTTTCAGACAGAGGGGTGGTTGGTTATAGGGGAGAATAAATCTTGGAAGTGGGGGAAGGATGCAAAGTGAAGGAGTTTGCTGAAGGAAGATTAAGGAGAACTTGATTCCAGCTTGGCTCCTTTCTTTCTCCTCTCCTTGATTCTAGTTTTCAGCATTGTCACCTCTGGGTAACTTGAACACAGGAGGTAGGATTACAGTCCCACCATTAGCTAAATGAGCCCAAGGACATCACTGTCCATCTTGTCTTGGTTCTTTTTCTTTTCTTTTTTTTTTTTTTTTTTTTTTGTTTTGGTATCAGGGTTTGAACCCAGGGGCACTTAACCCCTGAGTCACATTCCTAGCCACCACCCCCCCCCCTCCTTTTAAAAATATTTTATTTTGAGACAGGGTCTCTCTGAGTTGCTTAGGGCCTTCTAAGTTGCCGACACTGACTTTGGACTCTGAATCTTTCTGCCTCAGCTTCCCACATTGCTGGGATGATAGGTGTGTGCACCATGCCTGGCTCTGTCTTGGTTTTTAACAGCTCTGCCATTTTGTATCCTGTGCGTCAGTTCCCAAGGTTCATCCAGTTATAAAGTAGTCTTCACAGAATACTCAGAGTGGATTATTATTCCACCTATTTTCTTTTTCCCTAGTTAGACAGAAATTCATGGGAACTTATTGTTTAGTATTATGTTTTTCGCTTACAGAATAGTCTTTTATGTGACAGAGATGACTTAAGGGAAGCAGTATTTCTTTTCTTTTCCTGTGTAACATTCCTAACCTTTGAATTTCCATAGGCACATTTGGGTCAAAAATTAGTTGGCTTTTTCAGGGGTAAACAGGGAGAGACATTTAACTATTCACATATTAATGTGAATTGATTACATCTGTTTTTCTTTTCGTTTTTCTTTACGCTTTGCTGAGCCTCCCTGAAAATTACTAAATTACAGAAGGGAAATAACACGTGTTAAGTCTTCAGCATGGGACCCTTTGTTGTATTTGGATTTCTGAACATGCGGTGAGGCGTGACTAAGAGTTATTAGGGGTGGTGATGAAACTATTATGGTTTAAAAGGGAGGTGCAAGGACAATACATAAATGTACTTTTCCTACTTTATCATTTTTTGTATCATAGGTTTGTACTCTTTCCTTTCTTCATAGGCTTTTGGAAGTTTCCTTTCTTTGTATGTGGTCCTTATTTCATTTCCTGTCCTGTTTACTATCCTGTTTACAGAGACAAATCGAGGTGTGCAATACCTCAATTTGCTTCATTTTGTCTTAAAACACATTTTTTTTCTTTTTTTTTATTGGTTGTTCAAAACATTACATAGTTCTTGATATATCATATTTCACACTTTGATTCACGTGGGTTATGAACTCCCATTTTTACCCTGTATACAGATTGCAGAGTCACATCAGTTACACTTCCACTGATTTACATATTAACATACTCATGTCTGTTGTATTCTGCTGCCTTTCCTATCCTCTACTATCCCCCCTCCCCTCCCCTCCCCTCTTCTCTCTCTACCCCCTCTACTGTAATTCATTTCTCCCCCTTGTATTATTTTTCCCTTTCCCCTCACTTCCTCTTGTATGTAATTTTGTATAACCCTAAGGGTCTCCTTCCATTTCCAAGCAATTTCCCTTCTCTCTCCCTGTCCCTCCCACCTCTCATCCCTGTTTAATGTTAGTCATCTTCTCATGCTCTTCTTCCCTACTCTGTTCTTAGTTACTCTCCTTATATCAAAGAAGACATTTGGCATTTGTTTTTTAGGGATTGGCTAGCTTCACTTAGCATAATCTGCTCTAATGCCATCCATTTCCCTCCAAATTCTATAATTCTGTCATTTTTTAATGCAGAGTAATACTCCATTGTGTATAAATGCCACATTTTTTTTATCCATTCGTCTATTGAAGGGCATCTAGGTTGCTTCCACAGTCTTGCTATTGTGAATTGTGCTGCTATGAACATCGATGTAGCAGTGTCCCTGTAGCATGCTGTTTTTAGGTCTTTAGGGAATAGACCGAGAAGGGGAATAGCTGGATCAAATGGTGGTTCCATTCCCAGCTTTCCAAGAAATCTCCATACTGCTTTCCAAATTGGTTGCACCAATTTGCAGTCCCACCAGCAATGTACAAGTGTACCCTTTTCCCCACATCCTCGCCAGCACTTGTTGTTGTTTGACTTCATAATGGCTGCCAATCTTACTGGAGTGAGATGATATCTTAGGGTGGTTTTGATTTGCATTTCTCTGAATGCTAGCGATGGTGAGCATTTTTTCATGTACTTGTTGATTGATTGTATGTCCTCCTCTGAGAAGTGTCTGTTTAGGTCCTTGGCCCATTTGTTGATTGGGTTATTTGTTATCTTATTGTCTAATTTTTTGAGTTCTTTATATACTCTGGATATTAGGGCTCTAACTGAAGTGTGAGGAGTAAAGATTTGTTCCCATGATGTAGGCTCCCTATTTACCTCTCTTATTGTTTCTTTTGCTGAGAAAAAACTTTTTAGTTTGAGCAAGTCCCATTTGTTGATTCTAGATATTAATTCTTGTGCTATGGGTGTCCTATTGAGGAATTTGAAGCCCAACCCCACAGTATGTAGGTCGTAGCCAACTTTTTCTTCTATCAGATGCCTTGTCTCTGGTTTGATATCAAGCTCCTTGATCCATTTTGAGTTAACTTTTGTGCATGGCGAGAGAAAGGGATTCAGTTTCATTTTGTTGCATATGGATTTCCAGTTTTCCCAGCACCATTTGTTGAAGATGCTATCCTTCCTCCATTGCATGCTTTTAGTCCCTTTATCAAATATAAGAAAGTTGTAGTTTTGTGGGTTGGTTTCTGTGTCCTCTATTCTGTACCATTAGTCCACCCGCCTGTTTTGGTACCAATACCATGCTGTTTTTGTTACTATTGCTCTGTAGTGTAGTTTGAAGTCTGGTATCGCTATACCACCTGATTCACACTTCCTGCTTAGCATTGTTCTTGCTATTCTGGGTCTTTTATTTTTCCATATGAATTTCATGATTGCTTTCTCTATTTCTACAAGAAATACCATTGGGATTTTGATTGGCATTGCATTAAACCTATAGAGAACTTTTGGTAATATCGCCATTTTGATGATGTTAGTTCTGCCTATCCATGAACAGGGTATATTTTTCCATCTTCTAAGATCTTCTTCAATTTCTCTCTTTAGGGTTCTGTAGTTTTCATTGTATAAGTCTTTTACCTCTTTTGTTAGGTTGATTCCCAAGTATTTTATTATTTTTGAGGATATTGTGAATGGAGTGGTTGTCCTCATTTCCATTTCAGAGGGTTTGTCGCTGATATACAGGAATGCCTTTGATTTATGCGTGTTGATTTTATATCCTGCCACTTTGCTGAATTCATTGAATAGATTGAATAGATTACTCATTCCTTTGGTTTGGAGCTCTGTGCCTTCCTATATCCCAATGACTCTTAAGTTTGGTCTTTTAATGTTATCCCATATTTCTTGGATGTTCTGCTCATGGTTTCTTAACAGTCTTGCTGAGCTGTCTATGTTCTTTTCAAGTTGAAATACTTTGTCTTCATTGTCTGATGTCCTATCTTCTAAGTGTTCTACTCTGCTGGTAGTATTCTCAATTGAGTTTTTAAGTTGGTTTATTGCTTCCTGCCTTTCTAGTATTTCTGTTTGTTTGTTTTTTATAACCTCTATCTCCCTGTATAGTTGATCTTTTGCTTCCTGGATTTGTTTATGTATTTCATTGTTGAAGAGATCTTTCATTGTCTGATTTTGCTGTCTAATGTCTTCCTTGAGACTCCAGATCATCTGAAGCATATATCTCCTGAATTCTTTATCTGACATTCCATCTGCTGCAGATATTACCTTTTCTAACGTTGAGTTGACCTGCATTGCTTGTGGTCCTTTCTTTCCTTGTCTCTTCATACTGTTCGCGTTTCTTTCTGCTTACTGAGACTGTTGTGTTATTGAATTTTCCCCCTATATATTTGTATTACTCTTGTATAGTTGCAAAGTCTCCCGCGCAGGTGCTGGCAGGGGCTCTGCTCCTCCTCCAATTGGGGCACTGTGCCTACCTCATCGGCAGGCCGCTGGGCCTGTTCTGCTGGTTGGTAGCAGGTACGCCTACCTTGCAGGCGCGTGGGGCGGCTCTGCCACTCCCAGGTTGCTGGGCCTGACCTGCTGGTGGGTTGCAGGTCCGGCTACCTTGCAGGCGCGGGGGGAAGGCGCACACCTATTTGTATTTAGACAGTTACGCGAAATGGAGGACGTAATGCTTGGGATGAAAGTTGGGGGGAGGGGAAGGTAGGTGCTCTTGAAAAGAAAGAAGGAGAGGGAGATAGATAGCATAGAGGAGAATGGAAAGAGCAGTAAAACTTGGAAGGGGAGAGAGAGAGGGAAAAGGGAGAGAAAAAATTAAAATGAAATAGGAAATAAAATTAGGTCTTAGAGATCCATTTTCTTCTCTTCCCGTAGGCAAAGCTGTGCCCTCCCGGCTGAGTTTTGCCCTCAGTGTGTCAACAGCAATCCCTGTAAGGCGGTTCCTGGGAGTCTCTCAATCCTGTTGGTCCAGAGCCGTTTCACTTCTACGGCCCCTCCTCCCCTTCCTCCTGCCAGCCAGCCAGGTCCTGCTCACGGGAGGCAGTTCCCCAAGGATTTGGTTACACTTTCAGCCCCACCGAGTGCTCTATTTCCCTAACTACTGAGCACTCTCGCTGTCATTCATCTAAGCGCCAGTGCTGTGGAGCTGTGGTCTGGGAGTCAATTGTTTAATTTTTCCGGACCCCTTTGGTGGGCACACCTTCGGAATCTGGCAGTTAAGACCATTGGTGTCGCTGCTGGTGGTAATAGGAGTTGGGGGTCGAGGATCCCCTCTACTTCCCTCAGCCCCTACAGTCACAACCACACTGCTGCCGGTAGGAGGAGTTGGGGGTCTGGAGTGTCCTCTGTTTCCCTCCGCCCCCACCGTCACACCCTCTCAGTTCGCGGTTGGGGGATTTGGGGGTGGGGAGTCTTCTCTGCTTCCCTCTGCCCCTACAGTCACGCCCTCGTCACTGGCAGTAGGGGGAGTTGGGGGTGGAGAGTCCTTTGGCCCTTACGGTCACGCCCACGTAGAGATTTTGAAGTTTCCCGGTTGTTTGTATCTGTTGTGGGTGGGAGTCACACACCTGCTAAAGTAGATTCCGCTGGGAAGGAATCTCTTTGGCTGAACTTTCGGGACTTCCCCTCTCTGCTATGGCGGGCCCCTGGCTTCTTGCCAGAGTGTCCAAAGGGAGGGGTGGAACTGGCTTGTCTCTGGTCTGACACAATCTCTGGTTTTAGTTCCCAGTTCGCTATTTCGTAAAGGGTTGGTTAGATTCCCTTCACGCTGTCTGGGGGGGGGGCACGTTTGCCGGGTGGGCGGGGCTGTTAGTAGAGCCGGGAGGGCACGGGCTGTCTGCTGGGCCAGGCGGGGACACTTCTTGCTGCGCTGGGCCGCTGGGGGCTGCCTGTAGAGCCGGGCAGCTGCGGCCGTGTGGCTAAGATCCGGGCGGGCGGGGTGGCCGTTCGCTGAGCGAGAGCCGGGCCTCCCGGGACGGCGGGATTTCGGGTGCCGTCTGTGGGTTCGGGTGGGCCGTGCCGCTCGGGGCCGCTGGCCACTTTCTGAAGCGGCTAGTGGCCGCGGGGTTGTACCTCTGCACCCGCCGGGGGGCCGCCTGTAGAGCCGGGCAGCTGCGGCCGCGTGGCTACAAGCCTGGCAGGCGTGGTGGCCATTCGCAGAGCGAGAGCAGGGCCTCCCCGGGACGGCGGGATTTCGGGTGCCATCTGCGGGTTTGGGCGGGTCGCGCCGCTCTGGGCCGCCGGCCGCTTGCAGAAGCGGCTGGTGGCTGCGGGACTGGACCTCCGCTCCCGCGTGGCCGGCCAAGATCTACTTGTCTGGGACAAACTGACTCTTCTAATAAACCTACCAATTCCCGGCAGGTCCCCTCTTAACGGAATTTTGCTAGAAGTTCCTCAGTAGGTAGGCTGCCGCTGTTCCAATTGGTCTTTCTGATCCCGTTAATGTGGAGACATTGGAATCGCTGCTTCCTCGCCGGCGGCCATGTTGGATCCCCTTAAAACACATTTTAAAAAAACACTAATAAGTCTTTTATATTACCCACACCTGTTACCCTATTGTAAAATTAGAAAAGAAAAGGAAGTTCTGGGGGTGTAGCTCAATTTTAATTAAGAGTGTTTGTCTGATGTGTATGATGCCCTGGGTTTGATCAGCATCCTTATTAAAAAAACAACATGTTTTATATACACACACACACACATGCATAAAATATATAAAATGTATATTATATAAAAATACATGTACATAAGAATATGTACATATATTTGAATATAAGAATATAAATATGAGAATATATACATATATATTTATATTAAGATTTACATGGTTTGAAAAAAGAATAAAACAAAATATGAGGATTAGTCTTTTCCCTGCAGATTCTTTTCTTATTTCAGTTCCCAAATTCCATTGTTTCTTTGCAGGAAGAAAAAAAAATTTCTCCAGAATAACTATTGATCAGAGCTGTTTTTCTTTTAAAAAATTATGTAGCAAGGGTCTTACTGTCTATATAGATGTTGATTTTTTTCACCTGCTTTACATTGTATAACCAGCACATATGGCTAACCTCTTCTTTTTATGGTTGTATACATTCTGTTGTATGGTTGAATCATAATTATTGTAAAGAAGTCTCCTTATTAGTGGATGCTTTGATTGTTTCTGGTCTTTTGCTGTAAATGAGGGAGTTGCATCAAGTATCCTGGTTCATGTATATAAATAACTTTAGAGGATCATGTATATCTCTACCAGTGAAGTTGCTTGGTCAAGAGTACATGCAGTTTTTACTTTGTTATTTCTAAGCTCATTTTAAAAATTTGAGCAGTATTCATTAATATGAATCCTGTGTAAACATTGTAGTATTTTCTGATATTTCAGGGCATTTATCACAGAAATAATGTCCAGGCTATCCAATTTAACTCTAGATGTCTGGCTTAATTTGGGGTGACCATAGGATTAACAAATTATGGTTAAAAAGAAAGACAGATTCCTTTTGTTTTGCCCATGATCTGTTTTCAGAAAATTTGTTGAATCGGTCAAGTTTGTCTTCTACTTGGCAATGTTTCTATTTCCTTTTCAATTTACTTTCTTTTGTTTTGCTGTCTTCCTGTCCCAATTCCCTTACTCTTGTGTACTTTTATTCCCCACCCCCTTTTTCCCTCCAAAATACTGTCTATTCCCAGAGTACTTTTATTTCTTCAGTACTGATTATTTTAGATTTGTGTTAGGAACACAGGTAGTAAAAATTCATATTTTTAGGTGTAATAAAATGGGAATATAATTTTAAATAGTATGCATAATATTAGGTTACACTAAAGTTTTTAAAGTTGATGATCAAAAGTATTGAAGTTGAGGTCTATGCACGTAAGGAAATATAGAGCTTGGGGTAGTTAACAAATTAGGCTTCAAGTTTGAATTTTTTTTTTTTTTTTTTTGGTGCTGGGGATTTGTATGCAAGGCAAACACTCTACCAACTGAGCTATATCTCCAGCTCTTGAGTGTTTTTTAAAAAAACAAAACAAAACAAAACAAAAAATCAGAGTGTGCTCCTAGCTCAGTTGGTCTTTTAGTAACTTCTTTGACATCTCCCATATTCTCTAAATACTTATAAGTTTTTCAGAATAATGGTATGACTGTAGTAGCAACATACCAAAATAATGGTATGACTATAAATAAGAGTGGTGGGCCCTTGAATGTATAAGTTTATAAATAATTCAGGGACTTTCCACATTCTTTAAGAAAAAAGTAAATAGTTTAGAAAAGATTATAATTGATTTGCAAGGATTCCCAAAGAATTGGCTAGAGTAACCCAAGTTTAGCCTTAAAAGACATCCACTTAGTTGTAAGATTGTTAAAAAGCAGGGACAGGATATGGCTGAGGGAATTGGGATATTTGAAAAGAGCAATTATTTGGCAATATATTTAAAATCTTTGACTTTTAAGATTTTAAGTTTGTTACCTAAAGATTTTTAAAAGTAAAATCAGATGGTTGATCTTAACAGGGAAGGTAAGAAAAGCGAGTGTTAAGTATGCGTTTGTTTATTCTGCTGTTAATAAGGCTTTTTTTTTTTTTTTTTTTAAAGTAAAGGTTACTCCTTTGATGTTATCCTTAGTAAGTGAAGGAGTATTTTGGTTTCAGTAGTGGTTGGAATTTAACTTATTTATTTGACCTCTGGAAACCATGATTAAGGAAGTGATCTTCATGTGATTTAGTTGGGAAAGAGGTAGCTAAACTGAAATATAGTACATTTACTAATTGTAGCTCCTTCATATTAGGTAGTGAATGTTGTATTTACTTCTTGTAATCTTTTTTTTTTTTTTTTTTTTAAGAGAGAGGGAGAGAGAGAGAGAGAGAGAATTTTTTAATATTTATTTTTTAGTTATCGGCGGACACAACATCCCCGTTTTGTATGTGGTGCTGGGGATCGAACCCGGGCCGCACGCATGCCAGGCCAGCGCGCTACCGCTTGAGCCACATCCCCAGCCCCTTCTTGTAATCTTAATAATAGTAGTTTTTAAAAAGATTTCAGTCTTCTTTGAGATGAGATCTCTTTGGGTTTCCTAATAATTGTTATATTAGTCATTATAGTAATTAATGTTAATTAATTAATATTCATGAATTTATAGCTAAATTAGAAAAGCAGATTTAAAATATTGTCTCTCTTTTCTATAATAAGGTAATATAATTATTTTTATAGTATTTAATTCTTAATTTCTTATCACAATCTATTTAGTCCTTTTGCGACTTAAAATATACTAGTAATGACATTATTATTTCATTTTAACACATTTTATTTTTAATAATTAATACATTTAAAAACATTCATGAAAGTAATAATTTAGTGCAGAAAGAGATAAATGTAAATAAGAAAAAAAAGAATGTTCATCACCCTGTGGTAATGTTAATGTTGTTACCATTTTAGATAATCCTGTGTACATTTACACTCCCACCCACATACATTTGCATATATTCTCTTTAACACTTTAAGCTATTTCTCCAAGTCTTCAGATATTTTTCAGGAAAACTTTTTATTAACTGTATGAATTATTGTTCAGCTGCAACAAACTTCACCTTCTTATTGTAATAACTGAAAGAAAAGTGCAGGTATCACAGGTGTACATCTTGATATTTCAGAGTCTACCTGTGCAATCAGCCTTTCTTTCAAGAAAAAAAAAATCACTGTATCCCCAGAAGCTTTCCTTTCCTTCCTCCTATCAGCATTGTCCCTTCCCCTCTCAACAGGCACCCACTATTCTGGTTTTATTATTAAAAAAAAAAAAAAAAAAAAAAAAAAAAAACTACAGTAAAACCCACTCATTTGAAATATTTACTGATTTTTTTTTTTTTTTTTTTAAATTTCCTGAGTTGTGCATCTGGCAACCATCACTATAGTCCAGTTATAAAAAAATATGTTGAAACATTTTAACCTTTTTATTGAACACATAATGTATTTCTAGTTTTTTATTGTGATGATTATTGCTGCACTGCTTTTCTGTGTATGTGTTTGTAAATAAATTCCTAGTCATAGAATTATTGGTGTAAAAGGATATGCATTTTTGTAGCTTTGGTTATATACTCCTAAGTTGCCTTCGAAAATAATTGATCTAATTTATATTCCCTCTGTAGGTTACTTGTCTCTTTTTTTACTATCTCCATATTGAATGTATTTAAAAGTTTTTACCAGAGTGGTGAATACGGTACCATTGTTTTAGCATTGATATCTTTGATTACTACTATGACTATTTTTATATGATTGATGACTATTTTTAAGTTTTCTTTAATTTGCTTGAGAGTGTTCTCTGTCAAAAAAGGCCTTCTTGAATGTATCCTTTTCGACTTAAGACACTTTGATGCATTAAAGGATATGGATCCTTTAAAGTTGAAAATGCTTTCTCCCAATTTGCTTTATAGCAGAATCATTTTTCAATAATCAGGTAGATTAGAATTTTATGCCTTAATATAAAAATGTACTCAACTAGACTTTGGAAACCTATCTTGGTAATTTAAAAATTGTGAATTTCATGGATAAAAACTTTTCCTTCAAATGTGTACCTTTTATAACTTGAAATTTAAAAAAATGTCAATTAGTCGTATAAAACTAATTTATTATGCTTTGTTGCCAAACTTGGTCTTTCTAGGCAGTTATACTTAAGCATGAACATTGACGACAAACTGGAAGGATTGTTTCTTAAATGTGGCGGCATAGACGAAATGCAGTCTTCCAGGGCAATGGTTGTAATGGGTGGAGTGTCTGGCCAGTCTACTGTGTCTGGAGAACTGCAGGAGTCAGTACTTCAGGATCGAAGTATGCCACACCAAGAGATCCTTGCTGCTGATGAAGTGTTACAAGAAAGTGAAATGAGACAACAGGATATGATATCACACGATGAACTCATGGTTCATGAGGAGACAGTGAAAAATGATGAAGAACAGATGGAAGCACATGAAAGACTTCCTCAAGGACTTCAGTATGCACTTAATGTCCCTGTAAGTAATTAATTTATAAGACATTGAACTTATGGTTAAAAAGTATTAATTTTGTCTTAATATTGTGTTTTTGAAGAAATATCAGAAAATATTTAAAGGCTAAATAGTGTTCTTGAATACAGTCACTAAAATATTGGCAGAAATCATACTTGAAGGCAAAATTAAGTTTTCATATTACATAATTATAGAAATTTGTCTTTTCTATAACATTTCTTAGGATTATGTGTGTATTGAATTTTTAGTGCTTAATTTGTAAAGACATTTTAAATTCTATTTTTATTTTTAAAGAATAGGTTTAAATTGTTAAAAAAAAATGTTAAAAATTCCCACCTCTTTTTTTTTGAGGGTGGGTGGGTGAGTGGGTGTGGTAGTTCTAGTTTAATTTGAACCTAGGGCCTCAAGCATTCTAATAAGTATGCACTGTACTTACTGAGCTATACCCAGTTCCTTGCCTTCAACAACTTTTTGTGATACACCCCTATTCTGTGTCTTCTTTTCATTCTCTACTTGCTTAATATGTATCTTTTAAAAAATCATACCAGCCCTTCATTCTCTCTTACCCACCATAGACAATGGTTCAGCACCTAAGGTAGTCTTTTGTAGTCACTCATGTCTTTCTTGCCTTCTCTACTTTGATTCTTGCCCTATTCAGTAAAATCACCACCATAATGTAATTTTCATTTTTCTTTCTGTGGTTTTAAAACTGGGTTCCTTTCAGTTTATCTAATTCACTGTACCTTTGCTTTAGGATCTTTGTATATGCTGCTTGGACTATTCCCCTCAGCCATACCCTGTCCCTGTTTTTTTACTTAAGATCGTGCTTCAGTCATAATCATCCTGCCACTTCTATTGACCCTAGATTGAGCTCTGCCATAGGGACTTATGTTTACTTGTTCAGTGTCTGTCTATGTAATAGGCTTATATACTCTACAAGAGCAGAGGTTTCTTATTTTATACTCCGAGATGTTGCCACATAGGTTGAATGAATGGATAATTACTTATAATTATGTTAAAAAATGTGGGCTTGCCAACTTAGTCTATAGTAATACTTTTTCTACTTTTAGTCTGTTGATATCGTGTATTATATTAATTGATTTTCAAATGTTGAATCAATCTTGAATGTCTTGAATAAATTTCAAGTATAATTCTTTTTATACACTGTTGGGTTTGATTTGATAACATTTTTACGTTTCTGCTTATGAGAGGTGTTCATCTGTAGTTTCTTAGTAATGTCATTGTCTTGTTTTGATTTTAGGGTAGTGTTGGTTTCATAGAATGAATTAGCAGGTATTCTGCTTTTGTCTTCTGGAAGAGATTGTAAAGAACTGGCATAATTTCTTTAAATGTTTGGTGGAATTCATCAGCACACCCTTCTTTGCTTTGTACTTTCTGTTTCAGAAGGTTATAAATCATTGGTTAAATTTCTTTAATAGATTGTTTTATTTCTTGTGTGAATTTTATCAGATTGTCCAGATTGTCTTTTAAGGAATTGGTCCATTTCATCAAGGTTATCAAATTTGTGGTTATGAAGCTGCTCTTGGCATTCTTTTATTATGCTTTTAGTGTCTATGGAGTTTCCTTTCTTTCATTTCTGATATTTGTAATTTATATCTTCTCTTTTTTTAGCATGGCTACAGAGTTGGCTTTTTAATTACCATTTTTATCATTCTCAAATTTATAGTTCAGTAGTGTTAATTATATTCATAGTGTACCATAGCTCTCTACAAGTATTAATGGAGGAATCAAATCCAGGGCCTTAAACATGCTAGTAGGCAAATACTCAGCCATTGAGCATTTGCAAAGAACTTTATCTGGCAAAACCTGAAACTATTTGTTGAACAACTCCCCATTTTCCTTCTCCCCAGTATAGGTTTATAGATTTTATTGATGTTTTCAAAATATTTTGGTTTTTCTGTTTTTTTTTTAATTAATGTATTTCTGCTCAGAGTCTTATTATTTCTTAGGTTTACTGTGGTTTAAATTTTTTTTCTGTAGGGGGAAGTTTAGACTATTGATTTTAGATCTTTATTTTCTAATATATGTATTCAATCCTATAAACTTCCTTGGAATTACTTTTTTAGCTGTATCCCATTTGCATTTTTATTTTCATTTAGTTAAATATGTTTAACTTCTCATGAGATTTTTCTCTTTTCAACCGTTTATTACTTTGAAGTATATTGCTTGATCTCCAAGTCTTTTGGGGTATTTTCCAGTTTTTTTTCCTACCTTAATTCCATTATTGTCAGAATTATGAATAGTATGATTATTCTCCTTTTAAATTTAAGGTGTGTTTTATGATCCATGATGTGATCTATCTTGGTGAATGCCTGAGCTCCTTGATCTTTTTTTTTTTTTTTTTAAGAGAGATTGAGAAGAGAGAGAGAGAGAGAGAATTTTTAATATTTATTTTTTTAGTTTTCGGCAGACACAACATCTTTGTTGGTATGTGGTGCTGAGGATCGAACCCGGGCCGCACGCATACCAGGCGAGCACGCTACCGCTTAAGCCACATCCCCAGCCATCCTTGATCTTTTAGATAGTTCTATAGTGATCTTCCTATATGAGATGTATAACTTCTCACTCCCCTACTAAAACTTTTTCAGTGTTTCCTCAGTGCCAAACAGACAAAATGAACCTTTTTTTGGCGGGGGGCCATAAATGGAAAGAATCCTTATAATCAGGTCCTTTTTGTTTTGTTTTCCTTTCTTTTCCCCAATACTTGGGAATTGAACTCAGGGGTTACTTACTCAGCTACATTCCCAGCCTTTTTTATTTTTATTTTTTAAAGTCTTAAGATAGAGCGCTTTTTTGCTGCTGAGCCTGCCCTCTAACTTGCAATTCTCCTGCCTCAGCCTTCTGACTAGTTGGAATTATATTACACCACTGTATCTGACATATAGGTTCCTGCTTATCCAACTTATACAGTAGTTCAAATCTCCTCTCCTATATTTTATGCTTTAAGTGTATCAGGTTACTTTAATTGCTCACACTATGATATTATTCTGTTATTTTGAACACATAGTGTATGCCTGTACTATTCTTGTTTGGCATTCTATAGTTGTGTGCTTTCTCTTTTGCATGGTGGTCATTATGATACTAACTTGCTTTGACTATCTTTGCTTGCAGGACTCTTGTGAGTATGCAGTGTGCTTTAAGTTTTCTTTCCTATAGTCTGCCTTTAAATTTTATGTTTTTTAGTTCTTGGGCTACAATAGGCAGTTAGGTATTATTTTAGTGGAAAGATATATTTTATTTTATTTTTAATTTTTATTTTTTTAATGTTCTCTAATGAATTTATTGGCCTTTTATCTGTTGATTTGGGAGGGATGGCAAACATCCCTCCAAAATCATATATTATATTTTTAATTGAGAAAAAACTTAAAGGAAAATGCTGAGACCCTGTTTATAGTTCAGAATTTTGACAACTGCATAAACTTACATGATCTCCAATACATTAAGGTGTAGATGGGATGCATGATATGCAATCATCCTATAAGTTTTGTTTGTATTTCTTTGTAGTCAATGCCCTTCACAATTGTTAATGATTATTTCATCATAGATTATTGTTGTCCCTTGGGAACTTCCTGTAAATGGCATTATATGTAACTCTGGCTCCTTTTGCACAGCATTGTATTTTTATGGTTCATTTATGTTGGTTGAGTATCAGTAGTTTATTCTTTTTTCTTGTTGATTAGTGTCCTATTTTAATATTATGAAACTTGTTTACTCATTTTTCCTTATGGTTATTTTTGTTGTCTCTTACTTTTAATCATTATGAATAAAGCTGCTATGAAAAATTTTGTATGAGTCTTCTTTTGGTACATTTTTGTACAAATATTATATCTCTTGAGTTTTCATTATGTTTGATTTGTCTTTAAATCAATATCACATTGTTTTGATTGCTGAGTTTTTTCGTAGTAAATTTCAAAGTCAGATGGTATTAAGACCTCCATTTTCCTTACTTTTACAAGACACACTGTGACTCTTTTATATATATCCTGTTACTATTTTAAGGAGACTGATTGGTTATTTTATATCCTTAGTGTTTTTGTGGAAAGCATAGAACCAGCCTTTCAATTTCTATAAAAAGAGCCAGCTGAGTTTTGATTGGGATTGCATTGATTCTATATGTTGATTTGAGGAAAATCAACATTTAAATAATACCAGCTTCTAGGCCATGAGCATGTTATATCTCTACATTTGTTTAGGTTTTCTTTCATTTATCTCATCATTGTTATATAGTTTTCAGTGTAGGGTAATTGGACACATTTTAAAATGCCATTTTAAAAAATGTCATTATTTGAATATAGAAATGATGTTGATTTTTTTTTTTATTTTGAACATGTACCTGAGACTGTTAACATTTTAGTTCTTATAGTTATATTTTCTTTAGGTTTGCTTAGTATCATGTTGTCCATATGTTTCACTTCTTCTTTTCTGATTTGTATGCCTTTTTCTCTTTCTTTCCTTATTGCACTGACTAGGGCCCACAGAATAATTGATGCGCAGAAGTGGTAAGAGCAGACATCTTTGATTTGTTCTAGATCTTAAGGAGAGTCCAAATCCAGTATTTTGCTATGGAGAATTTTGTTAGCTGAAGGGATTTCATTGGTGATTTTTGTTAGGTTGAAAAAGTTTTCCTCTTTATTTGCGTTTTTTTTTTTTAGACCATGAAGGGATATTTAAATGCTTTTTTTTTTTAAACCGTGAAGGGATATTTAAATGCTTTTTCCTGCATGTATTGAGATGATCATAAAAATTTTTTCTCTTATTCTCTTAATGTAATGAATTGTACTGATTTTGAAATATTAAATCATGCATTCCTGGGATAAACCACACTTGGTCATGATGTTGGCTAAATGTTATTATACTTGGTTATATGTTGTTGGGTTTAGCTTACTAATTTAAAAATTGTTATATGTATATTCATGAGGAATATTAATCTCTAGTTATATCTTCTTGCAATATCTTTGTATTTAGGTATGTGGACTTCATTATAAATGGGTTAGGAAAGAGTTTGTATATAGTTGTTGTTATTTCTACTTTACGTATTTGATGGATGTCACCAGTAAGATTAGTCTGACCTGAGTTTTCTTTTTATGAAGGCTTTAAATTACAAATTTAATTTTTAAAACGTGCACAAGTCTATTCAGATTTAAATTTTTTCTTCAATTTTTTTTTGTAAATTGTACTTTCTAAGGAATTTGTGCCTATCTTCTATCTTTTTAATTGTTTAATGGACAGATTCTACACAATTTCCTTTGTTGTTTAAAGGAACTATAGTGATGTTTTCTTATTCCTGATATTGGTAATTTGCTTATTTTTTAATTAAGCTGGGTAGATATTTTAACAGTTTTCCTAATCTCTTAAAAAGAATCGAATTTTGACATTTTAAAAATCTTCATTATTATTTAACTTCCATTAATTTTTACTCTTTATATTGTTTCCTTCTACTATTTTGGTTTTCATTTGCTCTTCTTAAAAAAGTAGAAGATGAGATGACTGATTTTAGACCTTCCTTCATTTTGATGTAAGCATTTGAAGCTCTAAATTTTTCTCTAAGCACTGCTTTTGATGTGTTATTTTTATTACATATCAAAATACTTTTAAAATTTCTTTGATTTCTTCTTGACTCATGAATAATTAGAACTATTCTGAGTACTTTGAAATTCCCAGGTATCATCTTATCACTGGTATCTAATCTTTGTTGTCAGAATATACATTGTATATACAATTTCAGTCCTTTTAAATATATTTATTAAGATTTTTGTTTCAGTAGCTAGCATATGATCTAATTGGTTGATATACTGTGTTCATTTGAAAAGAATATATGTCTGGCTGTTGTTGGGTGAGTTATTTTTTTGTATATGTCAGTTAGGTCAAGTTGTGTGGTTATGTTCTCCAACTCTTGTATCTTTGCTTTAGTTTGTCAATTACTGAGAGAGGACTGTTGGTGTTTCCAACAGTTAAAGTTAATCTGCAAAAGGACCCAATTTTGTAATTAATGTTGTATTTAATTCTTATCCCTCTTTAGTTGTCATTAATCTAGGTCAGTTTTTCAGATTTTAAATTTATTTTTTGCATTTATTTTATAGAATGTCCTTTACTTGGATTTATCTGATTTTTTTCCCCTTATAAGTTAATCATCTTTGACAGGAATATTGTAGAAGTGATGCTTAATTTCTCCCCATTGCATTCTGACAGTTGGCACATGATTTTTGTTACCTTCATTCTGATTGATTTTGCTTACTTGATAAAGTGGTGTCTACTAGGAGTTGTGACTACAGAGTTAATCCTATTTCTCTTTTCTTTCTTTCCTTTGTTTGTAGTATTTGATTTGAACCCAGGGCCTTGTGCATGCTAGGCAGCACATGTACTCCTGAGCTATATCCCTTCCTCTTCTCTCATTTTAAGAATTTATTCATTTATGTGCATTAACATAAACTTAGATTTTAATTTCATTCACAAAAAATATTTTAATCATTTTAATAAGTTATTTTAATGCTTTGTTTAAGATTTGGCCAATGGGATCCTATGCCCATCAATCTTCAAAAACTTTCTTGCTTTCTGGCACAAGATGATCTAGGCTTATCTTGTACTCTTCTTGCCTCAGTCCTGGAGTCAGCCATTTCCCCAAGGAGTTCTAGTTCATTTTAGTGGAGAATAGTATTTAGAAGCTAGGATCTTAGTTTTCAACACACTGTGCGCTGTTATTGGGATATAGCTGCTCCCAGGCTTCTCAATGGACATAGCTGCAGAATATAATTATCTACATTTATTTATGCACATATTTGCTTTTATATATATATTTTTAATATCCATCTGTCATTATTGAAAATATTGTTAGGTTCACAGCAAACATCTCTAATTGAGTTCAACAACTAGAGAGTATATTAGACAGTGAGAATCCTGACTTGGTTGTCTTTAATATGTTTCCTATTATTATTTTGTCCTTACCAGTGGAGCTGTCCCTAGCTTTTACTCCATAGCAGTGCTTGCCTCCCCATCCCCTGCATGGATGCCCTTTTCCCACAGCATGTGCTTTGACAGCTTGATTGGGATTTGGCACCACATGGATCCTCATCCTTATGGCACTCTTGCTTTGATAGACTGTGCTGATCCACACCAACTCTGATACTTTCTTCATGTAACTCAGCTTCTGATACCTTGCTCCAAGCTCTTATTCCCCCACAATGTAGACCCTTCCTTATGCTGCTTGAATTCCCCAAATCTCATGTTGAGCTTCCCTTCTGTGTGGAGAATCTCCGCACCCTAGTTGGCCTCTGACATCTTTATTGGGCACCTTTTTCACACTGAAGCCGTCTTCATCCTGACTCTTATTGGATACCTTGTTCTGGCCCAACCTAGAGCTTTCAGGCTGTCTCATGAGGGAAAGGGGATGTGGAGGAGCAGAAAGGGGAAGGGACAACATCGGTCCATTTGTAGTCATATCTCTTCCCCTTCCCCTATCATTCCTAACCCCTGGCTATCCCAAATCCATTTTTCCATCCCTGGAGCTTTGTCATTTTGAAAATGTTTTTTCAGTGAAATCATACAATATGTGATCTTTTGGGATTGACTTTTTTTTTAACCTCAACATACATTATTGAGAACCATCCAGATTGTTGTTTGTGTCAGTAATTTGTTCCTTTTTATTATAGAGTAGTATTCCACAGTATGGTTGTACTATAGTTTAACCATTCTTGTATTGGGGGGACATTGTAGTTGTTTCTAAGTTTTGGCTGTTATGAATACAGCTTCTGTGAACGTTGGTATGCAGGTTTTGTATGACATAGGTGTCCATATCTCCCAGAATATCCTACTACTCTCTTGTCTCAGATATAATCACTATGTTTTGGTACTTTTTTTTCATATGCATATTGCACATATTAACCTACTCTTTCTGCTTGCTAGCATATTTTGAACTTTTCTCAACCCCCTTCTAAAAGTTCTCCAATATCCACTTGATATTCTGTTTTTATGATTACCCAAAATCTAATGCTATTATTTTTTAAAAGATGACCATAGGCGCTGGGGTTGTAGCTTAGCGCTAAAGTGCTTGCCGAACACATGTGAAGCCCTGGGTTCAATCCTTAGCACCACATAAAGATAAATAAAGGTATTGTGTCCATCTACAACTTAAAAACAAAACAAACAAACAAAAAACCCAACCAGACATGATGGCATACACCTGTTATCCCAGTGGCCCGGGAGACTGAGGCAGGAGGGTTGTTGAGTTCAAAGCCACCTCAGCAACTTAGCAAGGCGCTAAGCAACTCAACAAGACCCTGTTTTTAAATTAAATATAAAAAGAGGCTGGGGATGCTCTGATACCAAAAAAAAAAAAAAAGAGATAATGATAAATTAATCTTTGAAACACTTTATCATACCATATACCAGAAAGGCAGAATTCAGGGTTCATGTAACATTGTTTTTATAGAACATAGCAGACAGAATAAATTTTATACCTTATTCCCTTTATTTTTTCAATTTTATTTTTTAAATACATGACAGCGGAATGCATTACAATTCATATTACACATATAGAGCACGATTTTTCATATCTCTGTTTGTAATAAAGTATTTTCATACCAGTTCATGTCTTCATACGTGTACTTATACCTTATTCCTTATTTATATGTCCATGTGGGTCTTAGTATCATGAATATACACCCCTATCCCCAGTACTGGGAATTAAACCCAGGGGTGCTCTACCACTGAGCTGTATCCCCATCCCTTTTAAACTTTTTGAGACAGAGTCTCCCTAAGTTGCTGAGGATGGTCTTCAGTTTGCTGTCTTTGTGCCTCTGGCTCCAGAGTAGCTGGGATTATGGCATTTTGACATGAAAAGAGAACATTGACTTAGAACTATATGCTGATTATGGCATGAATATGTATTTGTTAAGCTGAAAAGAGAACATTTACCTAGAACAATATGATCAAGGTCTACAATAGTGTATCAACCTTGGGGTTGGGGTTGGGGTTGTGGCTCAGTGGTAGGGTGCTTGCCTAGCACATATGAGGCACTGGGTTCATTCCTCAGCACCACATAAATAAATAAACAAACAAACAAACAAACAAATAAATAAATAAATGTTATATTAAAAAGTGTAAAGTGTATCAAACTTAAAGCTAACATGTCTTCTTCACATGCTATATAGATTGTGCTATAAATAGCCTTTTAAAAATAAATACTAAGCCAAATGCGGTAGCATATGCCTATAGTCCCAGCAATTTGGGGAGGCTGAGGCAAGAGGATTGCAAGTTAATGCCAGCCTCAGTAATTTAGCACGGTCCTAAGCAACTCAGTGAGACCCTGTCTCAAAATAAAAAATACAAAGGGCTAGGAATGTGGCTCAGTAGTTAAGAACCCTAAATTCAATCCCTGGTTATATCCCCTACCCCCAAAATGATACTGAAGGTGTTAATGGCTTTCTTCTTTCATTGATTCATTCACTTGGAAGTTACAAAGAACTGATTAATTTTTTTGTTTGTTTATTCAGAACAAAAAGTTGAGTTTTCTTAAATGGTTAAAGATTTTTAGGTTCTCTAGCCCATGAAAACTCTCCTTAATGTCTGGTGACAGTTTAAGTAAACAGTTCTTCATTTGTGGTAATTGTTAGTTTTCAGGATTTATCTTGATCACTACTTTAAATCAGTCACCCAGATTCAGCTCAGTGACCCTGTGTTTTCAATAGCAAAGTACAAGTCAGCCTTTTAATGTCTGTAGTTTATTTATTAGAAGTTTGTTTCCTAACATGTTAGACATTTAAATGAAGATTAAATAAAATTAGTTTTTCAGTTACTTAGGCTCACTAGTTATATTTCAAATGCTTAATAGTTATCTGGGCTCATGACTTGTATTTGACAACATAGATAAATAAAATTTCCATCATTGTAGGCTGATAGTACTGTAGAAAGCTTCTCAACCAAGAAACTAAATTTATTTCAGAAATTTTAAGAAAAGTATTTGGATATTCTTTTTATTCTTGTCAGATCTACTCAGGAAGATTTGGGAAGTCATAATTTTTCTTTTTTGCAATACCAGGAATTGAACCTAGGGTCTCACACTTGCTAGACATATGTTCTACGTCTGAGCTACACCCCTAGTCCTGGGAAGTCATATAAGTTTTTATCTTCTTTATTTTTCTAGTTTGATGGCTAGCATGTTAAGAGGAAGGACTTACGTTTTATATTAACAAAATGGAGCAAATTATAAATCATGATACATGCTACGTTTGTATTCTAATAAACTGTTGGATTATACTCCTTGAACAAAAGTATTTTTATAAATTAGGAGATACGTAAAAACTCATATTCTACTCATATAATAATATAAAATATTCTGATATGTATAATTCCAGGGGAAAAATGTACTTAAACATTTGTGTGGCATTTTAATTTACTCACAAATTTTTGTGCTATAAAGCAGCATGAATAAAATCCTAGGCATGCTTTCATGCATTTTGTGTGTCTGAATAATTTTGTTTAATGGCTCAGAAAATTCAAAATATATTTCATATATTTGGTATGAAAATTCTGTTTTATTTTAAAAATTTTCTTAAATCTTGTTATTAGTTTAGGAGGATGGTATAGTATTTATCCAAAATATCTCATGGTCAAGTCAATAAAAATCTAACATGCAGATGCTGTTTTATGTAAATATTTTGTAGTAGGTAATTTCTTTCCTCTTATTAAACAAAAAAATTCATTATACTTATTTCACTGTTCCTTAAGGTATTTATTATTTTTGCTGCACATTTTGCACTGTGGTTTAATTGCAGAAATTGGATTGCATTTATTGATGACAAATGATTTTTCAAAATCATCCTGGAAGGTGATAAACTTCTTTGCCTTTTACTTGCTTGAAATAGCCATTATTAGGAAGTTTGTTCCTCTATCTTTGGCTGTTTCCTTCTTGTCATCCATTATATTGTATACTTTTTCAGAGCCATTTATAAATTATAGCCATATCTTGTTACTATTACATTTCTTTTATAATTCATTTAAGGGGTTCAATAGGAGTTTTGTGGGCTACTGAGTATTAAAATGACATGGAAGTTAATAAAATGATATAAAAGTAGAAGTTCCTTAGAGTCAGGGTATTGCTCAGTGATATAGCACCTACCTAGCATATGTGGGACCAGGGTTTGATCCTCAGCAACATGGAAAAGGCAAAAAGTTCCTAACCTCGGCTTACTCTTAATTCTGAAGAAGTTACTGATATTGATATTCTGGAAATTTTTAATTTATAAACAAATATATTGTGTATGTATTTATGTCTGTGTAATATGTTTTAGATATATAATACATATATTTAGCATAAATATATGTATGTATTTGAAATCTGCATTAATTTAATGACATTTTGTAGAGATTAATGTTATTGCATATAAAACTGCCTTATTTATCTTAATGGCTGATTAAATGGTATGGCATCATTTATTGAGCCACCACCCTGTTGATACACATTTATGTTATTGGTTGGTTGGTTTGAGTGAAAAAATAGTAAAAGGAATTTGCTTATGTTTTTATGCATTTATGTTTGTGTGTACATGCACATTTTTGGCATTATTTGCCTAAGTATATGTGTTTTTACTGAAACATAACATTCATATAGAAAAGTATGCAAGTTATTAAGTGTACTATGTTGGTCAGTTTTTTTTTTTTTTTTTGTCATGACCATAATATTTGACAAGGACAACTTAGAGGAGGAAAAGTTTATTTTGACTCACAGTTTCACAGGTTCAGTCCATGGTCAGCCGTCTCCATTGCTCTTGGCCCCGAGGTGAGGCAGAAGGGCATGGCAGAAGAGCACCATTCATTTCATGATAGCCTGGAAGCAGAGAGAGAGAGGGAGTTGAGAAGGGGCTACAGGAAAGGTGTACCTTTCCAGGGCTTGCTCCCAGTAACCCCTGCTCTGTCCACATCCCTTCTGTGTATAGTTACCATCCAGTCAACCCATTCAATCTAGGGTGGACTGAATTAGGTTACAGCTCTCACAATCCAATCTTTTTACCTCTGAACATTCCTGAATTAACACAGGAGCTTTTGGGGGACACCACATATGCAAACCCTAACATGTACATTTTGGTGTCTTTAATCAAAAGTGAGCATCTTGTATAAGCGCTAACCAGCTCAAGACATAGAACATCACTAGCATCCCAGAAGCCCCACCTCTTCTATCCCTCCTCTTAGGTACAACTCTCCTTTCATTCCTAGAGATTACCACTGCCCTAATGCTTTTATTGTGGCCTTTAGTTCACTCAATTTGAATTCAGTATAAATAGGATTACATATAGCATATATTCTCATGTCCGGTTTCTTTGTTTTACATTGTTTATGAGATATAGCCATCTTATTGCATATAGTATTAACTTAGTCTCATTTCTGTATGATCAGTTGTATGAGTATATATTTGTTCTAGTATAATAAGCATTTAGATTTTTTTCTAGAGAAGCTGGAATTATGGCTCTTGTGGAGTGCTTGCCTGGCCTGCTCAAGGTTTTGATCCCCAGCACTGCCCCTGCCCCCTGCCCAGAGTTTCTAGATGTTGGCTATAATGCAAAATGGCACTGTGAATAATCTTGGATGTGCTTTGTGGTGCGTGTTTGTACTCATTTTTGTTAATCATATACTTAGATTTGAATTTGCTTATGTCTAGCTTTAGCACTTACGCCAGAAGTTTTTCTAGTTGGTTTTGCCAATTTACAATAATTGCTCCGTGTCCTTGCTATTTGGTATTGTCACACACCATATTTTAATTTTAGCCATTTTGCTGGTTGTGTAGTGGAATTGCAGTGTGATATTAGGTTTCATTTCACTGACTAAGTAATGAAGTTGAATACTTACTTTCTCACATTTATTTAGAATTTATATATTATTTATTGGTAAGATAAGTTGTTCTCTTGCCCACTTTTCTATTAGGTTGTTTTATTTTTATTTTTATAAACTTGTAGTGGTTTTGTTTTATGTGTTTGTTGGTGTGTGTATTGCAATTATGTTTTTCCACTTTGGCTTGCCAGTTTACTTTTGATTAACAAGTAGTTAATAAGGTTCAATTTATAAATCTTTCCTTTTTGCTAGTATTTTGTGTCCTGTTTAAGAAGTTTTTGCCTATCCCAACATCAAGAAGATATTTTCCTTTATTAACTTCTAGAAGGTTTAATGTTTTTTTTTCCTTTCCCATTTAGATTGACAGTCCATTTAGAATTGATTTTTGCTGGTGATGTGAGGTGAGGATCAAGATTTACTTGTTGGTTACTTTTTAAAGATTCACCCACAGAGATTTTCTTTGTTTCCTGCTGCTGATGTTTTAGTTTTTAGAACAACTTAATAATTTTAAATAATGGCAAATAGATTTTTTTCTTTGATTATACTAGGATTTGTGCTAAAATTCATCTTAATGTTGTTTTAAGATTATAAAGTAATATACACAGAAAATGTAAAAAAAAAATTTTTGAGAGAGAGAGAGAGGATTTTTAATATTTATTTTTTTTAGTTCTCGGCGGACACAACATCTTTGTTGGCATGTGGTGCTGAGGATCAAACCCGGGCCGCACGCATGCCAGGCGAGCGCGCTACCGCTTGAGCCACATCCCCAGCCCAAAATGTAAAATTTTTAAAGCTGTAAAGATCATCATAAAAATAGCTATAACCTTATTACTCTGGAATAACCGCTATTTATGTTCCTTTGTCAGCATTTTAGTGTTTCCTTTTTTTGTTGCTTTCTTGTATAGATATTTGTGTGTTTGTGTAAAATTTGCTTCACGTATATTTGTGTTTATGAAATTGTAAAGGTGTATTTATCTTTATTTTATCACTTAATCATAAACTGTGAATCTTATCCTGTCATTAATATTAGTCAAAATCTGCATAATGCCATATAGTTGATGTTATAACTTATTTTACTATTTATTATTGGATATTAGACATTTGTAATTTTTATTATAAATAATAGTGTGATATTTGTTATGTGGTCTTGTTGTCACGTGAAATTATTTCTTTAGTTAAATTTTCTTAAGGCTCTTGATACATATTGACCAAAATATAATTTACAAAAGACCTCCAATTTGGTTTCCTCTAATACTATATAAGATTCCCAACTTAATATCTTTATAATGATTTTTAAAGGGAAATGTGAAATCATTTTTTGATTCATATATGATTGTGAGGGGGTAAAAAAAACAAGTGAGCTTGATCTTGGGTGGAGGGTAGAGAAGAAAATTATTTTAGAAGAGACTACTTAGACGGGGGATGGATAGTATTATTGAAAGGTAAGGAAATTACAAGGAGGATTTAATGTGAAGGAATTTTAGCTGTATTGAATTTTTAGATATCAAGATGTCTGAGTGGAAAAGTTTTGTAACATTTGGTAAAGTTTTGTGTATACAAGCAGTTACACATCTGCAATTGTGTGGTAATGATTAATAACCATATGTATTTACTTAGTATGTGAAAGTTCACAAGGTTTTGCTCATCTTATTTTTATTTTGAGGGCAGGGTCTTGCTAAGTTGCTGAGGTTGAACTTGAACTTGGATCCTTCTGCCTCAGTCTCCTTTGTCTAATCTCACTTGATTTTCTGAGATAAGGTGGATGTTATTACTACCAACAATTAACAGATGAGGAAATGATTATAATAATGAACAGCATCAAGAATCTATTGTACAGTGTTGTGTACTGTAGTTTTGGTATTTTACTTATATAATCTTATTTAATGCTACAGAAATCCTTTGAGGATTTTCTGTAAGTTACATGTGAACAAGGTCAAAATTATTAGATTTTATTTGTTCATCCTCACACTGCAAATATTACTATTTGTAATTGGATTGTATTTCTTTTAACTCCCAGCCTGTTTTTACCATTCTACCTCTGAAAGCCAAGTTTACTCAGCTGGTAATTGGACGAGGTGGCATTGAAAAACTCAAAGTCTTCTAATGCTTTACCTAAGTATTGTTAGTACTTGGCCACTTTATTTTTTAAATTACTTTCATTCCCTTAGTCATATTCCAGAATAGCTAGAAATTCATTTCATACTCTGGAAGCCATCCAAACTATAGATAATATATAGAAAGATATAATATGTTTGTGCAAAAAGCATTTTAACATATCTGAATAACCTAGATTTATTAAGAAGCAATTACAGTAGTGTAAATAACTCTTGAACTGAAAAGTATCAGATCTTGGTGCTAGTTTTAAAACTTTATAAATATGGATGAAAGGACACCTCTGAAGTTTTAGTTTCCTTATTGGCAACATAAATATAAGGAATAATTAATTCATAGATCACAATAGTTAGGATTTTAGTCTTAGCATAAGGAAGACATGAGTTTAAAGTTTGGTTTTCACTCTTGATTAATGTGATTTTAGGCAATAATTCACCTTTCTGTTGCTTAGTTTTATTTTTAAAGTGGGATAAAAATATTTTTCCATAGACTTACTATAAGATTAAATGCCATAGACTGTAACAGGCCATATGTCCAGACCATATGTCCCCTGCCTGCTACTAAAGTCCATTGTGTTCTTAGTGACAAGGACAGTACCTGACACATAATAAATGTTAGCTAAATCTTAGTTTACTATGCTGAGAAAGAGAAATCACAAACTTAAAAAACACCAAATAAATGATAAAGTATTTTTAAAGTTAGAAAAGCCAGATCTAGAACAATTTTTTTAACTTTTACCTTTGAAAAAAATTTGGACTTAAAAAATGTTGCAGAAATAGTAGAGTTCACATAAACCCTTCACTCATCTTTCCCTAATGTTAAACCTTACACAAACATAGTACAATTGTCAAAACCTGAAACTTAGACAAAAATACCAATAAACTACAGACCTCATTTGAATTTTAGTTGCTACTCTTTAAAGTCCTTTTTCTATTCCAAGATTTGATTCAGATCCCACATTTCATTTAGTAGTTGTGTCTTCTTAGATTCCTCCAATCTGTAGCTGTTGCTTAGACTTTCCTTGTCTTTTGTGACCATGATATTTTTGAGGAACACTAGTCAATTATTTAGTAGACTGACTCTCAATTTGAGTTTGTCTGATGTCTCCTTTAGTTAGATTGAAGCTCTGCAGTTTTGAAATCCTGAAAAAGGGATGTTGTGTCTTTTTCAGGGCATCATATCAGGTGGACATAATATGGATATGTCTTCATACTGGTGATTTAACTTTTACCCTTTGTTAAGGTGGTATCTTCCAGGTTGTTCCTCTGTAAAGTTACTACTTTTTCCTTTACAATTGACAAATACCTTGCAGAAGATACTTTGAAACAGTATATTTATTAGTATAGATATTTATTTTACTGTATGGTTTATAATATAGTATTATCTTATGTTCTTGTTCATATTGCTCTAAGCTTTGGCCATTACAAGTTCTTTCAGGCTAGGTTCTATGTCCTTTTTTTGAGGTAATGGGGATTATACCCAGGAGCGCTTATACTGAGCTACATCCCTAGCCCTTTTTATTTTGAAACAGCATCTTGCTAAGTTGCATAGAGCCTTGCTAAATTCCTGAGGTTGGCCTTGTACTTGGATCCTTCTGCCTCTGCCTCCTGAGTCACTGGGATTGTTGGCTTTTGTCACTACTCTCAGCTCTATGTCCTTTTGATGTGCTCTGATTGCTTTTCAAGCATGTTAGCTTCTGGCACCACAATTTTTCATGGTCATCATCCATTTTCCTCTGCCTTAGCTCTAGAATCAGCTATTTCCCAGAGTCCTTAGCCTTTTTTATTTGGATAATTTATTTTAGAAGTTAAGTTCTTGCCAGGCATGGTTGTGCATGCTTATAATCCCAGCAGCTCAGGAGGCTGAGACAGGAGAATCATGAGTTCAAAGCCAGCCTCAGCAACTTATCGAGGCCCTAAGCAATTCATTGAGACCCTGTCTCTAAAATAAAATACAAAAAAGGGCCGAGAATGTGGCTCAGTAGTTAAGTGCCTCTGAGTTCAATCCCTGGTTAAAAAACAACAACAACAACAACAACAAGAAACAAACAAAAACAAACAAAAAAACCAACCAAAAAATAAAGGTTACGTTCTTTATGGTGAATGTCATCCCTCCATGGTAACTTCAGCAAACAAACTAGGAAGTATATTTATGTGTACTGACCCATATGAACACAGTATCTATACTAATTTCCTTATTTTGGTAGGACCCAGCCATCTGTATTAAAAGAGATTGAATGGAGGAGAAGGGAATGCAAAATATGGTTATAATGTATCTAGATCAACAATTCTCAAACATTATGGTCTTAGGATCCTTTCTCTTAAGGAATATTGAGAACTCCCAAGAGCTTTTGCTAATGTTGATTGTATATACCAGTGTTTACTGTATCAGAAACTAAAAATTCAGAAATTTTAAGTTTTACTTTTTAATTTGAAAGTAATAAGACCCATTACACGTTAGGATATAACATTTTTAAATGAAAAATAATCCTGTTTTCTAAAATAATTTAGTGAGATTTAAAAAAAAACATTTGTGAATCTCTTCATTGTCTAGTTTAATATAACTAAGTTTTCAAACCTACTGATGCATTTCTTAAAGGAGTTCTTAACAGAAAGGAATAAAAATAGTAGGTTATGAAAGTAGTTTGATCAGGAAACCTGACACTGAAATGGAGTCAGGATCTTCTTGATTCCTTATATTTAAGAACCATTGATGTAGATTTACTGAAACTCCTACAAAATAAAGGCACGTTTTACTGGAAGGATGAATACAGAACTACCAGAAGGTAAATGAGAGAACTAAAATCATATGATGTCCTGAAAGTTGGAAGAATGGCATTACCAAGTAGGGTGGTCAGTACCATTCCAGGTAAGATAACTTGATTTAATCTTTTTATCCATCTATAGTTACTTAAACTATTAGATGCTGATAGAGCAATCAGAGTATAAATTTATAGTAAAATATATATATATATATATATATATATATATATATATATATATATATATATATATAAATAAGAAAGTAGACCATAATTTGAATTGCAGATCTTTCAAATTTTTCAGATCAAAGGACTGTTGGTCAGCTTTCTCTCCTGACAAATGTCACTCCTTTGAAAAGTTTTCATGTAATTATGGGTCAGGCAGAGTTAAGATGGCTTATATTTCACTATGTCTTATCTGTCAGTGTACTGCTTTACCTCCTTGCTATTTTCTGCAGTTTTATAAGCTTGGAATTTGAAATCTTCCTGTTGGCTGGTTACATCTAACTGTTCTTGTCAAAACCACTCTGGAAATACACACACACACACACACACACACACACACGTGCGCGCTCATGCTCCGTCTCACATTCTCTCTCTGAAGTTTTTCCTTTTCTGTATTCCATAGATACCCCCAAATATTGCTAACATTTGTTGTTTAGCTATTATATATGTTTGTAGTATAGTCAGTTGTGTTATATCTTTTTACATTTAAATATTTATACTTGTGGTCACCTTGATTCAACTTAAGTGTTTCCTAGGCAATATTTTGAAATAGATTTCTTCTGGTTTTATTTAAACACATTCTTTTTATATGGCTGTGTACTACTTTTACTCTCAGGATAACTGTTTTCCTAAATTTGGGAACAGTTATTTTGTCTCTATATGCCAAGTACAGATTATTCTTTCAAAATGTTTGCCAAAAAAAGGATAGTAGGTAGAAATATTTGAATCCACAAAAATCTGTGTGTGTATGTATGTATGTATGTATGTATGTATATATGTATTTGCAGTACTGGGGACTGAACCAGGGCCTTGCACATGCTTGGCAGGTGCTCTGCTACCAAGCTAAATCCCAAGCCCTTTTTAAAATTTTGAGATACGATCTGACTAAGTTGCCGAGGCTGGACTCTAACTTGCAGTTCTCCTACCTCAGCCTCCTGAGTAGCTAGGATTACAGGTGTGCACCACAGTGCCCAGCTCAGAAATTTATAGGAGAAACTGCAGTATGCTTTTGGGAAGAGAAGAAATCGCTGATGGGGAGTCAGGGGCACTAGAGAGGCAATGAAGCTACAGACCCTTGATGATGGGTGGGAATGGAAGCATCAATACACAGTATAGAGGAAAGCAGAATACCTTTCTTTTTCTCCGTGAGTGGGAAGATAAGAAAGACTACCAGAAGTTGAAATTGAAACTTGATAGGACCATATAGCTCCAGAAATGGAGAGGAGAGATGGTGTAAGGATAGATACTTCTACCAGGTGACTTATGTCCCTTGCAAAAATCGATTGATCACAGAATCTTGAATAATCTGAGCTGGGGAGCTTGCAGTTGATACTGTTGGCAACGAGGCAGTATTGCAGAATCATTACTAGAGAAATGACAAGTAAACAACTTTATATTAATTTATTTGTGGAAGAATACATTGAGGAAATGATAATGCCCAAGTCAGCAGATTGGTACTATTAATTGGAGTGAAATGGATGTCGCTGGATATGTAAATAAGGATGTTGGGAATGAAAAGAAGGAAGAGTCTTGGAGGAGAAAGTTGGGGAGAGTAGCAAGCAGTTTTGGAAGAAAAAATAAAAAGGGAATACATAATAATTAAGACTCTTTTTTTATCCATAGGTCTGTTGCAGTTATTTCAACTATCTTTGATTTTCCATTCCTTCCTTGGAATTCCTACCTTTATTCCGAGTACCATTCATTTAGTTAGAGCAGGACATTGCTATCTTGAATTATTCATTGTTAAGACCTTTGAAAAGGAAACTACTGTTTAGCATGATCTCTTCGTTCTAAAATTATACTTTGCACATATATGGATCTCAGTAAATGTTTTTGTTTTTTGTTATTTTAGTCTGACTGAATTTAGCACAGAGCAGGCCCCTAATAGCTGTTGAGTGAATAAATTAGTGAAAGATATTATGAGAAATGCCAGTGAAAAATACATGTATGTGAGATAGTTAAATATAAAAGAAAGACTTTTTATTTTGGGGCCTAAAATGAAATAAGTCTTGGAAAAGAAAGACATTCTGGATTCTGGACTTGAATTAGATTTGGAGCTTGAGAATCAAGAAAAGATTTTTTTTCAATATAGGAAGACTTCTTTATGTTCAAAGTTGGGACCTAAATTTTAGATATGAAAGAGGGAGATACATTTTAGAAGTCTCAAGGAATCATGACACTATAGGACTTCTGTGTTGGAGACAACTTGGATCAGGGAATGAGCAGAGACTAGAGTTTTAGGAGGTGAATTTTCTGGGTTTAATTAAGTCTAAATGAAAAAAGACTTTTTTTTTTTTTTTTTCTTTTTGGAAGTGGTGGTGCTATTTCTGGACAGTGTGAGAGTGCATTGAAATTCAGATCTAATAGTCATGAATGTGCTGATGAGATTGAGTGAAATAGTTAAACTCAAATGTCAGAATAAAGGAGGGGTTTTTGTTTGTTTGTTTTTAATTGACTTTTTCTAGACTTGATTTTCTTCGTGTTTAGTGGATTTTAAAAATGCAGCAAACCAAAGTGATGTAAGCCAATCCTCAAATACTGAAGGCCAAATGTTCTCTCTGATATTTTGGATGCTAACACATAATAAGGGGGGAGCAGCGTCTCAATCCCAGTGGCTTGGGAGGCTGAGGCAGGAGGATCTGAGTTCAAAATCAGCCTCAGCAAAAGCAAAGCGCTAAGTAGCACAATGAGACCCTGTCTGTAAATAAAATGCAAAATGGCGCTGGGATGTGGCTCAGTGGTTGAGAGCCCCTGAATTCAATCCTTGATCCCTCTTCCCCCACCCCCAAAAAGTTCATTGGATTAAGACAAAGGGGAATGAATGGATGGGGGGGGGGGAGGATGGGAATAGGAAAGACAGTAGAATGAATCCACATAACTTTCTAATGTTTATATATGAATATATGGTCAGTGTAACTCCACATAATGTACAACCACCAGAATGGGTTTTTCATTAGAATAAATTATACTCCATGTATGTATAATATGTCCAAATACAGATGTGAATCTAAAAAGAACAAAAATTATAAAGAATATGGTAGTATGTAACATACATTACTGATGTTTTAAGGAATTCAAAACTGAAGTAAAAAGGGAAAAAAGCTGAAATACTCATTTTGGGGAACTATTACCAACATTTCCATTAAAATCAAGGGCAAGGTAATTGTTTAATAGTTCATATTTATTTACATGGATTTGAAAGTTGTGGCCAAAATAATCAGAGATGAAACTAAATAAGTATAGATATTAGAAAGTAGGCTTAAATAATTTTTTTTTCCAAATGACAAAGTTTTCTAAGTTGAAAACTGAGGTAAAACTTTGTATCTCACAATTGGATTGCTATAATATGAATATTTACAAAAATAAATACATTCTCTAGGTGTTGCTGCTATCCATTCCCCCCCTCCAAAAAAATCAATTTTTGGTAACAGTTTTTTTTAAATGCAGCAAACCAATGTTTTCTAACATTACTTGCCTACTGACACCTACTTTTTATTAATTACACTTTTATTTTTTTTTTTGGTGAAAAGTAACATGGAGAACACATTTTTCTTTTAAAGAGAGTTCTTAAGGAAAGGGTAGATAAGAATGAATTATTTCTTCATCATGCTTAAGAAGTTTTCTTGTTTTTAATAGGTTGCTATTGTAGTCTTCCTTGGTAAAAGAAGTCTTAAGTTTTTTCCCAGACTTTTGCAAATCATTCTTTGTAGTTGTTTTATTATCATATATCTCTCTAAGTTTTTGGATTTGCCAACATCTTTTCTAAGTGCCTTAGGCTAGACCACTTTTATCGTATGATTATAAGTTATAGACAGATTATTCCATTTATGAGTGATAAGCCTAAAGGAACATTTTAGATAAGTCTAAAAATGTAATTTATAGTGCTTACCGATCAACTGATACTTCTAGGTTTAGGTATTTTTAATGTTAAAAGTATGCCTCATATTTGAAAATTAATATGATTACATGTATAATATGGTAGTAACTAAATGGTTATGTATTAGCTTTAAATATACATGTACTAACTTTTTTTTTTATTTGTACACAAGGCTCTTTGCTTTGAGAATAGCTTATTTATAAGTCTGTATTATACTCTACTTGACATCCTTCCATTTTTGTACTTGGGATTGAATCCAGGGGTACTTGACCATTGAGCTACATTCCCATTTCTATTAATTTTTATTTTGAGACAGGTTCTCACTAAATTGCTTAAGGATTTGCTAAGTTGCTGAGGCTGGCTTCAAACTTGAGATCCTCCTGTCTCAGCCTTCAGAGTGACTTAGATTACAAACATGTTTCACTGTGCTTGACTGTACTTAATACTTTTACTAAAAAGAGTTCCTCTGTTTCTTCTTACTGCATGTTACATTTCATGGTTTCTTTGCAATTTATAAGCCTACAGAAATGTTTGGATTACTTTTTTTTGGAGGCCCTACAAAATAGGCATTTCTTCTTTCTTTTCTTTTTTTTTTTTTTTTGGTGTGGTGCTGGGGATTAGAACCCAGGGCCTTGTGTATGCAAGACAAGCACTCTACCACCTGAGCTATATCCCCAGTTTATGGATGCCCTGCAAAATAGGACAGAGCAATTCCACAGCTGCTTAAAGTCTCTTATCTCTCTTTGTCTCATACTTAGCCCAAGAGTGTAGTTGTATTTTATTAAACATCACTTCAGAGGTGGTATGATGTCCTACCCAAAGCCTTGTTGGTGGTGATATGACCTTCTGTTTTATGTTCTAATTGATTAGTAATGTTAAGAAGTCCTAAGAGCAGTCATATTACTGTTCTATAGCTTGATAAAATTATTAATTAGGTAAATAGTAATTTACATCATAGTTTTCTTCCAAGCTTCTTGATTTGTGATTCTTATATTGTCCACATTTCAGGAATTTATGGCAGTTTCTACTTCCTTATTTTGTCAATCTGAAATCCATGGCTTATCTTTAAACATTTTATTCATGAGCCTTTTCTACATAGCTGTCTGTCTTCCAGCTTACGCTATGAATCTATAAGATGCTGATAATCTTTTGCACATTTTTAGTGTTCTTTTTTTTTTAATATATTTTTTAGTTTTCGGCGGACACAACATCTTTGTTTTGTATGTGGTGCTGAGGATTGAACCCGGGCCGCACGCATGCCAGGCGAGCGCGCTACCGCTTGGGCCACATCCCCAGTCCATAGTGTTCTTTAAAAATGTGGTCATTAGCACATTCTGCTTCTCAGATGATTCTTGAGGATTTTTGCTATATTTCATAGCCTGTTAAAAATTTCTTTTAAAGTCCTTGTGTTTTCATTTCAAGGATGGATTGAAAAAGTAGCAGTGAAGAGGGGTATAAAGGAGCACTGTTAGTTCTAATGAGAATTGACTTTACCATTAGTGACCTTAGACCTTTGGTTTCTTTTAGGACAAGCAGCACTGTGAGAACTGAGATCTAAAAATGGATTAATGTCTCTACTTATATATAGTAAGCATCAGATCTTGGGCAGAGTAGTGGCCTTAATCCATACACAATCTCATGATCACCTATTTGGTGATGGTTTATTGTAAAGCTTAGGAAAATACTGACTACTATCTTGGCAAAGACATTGAACATAAAATAATAAAGTTTTCATTGTTAGCCTATATTTTCTTTTAATGTATCATATTTTATAAGTTTGTGTTGTATTCTTGATATTTTATAAAAGCAACCCCATCAAGATGTCTAAATGTCCCTTATGTCCCCCCCAGTATTGTATTGATTTTTGGAACTTAACCTCTTTTGGTGCTTGTAATCTCACATCAGTTCTTAAATGTGGCAGTGAAATTGATGTTTTGATGTCCTGACTTCTACTGTATTCCACTTTGATTATCTTTTCTCAGGACATCTTTAATCCTTATTCCAGGTAGATTTTTAAAAAAACCATATGTGTGTGTGTGTGTGTGTGTGTGTACACACATACACACACATCTTAGTTTCACCTTCAGCTTAAGTACTCTTGATTTTTATTTCTCAACTGCCTATTAATGAATTCTATCAACACTGTTTAGTTGGCACACACCACATAGTCGCTGTGGGAGCACCTACATGTAGGTTCAGCAAAGGATTTAACATTCAATGACTTTTTTTTTTACAATGGACTTTTTATGTATTTCTAAAATCAGCTTTTTTTTTTGAACAGATAAGTGTAAAGCAGGAAATTACTTTTACTGATGTATCTGAACAACTGATGAGAGACAAAAAACAAATCAGAGAGCCAGTAGACTTACAGAAAAAGAAGAAGCGGAAACAGCGGTCTCCTGCAAAAGTAAGAGAATGTATTAAGGTGGTGGTTGCTAATCTTTTAATATCAAACTATTGGTATAGCTTATAGACAGGAACCTGGTTCCTTAAGGCAGATATAAAAATCTTGTGTGATTTAGTAAAGTTGGCGTATTGCACCAGTTTCAACAAGAGGGAGGAGGGAGGGATGCCTGCCCAGAGATGGTGAACCATGACTTTCAAGTTTTTCTACCTTTTCATCATGTCCCTCTTTTTTCCTGAAAATGAGCTTTTCTTTTCTCACATCTCTTTTATTCTCCTAAAACTAGGGGATGATATGTAGCACCTTGCTTCTCATTTATACTGGTTTTACATACTCATACATACACATATATAATGTACACACACGTGTATACATAATAATTTATTAATACGTGTGTGTGTGTGTGTGTGTGTCTGTGTGTATATACATATGTCTGGTATTGGGCATTGAACCCATTGGTGCTTTTACTCCTGAGCTACATACCCAGCCCTTTTATTTTTTATTTTGCAACAGGGCCTCACTAAGTTGCGTAGGCTGGATTCAGACTTGAGATTCTTCTTCATCAGCCTCCTGAGTAGCTGGAATTACAAGTGTGCACCACCATGCCCAGCATCCCCAGCCCTTTTTATTTTTATTTTTATTATGAGAAGAGGGTCTTACTGAGTTGTGGAGGCTGGCCTTGAACTTGAGAGCCTCTTGCTTCAGCTTCATGGGTTACTGGGATTATAAATGTACTGTACCCAGGTAGTTTAACTTACTTTAATATTAAGTAAAGTAAAATTAAATACCAGTTATTCATCAGGAAAAGCTTGTTGAATACCTTTAATAGAATGTAAGCTCCATGAGGGCAGGGATTTCATTTTACTCTGTTATACCCCAGGAGCTTATTATAGGAGACACAACGGGCTCTTAGTAAATATTTTGTTGTTGAATGATGAGTAAATTATAAAAATGACCAGTAAATACTATTGGAAGTTACCTCTTCTTTTTTTAAATTAATTTATTTATTTTTGTTAATTTTTCTGTGGTGCTAAGGATTGAACCCAGAGCTTCACACATGCTAGGCAGGTGCTCTGCCACTGAGCTATAGCCCCAGCCCTGGAAGTTACCCCTTGTTTTTGTTTGTTTGTTTTTCTCTCTTGCACAGTGGTTGCTGGCTATATATAGCCTTTTTGATATTCTTAGGAAATCTTTGAAATTGGTATATTTGTATCTATATGGTCAATTTTTCATCCTTTTTTCTTCCCTCTCTTTGTATATGTGATTTGAAGTCATAATCATCACTATTCTTTAAATATTTTGTATACCTTTTAAACTGTAATGTATTGAGGCTGACTTGTACTGGAGTAGCTCACACTGGCTTGCAAGTGCTGATTGCTAAAATTTCAGGAATTTTGTGAGCCAGTTGCTGAAACCATTGGTAGCTTATAATTAGTCATGGTGGAGTATTTATCTCATGGAAATCAGCAGACACTTGCCAACCCTCTCATTCCCTAGCTGGTTGTTAAACATTTGTCAGTTTGGGCGATATAGAGGTATGACTATTATAGAAATTTTTGAAAAATATAGAGACTAAAATTACTTCATAGTTTCATTTCTTAGAGATAACCACTTGGATTTTCTGCCATATTCCCTTTCTATTTTTTTTTTCAACTTTTGGGGATATAAATAGATACTGATTTAATTTCCTGATTTTTAACCCTGAAGGTGTGTGTAAGCTGTTTTTACATTTAAAGTTATTAATGGCTAAAAAACATTTTTATTAGCTAATGTATTATTTTTGATAGGTCATGTATTTAATGATTATTGTGTTGAACATTGCTGTGTTCTTGGAAAGTTGTATTCTTTTCGTCTCCATTTAAAACTATGCTGTACTAAAAAAAATTCATGTATTTATAATTGTATATGATTGAATCAAAAAGTGTGAACTTTGACATGAAGATAATGTTACTCATTCCAGAACTGTACCTATTACATTCCTACCCCAGTGGACCTACAGTGTATCCCTCTACACTCTTATCAGCCTTGAGTATCAGACTTTGATTTTTTTATGGCCTACAATGGGTATATCATTGTAGTTTAAATTTGAATTTGTTTAATTGTGGTTATGCTAATTTTTTCCCTCCTTTTTATTGGCATTTTATGTTTCACGTTTTCTGAAGTCTTCTCTCCCATCTTCTTTTTCTTGGGGTCTTAAAGTTTTTCTTAGTGATTCTTATGATTTTGTGTGTGTGTGCACGTGTATGTGGTATTAGGGAATGAACCCAGGACCTGGCACATACTAGGCAAGTGCTCTACTACTGAGTTATATCCCCAGTCCTTTTTATTTTGAAACAGGGTCTTGCTAAGTTGCTAAGACTTGCCTCAAACTTGAAATCCTCCTGCCTCAACCTCCTGAGTTGGTGGAATTATAGGTGTGTGCCATGACTCCTGGCTATGTGATGTATATTTTTTGTTCTTTACATTAATGAGTAAATCAAGTGACTCATGTAGAATAATTCCAGGGTTTGAGAAAAAAATATTTTCTAAAATGGTGATAGTGATTGATTGTGTTACTTTGGGTTCACTGCTAATCTATGGGGAATCTATTTTAAGATTCTAAACCAACATGATATAAGTTCTGTGTTTTCCTGGCTATTTTAGTACCAGGTTTTTCTGGTGCTATTATATCTTATATCTTTCTGAAATTCCCACTAAAATTCAAATTATTATCTTCTAATGTTATTGGGAATCCTTTTATTATGATACGTTCCAGGTGTTTCTAAATATAGATCAGATATTTAGCTGTTCAGCCATTTTGCTTGTCTAATTTCAGATTAACTCATTATTATTTTATAATATTTCTAATGGTATTAAGTATTTACACACTTATGTTGTAGTCAGATGAATGACTTGGCCTATTCTAACAGATATAAGGAAACATTTCCGGTATAATAAGTTAATTGTTTTACATTTTTGCGAGAGTGTGATAAAAAGTCACACTTGAGATTTTTCATTAAAGTAACTTATTCTGCCATTTTCTATGAAGAGAAATGAAAGTTTATCTTGGGTTTATAAATCAGTGTGTTGCTTCTTTTAAATTGCTTAGAAACAAGTTCTTCACAGTTTTGGCCAACCCTAAGTATAATGTATATAAGACAGTGTTTTAGGAGCATTCTTTTTAGGAAATGCTTAGGAGGATGAAATGACTAGAAATAATATGTAACAGGGGTGTGAGAATTGTAATTTATTGTGCTTAAAAGACTGCTCTCTGCCCAACACCTTTCCAAATCTTGATTTTTGCTTTTATGAATATTTTGAGTAGATGTCACCTTGTGTCAAATTAGAGATATATTCAGGAAATATATAAAATAATGTGATTTTTAGTAATGTCTGAATTTAGATACTTCTAGATGAAATTCCCTTCAAAATAACCTTTGTAAGAAATATTATATTGTTATGCCATCTTTAGCTGCCATGCATTTTAAGCAGTAATTGCTTTTTGAACCTATATTTTATGGCAAATCTAGTTATATTAATACTAGTTAGTACTTGAAAATGGCCCAACACTTGGCAACATATCTGATGAAGAAGAGGGTAAATGAAATAGGGAATATTATGTAGGTCAAAGTATTTACTGGATTTTGGAATTATCTGTTTTATGAAAGTAAATTTCTACATAGTAGAAGCTTGCCCCTTTTATTTACTTATTTTAAATTTATTTTTCTTTGTAGTGCTGCTTGGGATGGAACCTAGGGCTTGCTCATAGTAGACAAGCTCTCCACCACTGAACTAACACCATAGCCCAAATTTTATTTTAACTGCTTTGTTGTAAATTTTATTTTTTAAATGTACTGCTTTTGAACAAAAGTCAGCTTTTAATGTCTTGAACACTTTTTAAAAATCATATATGTATTATAATGAAGCCCTCAGGACAGTTTTAGGGCTCTTGATCCTCTTGAGGCTCTAGTGTTAAACTTGAATGTTAGACTTTTTAAGTGTTTTTGACTGCTAATACTTGCTACACTGTCTCATTTCTTTAAGGACAATGTTATTTTATTTTTACATTGCTCTATGTGGCCGTTTATCACCACTTTTCCTTTGCCCCTTTGAATCTGTTTTGGTTTTGTTTTGGATAGGACCCCAGATAGCTAAAGTTATTAGAAGTGTATGAAAAGTCTGTGTAGCTATATGTTTGTGGTTCTACCTCCTGGCTCTGCATTAGTCAACTGTAGGACTTTTTCTAGTTACTAATGTCCAGACTCCATCCCTGGAAATTCTTATTCATGTGGTTCATATCTATACTATGAAAAAGAGCAAAGGTGATTATGATGTATACTTAAGCTTAAGACCTTCAAGTCTTGAACTTAGAAGTTTTTGGATAAATGAGTATTATCACTTGATGTTGCTATTGACTTGTTAGGTGAGTTAGGAGGGATTATTTTCCACTGCAGATGGGTTTTATCAGGATTGCTGGGTTAACATTGATGAGATCTAAGAATGCTTTTCAGTAAATTATATCATAATCCAGTACTGTTTATGTTCTATAGGTCTTTTCAAATTCCTTAGCAAGTCAATGAAAAAGAGCAGTATGTTTTTTTTTTTAAAGAGAGAGTAGAGAGAGAGAGAGAGAGAATTTTTAATATATATTTTTTTTTAGTTCTCGGCGGACACAACATCTTTGTTGGTATGTGGTGCTGAGGATCGAACCCGGGCTGCACGCATGCCAGGCGAGCGCGCTACCGCTTGAGCCACATCCCCAGCCCGAGCAGTATATTTTTAATTCTCTTTATTTTGAAATGTTTTTCCTTTTTTAATTTATTCAACAAATAATTTGGCTATTATATGAAGGGATCTCTTATTAGGTGTTAGGACAGTGTTAGAATATTTCAGGTAAATTGATTATTAAAGGTTATGCTGAACTCAGGAAGACATATTCTACATAGAAATAGATTTTGAGCTATATAGAGAAACCTTTCCCAGAAACTTATTATATATCATTGGTTTCTTAAAAAATATTCAATTTTTTATATTAAAATTTTTAAATTTATTTAAAAGGAGCAGGGAAATGGATGTACCGGGAATTTGTTATACTTACTTATGTTAGTTTGCTTTAGGAAGAAGTGTCTTCTTTGAAGATAAACTGATTGTAAGATGGGATAATTCATAATTCCTGTTTCAAATTAGTGACTGTATGTTTTATTACACCTTCTTAAATCAATTGTAATCAGCATCTAAGCCACTAAAATCTAAAAGATGACTTAACAGAGAATTTGAATTCTCATCTATTATGAGCCATTTTAGTGCAACTGCTGGTGGGAAGTAAGAGCTTTTAAAATTCTCTAAATCCAATCAGAAATGGAAGAATAGTTCAACCTTGAAGACATACAACAAAATAACAAAGTCACCCAGAGCAATAACCATCACATCTTGACTATCCTACTTACAGCTAATCGTGTTGCATATTATTTAGATTATTTCTAATTTCTCCAGTTGCTTGATATTTATAATTTATTTCTGCTAAAGTAATAGTGACAAGAAACAAGAAAAGCATCCAGTGATGCTGTAGCTGGCATTTTAAGATTTAAAATATTGAAACTTCAGATTTTCTTACTGTAATAATATTCATATGTTGCTGGAAAAAAAGAAAAATTATTTTATGGTACCAGTAGTCGGTAAATCTGCTAATCTCTTAAGGCAAACATATTCCTGTGGTAGAGCACATTCTACTAAAAGATCTTACAAGGATGCAAAAAAGAAAAGAAGCCAAGTCTATATGAAGAAAGAAAATGTTGCTGCATCAGTGTGCTATTTTCATTCCACTAAAGAATTTTGTTCATTTCATGCCCACCTCTGTGACACTACTCAGTGATATGAACTGTGAAAGACTGAAAAATACTAGTTTAGCAAAAATGTTTTTAAAAGAATGAAGTGGTAAGCTGTGAAGGATTTTTTGGTGTGGACAGCAGGCAGCCTTGTCAATAGATATCCCATTTTGGTTACAAGTTGTAGTGGCGAATAAAAGAGACAAAATCCTTAGATACACTTAAAACATTAGAAATTGGAGGGGCCATTGGTATTTGTTTGAGGCAAGGTGGATTTTACTGTGTCCTTTAAGAGAAGATTCTATTACTCTGGCCTTAAGAAGGGGAAGAAAAAGAAAATTAAATATAAAAGATTCTAGAATTTGATGACACTGTTTTTGAATTTATAACTATGCCAGAAATTTAATTGTGTTTATCTACAAGGCAGTGGTAGCAGTTTCATCCATTAAATTCTACCTTGTGTTAAACCTGAACTCACAGTGAAGTGCAGTATACCTCCAGTGCCAGAAAACAATGATCTAGAACTTCTTAAATGGTTCATAAAAGGGCTTTGTACAGTCAGGGATTACATCCGTTTCACATTAGGCAACTTGGGCCAGATTTGTTCTTTATAAAGCCTTTCCTTGCAGTTGCTATGCCACAGAAAGCTATTGAACTGCCATGTTTTTTGGCACTTAGAGCTTCTTATTTGTTATCAACATGTATTAAGGGGGAAAATAACCCTGATGCTGTCTTCTTTAGTTCTCTTTTATATAAAATACTTAATCTTTTTTTAAAATTTATTTTAGAAATAGTTTTGAATCATAGTTTAAAAGGTTTTGTGTCTTCTTTTTAAATGGTATTAACTTGCATATTTTTATGTGACTTGGAGGAGTTGAAAAATGTTTGACCAGCCAGAGATGAAACTTTCCATTCTCACTGACTGTTCAGGAAGCTGTGACACCCACTTCCATTCTCTTGCCAATGTTTCCCTTCTATGACTTCAGTGCATAGACTTTGAAGCATTGTTGACCACATTGGCAGTTTGCCCAGAACCCAAATGCCCTGTTTAATTTGCATAATAATCACCAATGATTTGCATATATTATAGGCTGAGCTGCCTTCCTGAAAATTTAAAGTAAAAAATGTTTTAAAGATTTTTTTAAAAAATATTTTTAGTTGTAGGCGAATAAAATTTCCTTCCTTCCTTCCTTCCTTCCTTCCTTCCTTCCTTCCTTCCTTCCTTCCTTCCTTCCGCTGAGGATAGAACCCAGTGCTATACGCATGCTAAGCAAGTGTGCTCCACTGAGCCACAACCCCAGGCCCCCTTTTTAAAGTTTAAAGCCTTTTTTTCTTACACCCTTTGCCTGGGTTAGAAAAGGGGTCATAGCTATATGTTTGTAGGACCTCATCACTTCACAGTCCTTTGTTAAAGATATTTTCAAGATGTCTCTTTCCTGTACTAGACAGTGTTTTAGCTTGCATTCTGTGTACTTCTGTCTCTAGTATTTTTTTCCTTCTCACTGACCATGCCCCTACTGATCTGATCTTCTAAGTTTCTTTGCTTCTTCACATCAGATTCTGCCATCTTTTTTCTCTCCTCAGTAATGGAAAAAGGGATCGTTTCTTATTTTCATTCCAATACATGCCTGATGAAAGGCAGTTTAATGTTGCATGATGACCAAGTTGTTAATTGGAATTCATAAGGCTCAAGGTGTGTTGCTCTCTGGTAACTGTCTAGACCAGGCCCACAATATTCTCAATCTCAAGAATCCCAAAAAGATGAAGTTGATTTCTTTGTCTCTCGTCTTCCTTTTCCATTACCTACCTCTAACCAACGAATGTTTTTAGGAATATGTTTAACAATGGTAGTAGTTCTAGATTAACCTTAGAGATCCCAGACTGAAACTCCAAATTTTACTCTAGGATGACATGAAAATTTAATTTTCTCTCTTTTTTAAAAGTATATAATAAACAAATACTTTCATGTTAAAAAATGTTTTAAGTATACATGTAAGCTATCCCTCCCGTCTTATCTCTTATCTACCCAGGTATATATTTTGTGTATATCTTTCTTAAGTAGTTTTTATGCATATACAAATGTATATTTCTATATATTTTTTTTTGTAAACAGAAATTAGGAAAATTATACACTGGGCTCTAAACACTCTCTCTCTCTCTCTCTCTCTATATATATATATATATATATATATATATATATATATGTGTGTGTGTGTGTGTGTGTGTGTGTGTATATATATATATATATATATATATATATATATATAAATTTTTTTAACTTAAATTCTAGTGTGCTTTCCCTATGAGTTTATAGGGAGTTTTCTCATTTTACAATCATATAGTGCTAATTTTATTCATTTCCCATGATTTATTTAATATGCCCCATACTGATTGATATTAAGATCATATTTAAAACATAAGACTTTTCTCTCTGCATGTATAAGAGTTTTAAATCGAAAATATAGCTGTGCTCAGTCTAGGATAGAACACTAAGGGACTCCATCAGTAATACAGGGGAGGTGGCAGAGTGATGAGATCTTAACCAACTTTCAGGGTTTTATTAATGACTTTTTACCATTCTGAGTCAAATTGTACTTTCATACAATTAAAATAGCATCATTCTAATAGTCTTTTCAAGATTATTTATGGAAAAATACTTATAACCACTGATGACCTTTGTTTATATTATCCTTTTTAAAAAATTAATATTTAATTACATTTTAAAAACTTCTTTGTTTTTGCTTTTTTTTTTTTTTTAAACTAGATCCTTACAATAAATGAGGATGGATCACTTGGTTTGAAAACCCCTAAATCTCACGTTTGTGAGCACTGCAATGCTGCCTTTAGAACGAACTATCACTTACAGAGGCATGTCTTCATTCATACAGGTATTTCTTGAATTAAAATGGGCTTATAGCCATTAAAATTATTATCTTTGTTATTTTCATTTTTGTGTAAGTGTCATCCATTCCTAAGACCATAGCTAATCTGGCATTACCAATCAGATTTCATAGGCCAGAATATCACAAGGAAACCAGGAGAGAATTTAAATGAAAAATCAATTAGCATGGATGTATAAAATTAGTTAAATAGTCTTAATTGGACACTTATTTGGCTTAAAGTGCTCCTTTCAGCTGGAGAAGTGCTAAAAGAATGTATTATTGTCAGCATTTTTTTTGTACAGTATACTCCATACAGAGTTTGAAATATGGATTTGAGAATCAAATATAAAAAGTAGTAGCTAAGATCATGAAACTATTGAGAAAAGAACTAAAGACTGATCACAGCTCTTTGGGGAAACAAGCTAGACAAGTAAGATGGATAGGGGTATGTAAGAGGAATACAGAGTAATAAAGGAAGTGATGAACTAGGAAAATACAGTGGTATCCCCGAAGCCAAAAGAAGAGAGAATACCAGGGAGGATCAACAGTGTCACATCCTCAGGATAGAGAGGATTGAAGAACTGAAAAAAATAAAAAGTCTCTGGGATAAATAGGAAGGAGATCATGTGTAGTTTTTCAGAGAGCAGAATAGAAGGGTCAAGCCACAAATGAGTGGTGAAGGTTTTGAGGCTTGGGTAGACTGCTCCTTTTTTAAGAAGGTGTTGTGGTGAAAGGGAAGGAGAGAAAATATGAATGTAGGAGCAGTCCAGGGTTGGAGCAAGGTTCCTCAGCATGAAGCAGACTAAACGGTACTCTCCTTTAAAAGGAGGAGCTTCAGCAGAGAGGGAAAGTTTGAAGAGACAGAAATTTGTTTAAAAGGAATGTTTAGAAAGTTTTGAAGGTTCTTAAGAAAGGAGTCGATAGGACAAAAAAGGGATAGTTAGCCACAGAGAACAGGATGGGTACATCTTGGAAAGAAGAGATATTTAAGGTTATACGGTGACGGGTAGAGTTCTTTCTCAACTTATGCTTTTAAAATTCTGCTTTGTTTTTTTTCTTTGATATAAATAAAATTTAATCTCATTTTTCTGTGATTATGAGAATGTGAAATCCTGGGGGACATTTTGAGAGGAAATAAAGCTAATAAGTTAATCAAAAGTATTAAAAAATTGTGTGGATATTTTGGAATTTTCCAAAATTTTGGGCTTCTAAGATATATATTTCCTCAGAAATAGTAACTAAACAACTGTTCTTTTGTCCATTAACTAATCTGTGGATGTGAAATTATTTTAAGGCGAAAAACCATTTCAATGTAGTCAATGTGACATGCGTTTCATACAGAAGTACCTGCTACAGAGACATGAGAAGATTCATACTGGTGAGTGTTGTCACCCTTACTAGGGTCATTGAAATTACTATTTCAAATGTAGGGGAGTTTGTTTTTTTTTTTTTTAAATAAGTAGCAACAACTTGTTGCCAGTTTCATTGGTTTTATTTCTTAAGACCAAAAGTCACAGCTTATCTTTTTTCTTCCTTAAATAAATCAGTGTTAACTATTAAGTCTTGGCTTTTATGTTCAAGTCCAGTTTGAAATAGATCCTCTTAGGAAATTAAAATATATTTTGTAAGTTACAAAAGTAGGAAACTTTTCTGAAATAACAGTTTCCTTAGGTGTTTAACAATTTCAGAGGGGGTAAAGTTATCATTTGCATTAATTAGTCTCTGGACTGATTAGCCTAAGCAGTACTGTTCTCACCCCTGTCCCCTTCTTTATTTCATTTATATGATTTACCACATGAAGAGAGAGATAATCTTAGAAAGTTGTGAACTTCCAATTTCTCAGTTATTAAGGATACAGAAACAAATATTTGGACAGATTAAAGGAATCTATACCTTAAAATTTAAGTCTCATTTTAGAGCAAATATTTATTTGTATTTTTTTAAACAAATGTAAAACCAGGTTTTATAAATAACTTTGATTTAGTAGATCTTGGATGCCTCTAACATGGTAAAAGGTATTGTATTAGAAATGATTTATAGTGTTTTGCTTTTTTGCAACAGAATAAAAAAATCTCTGGGATAAATAGCAAGGAGAGATCGTGTGTAGAGTTAGTAAATTTGTACAACTTTTTACATTTCAATAGAATTGAAAATGATGGTGATAATATGAATATTGAAAGTATTAAGTACTCAAGCAAGTATCTGCCTAGTTGTTATTTAGATGTATTCTCATAGTATATGTAGTATCCGTGAAAAGGAATCCTTGGACTGTTTATCATATAGATATCTTTTATGTCTAATAACTTTCCTTCAGCTTTCTTTGCTCTTTAAAAGGAATCACGATTGTGGCTAGTCTGCTAAAATAAAAATTCAACTACATAGCCCATCTGTATGTTTTGATGTTCTACTTTTTGTTTTGTGTTTGTGGTTCTAGTGATCTAACCCAGCTAAACCTAGTTCATGCTAGGCAAGCATCCTACCACTGAGCTATGTCCCCAGCTCTGATGTTCTCCTTTTTAAAGATCATTTTTGCACATCACTTGTTTTAGTTTCCTAAGTAAACATTAATTCCTCATTTTTTGTGAAAAGGGAGTATACTAGGTACTATGGAAGAAAGAACGATTTTGTAGATTTTGTATGACATTATAGCTAAATTTCAGTTTCTATGAAGTAATAAAACCTGATCAGAAAAAATAAAAGTGGTTAAATGTTTTCATGTTTTTAATACCTATTAAGTTTTGATGATTTATTCAACAAGAATTTACTGATCCTCCAGCATTTTTAGGCACTAGGAATAGAGGGAGAATATTAGACCATTTGGAGATGCAGACATAAACATACAGTGTAGTTAGGCATTGTAGGGTTTTATGCAAAGTGTTATGCTCTTGTTTGAAAGTTACTTAGGAGAGGCATCACAAAAAATCATCAGGCTAAGTTCAAAATATGTGTGTGATTGGGTAGGAGTGTATCTGAATTTTTTTTTTGAAATTGTACACATATTATGTTAAGATTTTTATTTCAGTGATTTTTTTCTTAAAGTGTTGATTATGATTCTCTTAACCCATCATTGGAAAAACTGCTAAGACATGGGATCATCTTGGATTTATTATAGTTAACATTTATTGAGAATTTACTAAATATCAGATACTGTACTAAATGTTTTATTAAATATTTCATTTAGTTCTCACATTAGTTTTGAAAGGCAGGAGCTATTACTATCCTCATTTCATAGCTGAGGAAATAGTGGGAAGCACACTGAAGTTCAGAGACTTCCCTAAATTTATATAATCTAGTAAATGATGAAGCTCAGATTCCAGCTCAAGTCTCCATGATTCTAGAGTACAGTGTGCAACCACTGACTGTGCAAAATGGGACTAGAAACAAAAATACAGCTTTTGGGCTTTTGTGGTTTAGAAACATCTAAAAGGGGTGGAAGCAAAGGTTGGAGTTTTCATGTTATAGAGAAGAGTTTAGAAGAAGATAAGGCTAGAGGGATCAGGACAACATAGTCTTCAGGATTCTTTAACAAAGGAAAGTTTCTTTTGAAGGGAGACTTAGTTCTGTACTGTTGTCCTTTCCTGTCCCATCTCCCTCCTCTACCTGCCACACCCCTAAGTGGAACTGAGAAAAGGAATAGATTTTCCTTATTTACTTCATATTCTTGATTTTTTTTTTTTTTTGTGTGTGTGTGTGTGTGTGTTGGGGTGGGTCTTATAGTCAAATTATCTGTAAGCTAAACTTGGGGATAATATATGCGGACCCATAGATACGTTCTCTTCACTTATTATTTGGTCCTTTCTTTCGTGGCTTTTATTTTAGGAGGAGAATAGTGCCATTAAGTTCGTTCATGTCAGGACTTTCTTTCTCTGTAGGCTTTCAGGTGAGAATGTGTTTAAAGTAGTTCTGGTAGTAAAAAAAAAAAAAAATCTGATATTTCTACCATTATTAAATTGTCAAGCAGGGATAATAAGTTAGTCATCAACTAATCCTCAAAGGTTGTAGAGAGAGAAGGACCACTGGTTCTGAAAGTCCTTATTTTCTTTGCAACCTTCCACATCCCCTTAGGTTTCATTATACCATCTCCTCCTAGTCCTTCACCCTTAAAACCAGTCCCTGCTCCATTTACAACCTGTGTAAAAATCATTACCTCTCTGGCTGATCTGACCAACAGTAAGGATAGCTTCTGTGGCTTTTAAAATTGAGAACTTAGTTTGATTTGATCTTTAAATAGAGATATTATTAACTGGTCCCAGACAGACTATCCTAATTCTATTCCTAAATTTGGGCTTGTCTGTTAAATACTATTTTAGGGGTAGTACTTTCTCCTCTAGGGGCTGATCCCTGAAATTCTGATTGGAAAACTATCACAATTCAAATGTTCTCTAGACCGTTATTTTTAGCAATTATGGGAAATGTGTATCTCTTTGTGAATATTATAAATCCTTTACTTATGGTACATTTGGGGAATGAAGGGAAGATAGGGGCTAAGATTGAAGATGATAATTCTGATGATTTTGTTCAGAACCAGAATCATTGGTCAGTTATATATCAAGGTTAAACCTTTATTGACAGATTTGCTTTGTGATCAGGTGCTTTGGTGAATGATGCCTTTTCCCTTGTGTTTTCAAAATGCATATGTAGAACAACATATAATAAGTTGTGTTCTTTTCTTCTCATCTTGTGACTGTTTTACTCCACGAAAACACTAGTCTTAACACCATGGTGGGGGAGAGTTCAAGGAGTAAAAAATCTTAAGTATAGTTTTAAATTTTGCTTTATTTTTCTAAGTTTCTCTAAATAGTAAGCCACAGAATACCTAATCTGCTATTCTGACTGTTGTAGCAAATTATGGTTGCATTTTATGGTTGTGGCAGTTTTCATAATTTGTTTATTTCATTTAATAAAAATGTTTTGAAACCCTTTCTACTTACAGGTAAATTTTTGTAAATAATTTTTCTCCCCCAAAATAAAAGAGAGTTTTAAAATAAACCAAATTATTCAGAATTGTGCTTGATTACTAAGTTTCTTTTCCCACAAAATTCTTTAAGGCTTTATTTCTTAGATTATACAGTTCTCTCTTACCATGACAATAAGAAATGCTGGAAAACCTGTCTTCTAAGTTAGTATTCTTCACCCTGAAAACACATGATGGGCCTCGTCTCCTGACTGTGTTTTTACAACTATGTATAATAGCATTTTTAAAAATTTATTTAACTAATTGAGTTAGTGGAGTGTTGTTGGAGAATGTGTTGACTACCTTAGCTCAGCAGTTCATATTTCTTTCAATGTGGTTCAGTTACTGATGAAAAATAGTTTCCCTCTTATTGTTTTCTGAATCCCTAATTTATACCATTTTAGCATCATAGAGAAGCCTTGCTGAAAGAAAATGTTACAGATCTGGAAAGTTCAACTCTTTATTTGTGAGGTTAAAGGAGTGTTTGTTTGCACTACACCCTTAGAATTGTGATTGCTAAAGCCAGGCAGCACTGGTTTGAGTAGAGCTTCCAAAGAAGATGAAGCAGGGAAGAAACAATTGCTGTGGATACTCTCTATTTAACAAAGCTTTCAGAAACCAGATTTTTTTCCCCCTTGCTCTGCCAAACTGTTAATAATTCTTACAAAAAAATTCAGTTACACACAAACATAAAAGCTTCACAAACCATACACACACACACACACACACACACACACATGTTTACCTTAACACTATACAATGAAACATCTCAGTTGAAGACATCAAAAATCATAGTGATACCATACTTTTTAAAGTTTGAGTATTCCTTGCTCTCATAGCCATACAATATATAATATTCTTTGTTAGTTCATCATGGCTATAGTAGAAAGAAAATTTTTGTTTAATAATATTCTTTGTTAGTTCATATGGCTATAGTAGAAAGAAAAATTTTATTTATTGTTTGTTTTGATAAGTTTCTAGTTTAATAAATTGGAGCAATTACAGTGGTCTCATTCTTTCTTATGTGTAATTGCAGAATGAATGAACATGTGAATAATCATTTGACTCACATTAACAAAGGATGTGTCAAATTTTCCAAAAAAAAAAAAAAAAAATTGGTACAGACAGTCTGTACTTCAGGAGTTCAGATGAAATGGTCTAGGGAAGATTCAGATGCATAGCTTCAGGGAAGGTAGACTGTAAGCGGCCCTAATAATGAGTTAGATTTAGAGATCATATAGTCTGTGTGGTACACGGGAGTCAGGACCATCTCATTCATGTAATCTTAGGAACTATAGGAAGCCAGGACCAGGAGAACAATCTGTGGTGTACTATAGTTGGGAATGATAATTAATTCAAGAATACACAGAGAGTGCCAGGTTAAAAATCAGGCAGATGAACAGATACCAGACAGTTGCAGACACTGGACAACAAGGCCAGCCCTGGGTCATATATACTGGCTTAAAAGAACCAGAAGCAGACATAAAAGCTAGAAATTAACTGGGTGCTGTAATTCCAGGCAAGGACCCAAGCAAATTAGTGAGACCCTGTCTCAAAATAAAAAGGGCTGGGGATGTGACACAGTGGTTAAGCAACTCTGGGTTCAATCCCCGGTACCAAAAAAAAAAAAAAAAAAAAAAAGCTAGGAATTTCTAAGAGTTCATTATTATCGTAAACCCAACAAACATTATTGAATACCTGTTATCTGCCAGTCAATGAATTAATCACAACATATAACTCAAACACCTGAACACCTTCAAACTCTTAATTTTCTTTGTATCAGTCCTATAAGGAGATGATTCCCATATTCCTGTTTTACAGACAAGGAAACCAAGGTTCTCACAATGATTTAAGTAACTTGCCCAACTATACACAACTGATTAATGACACAATTTAGGTTTTTCAGAGTTCATGCCCTTAACAAATTGCTGTGGGAAAGGAAGTTTTTGAATTGACAACAATCTTTGCTTTTAACAATGAAGGTTTTTCTTTTGTTAAGGCAAGAACAAAACCATTATTAGACCTAGTCTCTGGCCTGTGGATAATTGTATATGCCTGCCTGAAATAAAGTTTGCAGCTATAGGGGTAAGAGCAAATCTTAGTTAGTGTGGAGTAAACAGAGGCAAGATGGACAACATGTAAATGGTCATTTTTCATGAAGCAGTAAGGGAGGGTGAGTAGAGTGTATGGATGAGGAGATAAGAAAGCTTGAATTTAGCAGTAGATTGGACTAGCCTTGATGCCAGCCCAAAGAGTGTCAGATTTATCCTGAAAGCATTATAAATTACAGGGTATTTAACTTCCATGATTAGAAGACTATTTTGTAAGAAAAGATGGAAATTTGGGGGAATATTTAACTTTTTGTTAATGATAACAAGAATTTTTCTGTAATATAATATTTTTACCTTAAATATAATTTATTTGTATAATTGCAAATATATTGGTCAAATTCATCTTTAAATATTTAAAAATAGTTTTAAATATAATAGAACAATATTGTTAAGCTTCAAGCAGTTTAGCGTTATTTTAGTTTTGGTCAGGTTGAGAAGTAGACTAAACTTGGAAACCATAGAATATTATAGCAAAACAAAGAAAATGATGTTTCCTGGACTTTAGAGCCTTTTCATTTTTGAACAGTATAGAAAACACTAATTTTCGGAAATCCCCCAAATTTAATGTAACTCATGGAAGTAGTTTCTTATTATTTTTTTTTAGTTTTAGATGAACACAATAGCTTTATTTATTTTATGTGGTACTGAGATTCAAACCCAATGTGTCACGCATGCAAGGCAAGCACTCTACCACTGAGCCATAACCCCAGCCCCAGTAGTTTATTTTTGATGTTTTCTTTTTTCCATTTTTTTGTCTTAATAGTAGAAAATATAGTTAGTTTAGAACAAAGTAAATTTATCTACTCTTCTACTTAATTAGCTTTTTTCCCTTTAAAAAAGTTTTTCTTTGCCCTCTGAAAATTATTTTACATTGCTGTAGAAGATGAAGCATTTATGCAGTTGAATCTAGATCTGATGCTATGCTTTGCTTTACAAATCTTTTGCCAACATATTCTTTTGGAAAAATACCCAATTACTTCTTTGAACTCACTCTCCTGAACACTTTCTGACTTTTCTAGTGTTTGGAGCTGCCCATTTGGGGGCAATTACTAGATATTATTTCAAAACCCAGTAGAGGGCTGGGCATGTAGGTCAGTGGTAGAGCACTTGCCTAGCATGTGCTAGGCCCTGGGTTCAATCCTTAGTACTACGGGTGCAGGGGAACCTTTTTAGTGGATAGTCAGTATTCATGTAGTGGATCGTCAGTATTCAAATCGTGAGTTAATTGAGTGTTCAGATGCCTGGGTTGACTGACAACAATATTTTTCCATTTGTTGATAAAGGTTTTCATTTGACATTTTTTTTTTTTTTAATGCGGACTGGGGATTGAATCACAGGGCTCTATAAATGTTAGACAAGTGTTCTAACACTAAGCTATATCCCCATCTCTTTTTATATTTTATTTTGAGACAGGGTTTTACTAAGCTGCTCAGGCTGCCCTTGAACTAACTTATCATCCTATTTTCTCAGTCTCCCAGGATTACTGGCATGTACCACTATGCCCAAGTTGACTAACTTTTGATGACTGTCTTCAAATTTATATATATTTTATTGGTGCCTTTGACAGAAGAATGGCTAATAAAATACACTGTCAGATATAGAAACAAATCAGCATGAAGAAACGAGAATTTAGAATCTTTTGATCAATCTAAATTTATATTAAAGTAATTCTTATTTTTTGCTCTTCCATAAATCTTTTGGAGTCATTCTGACTTTGTAGTGAATGGTTCATAGAAATGGTGTACTAAGATATACCAACAAGTTATTTATCTAGCCAATTTCATCAGCCGGCTGCTTTCCTTATTGTTCATCAATGCAAGTACTTCCCATTGTTTGTTTCCTGTTGTATTTGGTCTTTCTGTTGTTGTTTTATAGGTTAAACTGTGTCTCCTATTTTTTTCTTTTTTAGTGCATTTTAGTTATACATAGTAGTTGGATTCATCTCAATAAATTCACACATCCATGAAATTTGATTTCAGTTCATATTCCTCCTTTTTCCCTCCTCTGTTCTTTCCCCCCCATTCTCTTTTCTCTACTTATCTTCCTTTTGCTCATCTATTTATTTATTTTTATTGGTTCTTTATACTTATACATAGAGCTGAAACTCCCTGTGGTATATTTACACAAGCACATAGCATGATGTTTTAAAAACTCATTTCACATTTCCTCCCCTTTACCATTCATTCCTCCCCTGCACCTTGATCTCCTCCTCCTACTCTGCCGATCTTCTGTATCTCTTTATGATATCCATCCGTCCTTCTTTCCTTTATTTTGCTCTGGCTTTGACATATGAGAGAAAACATTTGAACCTTGATTTTTCTGAGACTGGCTTATTTCATTTACCATGATATTCTCCATTTCCATCTATTTACCAGCAAATGCCACCATTTTTTAATTTTTTATGGCTGAGTAAAAATCCATTGTATACATATACCACAGTTTCTTAGTCTGTTCATCAATTGACTAGCATCTGAGTTGATTCCGCAATTTGGCTAATATGAATTTTTCTGCTATGGACACTGAAGTGGTTGTACACTGAGAATACTGATTTTAATTCTTTCGGATAAATACCCAGGGGTGGGATAGCTGGGTCATATGGTGGTTCCATTCCTAGTTTTTTGAGGAATCTCCATACTGCTTTTCAGAGTGCTTGTACTAGTCTTCAGGCCCAATAGGAATATACAAGTGTGCCTTTTTCCCATGACTTCACCAGCATTTATTATTGTTTGTGTTCTTGATAGTTGCCATTCTTACTGGAGTGAAATGAAGGCTTAGTATAGTTTTGATTTGCATTTTCCTGATTGCTAGAGATATGAACATTTTTTTGAACACTTGTTGAGTATTTGTTTCTTCTTTTGAGAACTATTTAATTAAATTGCTTTAAACAATCAATATTGATTGATTTTTTTGATTTCAGTTCATGATGTTATTTTTTTGTTGTTGTTCTTTATATATTCTGGTATTAGTCCCCTGTCAGAGAAGCAACTGGAAAAGATTTTATACCATTGTATATGCTCTTTCCTTTTGCCCTGTTTCCTTTGCTGTGCAGAAGCTTTTTAATTTGATGGCATAACACTTATTGATTCTTGGTTTGTTTTATTAAGCTTTAGAGATCTTGTTAAGGAAGTCAGTGCCAGAACCTGTGTTGATCTTGTGGGGGTTTTTTTCTAGCAGTTGCAAGGTTTCTGGTCTAATTCCTAAGTCTTGGATCCATTTTGATTTGACTTATGTGCATGGTGAAAGATAGAGATCTTGTTTTATTCTTCTACATGTGACTCCCTAGTTTTTCCCAAATCATTTGTTTAAAGTGCTGTCTTTTCCTCCAACAAATATTTTTGGCACATTTGCCAACTATCAGATGACTGTAAGCATGTGAGTTTGTTTCTGTGTATTCCATTATCTTTGTGCCTATTTTGATGCTAACACCATACTATTATTGTTACTACAGCTCTACAGTATAATTTCAGATCAGGTATTGTGATGCCTCCTGCATCTCTCTTCTTGCCCAGTTTGCTTTGGTTATTCTGGGTCTTTTATTCTTTCAAATGAATTTAAGGCTGTTTTTTCTAGTTCTGTGAAGAATGTCACTGGTATTTTGATGGGGTTTGCATTGAATCTGTATATTGCTTTTGGTAATATGGCTATTTTGATAATATTAATCCTGCCTCTCCAAGAACATGGGAAGTCTTTGCATATTCTAAGGTCTTCTTCAATTTGTATTTTTCATTGTTGAGATCTTTCACCTCCTTAGATGAATTCCTAAGTACTTTATTTATATTTATTTATTTGAGCTTATTGTGGATGGGATAGTTTTTCTGATTTCTCTCTCAGCAGAATTACTGATGGGCACAGGAAAGTTGTTGATTTGTGGGTGTTGTGTCCTGCTACTTTGCCATATTCATTTATCATCTCTAACAGTCTTCTGGTAGAGTTTTTTTGGGGTCTTCTAGATATAGGATTACATTGTCAGCAGTTTAGCTTCTTAATTTCCTTAATTTCCTGCTACTATTTTGAGAACACTATTTAATAAAGTGGTGAGAATGGACATCCTTTTCTTGTTCCTGCTCTGTCTGCAATTAATAGGAATTAATTGCTATATAAAAAGAGCTGATAAAATTAACTATAAATCTTATTTACCCCACATATATTTAACTCCTCTGTAAATGCTTTTCAGCACTTGTTGCTTCCTTAACCACATTATCTATTTTTTTTCTGAGTCCTTTAAAAGTATATTTTATTTTAAATTATTCCAGAAAATACATCCAATCAACCTACCTAGAAGTGAATAAACAGGTTGTACAGTTATTTTAAATTTAAAAGGACAGTAGCATTTGTCAAAAAATGAATGATTGTAAACAGAAAGAAAAAGAAATTTTTTTGCTATCCTTTGAAGCCCACATAATGTACTATGTAGGCCTGTTGTGCTTCAGTAATGAAGGCACTCTGCTCATCTTTAAAAAAAAAAAAAAATCAATTGGATACATTGTAGCATCTCCCTTTTAGTTCTTTATCATTGGGTGGGAGGGAGGAACATGGAGTCTGATCAACTGTAACTCTACTATGAGAAAGTTTAACTAGCTTTGTCCACGTAGAAAAAATTTTGCTCTGCATGTTCTTCAGACATTATTTATTTATTTTTAATGAGAATTGAGAGAAATGGACAGTGGACTTATGGGAACCTGTAATAAAAAGGTGTTTTTTTTTTTTAAATGTTAAGATTCAGTGTCAACTACAGAAACCATGGACATAAATTCTAGGATCTGACTTGGAGAAATTTGAGAGGCTGTTGTTAGGAGATGGGATGCTAAGCAATGATAGAGGAGAGAACGATGTGACAATCACAGGCTGGCTACCAAAAACAGTTCTTGGTGCTCCACTTTAATCATGTAGACTTCTGCTAGATTATATTGAGTAGAAGAATTTGCCCAGTGACTGACTAATGTTACCTAAGCCTTTTCTGATGTTGAAAAAAGAGAGAGATAAAAAATAAACAATAATAATAGAGTATGTTAGTGTAATAAAAGCATTTTTGATCATTTCTCCCCCTTGTATGTGATATTTTATCCTCCAAATCTGTTAAATTTGCATTGTTTTAATTTTAATTGAGTTATTCAATATATAAAATTGTTGTATATAAAATTAAGGTTTACTTTAAATCATACTCTGCTAAATTGATTTATTTGCTCAGCAGTGTATGGGTTTTAATTAATTAGCTACAACCCCCTCCCCCTCAGGAAAGTAACTTTTTAAATGAACCCCAGACTTTCCCCTACCTCATTGAAATTATTGCTTTTATAATGAGATTCCTTAGGAATGCCACTGTCAGGCATACTCTAGCAAAGTATATGTTAAGTTGATTGAGCCTGAACCTATGAACAAGGCTTTAAGACTAAAAATTGAATGAAGTGCCTGTGAAAGACATTTCTAAGGAAGAATAAATACAGATGAAAATTACAGCAATTTAAAAAGAAGGTACTGAAGGAGAGAAACTAGTGCAGGACAGTGATTTTCGAACTTGTTTTTTTTTTTTTTTTTTAAACTCTGGTTTTCAAATGCAATGCATCCTGAGAGTAATATTAAATCAATTTTAAAAAACGTTTTGATCCCTGGCTCTGCAAAAAAACAAAACAACAACCTAAAACAAAAAAATCTCAAGGTAAATGATTTCAGTCAGCTCTTGATATGCTGGAAGATGATACCAATTATTATAAACTGTTTCTCCTCACAGAACACTTCTGACACCAGATACTTGCAATGGAACTAGGGCTGGAGCTCAGTGGTGGAGTGTGTACTTTGCATGCATGAGGCTCTGGGTTCCATCCCTGGCACTGCAAAAGAAAAAAAAAATCCCCCTCCCCATACCAGCTTTCTCACTCTTTGGATGCCAGTTGGGTGCCCTGTGTTTTAATCCAACTCTGACACTACCTGGATTAGTATCCTGTACATAGGTTAAAGTCCACAAGGCTGCCCCTACTTAAAATTGCAGTCACAAGTTCAGCCTCCCATAATTCTGACCATCTATAAATTGAGGGTTCCCATCATCCCTTTCTTGGGTTTGATAGTTCATAGAACTCAGTGCTTTATTTACATTTACTATTTTATTATAAAAGGACACTATGAGCTAGGCATGGTGGCACATGCCTGTAATTCCAGCAGGTTGGGAGGCTGAGGCAGAAGGATTGATTGTAAGTTCAAAGCCAGGCTCAGCAACTTAGCAAGGCCTGAGTAACTCGGTGAGACCCTGTTTCTAAATAAATAATGAAAAGGGTGAAGGATGTTGCTCACTGGTTGTGCACTCCTGGATTCAATACCTGGTACAAAAAAGAAAAAAAAAAGGATACAGATGATAGGCATGTAGGGTGAGGTCTGAAAGTATCCTGAGCAGGACCTTCTATCTTGTTGAATTAGGGTGTAACACCCTCCTCGCAAATGGATGTGTTCATCAGCCTAGAAACTCTGAACCTTGGATCAGTTAAGGTCACTTAGGAGGTCTAATGTTATAGTTATGATAGATTATTAACTCAGTCTGCAGCCCTTCCCTCAAGTGTCCAGGGGGTAGGGCGGAAAGTTGTCACTTTAATCAAAGTCTGTTCTGAGGACCCTCTTGCCAGGATTCTAGCAGGAGTCACCTCATTAGAACAAAAGAGAACTGTAGCCCAGGAATTTTTGCTGGCTGTATTTGTCAGGAACAAAAGACACTCTTAACTACTCCTGTCACTCAGGAAATTGCAATCATTTTAGGAGCTCTGTGTCAGGAATCAGGGTCAAAGACCAGATATTAGAACAAAAGATGCTGTCTCATCCCTATCACTCAGGAAATTATAAGGATTTTAGGAGCTCTTTGTCAGGGCCAGTGGACAAAGATCAAATACATATTTCTTATTGTGCTGTACCAATAGCACTTTTGTTGTTTATTCAAGAGGTCAATGTTGTTTAAAGTGACTGAAGAATTAACCTCTGTGGAACAACTAATAGGCAAGAATAGTTTCAAAATGGAATTACACACTTTAAATAGATGAATTGTAAGGTATGTGAATTAAAAATTAATAAAGCTTTTTTTTTTTTTTTAAGAACTTGAGTAAACAGGGGCTGGAGTAGTGGCTCAGTGGTAGAGCACTTGCCTGGCATGTGTGAGGCACTGGGTTCAATTCTCAGCTCCGCATATAAATAAATAAAATAAAGGTCCATTGACACCTAAAAAATATTAAGAAAGAAAAAGAACTTGAGAAAATATTATTTTGATATGGCCTGAAGTAGATTTTGTTATAACTAAAATTGAAAGTTGGAAAAATAAATTTGTGAAAAAGAAAAAAAGTTTAGTTGGATTAATTTACAAAGCTTGAGCAAATATAACCCAGGTGGTGGCTTATCCCTATGTTTCCATAGGCTTGAGGCTGAGGGAGGAGGATCGCAAGTTTGAGGCCAGCCCCAACAACTTACTAGGGAGACCCTGTCTCTAAATAAACAAACAAACAAACAAATAAATAAATAAATAGATGTCTGTGGATGTAGCTTAGTGGTAATGGCAAAGATTTATTGGAAGTTTTTGAGTGTAGAGCCAAGATTAATTACTTTCTGAATGAATAAAACCATTTTCAGTCATTATTATGGAACAAAAACAGTTTTGGAAATTAGCTTTTGCTTCAGTTTTTAAAGTATTTCTTATATATTTAACTTAATATTACAAAGGAAAACAATCCTTATGTTCAGAACTTCTACTTGTGTTCAGAACTACTTCTGTAATAAAGTTACTTTGACAGAAGCTCATTGAATCACAAAATGCTACTTAATACACTTCCCTTATTGTTAAAACAACAAGCAAAAACTCCATTCCTATCCAGATATTCCATGGACATATATTCTGAGCTCAAACTATAGTTTCATTACTTTTTGGACCTTGGTAAAGATGCAAAAAAATTTCCTGTGTTTCAGAATCCATTTAACTGTACCATTTCACCTAATCTTCAATTGAATGTGATTAATCTGTGATATAACATGTGAAAAGCCAAATGTCAAGAATCTTAATATAGTTTTATAAATGCCTTCCAAGTAATAAATAATGCATAACAAAATAATAATTTCATGGATTGATATCAGTACATTGACAATAATTTCAAAGGTGGAATATGTAAAAATCTCATTGCATTCGGGCATTAAACAGATAATTATTTGCAGCTGACTTTTATGACAGGGAACACTGATTTTAAACCTCCCTTCACTGAAATATTAGCTTCCCCCATAAAAGATAATTCTGTTATTCTCATTAGTAAACCTGTTTGAGGAAAAAAATTATACATTATCATATTATAGTTTGAACTTCATTAATAAAATCCTTGTGGAAGTTGTTTTCTCCTTTGTTATGAGAGTATGCACACAGTAGCCTTGATTTTTACCCGTTGGTCTAACAAGCCCAATGCGTTTCATATCTGGCCCCTGAAGAGAAAGAGATTATTCTATGAATGCCCTACCATCTCACTACCTCCTGTCATTCCTGCTCATGCCATTCAGTACTTAGATTTCAACAGAATTTTGTCTCGAATAGCACAGCCTGGTGACTCTGCCTCCTTTTCACTGTCCTTCATTTCCCTCAAATCTTCACTGTCCTTATCCACTCTGAATTCTGTCTTCATTTATCATAATTGCTTGCTTGGTTACATTCATAACCTTGCCCTTTCTAAAGAAGACTTTATTAATACTGTGGGTGGAACTTGAGGCCTCATGCTTGCTGGGGAGGTGTTCTACCAGTGGCTTATATTCCTAGCCCTCCCTTGCTCTCTGTCATACATAGTACTTACTTGGCTTACAATTTTAGGTAAATTTAACTCTGTTTTTCCATTCGCCCAACTGTTGGAATAAAACAAAGTGACACTGAATTCAGGTCACTTTATGCTTTAAATGGACTTTTAATGCCTATTGGAAGTGATGTCCTTAGTGCATTCACTTTTCTATTCCTCTAGATTGGATCTATAGTTTAGCCAGTGGGCCAGTTTCACCTGCCATCTATTTCTGTAATTAAAGTTATATTGGAACAGCTGTACTGACTTGACTTGTGTGTGTTTGTGCTGTCGCACACGCACACACACCTGTGTGGCTGTTTTCTCCCGACAGAGCAGAGCTGAGTAGTTGGACAGAGTCTATGGCCCTTTTCAGAAAAAAGCTTATCAACCTTTTCCCCAAAATTCTTCACACTTTGTTTCCACAAACCTCTTACATATCCTCATCCCATCTCATATTTAGCAGGTTGCCTACTTCCTGTATAACTGAATTGATTACTCTAGAAGAGAAATTCAATAAGTTCCTAGTACTACATCTATTCACTCATGTGTTGGAAGGTTTTGATATTTTGGGGGAAGGTCGGCTAATAACCTTTCTTTGAATAATGACAAAATTTAGATTGGATAAGGGTAGTGAAGATTTGATGGAAAGGAGTAGAATCACTAGATTGTAGTGCAGACAAAAGATTATTGAAATCTGCATAGTAAATAGCATGAGCAGCAATGATAGGAGGCAGTGCTTGGAAAGATTTATTTTATTTTACAAAAAAGCTGAAGATTTTCCCCTGCATTAAATAGGTATGCATGTAGATAGTTATTTAAACTATCTGTTTAAAATGTCTTTTTAATTTTAGGGGAAATGTGTTTTGTTGACTTTAGAGTTCTTTTGACATAATTAACACACAATGGACTTTACCATTTTTTTATTGTATTTAGCTTTTAACAAACATGCATTTGTGAACCACCATCGAAATCAAGATAGTTCTGTCATTCCCCAAAATTCCTTTGTATCTTAAGTTCTTAATCCTGTGATGGATAGTAGTATGTTTTCTGCTTAATTTTGCCTTTTCCAGGATATCATTTCAATGTAATCATATGACTTTTTGTAGCCATTGAGTAACCTCTCCCAGTTAGCGTACTGCAGTCAAGAGTCATCTATGTTGTTGATTTATCAAAAGTTTATTCCTGTTATTACTGGGGGTAGTATTACGTTGCATGTGAATACCACAATTGGTTCCTCCATTCCCTTGTTGAAGTATATTTGGGTTATTTCTAATATTTGGTGTTTTGAATAAAGCATCTACAAACATTTTCTGTAAAAGGTTTCATTTAAAAGGCTGAAAATGGGAGCTGGGGTTGTGGCTCAAGTAGTAGAGTGCTCGCTTAGCACCTGTGAGGCACTGGGTTCGATCCTCAGCACCACATAAAAATAAAATAAAGATATTGTATTCACCTAAAACTAAAATATATATATATATATATATATATATTTTTTTTTTAAAAAAGGCTGAGGATGTAACTAAGTAGTAGAGCATCCTTGTGTTCAAGCCCCAAAACTGGTGAGTAGAGGATGAATTCACAAGAGTCACGGTATACTTGCAACAATTAGAATGCAGTTATCTGCCAGGCATGGTGGCTTAGGCCTGAAATCCCATCAGGTTGGGAGGATGAAGCAGGAAGATCACAAGTGCAAGGCCCCAAGCATATTTGAGACCCTGTCTCAAAATAAAAAGGGCTGGGGATGTGGCTTAGTGGTTAAGTATCTCTGAGTTCAATCCTTGGTACCCCCTGCACCCCAAAATGCATTTATCATATTATATATGAAATTAAAATTGCAGTCTCAGTAACAAAAACCCTCATTCACATTGAATAATCTAAAAGTCCATAATAAAATTCATAGATACCTGATGCTATTAAAGAGAATAGGTTATAGAAAAGTTTAAAATGAACTATTTTAATAGTATTTTGGTTGTTAATACCAAATAATATGTTGTAAATCTCAATGACAGTTTGCTTGTCACTTACCAGAGGACTATAAAGGTAGAGAAAGTGAAGGAAGCAGAATAGGAAATTAATAAATAAACAAACAAGGATAAAGTAGTATTTAGAAGAAGGAAAATCTGAGAATTGAGAAGAAAGAATAAACAAGTGCAATATCTCTCCTACTATGCAAGTGTTTATGAAGCCAGGGGTAAGCTGTGGGCATTTTTTTTTTAATTTAAAATTTTTAAAAAATATCTTTGAGGGTAGAATGGAAATGAGAAAGGAAAAGAAGCATTTCCTTGAGAAGCCACAGAATCTTAGATTTATTATAAAATAATCCAGTCTTAATTGTCCTAATCTTTTCTATGTGTTCTGGAAAAGAAAGAAAACCCTCCTCAGAAGATAATCATTTAGAGTCTTTTTAGTTTATGATATACAGTGTTTCTCATTCAGTCAAAAATTATAGCACTTGCCAAGTGATGGGAAAGAATATCAGAAAGCTAAGAGAAAATAAGATAATCTGGTTTTTTTTAAGTAATTTTTATTTTTATTTATTTTTTTATTAGTTGCTCAAGACAATACAATGATCTTGACATATCATACATTTGATTCAAATAGGGTATGAATTCTCATTTTTCCACGTGTTCTTTATATGATTATTAGGAAAGGACTTTAAAATTTAAACTGTGACCAATGCATTTAAGAAAACAGAAGAAAAGGTACAGGACGTAGATGAAAAGATACAGAATTTTACTTGAATTGCATTCTTTTAAAAAGGAGCAATGGAAATGCTAGAACTGAAAAATGCAATAACTAATATAAAGAACAACATATAGGCCCAGTTGGAAGAAAGAATAGAGGTTATAAAAGAGAAGACTAGTGAATTGCAAGGCATCAATAGCAAATATCATAGAGACAAAAGAAAAACAGAAAAAGAGATATAGGATGCAACCTTTCATAATTCACATTTCTCACTTCTCTCAAAGTTAGTACATAACTAGTTATATTCTAGATTCTTAAGACAGAAGTTAACTTACATTTCAACCTGATGACATTTAACATCTCTTTTACGGTTAAGAAAGTAAGCTTTTAGGTAACTGGGAATAAGAGTATATTAGTCCTGTCTAATCCTTGGTTTCACTTTCCATGGTGTTGGTTACCTGTTGTTAATTCTTGTCCAAAATAGTACATAGAAACTTTTAGTAATAATAAGTTCAGGTAAACCTTATTTTACTTATTAATGGTTGCAAATTACAAGAGTAGTAATGCTGTCAATTTGAATATGCCAAAGAGAAACAATAAAGTGTATCCTTTAAGTGAAAAACTGCAAGTATTATAAGATATTTTGAGGGAGACCTATTCACTTAACTTTCACTACAGAGTATTTTTTAATAATTTTTCTGTTTTAGTATTAGCTGTTTATAATCTCTTACTGTGCCTTTATCATAGATATACATGTATAGGAAAAAAAAAAACAAAGTATATGTAGTGTTCAGTATTGTTTGAGGTTTCGGGCCTATGCTGAAGGTCTTTGATCTTATCCCTTACAGATAAGAGAGGATTACTGTGTATCAGACACCTCTAGCAACTAGTGAAATACTTAACAGTGAAATTTCCCTGGAGTGGGAATGAGATAATGATGCCTAGTATCACCACTTCTATTCAACATTTTATTGGCAGTCCTAGCCAATGCAATAAGGCCAGAACAAAAAAGAAAGTTTCTATCATTCATAAATTATTTGGTATACATCAAAATCCAAAATAATATACAGATAATTTACAGTGAATTCATCAAGGTCATCATGGCATACAACATCAGTATTCAAAAATGAATTATATTTTTAGGTATACCAATGAACAAATAGAAAATGAGAATTTTAATGATACAACTTAAAAATAAGAAAATATCATATAATTGGAAGTGAATCTGATAAATGATACACAAGACTTCTAAACTGATATTAAGAGATACTAAAGAAAAAGGGAGGGACATAATATGTTCATTTATTAGAAGACTTTACTATTCTACCCTCCTTATTGATTTATGTATAGAATGAATTCTATTTAAAATACAAATTGTGTGTGTGTGTGTGTGTGTGTGTGTGTGTGTGTGTGTGAGAGAGAGAGAGAGAGAGAGAGAGAGAGAGAGAGAGAGAGAGAGAAGAGAGATAAAGAGAGACAGAAACAGAAGGAGAAGAATGGGGGGGAAGAACTTTGAAACTGATTTTAATTAAAACTTATGTGGAAAAGCAAAGCACTAAGAATAGCCAAGATAAGCTTGTCTTTGAGAAGCTGATAGATTTATAGTATTGAACATCAATATATATTATAAAACTATAATCATTTGAGACAGTGCTTTGTTTACACAGGAAGAAACAAAGATCATTTGGTCTGGAAATAGACCTACACATATATATTCACTTGATTTATATTAAAGATGACAGTGTAATATGATAGAAAAAGATGATATTTTATTGAATGTTGCTGGATCTATGGGGGAAAAAAAGTAAGTCTTAACTCTCCGCCTTATGCCATGCATAAAAATCAGTTCTAGATGGATTGTCAATCTACATGTAAGGAATAAAACCTGTGTTAGAAAAACATTGGAGAATAGTTTCCTAACTTGAGAGTAAGAAAAATCTTCTTACAGGATACATATCTTTTTTTTTATTTTTAATTTTTTTAAATAGTACTGGGGATTGGACCTAGGGGTGCTCTACCACTCAGTTACATCTCTAGCCCTTTTTGTTTTGAGACAGGGTCTAAGTTACCCAGGGTGACCTGGAATTTGTGATCTTCCTGCCTCAGCCTGCCGAGTCTCTGGGATTGCAGATGGGTGTCAATGTGCCTCTCTCAAATAGGATATAGAATGCTAATCATAGTGGGAAGAATTGATAAATTAGTTCTCTTACATCAAGACCAACCATTCACCAGGGTCACTATTAAGAAGGTGAAAAACTAAGCCTGACAAATACATACAGAATTCTTCCCCCTGCCTTTTTTAAATTTATGTTTTAAATTCTGATTTGTTATGTATGACAACAGAATGTATTACAATTCATAGTACACAGATAGAGCACAATTTTTCATGTCTCTGGTTATACACAAAGTAGAGTTACACCAATCGTGTCTTCATACATGTACTTTGGATAAATGACGTCCATCACATTCCACCATGATTTCTAACCCCATGCCCCTTCCCTTCCCGTCCCACCCTTTGCCCTATCTAGAGTTTTTCTATTCCTCCCTTGCTCCCCCTCCCTGCCCCACTATGAAACAGCTTGATGCTGGTTGTTTTAATGAATCATAATAATAGCCATTATTTATCAGGTGGTTAGTATGTGCCCAATATTTAAAACACTTCATGAACTAGATTTCTTTTTAAAGTCATGTTTCTTGAGATATAATTTATATATGGTACAATTTGCCCTATTTAGTTTTATAGTTATATGGATTTTGATAACACAAATATAAAAAAAGACAACATATAAATATGGATATATAGTACTAGAGTGAAGATACAGAATGTTACCATGTTCTCCTTTACTACTTCTTTTTTAAACAAATAGAGAAATTAATTTTAATATATTTTCATTAACCCAATGGATTATCAACATAATTTGCAGAAATATTCTAATAATTGTTAATAATAATAAATAATTGTTAATAAGATATTTCATGTTCATTTTCTTTGTCCTGGTAATTCTTTGGAATCTTATGTCTATTTAACACATAGCACACCTCAATTCAGACTAGACACATTTCAAATACTCAGTAGCCTCATGTAACCAGTGTCTGCCATATTGGCTCCTTTCTCCATCTTTCACCTTTTTATTTATTTATTTATTTTTTAGAGAGAGAGAATTTTTTGATATTTATTTTTTAGTTTTCGACAGACACATCTTTGTATGTGGTGCTGAGGATTGAACCCAGGCCGCATGCATGCCAGGCGAGCGCGCTACCACTTGAACCACATCCCCAGCCCCATCTTTCACCTTTTGATGAGACGGATGCTGTAGGTTGCATGATAAGTCCCCTTGTTATGTGGTTTCTTGTGAGTTCCATCAGAAAGGGACACCAAAGAGATGAACTTAGAATATACAAGAATAGAGCGAGGTGTTTTATTCCTCCCTATAAAGCTCTATTAGACTGTGAGTTGGTTTCTACATGCCTTTGGTGGGAATAACTTCAGTTAGGTTACGTTTTCCTACAAGTTTTTCATAATGGCTCTCTCTTCTTTCACCTCCTACCTCTCCAAGTTTGTGGAAGAAAAGGTACTTCACAAAATTTGTTAATTTACCTCAACCTTGTCCTTACCTTCATAATCACCTTATTAAACAATTTTTCATTGATTTAATTTTTTCAATTGACCTTTTTTACCCTTGAACCTTGAATAATGGATTTTTAATTATAAGAGAGTAAAATATACCTCATTTCATATCACAGGCAATGTATTTATGCATACCATGTAAATTATTTTTTTTAAATATTTATTTTTTAGTTATAAGTGAACACAATGTCTTCATTTTACTTTATGTGGTGCTGAGGATCAAACTCAATGCCCTACACATGCTAGGTAAGCCCTCTACCTCTGAGCCACAACCCCAGCCCCATACCAGATTAAAATATAACATATAAAATGCTAAAACTTTTAAAGAAAATGTTTGTGTAACTTTGTGAAGAGAAATGGGAAACAAAAAAATACAAAATAAGCAAAAACCTGAAAAATTAGATGATATTGTAGTTAAAAATTTTTATGTGTAAAAATTTATCCAAAAGGGCTGAAAGAGACAGGAATTGTATTACTGGTCATTTTTGTTTTATTTTTGGTATTTAGCTTCACTTGGTTTCTCCTTTGGCTTTTCCTTTGTTGTAGTTCTTCCCTTTGCAGATTTTCATTGTTGTTTTTTATTTCCTCCTCGTAGAATATTTTGCCAAAAATGTTCTGTAGTGCAGGCTTTCTTGCTGTAAATTCTTTTAGCTTTTGTTTGTCATGGAAGGTTTTTATTTCATTGTCAAATTTGAAGCTTAATTTTGCTAGATATAAGATTCTTGGTTGGGATCCATTATCTTTTAGAGCTTGGTATAAGTTGTTCCAGAATCTTCTAGCTTTGAGAATCTGGGTTGAAAAATCTGCTGAGATCCAAATTGGTCTTCCCTTATAGGTAATCTGATTTTTCTCTCTTGTGACCTTTAAAGTTCTATCCTTATTCTATATGCTAGGCATTTTCATTATAATGTGTCTTAATGTAGTAGATCTGTTGTAATTTTGTACATTTGGTGTCCTATAGGCCTCTTGTATTTAATTTTCCAGTTCATTATTCATGCTTGGGATATTTTCTGCTATTATTTCATTGAAGAGACTTTGTATTCCTTTGGTTTGAATCTCTGAACCTTCCTCTATCCCAGTAAATCTTAAATTTGGTCTTTTGATAATTTTGGATATTCTGTTCATGGTTTCTTACTATCTTCATTGTGAGGTCAACTTTATTTTCAAGATGTGTATATTTTGTCTTCATTGTCAGAGGTCCTTACTTCCAAGTGATCTAGTCTGTTAGGGATGCTATCTATTGAGTTTTTTAATTGGCTTATTGTTTCTTTCATTTCAAGAATTTCTGGTGGGTTTTTTTTTTTCATTATCTTTATCTCTTTCTTGAAGTAATCTCTTGCAACCTATATTTGCACTCTGATCTCTTTGTTGGAGTGATCGATTTTTGCCTGTGTCTGCTCACTTAGGTCGTTCTTTAATTCCCAGATCATTTTAGTTATGTACATTCTGAACTCCTTCTCTGACATTTCACCTACTGGGCTATCTATGGATTCTATTGTTGTAGTATATTGGTTTGTTTGGGGCACTTTCCTCCTTTGTTTTGTCATGATGTCTGTGAGTCTTCCTCGCTTGCAGTGTAGATCCAAGGTATTACAGCTTCTGCCCTATTGTCTTATAGTGACCTGCAGGTTACTGATACCTCACTTTTAAGGGAGTGATCAATATTACAGCACTCAGTGTACCCAGTGTGCAGCCATATATCAGCTTCTATTTTTACGTTTACAGTTTTGTCACTATAATCAGAAATGATGAGTTCGGTTATCTTTTACCTTATAGTCAATAGGTTTGCCTAATGGTTTACGGTTTCTAATGGTAGAAGGCAGGGGCTGGGGTTTGGCTGAGATGTTTGTGAGGTAGGATGTGAGAATATGGAGGTATTAGGTTATATGACAAGTGAGAGGGTAATCATAAGAAGTTGGATGTTAGGAGAAACAAGAGATAGGCAACCCCACGCAAGACTCCCTGTTACTTCAGCAACAGGATAAATGTTAGCACCCCTGGTAGAGAAATTTCTGGTGCCACCAGGCCCACAGGGACCTGGTGATGTCTGACCAGGTCCTTATTGTTGTCCTTTGATAGAAGCGTTGATACCCTAGTTTCATGCAGTGGTAGCCTCAAGCCTATGTTGGGCTGTGGAGCCATTTTGGCTCCCCAGTGGGGGGGTGGCTCACCGTGTATCTCCTCCGGTCCTCCAGTCACGGTTGCGGTGGCAGGCCTCTCCTCCGAAACTCCAGCCACCAGTGTGGTGGGCAAGACTCTCCTCTGAATCCTTTTTTTTCCCTCTTTTATTGGTGCATTATAATTATACACAACAGTGGGATTTGTTAGACTATATTCATACAATAAAACATACAGAATTTTTACAGATCTACTAAAGAAAAGACAAGCTAAAAGAAAAACAGGCAGAATAGTTGAACAGACACTGCACATATACACACAAAAAAATGATATAAAAATGGTAGTAAATGTATTGAAAGGGAACTAAACTTCATCAGTCACCAGGAAAATATCTTAAAATTGCAATTTGGTACTACTTGAACACACCCCAGAATGACTATAGGCAGTGTAGAGTGTTTAGAGATTATTTGGAACTCTCTTGCTTCTGGTAGGCTTGTGAATTGGTACTTCCACTTTGATAAACTATCTAACCTAAAGACTGAGCATGCAAACTCCTATGATTTGTTATTTCCACTCCTAACTATGTGCCTTGTATGATTCTGTATGTATTTTCACCAAAAGACATGTGCAAGAATGTTAAAGCAACATTGTTAGTAATGACCCCAAAACTGTAAACAACCCAGATTTCTATCAACAGTTGAATGTAAATCATGGTATAACCATATTAGACCTACATTGTGGGCTAAATATGACATTGAGTAAAAAGAAGCCAGACACAAAAATATATACATTGTATGACTCCATTTCCTAAGCAAAGCAAAATTGTAACAGAAATTGGCATAGTGATCACTGATGGAGGGGTTGAAGGTGCTTCTCTGTCTTCCTTAGAATACTAATTATACTTGTCAACTTTTAAGAAAATTCCTCAGACTGCAATTATGGTTTATGTACTTTTCAGTGGGCATAGTGCATTTCAGTAAGTTTATTTGAAAAATATAGTGTAACTTCTGTGTACTTTTGATATGTTTAAAAATTTTTATAATAGAAGGTTAATTAAAAGGGAAAATCTGGGGCTGGGGTTGTGGCTCATGTGAGGCCCTAGGTTCAATCATCAGCACCACATAGAAAATAAATAAAATAAAGGTATTGTCTCCAACTACAACTAAAAGAATATTTTTTTTTTTTAAAAAAAAGGAGAATCTCTGGTTCTACAAGTCTGTATAGTGGTTATCTTTGAGAGGGTAGCAATCAGATGGGGCTTTAGGCAGCACTTGGGAGGAGCTCATCCTGTTATGTCTCTTGAGTTAGTGGGCTTTGTTAAAAGTTATGTGAACTATGGTTATGATTTATTTACTTTTTCTATGACTCCAATAAGAATTTTACTTGATTAAAATAAAGGAAAAAATTATGAGACAATTTGGATGAAATAAAATTTGCACATTGCTGGTAATTATTGAAGCTAGATAATGGGTTACATGAAGGGTCTTTATTTTCTTGTCTACTTTTTTGTATGTTTGAAAAGATCCCTAACAGTGATTCAAATGAACTGTAGGGACAGAAAGCAGACTTGGAGAAGCAGGGAAGAAATGACAGAGAAGCAGGGGGAGGGATTAGAGAGAGTAATAGGAAACTTCTGTGTTTTTATGTAAATTAATTGTCATGATTTGGGTGATGCTTGCAAAGTTATATATGAATTTGTGAAAACTAACCAAACAGTCATATTGTGTTAAGAAAAAATCATAAAACCTAGGTTCTAACCATCCCAGCGACAGTCATTTTCCAGAGAGAAGATCTAATGATCTTCTTTAATACTCTTTTAATACTTCCCAAATGAATCTGTGACTGAGATACCACTTATTATGTTATTGTTCTGCTCCCCTCCCCCTTTTTCTCTTACAAAATAGTGGACACTAATTTCTTAATGGCGAGCTACAGATTAGCTTGTAAAGTGTATACTTGGGGCTGGGGGTATAGCTCAGTGGTAGAGTGTTTGCCTAGCACGTGTGAGGTACTGGTTTCTACCCTCAGTACCACATATAAATAAACAAAATAAAGGTGTTGAGTCCATCTACAACTAAAACTATATTTTTCAAAGTGTATACAGAGGCTGGGGTTGTGGCTTCAGCAGTAAATCGCTTGCCTAGCGCATGTGAGGCCCTGGGTTCGATCCTCAGCACCACATAAAAAAAGTAAATAAATAGAATGAAGGTATTATGTCCAACTACAACTAAAGAATAAATTTTTAAAAAATTTTTAAAGTATATAGAGGGGCTGGGGCTGGGGCTGGGGCTTGGGCTCAGGCTCAGTGGCAGAGCACTTGCCTAGCATGTGTGAGGCACTGGGTTCGATCCATAGCACCACACACAAAAATAAATAAATAAATAAATAAATAAATAAATAAATAAATAAATAAATAAATGAAATAAAGGCGCGCTGTCCATCTACAATAAAAAAATAAAAATAAAAAGTGTATACATATGATCAGAGGGTCCACATTTTGGGATTGCTCTAAAGTAGACTAAAATAGATGAATTTGGTGCAGAAGCATCTTTTTTGAAGAAGAAAGATGGTCAACCAAGGTTTATCCCTGGACCTGGTTTATTATTAGTATCATGACATTGGGCAAAATTTTCATTACATGGTGAATGGGGATAATTCCCCTCCCCACCCCAGCCATATTGAGGCATACTTAACAGGTAGAAGTTGTATATGGTGTACAGTGTGATTTAAATTTTTTTTTTATTCTAATTAGTTATACATGATAGCAGAATGCATTTCGATTCATTGTACACAAATAGAGCACAAGTTTTCATTTCTGTGGTTGTACAGAATGTAGCGTCTCACCACCAGTCATACACGTACCTCGGATAGTGATGTTCATCTCATTCCGCCATCTTTACTACCCCCAAGCCTCCTTCCATTCCCTCCCTCCCCTTTGATATACACACGCATTGTGAAGTGATTACCAAAATCAAACTAATTAATAATCATTGTCTTACATAGTTACCTTTTTGTGTATATGTTGAGAACACTAAAGATCTACTTTCAGCAGATTTCAAGTACATAATACATTATTCTTAACTATAGTTACTGTGCAGTACATTAAGTCTGCAGAGCTTACCATCTTACAACTGAAAATGTGTATCTTTTGACTGAACCTTCCCCATTTTCTCTACCCCTGACCACACATACCATTGTACTTTCTGTGTATTTGAGTTCTGCTTCTTTATATCTTATATGTAAGATCTTTATCTTTCTGTGCCTAGTTTATTTCACTTAAGATAATGTCCTTAATGTCATCTCTGTGTTGCAGATGCCAAGATCTCCTTTTTTAAAGCTGAATAATATTTGATTGTATATATATACTTACATAGTAAATTTTTTTTAATCTATTCATCTTTCAGTGGATACTTGGGTTATTTCCGTATCTTGGCTGTTGTGAATAATACTGCTGTGAACATGGTAGTGCAGCTATCTTTTCAGTATACTAATTTCAACTCCTTTGAATCAATGCCCAGAATTGGAATTACTGGGTCATATGGTAGTTCTATTTTTAATTTTGTGAGGAACCCCCATAAGGTTTTCCATTAATGACTGTCCTACATTACAATCTCAGCAACAGTGTACTCCAAGTACCCTTTTCTCCATATCCTCAAGAACACTTACCATTTGACTGTTTGGTAATAACTATTCTAATAGGTGTGAAGTGATATCTCGTGGTTTTGAATTTCATTTCCCTAATGATTAGTGATGTTGATACCTTTCATGTACTGTTTGGTCTTTTGGATGTCTTCTGTGGGGGAAAAAATGTATATTCAGGTCTCTTATTTTTTAATTGTGCTGCTGTGTTGTATTACTCTCCCCCTGTGCTGGGGATGGAACCCAAAACCTTACACATGCTAGGCAAGTACTCTACCACTTTATATATTGGTTGTAAGCCCCTTATTGAATACAGTTTTCAGATATTTTTTCTTTTTCTGTAGGTTGCCTTTTCAGTTTGTTATTTTGTGTCTTTTGCTCTGCAAAACTATTTAGTCCTACTTATTTATTTTTGCTTTTGTTGTCAGTGCTTTTGGAGTCATATCCACAAAATCCTTGCCAAAACCACTGTAAAGGAGCTTTTTTCCTATCCCTACCCCTCCCCAAGGATTTTTAAGGTTCAGGTTTTATGTTTGTCTTTAATCCATTTTGACTTGATTTTTATTGTAAAATTACAAATAATTTTATTTGATACTCAAAATTTTAAGCTAAAGATGTAATAAGATAGTTGTTCTAGATTGAGATGTAAATTTCACCTGTATTTTTTAAAATATTTTTTTAGTTGTAGATGGACACAATACCTTTATTTTATTTGTTTATTTGTAAATACACAGTTTAAAGTGTATTTTTACATTTTGGAATTTAATTCATATTTCTTTTTTGTAAGGACACACTGATATTCATATATCCAACCATTTTAACTAATTGGATATTTTACATGGTGCTGGGGATCAAGCCCAATGCCCCACACATGCTAGGCAAGTGCTCTACCCCTTACTGAGCCACAATCCTGGCCCCTTTACCTATATTTTTAAGGTGACAGTTTAAAAAGTATTGTGCTTGTAGCAGACCACTTTATGGTGTTTTTTAGTTCTCTTTATTTATTCAGTTGACAGCCAAATCCAGAAAATGTAGTTGCTTAAATTGTGGCTCATTCTGAGTTATACTGTCTAGATTCTTTGGATTATAGTAGTGTTAATGCTCTGTGCTCAAATTAAAGCATCTAAATATATTTCTGAAGTGGAAAAATATATTTCTCACATGGAAAAATGTTAAGTTGCAGGTAATATGAAAAATTATTGTGGCAGAATAATACATTGTTGTGGGGGATGGCAAAAAGCCAAAAGACCCCTGTTTAGGGCTATGATTAGGAAAAGGATTTTAGTGATGACAAAAGTATCCTTTTGAGAGGTTGGCCCTTCATTGTTAGATACATTAAATAATTAGAAGAGGAAGGAGGCAGTTGTTGGGCATGTTGGTACACAACTATAGCCCCAGGGACTCCAGAGGCTGAGGCGGGAGGATTGGAAGTTCGAGGCCAGCCTCAGCAACTTAGCAAGGCCTGTCTCAAACAGAAAGGGCTGAGGATGTAGCTCAACAGTAGAGCGCCCCTTCAGTTCAGTCCCTAGTACAACCAAAAACTAAACAAAAAACAACACAGATATTTAAACATATTTTATAGAAAATAAAATAAGTTGATAACAGGGGATTCTTTCTTTTTTAGCAGATTCAATATGGAGTCATCTGATTTGGTAACCAACCCCTTGTGTGCTTAATGACGTCTTCACTATTGATCTTGTACTTTAGAGTGATTATTCTCAGGAATTGTCTTGAAAGTTCAGAAATATAATGATCTGAAATGCTTGAAGTCAGGATAGTGTTTACTTAAACACTGTTTAAAGTGTAGTTTTACATTTTGGAATTTTAATTCATATTTCTTTTTTGTAAGGACACACTGATATTCATATATCCAACCATTTTAACTAATTGGATATTTTACATTTAGGTATATTTACAGGAAATTAATAGTATTCCTTTAATTTAGGTCTGTAAGGTCTTCCATCATTGGGACATCAATTATATAGTGTTAAGATATTTAGGTACTTGTACCAACTGAGTGATGATAGAAAAATGAGATATAGAAATGGTCATGTTTATGTAGTATTCAGCCTACTTCTGTAAAAGGAGAGGTTTTGTTGTTGTTTGGTGGTGGTGGGTTTTTGTTTTGTTTTGTTTTGTTTTCACATGGTTCCTGGACCAACTCTCAAATCTTTAAAATTGTATTAGAGTTTTCCTGGGATATTGATCTTACTCTAGAGGTCACTTACTATTTTCCACTAATGTCTGTCCCAAAAAGTACAAGTCTAAAATCTAATCTGCAGGAGCCAAGAAACAGTTCTCTTCCTATTATAAGCTATTTCATCCTAAGGAACTCTATCTAGGATGAGACTGCTGTAATCATTTATTTATTCATTCATTTTTTTTTTTATGGTAGCAGGGGTTGAACCCAGGGCCTTCCATGCTAGGCAAGTAGTGTACCGCTGAGTTAATCCTTCCAGCCCTAAACCACTTTAAATATTATGGTGGCTATAAATTATAACTTCACAGCTCTACAAAAGAAACCCAGAATTTTTCTCTATTTTCTTTTGGGGGGAAGTGGTGACCCCAACCTCTCATTTTTTAAAAGTGGGCAATCATTGCTAGTATGTTCAAAACATAGGAGTTAAGTATTTTGCTGCCCTTCATTCTAGGAAAAGAAAATCATTGTATCCTAGAAAGGTAGGTTTTAAAAAATTTGCTACCTTGGAAAATTAGATCTTTCATTAGTTATCTTAGGGCCACTGGGATTTTTGTCAATTTAGTGTAAATGACATTGAGTGAAATGTCTTCATGGTACTGTGGCAGCTCTACAGTTTTCATTTAATAACCTTATTTGTACTTTATTGGTTGTACTTTAGTCTAAGATGATTTCCTATAGAATGTAATTTTTTTGGATAGTGTATGGTCTCTCTTATTAGTCTGGTAAATAGTCTTTCTAACTTCCTGGAAGAGCTATATGCCAAAGATACTCCCATGTTCTTTAAAGTTATAAGCAAAATTATTGGGTCTGTGGTTACTAAATCATTTCATTTTTTTCCTAAGTTTATTGTGTATCATACGAGTGTTCTCATTTGAGATTCAGTCACTGGGTTATAGCTATAATCAACATGTAAATATAATGCTAATCATTTGTTGTCAATCTCTTACCTTCTTTCTTTTGTTTAGGGTAGCGGGTGGCACCCAGGGCTCACTACCACTGAGCTTCATTCCCAGCACTTTTATTTTTAATTTTGAGACAGGTCTCGGCTAAATTTGCAGTCCACCTGCCTCAGTCTCCCAAATTGCTGGGATTATAGGTGTGCTCTACCATGCCTTGCAACTTCTTCATTTCTATTGTTAATTGTTTATTGAGCTCTAATAATATTCCAGACTTTATTCTCAATTTGCTCTTTTCATGAGTTATCTAATTTAATGTTTGGTTCTGTGATATTTTATATTAATATTTTCACTTTGCAGATGAGAATATCAGTTTTGAAGAGTTTATATAATACATATAATTTCTCACAGTTAAATGCTGAGACCAGCATTAAAAACCAGCTAATCTGGCTCTAAAATCTGTACTCTTAAGTACTTTTCTGTTTCTTTTTTGTTAGTATAACTTTGTTTCTGTCCTTTTTAATGACTTAAAAGTCATATCAAGTTTTATGACTTAAAAAAGTACGTCATAAACTTCTGTTGTCAAGTAGTATTACTAGACCAAATGAACTTTGTCATAGATATCATCATGAATATTTTTGACTAGACTATGAAAATTTCTACTTAAATTCTCATTAATAAAGAAAGATAAAACAGTTTTTACTGTTAAATACTTTACATTCACTATCATAACCATGAACTAATTTGGAGAAATTTTGTGGAGGAGTTAAGGAGAAAATGATGTTAGAGATAAGGTGAAGCAGGCCAGTTTTAGGAATTAAAAGAACACCACTTTGATTAGAGCTGAGGAATTAGATGGGCGAATTGTAAAGAAAGATCAGGCACAAGAGAAAGGCAGAATCCAGGTGATAATGCCACTCAATTTTTATTTTATCCTAAGAACTTTAGACCACTGAAAGGCTTTAAACATAATCACATTTACTTATATTAACAGAAGATGACTAATAGTGTGGAATTAGGAGAAGAAAGCAGATCCCAGAGAGACTACAATTTAAAAGGATGTTATAGTTCAGACCAGGAGATGATGGTATCTTGAACTTCAGTGATAACAGTGGAAATAGAGAGAAGTAAGCCGATTTGACAGGCAAAAGTAAGCAGAATCAGTAGGACCTATTAATTGGTTGAATATGCAAAGAGAAGGTAAAGCAGAGAAAAGTCATATAGGCTCCTGGCTCACATAACTAGGTTAGATAAGCTTGCCACTTGTGACCTTTGTCTCACCATGTTATTGCTTTCCTTCAACCCAGCTGCAGGTTGAAGATCACAAGTTAGTGCAAGATATAATGTATTTGAGATCTGTGTCATAGAAGTGGATATATTAAATAGGCACTTTGGATGTGTGGATCTGGAGCTCAGATTGAGAGTAATGAAAGCCATGGAAATAGGTGAGCTTCCCTTCTTTCCAAAGAATATAGAATGAGAAAAGCAGAAAGCCTACAAAGAAGTCTTCAACATTTGGAGGGAGGAGGGTGAGCTGAAAAGAGCACTATGAAGGAACAGTCAGGAGAAGTTGATGTCATAGAAGCCAAGGGCAAAGTGAGTTTCAGGAAAAAGAAAGAGATCACTTGAATGGCATTGAGAGGACTAGTGAAGCAATGAAAGAGATTTGGTTTTATTAATGACCTAAAGGGGATTTACAAGAACCAAGATTGGAATGGTGTGAAGAGTGGAAGAAAAGGGTTAGTTGAAACTGTCAAAAATCAGATTTAATGTTAATCCACAGTGAGCTAGATTATGCATAAAGCTTAGATCCTCATAACTTTTTAAAAATATTTATTTTTCAGTTTTCGGTGGACACAACATCTTTATAATTTTATTTTTTATGTGGTGCTGAGGATGGAACCCAGCGCCCCGCGCATGCCAGGCGAGCGAGTTACCGTTTGAGCCACATCCCCAGCCCCCTCGTAACTTTTTTATATATAATTTACCCTAATGATCACAATTATGAATATCTGAAGTTAGGTACTTTATAAAGAAAAGAGTTTTATTTTCTTTTATTTTGGAGGCTGAAAGTTCAACTGATGTAGCCCCATTCTTTCAGCCTTTGGTGAGGACTTGTTTGGCTTTGCAACTTCTTCATTTCTATTGTTTATTGAGCTCTTATAATATTCCAGACTTTATTCTCAATTTGCTGCTTTTCATGAGTTATCTAATTTAATGTTTGGTTCTGTGATATTTTATATTAATATTTCCACTTTGCAGATGAGAATATCAGTTTTGAAGATAACTGTAATAATTATTACAGATGGCATCATGGCAGGAATGTGAGAGGGAAGCCAGAACAACTATGGAGAGGCCAGTTTTGCTGTTTTGTAAGCCCCCTTGTAAGAACTAGTCAGGGTCCCAAGAGAACTACTATTACATCCTTTAAAGGACAGTGCTCTCAGTACTTCTCACTAGGATCCATCTCTTTAATCCACATCACTTCCCAGTACTATCACAGTGAGGACCAAGCTCCCACTCCATGGTGAACCCTTGGGGGATTCACTCAAACCATATTGAAATCATAGCAGTTACCCATCTGTTATAGAAAGAATTTTTACCCATAGAAAACTGTTTATATGCAGTGTCAAAGTTACCAGGGAAAAACAGCACAGTGGGGGATTTAGTGGATAATCATTAGAAGAGAAACTCTAGGGCCTTTGAGTATTAGAAAATTACTATTTGTGGGACACTTTGTTTTTCTCACCATGTTATTACTTTTCTGAATGCTTAAAAAATATATATATTTCTTGCTACTTTTTTTTTTAATTTATTTTTGTGTGGTGCTGAGGATCGAACCTAGTGCCTCACACACGCTAGGCAAGTGCTCTACAACTGAGCCACAACCCCAGCCCTCTTGCTACTCTTCAAGTTTTTTCCTATTAATCTTAAAATTACTATATAGATTGTCTTCATTTTTCAGTGGAAGCACTTAGACTCCCAAAAGGAAAAATAAAAAAGGATTTTCTTCCAAAAGAAATTTAGATGTTTTTATTAAGGCAAATATTCAACAGTTATTTTATTTTCATTTGCATTCAAAAGTAAGAAACATTCAAAGTACCCAAGCCAGGGATAAGATACAGAATCCATTATCACTACTGCTTTTTCATACAGTGTTTGAGATTAATTGCCAAAGAAAGTAGATAAGAGAGTGAAAGAAAAATGGGAAAAGAAAAGCTGAACTTTTCAATCAGTGGTCCTGGAAAAACTGGATTGCCATCTAGAAACCATTCATACCTCCCATTCTGCCTCAAGATGACTTCCATATATCAGATGAAATGTTAAAAAAAAAAAAGCAGCAGAAGCAGCTGTAAGTACATATGTAAAAATGTGGATAGGAATAAGGAAGTCCTTTCTAAATAATACTGAGAATCCAATATCCATCAAGGAGAAGATTGACACATTCAGCTGTGTAAAAATTTAACAATTTTTATTTCATCCCCACCATTCAAGGGGGTATAGAAAGGCTAGGAAAAACCTAGAACTCAAAAACAAAAGATCACCCTCCTTAATAAAACCCTTCAAGTCTTCAAGAAAAAGACTGACAGCCTACCACAAAATTGGATGAAGTTATGAGTGAATAGTTCATAGTAACTGAATAAGATATAAGATGGTTTGACCTCAAGCTGAGATCATGTTTTCAGGTTAGGTGTATAGTTATCAAAATGGACAACATAGTAGTGTATGGTGATGTTATAGGGAAATAGCTTTGCTGGTAGAAGATATAGATTGATAACGTCTCCTGTGGAGGGAGAACAATTTGATAATACATTTCAGAATTATAAATATATTTATTATTTGATCAAGAATTGTTTCTAGGAGTTTATCATCCAAATATAATAAAAGATTACAAAATTACCTATACTAAAAGATACTTGGAAATAATATGAAAAATATTTCCTGACAGAATGATATAGCTCTTTCTACTGATTAGATCTCCAACATATATTGTTAACTAAAGGGGAAAATACATGAGAACAAGCCAGGCCCAGTGACACACACCAGTAATCCCAGAAATTCAGGAGGCTAAGGCAGGAGGATCACAAGTTTGAGGCCAGCGAGGCCAACTCAGCAAGATAGTTTCAAAATAAAAAAATGAAAGGGCTGAGGATGTAACTCAGTTGTGGAGCTATGCCCCTGGATTTGGTCCCCAGTACCAAACAAAACACAAAAAACAACATGGGAACAGTAAGTAAAGTATGTTATCTTTGTAAAAGAAAGAGGGGAACATAGAAAAGAGACCATGTATTTAGCTTGTAGTTGCGTCAAGAAACTCTTGAAAGAAACTTAAAAACAATATGTGGCAGGGCAGGGATAGGATAGGATAGCTTGTTTATATTGTTTTGATTTTTTTTGAACCATGCACATATATTACCTAATTTATAAACAACAGATTATTAAATGACAAAACACATTTAAAAATTTTCTAAAATGGCTAGTTAAAAAGGTAGGAAAGAAAATAATTATAAAAATGGGAGGAAAAAGAAAGATGAGAGTTAAAAAGGAAGGAAATACTAAAGGGGAGCAAAAGATAGGAATAGAATTGAGAATAACAACAATGGGTAACCAAACAATAATAAAATGACTGTGGAAGATCAGTTTGTGGTTACATTAATCTTTGACTTATTTAGACGACATATTTGTTCTACAGGTTGAGTATAAGAAATAACTTGGGACCAGAAGTAGTTTTTTTTTGTTTGTTTGTTTGTTTTTTTTTGGATTGGGAATGTTTGTATATACATAATGAGATCTTGAGGGATGGGACTCATGTCTAAACATGAAACTTACTATGTTGTACACACCTCATATACATAGCTTGAAGGTAATTTTATTCAATTTTTTTTATTTTATGCATGAAATATAGTTTCATAGTGTGAAATTTCCCATTTATAGCCTCATGTTGGCTTTCAGGTTTTGGAACATTTCAGATTTTTTAATTAGGGATGCTCAACCTTTATTTAATTTGCAGGAGCTGTGAGTGGTTGTTTGTAACAACAAAGAAATATTTGTACAAATTGTTTTTGAGGCATTTATGTGTCTAGTACTCTTTTTGTTAAAGGAAGTTTCTTTGTGTTGCTTCTGGCTAAATAAGGTATTAACTTCTTGATCATCTGTTAGAATGCAGATAATTTAAACATGGAATTTCTCCAGTTAATTTATGTTGTCTAATTTTGAGTTCCTAGATGAAAGAATTTCTAATTTATGTACTTTGGGTGGTACCAATTGTGTGCTTATGCAATATTTTAAAAAAATATTTTTGGTTGTAGATGGACACAATACCTGTATTTTATGTATGCTGAGGCTTGAACCCAGTGCTTTACACATGCTAGGCAAGCACTTGACCACTGAGCTATAGCCCCAGCCCTTATGCAGTATTTTTAAAATCATAATCTTTTAAAAAATATATGTATTTTTTAGTTGTAGTTGGACACAATGCCTTTATTTAACTTATTTATTTTTATGTGGTGCTGAGGATCAAACTCAGGGTCCTACACGTGCTTTACTGCTAAGCCACAACCCCAGCCCCTTAAAATCATAACTTAAATTGAGATAAAATTCACAGTATCAGAAAAACCCATCTATTTAAAGTATGCAGTTCAGCAGTGTTTAGTATCTTACAGAGTTGTACTATCACTATCTAATTTTTAGAACACTGTCATCACCCCCAAAAGAAAACCTATACCTATTAGCATTCACCTTTATTGCCCACTTCCTCTCAGCTCAAGGCAACCATTAATTTGCTTTCTGTCAGTATGATCTGCTCATTCTGGACATGTTGTAGTATGTACCTTATTCCTTTTTTTTTTTTTTTTTTTTTTTAGCTGAATAATGCACACATGGATCCAACTGGTAGATATTTGGACTGTTTCTACTTTTTGGCTATTGTAAATAATGCTGTATTTTATTTAATACTTGTGTACAATGCTTATGAGGGCTTAAGTATTTAGTTCTCTTGGTTATAAGCCTAGGAATAGAATCTCTGGGTCATATGGTAGCTATAATATTTTGATGGCTTGCAAAACTGTTTTCCTCAGTAATCACACTATTTCATAATCATAACAGCCATCTACAACCCAGTGCTAATACTTGTTACTATTTTAGCCATCCCTAGTAGGTTTGAAACCATTGTGGTTTTGATTTATATTTTACTAAATAATTATGATGATGAGCATCTTTTTATATGCTAATTGGTCATTTTTACATCTTTTCTTATACAAAGAGCTGTTTTATATTCTCAATTATATCCCTTATCAAATATGATTCATAAATTGTCCCATTCTGAGTTGTCTTTTCACTTTTAAAAAAATGATTGCATGGAATTTTATTATTTGAATCACTTTAAACTATACAATGTAATAGCATTAAGCAAATTTATAAGGTTATGTAAACAAACAACCTCTGTAACCAAGCCCAGGCACTTGTTGTATGCCTGTGAGTCCAGCTATTCCCCAGACTGAGTCAGGAGGATTGTAAATATGAAGCCAGCCTGAGCAGCATAACAAGACTCCATCTCAGAAAGTGACAAAAAAAAAAAAACAAACAAAAAATCCAGCCTTCAGAAACTTTACAACCATTAAACACTAACATCCCCTCGCTGCCTCCCCTGGTTCTTGTGCCACTGGTCTATTTTCAGTGTTTCTGAATTTGCCTATTCTATATCCGTCATATAAGTAGACTCGGTCCCTATTTATCCTTTTCGTATCTGACTTCTTTCTCTTTGCAAAATATCTTCAAGGTTTATCCCATGTTTGTAGGTAGTATGTATCAGGATTTCATTTTTACAACTGAATACTGTTCCATTGTTTGTACCCATCACATTTTTCTCCCTGTTTAAGTTGATCGACAGTGGCTTGCTTCACCTTTCATCTGTTTTGAATAACGCTGTGATATATTTTGGTATACAGGTATCTGTTTGAGTTCCTGTTTTTAATTCTTTTGAAAATATACTTAGGTGGGCTGGAGATGTGGCTCAAGTGGTAGCGCGCTCGCCTGGCATGCGTGCGGCCCGGGTTCGATCCTCAGCACCACGTACAAACAAAGATGATGTGTCCGCCGAGAATTAAAGAGCAGAACAGGGAGGCTGAGCAGGAAGAAAAGATTAGCATTAAACAGAGACATGAGGCGGGAGGGAAAGGGAGAAAAAAAAGGGAAATCACATGGAAATGGAGGGAGACCCTCATTGTTATACAAAATTATATATAAGAGTTTACGAGGGGAATGGGATAACAAACATGGAGGGAAATGAATTTCAATAGATGGGGTAGAGAGAGAAGATAGGAGGGAAGGGGAGAGGGGATATTAGAGGATAGGAAAGGTAGCAGAATACAACAGTCACTAATATGGCAGTATGTAAAAATGTGATGTGTAACTGATGTGATTCTGCAATCTGTATTTGGGGTAAAAATGGGAGTTCATAACCCAATTGATTCTAATCTATGAAATATGATTTGTCATGAGCTTTGTAATGTTGTGAACATCCAATAAAAAAAAATTAAGTTTAAAAAATAAATAAATAAATAAATAAATAAAATAAATATTTTAAAAAATGGTTAAAAAAAAAAAGAAAATATACTTAGGAATAGAATTGTTGTGTCATGTGGTAGGTCTTTGAGGAATGGCCATAGTTTCCCACAATAGCAAACATTTTTTGCAGGGCGAGGTAAGGATAGTGTCCTTTGAAGCACAAGCTTTAACTTTGATGAAGTTCATTTATTTTTTTGTTTGGTTATTGTGTTTTGGTATCATACCTAAAAAACCATTGCCTAGCCAAGGTCATGAAGATTATTCCTGTGTTTTATTCTGTTGTTTTAATAGTTTTGGTTCTAACATTAAGGCCTGTGATACATTTTGAGGTATTTTTATTTATGATGTGAGGTAGGAGGCATCTTCTTCGTTCTTTTGCATGTGACTATTAAGTTGTCCAAGCACATTTGTTGAAAACACTATTCTTTCTCCATTGAATTGCCTTGGCACCTTTTTAAAAAATATTTTTTAAATTGTTGATGGACCTTTATTTATTAATTTATTTATATGTGGTGCTGAGAATTGAACTTGGTGCCTCACACGTGCTAGGCAAGTGCTCTACCACTGAGCCACAACCCCAGCCTGCCTTGGCACCTCTTTTTTTTTTTTTTTTAAGTTGTAGATCGATACAATACCTTTATTATTTTTATGTGGTGCTGAGGATCGAACCCAGGGTCTCACATGTGCTAGGTAAATGCTCTACCAATGAGCTACAACCCCAGCCCTCACCTTGGCACCTTTTTAGAAAACCACTTGACCATAAATGTAAAGGTTTTCCTCCAGACTCTAAACTCCATTTCTTTTGTATTTGTTTCTTGCTTTTGTTGTGCTAGGGATTGAACCAGGACTTCGTATATGCTAGTGCTCTACCGCTAAGCCACACCCGAGCCCACTCAGTTCCATTTCTTAATACATATCTGTCCTTAAGCCATTAGCACATTACCTTGATTATGTGATTTTTAAAAATTGTTTTTGGATGTGAGTTTTAGTATAAGGTTGTGAATTTCTACTTTGAATCTTCTGATGAGTTTGAGGAATGTTACCATCTTAACAATATTGTCTTCTAGTGTACAAATATTAGGCAGATTTAATTGAATTTTAATCAACATACTCATTTTCTCTTGTATCCTTTCTTGCTTTTGATAAATGATTTAAATTCTAACCTAATGATCTCTATCATCTACATTCTATATTTTAAAATGTGCACCTTTTCTTACTTCTTTCCAACATTATTTGTTCCTTCTTGGTTCTTTGGAATCTTATTCCTTTGATTATTCACTGTAATAATTCAATTTTAGTTCAGTTTTTCTTCTACACTGATTCCTTTGCCTTCAGCTTTGTCTCCTTTTCTTTAACAATGTATTCTTGAATGGATTACTTTATTATTTCCCATCTCATTTCTTATTCCATTTCTTCCAAACTTCCTGAATAAGTATTCTCCTCTCCAGACTTCTACTGTATTAATTATTTGGTGTGCAAGTTCTTTAACTTTTCTGGGCTTCAGTATTTCTTTACTGTGAATTAGTCTGGATTAATTGGTAAAGCTTTCTAGCCTCTAACCTCTGGACCCTTGGAATGTTTCCTTGGAGTCCCAGTATATCAAAGTGAGTTACTCTGCAACTGAATGTGCTTAATAAGCATTGAACCTTTTGCCACATCAGCAGCAGTGCATGGGAGCCTCTGTGGAACCTGCAAGAGCATAATTTGAAAGCCACCGGAAAGTCTCTTTTGCCCTAAAATTTGGTAACTCTGTAGCAGTTACAGAAGTTACATCCTTGTAAGTTTTAACCATTTTGTCCCATTGTCCCAGATAAGAAATACATATAGAGTCTGGAGTTGTGGCTCCGTGGTAGAATGCTTGCCTAGCATGCGTGAGGCATCCGGTTCGATTCTCAGCACCACATATAAGCAATTAAATAAATAAAGGTCATTCAATAACTAATAAAAATTTAAAAAAAGAAACACATAAAACCTTAAATATAGTATGTAATATGTAATTCCATAATAACAATAATAATTATAAAATTATGTTAATTAATAGATAACGTACAAACTCAGATTATGAATTACAACCTATTTTAATGCACCTGTCTTGATTTTGTTGAAATAGGCATAGAATTGAAAACTTGGGACTTACCAGGTTATATAATTTACTTGTTGCCAAATTAAATTCTATTCTTAGGCACCATTTCTCCTGGACATCAAACGGTATCTAAAAACAGTTAGCAGCTCTGTTATTCTTCCCGAAATTTTCTTTCTGTGGAATTTTAACTTCAGGTGCTACTTCACTTAGATTCCTAACATATCCAAAAAGCTTTTCCAAATCATAACTACTCATAATAACATTTTTCTCACTGGTAATTCACTGTAGTAATCATTTGTTTGGCACTTAAAGATAACAGAAGGTATTTTGAGCTACCTAAATATAATTTAAGTCTAAGGAAGCATAATATGGTAAAAAATAGAAATGTATGAAATAATTATTGAGTTGTAAGTAATAAGTGCCTAGGAGTTGTTTTAATGGAGTTCTGTGGAAATTCAGGAAGAAGGAGCAAAGTATCCCATAGGAGATTAATTTGGTCTCATTGGGAGGGTGGTGTCTGAACACTTAGTGGACATTCCTGACTGAAGGAGCAGCATGGATCAAGGTGAAAGTAGGAAGTGTGAGATGGTAGATATTTTGACTGAAGGACAAAGTTAAGAAGGGAAACAGGGTAATGTAAAAGTTGTAAAAGTAAACCAGAGCTTGATATAGTTTTATGTGTTGTCATTTTATAATATGTGTATCGTGTTTCTCCAATTATTCTATAAACTCTTGGAAAAACTTCCTACAGCAGGGCTGTGGGTAAAGGAGCAGTATTCAGTCAAATTTTGTTAAGCATATGATAGGTAGAAACAGCAGTTTCCCAAACAAGTATTATACAAGGTAACTTATTGTTTATTTATTAGACTTCAGTTTTATCAGTCAAAACTATTTATAATGAAGGGAAGGGAGAAGAGATGGGAATAGGAAAGACAGTAGAATGCACTGGACATAATTTTCCTATTTGTTCATATGTGAATACATGACCAGTGTAATTCCTCTACATCATGCACAACCACAAGAATGGAAAGTTATGCTTCATGTGTGTATAATATGTCAAAATACATTCTACTGTCATGTATAACTAAAAAGAACAAACATTATAACGTTTTTTTAAAAATTTTATCAGTAAAAACTATAGAACTCCATAGTAATGGTATCTTATGCTTAAAAGTTCTTAAGGAATTAAGGGATGGGGGTAGAGCAGTTGTATGTATAATTAACAGTACTCAATTTATAATTCATCCCCAGATGACAAGAAATGCTGGTTTTAGTTGAGAAAAAGAATAAATATAGCCAGGCATGGTAGCACATGCCTATAATCCCAGTGACTTGGAGGTTAAAGCAGGACAATCACTACCTCAATTTCAATTCAAGTCCTGCCTCAGCAACTTAGTGAAATCCTGTCTCAATATTTTAAAAAATATAAAAAATAAAAAAAGTTTGGGGAATGTAGCTCAGTGGTAAAGCACCTCTGGGTTCAATCCCCAGGACCTACCTTCCCACCAAAAAGAATCAGTATAAACAGACCTTACTTTGGGGGCTGAGGCCGTAGCTCAGTGGTAAAGTGCTTGCTTCGCATGTGTGAGGCACTGGGTTCCATCCTCAGCACCACATAAAAATAAATAAAGATACTGTATGTTCATCTACAACTAAATAAATATTTTAAAAAATAAAAAACAAACCTTTTGAAATTTGGTCTCTAAGCTTGTTTTATGTCTTAATTTTTTTAAATTTTTTTATAGTTGTCAAACCCAATGCCTCACTTACACATACTAAGCAAGCACTCTACCACTGAGCCACAGCCACAGCCACAGCCCTTACATTAGATTTTAAAGAGTATTTTCCCAGGGTTTATATTTTCATTTAACCACAAATGTTTCTAAAATAGATTAAGAATTAAGAAGCTGTACCTAAGAATTATATTAGACTCTGCATGAATAACTTTTTTTAAAGTTCTAATATATTATTTTAAATGATTGAAAAGAAAGATAAGAAATTATCAACTACTCTGCTGAAAGAATGTCCATATTGCTATAAATTTCTTGTTCTCCTGGTCATTCTAGAGATTATGTTCTATGCACACATAACAGAAGGGAGGAAAATTGAGTATCCCTGCTTTCAGCTTTTAGAATAGGGAGCACTTTTTATCATTTAGAAAGAGTGAATTGTCATAACTATCAAAGGATATTTAGAGTTTCTTATTGCAAAGCAATTCATTATTTTACAATATTTGTTTTGTTTTAAACTTTCTATCATGTACTAGGTGAAAAACCATTTCGCTGTGATGAATGTGGTATGAGATTCATACAAAAATACCATATGGAAAGGCATAAGAGAACTCACAGTGGAGAAAAACCTTACCAGTGTGAATACTGTTTACAGGTAAGATAGGTAGTTTGCAATTGTTCTATCCTTATTAAGTTATAAAATCTAAGAAATTAGAAAATGCTGTTTACTACTAAGACTATTTGAGGAACTTCTAAATTCTTATTGATAAGATTTATAATAGAAAATTGGCTCTGTTAATTTGTTTGGAATTGCTTATATTATGCTTATACTAATTGTTTTCTTTTTTCTCTTCTTTGTTTGACCAAAAACACAAATACAACAACAAAAAACCCACTTCCAACCTCTGAATTCAACAGTATTTTTCCAGAACAGATCGTGTATTGAAACATAAACGTATGTGCCATGAAAATCATGACAAAAAACTAAACAGATGTGCCATCAAAGGTGGCCTTCTGACATCTGAAGAAGATTCTGGCTTTTCCACATCACCAAAAGATAATTCACTGCCAAAAAAGAAAAGGCAGAAAACTGAGAAGAAATCATCTGGTATGGACAAAGAGAGTTCTTTGGATAAATCTGACCTGAAGAAAGACAAAAATGATTACTTGCCTCTTTATTCTTCAAGTACTAAAGTAAAAGATGAGTATATGGTGGCAGAGTATGCAGTTGAAATGCCACATTCTTCAGTTGGGGGATCTCATTTAGAAGATGCATCAGGAGAAATACACCCACCAAAGTTGGTTCTCAAGAAAATTAATAGTAAGAGAAGTCTGAAACAGCCACTGGAGCAAAATCAAACAATTTCACCTTTATCTACATATGAAGAGAGCAAAGTTTCAAAGTATGCATTTGAACTTGTGGATAAACAAGCTTTACTGGACTCAGAAGGCAATACTGACATTGATCAGGTTGATAACTTGCAAGAGGGACCCAGTAAACCTGTGCATAGTAGTACTAATTATGATGATGCCATGCAATTTTTGAAAAAGAAGCGGTATCTTCAAGCAGCAAGTAACAACAGCAGGGAGTATGCACTGAATGTGGGTACCATAGCGTCACAGCCTTCTGTAACACAAGCAGCTGTGGCAAGTGTCATTGATGAAAGTACCACAGCATCCATATTAGATTCACAAGCACTGAATGTGGAGATTAAGAGTAATCATGACAAAAATGTTATTCCCGATGAGGTACTGCAGACTTTGTTGGATCATTATTCCCATAAAGCTAATGGACAGCATGAGATTTCCTTCAGTGTTGCAGACACTGAAGTGACTTCTAGCATATCGATAAATTCATCAGAAGTACCAGAAGTCACCCAGTCAGAGAATGTTGGATCAAGCTCCCAAGCATCCTCATCAGATAAAGCCAACATGTTGCAGGAATACTCAAAGTTTCTGCAGCAGGCTTTGGACAGAACTAGCCAAAATGATGCCTATTTGAATAGCCCGAGCCTTAACTTTGTGACTGATAACCAGACCCTTCCAAATCAGCCAGCATTCTCTTCCATAGACAAGCAAGTCTATGCAGCCATGCCCATCAATAGCTTTCGATCAGGAATGAATTCTCCACTAAGAACAACTCCAGATAAGTCCCACTTTGGACTAATAGTTGGTGATTCACAGCACTCATTTCCCTTTTCAGGTGATGAGACAAACCATGCTTCTGCCACATCAACACAGGACTTTTTGGATCAAGTGACTTCTCAGAAGAAAGCTGAGGCTCAGCCTGTCCACCAAGCTTACCAAATGAGCTCCTTTGAACAGCCTTTCCGTGCTCCATATCATGGATCCAGAGCTGGAATAGCTACTCAATTTAGCACTGCCAATGGACAGGTGAACCTTCGGGGACCAGGGACAAGTGCTGAATTTTCAGAATTTCCCTTGGTGAATGTAAATGATAACAGAGCTGGGATGACATCTTCACCAGATGCCACAACTGGCCAGACTTTTGGCTAAAAAAAAAAAAAAAAATGTAAATAATATTGGCACTTTAGAACAGATTAATCAAGAGTGGGGTTACTCTGTGTAAAATGGAGTGCTGTACAGATTTAAGAGCAATGCGTTATAACAAGTTAAGCTGATATGAATAGCAAGATAATCCCATAACTACGTTTTGTTTGGTTAGTCAGCATTCTTTGAACTGCCTTACATGTTGTCACCTTTATAGAAGCAATGCATATACTTGTTTTAGATCAGAAACTTGCTATTCCACCTACACCAAGTTAAAAAGGAAAAAAAAAAAAGACTTTCGCACAATTGTTTCCTAACTGATAACATTGTACATTCTTAGGAGATTAGTAATTGTGTGAAATTTACTCATACTGTTTCTAAGTTTTTCAGCATAGTCATTGCACTTCAGCAGGGAATCTGAGTATACTTTACAGACAGAGTGAACTTAAAGTTTAAATGTCAAGAGATTATGGCTTAAATACATTAGTTTGTCCTATAGGGGGGAAAAAAAGAAGAAAACCACCTTTCAAAAAGAATGATATGCCATATACCCTTGATTTTCATTTTGCATTATATTGACGTGTTTTTTTTTTTGAAGAAAAAAAGTAATAAAAATCTGATAGTCTAAGACTCCACTATTTAAAAGCCTAATTACTTTTAATATATGCATACTTTCAAAACTTTTACCAAAATACACAACTGTTGAAGCATTCACTTCTCTATGGAAGTATGCATATTGGTGTCAGTTTCTTTGTACAGTTGTACCTAGATATTTTTTTATGATTTTTTTCATGTGCAAGTATCAAGGTTTTGAAGTTTTAGTAAAAAATATTCTGTAGATTACATTCCCAAGAACATAATGCTTACACAATGTATATTCCACATTTTAAATCTTAATTGTATTTTACTTTACATATACACTTCAGTTAACATAGAGCACTTAGAATCTATTTGGTATTTGATTTCTCAAAAGTGAAAAAATTAGAGTTTTAGGTTTGATATGGTTGTGTCATAATCATCTCATAATTGACAATTTTAATTTTGGGCAATAAAAGGAAATTGGGTTATCTTTGGAACTGTAAAACTTGGTTTAATCCTTCTCTTTCTAGACTCTTGGATTATTAAACAGTGTCCAGAGAAACAAGAAATGGGCTTTTTAATTGCTTATTTTATCTTGAGTTATTTTTTAATGAAACTGCTCATTACAGTTTTACAAACCAAAAGTGTTTACTAACTCCAGTAACTACAATTTCTTTTTCAGCTAGATGAGTGACCGGAAATTTTTTGTTGCATTTCAAAATCTAAATAAACTACAGACTTTATCCTTATACCATGAATGTTTTTTTTTTTAATACTTTGTCTTAAAATAATACAGCATGGTACAATAAATAGTACTTTTATATATATATACTTTTCTGAAGAATGATGGTTTAAGTTACACATTGGACAGTTCTGATTTTTGGAGCGTAACAGTCATATTGATGCTATCATCCTCTTTAATTTGTTCCAACTTTTTGGTTTTTGTATTTTAAATTTCCGCCATCTTTGTCACAATGCACGTACTGATATATAGCACCAGTGGTAACCTAAAATTAATGTCTTTGGAAGAAGAAGCTGTTAATTTCCATTTTAACTTTTATATTGGTCCTGTAGGTCTACATTCTTTGTTTCAGTATAGAATATGTTATCCATTTAAATTATTTTTGTCTCTTATTTAATGTTATCCCAAGACTGTTCTCATAAAGAAAGGGAACAAAGAAATATCCCCTCCAACATTCTTCACTTATATTCATTTATTTTGAATATATTGGTGTTTTTATGTTAAGGAATATAAATTATGTTTAATGTGGTTTCCTCTACACTTTGGTTATTAAGCTTTGTTTGAAATACTAGTTTTCCCATTTGACAGCTTTCTTTGCTGCCAAAGTTTTCAATAATTTAGACTTCTTTGAAGTAAATATTTAAGTTCTGCCATTATTGACCTTAAGATTGATGTGTGTTGTGTTATGCATCACTTAATTGCAAGAAGAATTATTTCAGGTGAGATGTTAAAAATGGAACTGTGCTCATCCTATAGGCATTTTTCTCATAGTACTTTTGATGACAGTAGACACTTATTTCCTGAGTTGATTTTTATTTTTTTAAGCCTGATGAAAATGTGTTCCTTTGGGAACTTGATGCAGTTCTTGGTACTGTGTAAATTTTTGTTTGTTTGTTTTAACATCACCAGCACAGTTTTAAGAATGTGACTATTGCTGAGCAGTTTGGATAAGCTTAGGAAGGAAGGCCTTTTAAAATGGTAGTTATGCAAGCAGATTTTCAGGTGTTGCATTCCTTTCTTCAACACATTTCTTTAAATCTACAAAATGGCAGACTTTTCTACCAGGTTATAAGCATTTTTCATATAACTGATAATTAGCCAGCATAACTTATTGACTTACCATTTAAGTACAGTCATCACTGTTTTACTGTGAAATTCTAAATGCCTACCAGACTTACCTTGTATTATCATCCTATGATAAACATCTGGACAGTTTGGGTTTCCCCATTTTGGTTCAGAAAATTGTTTAATTTCTATCTGGGCATTAATAGAGAAAATAAGTGGCCTTGTGTGCTGCTTTAGATTTGAAACATGGAGGATATGAGATATCCTTTGTAATTCATGTTTCTCATTTCGCTCAGTGAACAAATTGTTCTATAAAAACATGCTCTTTCACCCTTAAATCCTTGATCTCTGTGAGCGAGGTGTGCTTTTTTTTCTCTTAGATTCTACTTTTATGTTTGAGCATTGGAAACATCATATTAGATAAAGTAGTATCTCTTCAACATCTTCTAAAAGTATCTTTTTTAACTTAAAATTTTATTGCACATATATTTCATTTGGTTTAGAATATTTGGGTGGCTCCTAAATTTTTTAGATCTACATGCAAATGTGCTACTTGGTAAGGTAGAAATCCATCTTCTTAGCTCTGGCTGAAGATGCCAGCAATTGGGTCATTTTCTCTCTTGAGAGGCAGAAAAGGCCTTGTGCTCAGGGCAGGCTTTCATTTCCACAGATGCGAGACACTTGCAAAGTGCTATGAGGTTAGATCTTTTGCCACTTCTTTCACTTTATTAATTTGGGTATTTAAAGGGCTGTTTAAAATAAATAAATAAATAAGTAAATGAATGAATAAATAAATAAAAGCCGGGAAACTTTAAAAGTAGGCATTATTGTAGTACTGCGTATCTTAGAACATTTTAAACTAGAACTCATTTTTTCACAGTATGTATTTACTTGAAGAAGCACTATTATAATCAATGAGAAATTTTTGAGTCTGCAATTTTAATTTAAATCTTTTCCGTTTCAAATTGCTTTATTTCAGGGAAATAATTTTCCAGTTGTTTTGCTATATTCTGCAAATAAAAACCGTATGTTTCCTTTTTTTCACTTAAACTTTGGTAGGAAACAAACTAAAGCAGACAAACATTTCTTGTTATGTTTGTTGCTTTCTTTAATCCAAAATGGATAAAAAAGTAAAACCCTGTAAACATTATTTTATTTTTTTATGCAATACCATGCTGTAAATACGGTTCATCAAGTAAGGATGTACCTATGATTGAATCTTTAATTCTGCACAGTTAGAGTTTATATATAAATGTGTCTTGACAATCAAGGACTTTCATGTGAGTCTTCCTTTATGATGTTTATTAATGTTATGCATTCCATTTGTTTTGAAGTGAGTACCAATGTGCTAATTTGTATTGTCTGAAAGTATGTAATGTTTTTACAGCTTGTTTTTAAGAATCTGTAAATATGTACAAACAAATCACAGTACTGCTTTATGTTAGAAGGCATATGATGTTGTACTGTATGTAAGCAATAATACATAGCAGTGCTAACTTTACAAGTAGCATCAGGAAAGTTCTAAAAACATTTCAAGAGTTATTATTATCCTTATTTCATTTAATGATGATTATCTTTAATCAGTTTTTATAAGCAAATTCCATTGTTCCTCCTTTTGGAACGTAACACTGTTTACACAGCATAATTGAAGTTGCAGAGGAGACAGGCTAAATCTGGCTTCATCTGTACTCACTTTCACTAAGCATTGAATGGCCTTACCACTCTTCTGCAAGATGGAGGAAGACCGCAAAACTTAGTGCCCATCACACTGAAGGAAGGGATGTGTTGTTGTTGTCCTTGTTGTTGTTTTTCCCTGCTTCTGTACTGCTACCTAACTTTGTGATTTGCTTTGGATTTTAATATTTGTTTCTGATATAGATTCAAGCCCGTAAGTTTTGAGGTGACTTCAGCTCCATTGTGAAATAGATAGTTCTCTTCATATTTCATAGCTACATTTCAATAATTCTAAACTTTCTACTTTGATTTTTAGATACTTATTTTTCAAGCTTGATTTCTCAGCTAATCAGATGACTTTATTCAACTTCAATACAAAGAAAGACAAACTTATTGTAGTTTGAAGTGAGTCAATATAATACTGTACAGAACAGCTAACTATTTGAACACACACATCACTGCTTTAGAAATAAAACCGCCAATTTATAAATGTATATGACCTACATTTTATAGGAGAAATGTTTTTAAATGCTAGTCATTTATATAATGTGCTTTGAAGGATTTGCTAGTCCACTTCTGTCACTTTTTAGTACACTGGTATCTTTTATATGTAATGTATGCTTTTTATTATTGTAGCAAAGCATTTCAGTAGAAAGAATTTTGCAACAATATGGGGGAAATTTTTCATTGTTGGATTTGAATTATACTGGATTTTATCTGTGTAGTCTTACTTGTCTTTATTTTAATGCTGTCTGGAAGGGAACTTGGTATCCAAATAAAGCAGGTAACCTCATTTTACTTCAAGGGCATACTGTGTAGTGCTGAATTTAATCTGGAAATCTGGTGATTTTGAAAAGAAAACAAGTTTATAAAAATTGTACAGAAGAAATTAAATGTGTGATGGAAATCCTGATGGTGGAGCATTTGAATTTTCTGATACATAGTGTTATTTTCCTGGGATTCCCTACGCCTTCTTTGTATATCAGCTAATAAAAGAAAAACCCTGTCATTGAAATTGGTAGGATAATAGGCTATTCTGATTATACAGTATTATTTTTCCTATCCAATTTTCTGACCCTTTTCTTAATCACTGTAAAATTTTATTTTCTATTTCCTATTGATAATTAAACATGTACATAATATAGACGCTGTTGTGTAGAACTGAATGGATCTAGTTGCCAAGCTTGAATGGGTAACTAAGTGGAAATATTTGATGGATATTGAGAATTCATGAAATGCCACAGCAAATTTAAGAGGGAGGGGGGGCATGGTATGACTTGGGAAAGTCACAGCAGATTGTTTCTTCAGCCCCCTAGGAAATCAGTGTGGAGGAATCAACTGCAAACTCAGATCAGATAAAATGTGGCTCTTTCCTTACCCTCCCCGCAAAATATGAGCACTAAATTTCCAAATCTACTCAGGTGAAAATCGCTTTGCGATGAAACTTACCACATGGAAATTTTCACTGTTAAATAAGATATTTGTGATATTTTTAAATACAAACTTTTACATCAGTAGTCAGCAGCCTGATGATTGATATTTAGTAAGTCAGTATATTTTAAAATATATTTTGTCCTCCATATTTAATTGTTTTTAAACAATTGGGAGGATTTTATGTTTAAATACATTTTTATCATCATTGTTAAAAAAAAAAAAAAGTCTTGGTTGACCCCATATGATTGCCATGATTTGATGAGTCTTTATAATACAGTGAAAGCTTGTTTCATGTGTAGTCATGGAACGTAGAAATGTTCTTTAAACTGACTTACTCATTAAGAGGTTTAATGAGTTTCACAGCTTTTGACACTGTTGTCATATAGTTAGTCTTGCCACTTAAGGAGTTTATAATATTTTATGTATTGTGATACTAAAGTAAGTTGTTTTGCTTTATTTTAAATTGAATTATTAGACTTACATTTCAAATTCTGCATTTTAAATGTGGACACTGGCTGTTTGAAAAATAAAATATAGAATACAGTTTTATGTCTAATTTTCTAGCTGATTTTTCACAGTTTTTTGAACCAAATAACTAGTGGTAAATATGCAAAAACCATGGTACATAGTTAATATTAAAAAAGGATGTCTGTGTGGAATTAACAGTTAACAGATTGGATAACAATTATCAGGGTCTTTACTGTAGCTTTTTGTGGAATGTTTTATTTATTAGTTGTCAAGTGCAAGAGTCAAATGTTACTGTCATTGAATATTTTAGACTTGAAATGTTTAATGTAGAGCAAACAGCATATGTTTTGTTTTTTTCTTTACAGATAAGATTCTGTTAATCACCATCAGTAGCATACATGGGATTTTTTTCCCCTTTGATTAGTGTAGATAATTTGTTTTCATTTATCTACCACTTTTGCCAGTACCTTATCTCATGACAGTGGGATGCATTGTAAGAAAGCTGTCAGCAGTGAGGAATGCAGCCTGGGTCCATAGGACAAAGGTAAATTAATTGGCCCTTGCAGAGAGAGTCCTATGACCCTGGCTTATTAGCATGGTGCTGTAACCAATTGTACATAGTAATACCACTGATAGTCTACTAATGCATTTCTTAGATCCCAGTTCTTGAATGATTCAAATTGGTGGGGTGAGGGGTGGGAAGAATACTCTACATGACACTTCTCCCACCTGAAGATTATACGAAAAATAAAATAAAATTGAAGTCACTTGAATTAATGTGTTGTCATTGAGTCTTACTTGACAAGTTACCACACAAAAAGAATATGAACATTTTTCTAATTATATATTTGGATAGAGTTTTAATTTTTTTTTCAGAGTTATATCTGTTCTTTCCCTCTTTGGTGAATCATATAAAATATTAGAATAAGTTACATCTGTATGATGAATAAAGAATGGAGGTGAATTTTTTAAGTGAACTAAAAGTTAAACTTTCTCATAAGTTTAGTTTTTCAAATGAAAAGGACATTTAGAATAAAACCTTTTACCCGTACACTCATGCAGATGTGTAAAAGCTGGGATGAGAAATGTAATATTGTAAATAAGAATGACATTTTTCAAACAGAAAACTCAAATTTAAAAATGGTCTTGAATTGTAAAATAGAGAACATTTGAACCTTTGCATATTTACCCATTTATGCAGGTAAAGTTTTAAACTTGTGACCTTTATTTTCTCTAACTACTACAGTTCTTAATAAGCTTCTAAAACTATGATACTCCTGTCACGGTGGGAAAGGAAGCCAGAGAAGTGCATTACCCGTAATATCATGGAGTTTTCTATTGGTTTGAATCCCTACTTGCTGGGGCATAGAACTTTGACCCTGCGTTTATTCAGCATTGATCACCTACTTAGTAGTAGGCATTGTACTAGATGGAAATAATAGATGGTTGAGGCTACAGGCATTTGTGAGCCTATGGAAGGCATTGGTAGTGCTATCAGTTACAGGTTGCAGTATTGTACTTGAGATTATTAAAGCAAACATTCATGGTGAAGATGTGTTGCGTGCTGTGCTGAATACATCTCATTCCTCAACAAATGGGTAGATACAGTTTTGTATTTCAGGATAGTTTACTAGGAAATACAATTTTAAAAAGGTGGTTCCAGAAGATGGAAAATAGAAGCAGGCCAATACAATGGAAATAGGGAATGTTGTCAAAAATTACCTCCTACTTAAAATACCAAGTTGGTGAAGTAGATTCAAGCGTTAGTCTATGGAAATGAAATAGATTTGTTTCCAAAGAAACACCTATCACAGGAGTGGGAAATTAGTGCTCAATAGGGATTCTCAAGCCTGAGGAAAAAAAGAGAGGATCATTGTACTCCCCTGGGGTGTTGAGGTTGGTGCTAAAGGATGCTTTCCTGAAAGTACGGAAATTAATCACCAAAGCCTAATTAGTCATACTAGCACAGTCGATATTTTTAAGTCCCTTAAGTCAATACTAATGTGCAGTACTCCAATAGGGAAGCTTTCCTTTGTTTATGGAGTTATAGCACCACTGCATATGCAACTTGGCAGTGCAACTTGTGCTCTAGCATTTTTATCCTTCTAGAACACAAGATAAAATGGCAGGAAGAGGACACAGCATTGGAAATAAAATTTAGACCTCACAGAAGGTGACTGGGTGAGGACAGTTGTGTGAATCTTATTGAGCCCTCATGTTTTGGGGTTTTGGTTGGGCTGGTTTGGTTGGTTTGATTTGATTTGTTTGCCTTTTGACTTTTTCATTTTTTTTTTTTTTTTAATTTAGCTTTTGGACTCTGTGCTTGTGCCTTCAATACTTAAAACAACTATTTTATGTTCCTCCATAAGGAAAGCACGCTTGATCCGGTAGGACACATTTAGCACACACCGAACCATCATAGGCCCTGCTGACATGTTTTTTGGTTTTAAACAATCTCATGAGAACTTTAGGTCTCACAGCACGAACCCCTCGAAGTCTCTCTGGGCACACACCACATACAGATTTTGGTGCTTCCCCAAATTTCAAAGGTAAACAATTCTATTACCAGGGGTTTGAGACAGCCTGGTTTTGTTAGAGGCTGTATTGTAGGAAAGCCTGACAGTATGTCAAACACTAAACCATTCTGAGTGCCTCTAGACACCATCCCTGGAAGAGGACCCCTCGTGGTTTGAGAGCAGTTGTGCACTCAGCATAGGGTGAGAAGAATATGCAGAGTCTAGTGATATGTGTGCAAAAAACATTTAGGAAACCAACTCCCAGGCAGCAAGGCCAGTGCGGCGTGGGACAGCTTAACATGAGCTATCTCTCGTTAAAAATTATTGTGGGAGGGCTGGGGATTGTAATCTACAGCCTACAGGGACAAATAAGGAGCATTGAAGTGAGCAGAGGACTTTCAAATTGAAGATCTGCCTTGAGCATCTCTGTAACCCTTTTCAAGCCACTTGCCCTTTCTGAACCTCAATATTTTCCATCTGGAAAGGAGGATGATAAACCTATCCAGGTTGCTGTGAATGTCTTAAAGTTAACAACTTGTAAAGCAGTAAACATTTTCTAGTTTAGAGTTTAAGGCAAAAGAGCAGAGTTGGACAAGTGTTGGAAGCCTCATTTAATATAAAGCACAGCAAGTAATACATTTCTGACTTACAGAAAATATTAAACTGACCTTTTGTAATCCAAAACCCAAAATGCTCCAAAATGAGAAACTTTTTGAGTGCTAACATGTTGCCACAACTGGAAAATTCCACGTGATCTCATGTGAGGGTTCCTGACAATAGACAGATACACTAAAAATGTATAAAGTTAACTTCAGACTATGTGTATGAGGTATATATGAAATGAATTTCATATTTAGAGTTGAGTCCCATTCCCAACATACCTTATTGCATTTATGAATATTTTTAAAAAATTGAAATACTTGGAACCCCAAGCATTTCAGATAACAAATATTCAACCTGTATTATCATTCAAAAGACTGAAGATAGGACAAAGTCAATGTGTCTGGATTTAATTAACCAGCAGAAAATAAGTAGTGATGTGGAAGTAATAGGAATTCTGTAAAAGAAAGAATAATTTGCATTTGCTGGCAAATGGAGTATAGAGTATTTATCAAGTACATGCCCCCAGGGACACAGATTCAAACAATTCAAAGAAAAAGGAAGAAGAAGAAAAAAAAAAAAGGCTGAGTGTTGGTGCATGATTATAATTCCAGCTACTCAGGAAGCTGAAGCAGGGGGATTGCAAGTTCTAGGCCAACCTGGGTAACTTAGACCCTGTCTCAAAAATATAAAGGCCAGTGAATATAGCTCAGTGGTAGAGCACTTGCCTAGCATATGTGAGGCCCTGGATTCAATCCCCAGTTCTGTCCCCCACAAACAAATATTCCATTATCAAAAACCTGGAAGGTATGAAACATTCTGAAGAATATTTAACATTGAGGTATATCACAGCCCATTAGAAACAAGGCAGAAATATCCTATAAGAGTAATGCAATATATTGAAGTAATAGAAATCCCCAGCTGCTCACTCCCAAGCTATTAGTCACTCGTGAACAGGAATCTGCGGGCCCGTAAGGCAAAAATAACATTACAGACAATGAAGTTAGAATATGGTAGCCAGCTTTACCTCCACAAGGAAGGCATAGCCTATCCTTGTAGAGGTGGTGGGTCTTCTCTTTTACTTTTTTTTTTAATCTTACATTTATTTTCTATTTCTGTCCCTTCTTTGCCTGTTCCTGGTTTCATCTTCCTGAACAACAATATATGTGTGTTGCAGGTCTATACCAAATAAATGACTGACTGATGGAATGTGATGCCCTGCCTCTTGTGCAAGTTAGGTTTACCTAAGGGCTTCTTTTTTTTTTTTTGTTTTGTTTTGTTTTAGCATTAATGTTTTGGGGAAATTCGGAACTAATTGTTCATCAGGAGAAGATTGTGGGAACCCTGTATTAGTTTGTAAAACTTTTTAAACGCATTTCCTTACACACAAGCATGTGTGAATAAGTGAATGAACAATGTTACAGGGCCTGGGAAGCACTATGAGTGCTGTTTGAAGGTATTAGAAATGATGGTGGATTTTCAGTGACAGGATGCTGCCAGGATCTGGTGGAGATGCTGGAATTCTGCCCTCAACCACAGGTACCACAGGCTTCTAACCAAAATTCCTAAAAGAGACACCCAAGAATCCAAGGTTAGTGGGAAATGAGTTCCCAAATCCTAGCATAGAAAGAAGCAGAGGATGTGACCAGGACTGAAGACTTCTAGAGCCATTTCTTGCCCTTGGCACCCTGTGGTTGACCAGAGCATCTCAATAGGTAAGATTAGACTAAAGAATAGAATGGCTAGGACTCCAGCAATGAACCAGTGGACCTCAGTCCTTTTCCCACCCCAGTTGCATAGGAACAAAGGAAGAAAGAAGGAAAATAAATGAACAAGTTCACATGTGTGGCCAATGAATAAAAAATGGCCTTGCTCACTGCTGGATTTGGTTCAATAAATATTTTATGATCTGATCAATCAGATTGTCAACTCATGGGAGGACCAGGCCGACTGCTTTCAGCTCTTGGTACTTCAAGATATTCCCCTTCCCCACAAATGCATTGTTTTCTCTCTACCCTCTACTAAAACCTCATCCACCCACCCATCCTTTGATTTCAGCTCTAACGTCACTTCCTCAGAAAAGCATACCCTGGTTTTCCTGATTAGGTAATTTCAATCACTGGAGTCTCCAACCAGCCCACATAGTTTCCCTTTCATAGATATCTGTCTGTGATGCTGTGCTTATCAGTGCAAGAATTTGATCGATACCTGTCTTCCCTGCCAATCCAGAACACTCTCGCTCCCCATTGTGTTTTCCATGTTGGCCACAATGCTCGGGTGGATGTGAAGCTGACAGACGGCCCAGGCAATACAAGTGTGCAAGAGGGCTTATAGAATCCCATAGAAGAAGCAGTTTTAGAGACTGTGTGGGTAACAGCAGGCAGCCCAGAAAACTGGTCAAGTGATTTTCAGAATGGGAGGAAGTCTAATGGGCTCTGAAAACAACAACTGATCTCGATTTCAATCCCCGGCAAAATTCTAGAATGTCCATATAACAACTCTGCCAGGCAGGCCTGGCAGGTCTTATCATTAACTCCATGTGACAAATAAGGAAACTGAGCTTTGAACACATTAAAGAACTTGGGCAAGGTCACACAGTGAAAGAGAACCAAGACTCAAATTCAGACCTGACTACTCACACCTACACTTTTGAAGCTCTGTCACGGTGGCTCCTGTACACAATATTTAAGTAAACAGTGAATGCTAATTATACTGCTGTCACAGTCCAGTAAGGCTGCCACTATCCTCACAAAGCAAACTGCATTCTGCTTCTTAGGCTTTCACCCTGCATCAAATGTTTTCTCATGCTCCCACCAGGTCTTGGCCTGTGACAGGTACCAGGTGGCTGATACAGGGTGAATGGCTTTCTCTTGTCACAGGACAAATGCTAAGAGTCAATAAACAGCTTAGATCCTGGAGGAAAAACCTGCTCTACAGGAGCTGGGGACACCCTTGGCAGGATAGTGGTGGCCCCTCCTCTACTCAGCCCTACCCAGAGGAGCCAGAGCAGCACTCTGCTCTCCCTAGAGTCCCAACTCTACTTTTCTGGGACTCAGGAGCCCTCAGCCTTGCAAGGGGCTTGTGCTGCAGGTTTGCATCACTCCAGCTGCCAGGAATTCACATCAGCCCTTCCGACAGACTTCCCTACCAGGTCCCTACCAGGTCTGGGGTTCTTGAAGCACACTTCAAACTCCAGGAAGGAGGATAACCTTTTTCAGTTTTATTCCTTCCTAGGAGTAAAGAAGCTGCATTGTGTAGAGGAGAACTTGGTACTGGAACTAGACCAAGGTTCAAATACTGGCTCCACCTTCAGGGCCAGCTAAGCTTTCTGAGTGTGTGCAGATTGCTGTAATTTTTAAATAGGTAGGTGTACCCCTTGGAGATACGGCACAATGACCAATAAATATTTATCATGTGGTAAACTACCTGTGCACTCTCAGGGACAGATTTTACACTCCTTCTTGCCATTAAAAATTGTAACTAGAATAAGACCCCACAGCTTAACAGGTGCTTTCCATCTCTCAGATATTTTAGAAAGGGAAAAAACTATTGGGCTAGAAATCCCAATCTTGGCCTAAGCCTCACCCCAGACCAATTAAAACAGAAATTGGAATCTCTGAGGGTGGGTTTCTAAAACCACCTATAGGTGATTTTGAAGTATATCCAGGTATTGTAAAGTGCACACCTGATCCCCATCTTGTGGCACTGGGACTCTGGTTCTGAGGATTAGGCTGCAAAGACATATTTTTGTGTACATACATACCTACATCATGATTTAACGCTTCCAACCTGCTTTCACATTTCTATACTGCTTGACTCTCTCCAACCTCTGGTACCTCCCCAGAGTTCACTTTCTAAAAAATGAAGTCAACTTTAAGACATGATTTCTTCACCATTCTTCATTCTTCTAAGAAGGCAATTCTCAGTACCAACCACCGGAAGGAAGAAGAAGGAGGATCTGTCTGCAGTTGAGCTGGGTAAGACCCACACAACAGCCTCACTGTTGTGTCCTTCAACTTGAGCTTGGGTTGTTACTGAATAGGAAAAAAAGTAAGTTTAATAACAATTATTATTTTATTTTATATAACGGGGCTGCAATACCAGTGAATTCAAGCAGTGAAACGAATACGAATATTTTAAAAGAAGACAAAACATTTTTACCTTGGTCAGATGTATTCTACATTCTCTATTGCTGCATAACAAATTACCCAAAAACTTAGTGGCTTAAAGCAACCATAATAATTTATTCTCCCATAGCTTGTGTGGGTCAGGAATTCAGGCAGAGTTCAGTAAGCATAGCTTGTCCTTGATCTACAATGTCTAGGACCTTAGCTGGGGGCTGGATTCATCTGAAGAATATTTCTCTCATAAATCTGATGGGTTATACTGGCTATTGATTGGAATACCCACATCTGGCCTTTTTATGTGGCCTGGGCTTCCTTACAACATGGTGGCTAAATAGAAGAGTAAGTGCTCAATAGTGAGGAAGCCTATTGCCCTTGAGACAGCTTATGAATTCCCATTTCTACTATCAGTTGAGGTACTTTAAAAGGTTCACTCAGGCTCAATAAGCGTGAACATGGACCTGTCTCCTTTGGAAGGAATCTTAACCTCATATTGTAAGAAAAGCATATGGGCTAGATATATTAGTACAGCCTACTTTGAAAAATACAGTTTTCTCTACATTGTCTACTTATTTTTGCCCAGATTCCAAAGTAACATGCTCATTGTAGGAAAAAAATTCAATAGAAGCCCAGAATTTTTATACAAGAATGGTTTCCTCTCCTACTTTACTCTCTTAATCCCGTTCCCTGGATATAAAAACTGCTAGCATATTCAATGCAAACTATATACATATATAAGTACATAAATGATGCACCACATACATGATTCTGTAGCTTGCTATTTTTATTCAATGTTAAATCATGATATTTTTTTAGTGGTGCTGGGGATTGAACCCAGGGCCTTGTGTGGTGTGTGAGGCAAACACTCTACCAACTGAGCTATGTCCCCAGCCCTATCATGAACAATTTTATGTTAGTACAAATAAAATTACCTAATTCTCTTAATGCTGGCTGTCCTTATATGATTATACCATATGTACTTATTCAGTCTTCTATTGATGGATTTTTAATTGTTCTTATTTTTTTCAACTCTTAAAAATTAATGATGTAATGAACATCCTTCTATTAGTTCATGTAGGGTAGTGTCTTTTTTAATATTTATTTTTTAGTTGTAGTTGGACACAATACCTTTATTTTATTTATTTTTATGTGGTGCTGAGGATCAAACCCAGGGCCTCGCACCTGCTAGGTGAGTGCTCTACCGTTGAGCCACAACCCCAGCCCTAGGGTAGTATCTTAAAAATGGAAATGTTCTCTTGTAAGGACATGCAAGATACTGTTTTTCAACACAAGAGTATTTCTTTTAAGTTAGTGTCATTGTTATAAGGGAAATCAACATTAAGCAGGATATGCTTCTTGCTTTGCAAATGAGTAGGTTTTATTATTTTGTTTTGTTTGCAGTGCTAAGGATTGAAACAGGGTTGCTCTACTGCTCAGCTTTTTATTTTTTTATTTTGAGACAAGGTCTCCCTAGGTTACCTAGGCTTATCTTGAACTTGTCATCCTCCTGCCTCAGCCTCCTGAGTTTCAGAGTTTACAGGTGGGTGTAGGTGGCGCCTGGCAGGAGTAGATTTCTCTACTTAGCTTTAACACCAGGGGAAAGGAACAAACACATTTGTTCTGATGTTAAGAAGTTGCTTGTAAGCTTTGAAGGGAACTCGTTTATTTAGAAAATGAAAAGTGGTAGGAAGTAGGTGATTATGAAGAGGGGTGGTTTTCCTTTTCAATTTTTTTTTTCACCAGGGCTTATGGGGATGTAGCTTCACCACTGAGCTACATCCCTAGCCCTTTTTCTACTCTTTTAATACAAGCTAATATAGAATTGAATGTGGATTCTTAAAATTTCCTCTGATGCTTGGAGGCTTTTCAGAAGGTGACAGCAAATAAAAAACCAGCTTCAGGCAAAACAAAACAAAAACAAAAAACAAAACAAACAAAAAAGTGTCATGTATAAGCCAAAAGTAAGAAAGGTGAGTCTACTGGCCATACAGATAAATATATGGATATATAGTAGATTCTCCAAGTATGTTATCCTGTCTGCCCATCCATTCTTTGATCACAGATGAGTATTCTAATTTATTCTGGTTTTTTTTCCTCTTGGGTTATTAAAAACTTCTTTACTGGAAATGAACCTTGAGGATATTATGCAATGCAGTAAGCCAGACACAGAAGGACAAATGCAGCATGATTCCACTTATGTGAAATACCTAAAATAGGCAAATAAAAAGAGGCAGAAAATTAGAGGCCACCTTAGGTGGGAGTTAGAGGAAATGGTATGTTATTGCTTAATGAGTATGGAGTTTCTATTTGAGAAGATGAAAGTTTCTGGAAATAGATGATAGTTGCACAAAATTGTGAATGTGATTGTCATTGAATTGTACCCTTAAAAATGGAAGAAAATGAAAAAAAATGGAAGAAAATGGTAACTTTTATGTAATATACCTCCACACATGCAACCTCTTTGCTGAAGCAGAAAAGAGAGGTTGAGGCTCTGTCAATGTTCCTGTGGCTTTGCCTTCCCTTTTGTTTTTAAAAGAACAACCTCTATTTTTAGGGATTTCACACAAAGGCCTATGTGGGTGTGGGAAGTGCTCCCAGCTGCCCTCCTGTTTCTCAGAAGCCTACAAGGAAGCCTAGCAAGTTATTCAAGGTTTAGGAAATATACCAGATTGGAAATGGAGATAATTTAATCTCTCTGTATGCTAATTTGTTTTCTTCTGCAATCTGAGGCCTAGGAAACCTTATTTCACCCCAAGTTAAGGTGTTTCTGGGTCTTGCAGTAGGTGATGAGGGGAATTTCCCCACACCTCAGCATGCCCCCAGGCAATTTCCTAGCAAAGAAGTTCCACTCCCTGCGAGGTTGGGACCCCTGGTGCGCAGGGTCTCAGTCTCTTGTCCAGAAGCTTCTGCCTCTGCAGCGTGGGCTTCCCCTGCTGCGGTCTCCCGCACACGCTTGTGGTGGTCCCCAGCACTCCCTGAGACTCCAGTGACAACTCAGTCCCCTAGTCCCAGGGAGGGGCATCAGCTGGGTGCACTGCACTAGTGGCAGCTCAGGTGCAGTCTGTAGCCTGGCGCACCTTCCGCACCCCACCCCGCGGCCGCCAGGTAAAGGTTCCTGTCTCCTCCTCCCAGGTCCGCGAAAGCCCTGCCAGGGGGAGCTGTGCCGCTGACTCCAGGGGGAGGAGAGGGAAGTCTCTGTAGCTCCCTCCCTCCACCTAGACCGAGAGTCAGGGGTGCTGGGTGGTTGAGTGCCCGAAACTGGGAGGGAACCACTTCACCAGCCCGACAGCTGGGACCCGAGTGGCCAAAACCCCGTCAGCCACGTGGCGACGGGGCGGGGCTGGGGCGGGCAAAGCGCCGGGAGCTCGCGACCCGGGAACAGGTGAGATCGGTGGGACCAGTGGGGGGACTGAGAAGGTGGTCTCGAGGACAGCGCCTCTTCCCAGGAGGAGCCCTGATCCTCAGCAAGAGTCCAGGCGTGGGGTCCCCTAGGTCCCCCGGCCCAGGGAGACGCTCTCCTCCCACTGCCAGCCCGGTCCCTCAGACGCAGGGTGGGTGCCCAGTCCTGCCTCAGCGATCCTGAGAGCCTGGGGTGAGGGTCGCACCCCAGGGCGGTCTGAGGCGGGTCAGGGCTGTGCTCAGCGAAGCAGCTGGGATGGGGAAGGGTGGGCGTTGGACGGTGTCCTTGCCCCTAGGCTGCTGGACGTGAGAGCACCCAGGCAGTAGGGTCTATGTGGCATGGAGCTGACTGAGCACCCTATCCATCTTCCTGCTTTGGGCAGACCTCAGGCCACCAAGTCCCTTAGATCTCCCCCAGAGTTTCTCTGGGCAAACACTGCCCCCAGCTCTTTGCATCTGAATATCCCTCTGTACCCATTCCCTCCCTCACTATCCATGGCGACTATCATTGGTCATACTCTTCCCATAGTACAGAGAGCTCCTTCTCTCACCCTCTCTTTTCCTCCAAAATACCATGAGGGGATAAGGTCCCTACCCCAAGGAAAGCCAGGCCTGATGCCAAGGGAAGACTCTTCTGGTGGATGAGTACTATGCTCTTACAAGGATGCTCAGAAATCTTTTCCTGGATGTTGGCTTCATTCCCTACCCCATTCTTGTCCTACTTCAATCTCCCAAGATAATCTCCAAATCTTTCCTCCCCCAGGCTGATCTTGGGCCAGTCCACAAGCACTTACCACATGCTCCAGTTCAAGGGATCTCATGGTACCCTTGCCCTGGACAAAGGGCTCCTAAGGCACATACATACCCAGGAGGATGGGGAGGAGTGTAAACTGGGTCCTCAAGGGCTGAGCAGCCAGCTCTGACCCCCACATATTGAAGGAGCTCAGAAAAGAAAGCAAGCTGGGGCACTGTGGCTTTAGAATAACAGCGTTTGAGCATAGGTGGGCTCTGGAGCATGGGGAGGATCTATGTGGGTAGCAAAGAGGCCATTGGAAGGAATCTCCAGAGCTACAATAAGTCTTTTCTGCACTCAGGGCCTTGCCCTGTATGGAGGACAGATGGACAATAAGGAGGCAGGGAAGGAGGAGCTAGCATGATTGTTGATGGTGTTTACTTTCCACAGGGATCTCCCCACCTAAAGCACCAGGATCTCATTTCCAGAAGAATGGCCCAGATATCTACAGTGCAGGAACTCTTCCATGAGGCAGCCCAACAGGTAGGTTAGTAGGTATGTGGCTGGTGATGGAGCTGCCAGAGGCCTGTGAGCCAGGGGTCACCAGCCAGCCAACGGAATGGGAACATGACAGTGTCTCAGAAATTAAAAGCAGTTGTCTCAGAAATTCATTTTGTCATTCAGTTTAATTGAGAAAACCTCATAGACAACTCTTCACTGTCTATGTGCAGAAAATCTTCTTTGGTATTATTTGTAATGGATTTTGAATCTTGCATCCCTGCCCCCCATCTTGGGAGACTTCCATGAACAAAGTGAGAACCTCAGAAAATATGAATTCCTTGTAATGTTCTCATTATAAGAAAACCTCATATGTACTGAAGTCAAATGGATTTCTGGATTGTCTAATGTCTACTGGATTTTTTTCCCTTCGTCTTTTTTCTGTTGATTATTATTTATAGTAAATATTCCACATGTAGATATGCAGTTGAAGTGGCTCTTCCCAGAAATAGTTGACTTCTTTTTTCTTTTGGTACCGAGGATTGAACTCAGGGGCACTCAACCACTAAGCCACATCCCCAGCCCTTTTTGTAGACAGGATTAGAGACAGGATCTCACTGAGTTACTTAGTGCCTCACTGTTGCTGAGGCTGGCTTTGAACTCGAGATCCTCCTGTCTCAGCCTCCTGAGTCACTGGAGTTACCCAGGCATATGCCATTACACCTGGCAATAGTTGATTTTTTTAAGGAATGCCCTGGCACTGGGGGATTCGTGGAAGGAGAAAGAAATGAAAAACTTAGGTGTTTATTAGGCAACTACTTACACCCAGGATCTCTGCCATCCACAGTCACTCAACTTAAAGTTTTCATTGTCTCTTGGATTTCTCTCATGCTTTGTGGAAAGGGGCAAGAGGACTTTTCAGCATTCTGACAGGGGGAATAAGCCCCCTAAGAGGGGAAAGAACTAACCAAGTCCTCACACAACAGTAAGAGAGCAGATCCAGATGCACCCTGAGCCAAAGGGCAGGGTATGGTGAGGAAGGTGGGACTCAGGCTTGGTGGGAGGATGGTAACCCTCTATTCATAGGCAGATGTGAAAAAAATATAGCATGTGGTTGGCAGGCAATATGAGCTCAGTAAAAACTACTGCTGCCTTCCCCTGGGTCTAGGGCATGTTCCTGCACTCCCAGCTCTTAGCAACTTGCCTCTAGCCCAGAAATATTCAAGCTGCTTAGAAATGAGTGGTAATTTGGGCTTGTTTCTCAATGATACTTCATTACCCTTGCCCAGAGCTGTTCACTCCAGGTGAAAGGCCCAGGACTATGCTCTTGGTGTGCTTGAGGACTCTCAGTTTGATTTGTTAAGGATTTTATATTTCTTTAGTTTGACTGGTCTCTCATATACTTCCCCTGTGTTTTCTTTGGATATGTAAAACTGTATGTGAGTCTTATGATTATAAATTTATTTATACTACTTTTAGTTGGCACTTTGTTAAGAATGAAAAAGAATCCCAAATGGAAAATGTGAGGCCCAGGAATTCCAAAAAGAGAATCAAAGAAGACATTCTGGGTTTTTCTCTGTGAGAAGAATCTGTTCTCTCATCCTTTCCCCTGTTGGAGACCTTCAGTGGTTTCCCATGAGTTCAGTCTTTAGCTTAAACCCTGTGTGGTCTTACCCTGGTAGGTTTCCGGTATCTTCCACTCTATGTCCTCACTTTCAGGCAAATCACACCATTCCCCAGTGCTTGTATCTTCCCTGGGCTTTGCTGATACTTCTCACTTGACTGGGTTGTCATTAGAACCCTCCCAGTATCTGAGGCAATGCCTGGCATTTAAGTGACAATGAATGTCCATTGATTAACAGTGCAATTTCAGTTGTTTTACATGCCCTATCACAATGTTGTCTTTTTTAAAAAAAATATTTATTTTTTTTAGTTGTAGTTGGACACAATACCTTTATTTTATTTATTTTTATGTGGTGCTGAGGATCAAACCCAGGGTCACATGCTAGGTGAGCGCTCTACCGCTGAGCCACAACCCCAGCCCAGAATGTTGTCTTTTAAAATGTGATGGACACTAAGGCTTGTATCAGCTCCTTCTTCCTCAATATCTAAACACTGAGAGGTTGAACAGTGTTTAATGCCCAGAGTCAAGACTTTTGACCTATACTGTCTAGACACATTGGAACCTATTCCTTTTTCTCTCTCCTGCATTGTCTAGGATACCACATCTTCTCTGGATTATTCATACCCTCTTTCTTTCTCCACATTGCTACTAAGTGACTCTTTCCTGAAGTCTCAGTCTGTGCATTTGTCTCCTCTGGTTAGACCCCTTCAGTGGCTTCTCATTGCCTTTAGAATATAGCTCAGACTCCTTGTCTTGACCCCCAAGGCCCTCCATGATCTGACTAATCTGTCCTGTTCCTGTGGGATCCTGTGTCACTGCCTGTGTGGCATGGAAATGAGCTGTTTCTTTCTTATCTTCCTCAAGCCTATGAACTCCACAAGATCAGGAACATATCTTTTTTTTTTTTTTTTTTTTTTTTAATGTGGTGCTTAGGATTGAACCCAGTGCTTCATACTTGCTAAGCAAGCACTGTACTACTGAGCTACAGCCCCAGCCCCAGCCCCAGGGACACATCTTATTCATGTCACATCCCAATCCCTGCCATAGTGCTCAGTGCAGAGAAGATGCTCATCAGTGCTGGACCTACTGAGCTGGACTCTTCCAGCTAGGAGTTAGAGAAGCTGCCATTTGCATTAAGGAAATGGAACACATGGCAGATTTGGGAAACACATCCCAGAGGGTAAGGAAGGAAATGATAATTGCTGCCAGTTACTGGGTACCTTTTGTGGTCAGAACACTTAATATGCATTACCTTTTTTTTTTATTGGTTGTTCACAACATTACAAAGCTCTTGACATATCATATTTCATACATTAGATTGAAGTGGGTTATGAACCCCCAATTTTACCCCAAATGCAGATTGCAGAATCACGTCGGTTACACATCCACAATTTTACATAATGCCCTATTAGTAATTGTTGTATTCTGCTACCTTTCCTATCCCCTACTATCCCCCCTCCCCTCCCCTCCCATCTTCTCTCTCTACCCCATCTACTGTAATTCATTTCTCTCCTTGTTTATTTTCCCATTCCCCTCACAACCTCTTATATGTAATTTTGTATAGCAATGAGGGTCTCCCTTCATTTCCATGCAATTTCCCTTTTCTCTCCCTTTCCCTCCCATCTCATGTCTCTGTTTAATGTTACTCTTTTCTTCTTACTCTTCCTCCCTGCTCTGTTCATAGTTGCTCTCATTTTATCAAAGAAGACATTTGGTATTTGTTTTTTAGGGATTGGCTAGCTTCACTAAGCATAATCTGCTCTAGTGCCATCCATTTCCCTGCAAATTCTATGATTTTGTCATTTTTTATTGCTGCATAGTACTCCATTGTGTATAGATGCCACATTTTTTTATCCATTCATCTATTGAAGGGCATCTGGGTTGGTTCCACAGTCTAGATATTGTGAATTGTGCTGCTATGAACATCGATGTGGCAGTATACCTTAATTAATCTTCACAATATTATTCTGGAGGAGACATGATTAGTTTTGTTTGATAGATGAAGGACTAAAGCACTTTGAAAGCAGGCATGTTTGATGCCCAGGCACAATTTTTTATCTTTTCTGCCAAATGACACCTGTTCCAGTTGTATAAGCAAGGCCACCCAGATGGTAAATCAAGGGCCTTTGTCGGGGAACAGGGAATAGGCTGGGTGGCTAGTGCATTTGGATCTGAACTCTGGGATTGGCTGGCCCTCAAGAACTTTCCTGTGAACCTTTTTAAACCCTTACTCCAGTATTGGCAGGGTCAGAAATTCTGCTAAGAGCTTTGTGGCCTGCGGAACATGGGGTTAAGTAGGCATGCCCAGTGAGAAGACAGGCTAGTGGTGTCAAGACAAACTCTTGATCTTGACCTGTATTTCTCTTGGTCATTGTGACTAGAAGGTTGCTCATAGGTTGTGAGTTAGGTAGAGAAGTAGATGTATGATTTGTTGGTTTGGCTTTAATCATTTTAGGATCAGATAGGGTAGCTGTGTATATGTATATTGGTCAGTCATAAGTGCACCCCTTACAGAAAGGCAGTAGATCGATCTAGGGGTTGATGATGTGGTGGTCAAGGGTACATGTGCCACCTGGGTTCGAGTATTGGCTTTAACACTTTGTGACCTTGGACCAGTTACTTAACTCATTAAGCCTCCATTTCCTCACCTATAAAATGGCTACATTTAAATGAAAAAGAATCAAGGAGATAATTCCTGCAAATATTTAGTATAGTGATTGGTTCATAGCATTCAGTAAATGTCGACCAATAATAAAATTAAAGTGGGGAGTAGAATCCAAAGAGTAGTGTATAATCATCAGAAGGATCCACTGGCAAATAAACACATGACTCAGCACAACAAAGTCAGGCAGAAGGCTTAAGGCAGAAGTTTCAAATCCAGAATGACATCATTGGCCAGCATGGAATGGCCAGCATGGGAGGAGGTGCTTCCCTGTGTCTGAGGCCTGCGTGAGTCCCAGGGGATGATCCACCTGTCCCTTGTCTCCCAGCACTGTCTGATGTCCTGCTCTTTCTCTTCTCTGTCCTTTCCTCCTTTGGTCTCTCTCTTTTCCTTCTCAAATTTTCATACCTAAATTAGCGTGGCATAGTAACAGAGTCTGGCCAAGTTTTGGTAGGCCAAGAGGTAGAGAGGTACTCAGAGATCCTCTAGCCTAGTCTCCTTGTTTAGTGTGTTAGGAAACAAGCCAGAGATATTGAATGACTTGTGCAAAGACACATGCAAGGAGTGACAGTTGGGCTGGAGCCTAGGCTACTGACCCCACATACAGCTCTGGGTTGATCCAGTCTTTAGGTTATAATTTTGAGCATTGGTCTAGGTTTTGCCATCTCAAAAGCTTTGCTCTTATTTCAGAATCCTCTTTAGCCAGTGTACACTTCAGAACTGACTTGTATTTTTACTAGGCATTTTTTTCCCCATAGCTTTAAGGTAAAATTGAAGTACAATAACATGCACATATTTGAAGTATGCACTTCGATAAGTTTTGACATGTATATAACCAATACAATCAATATAAAAAGCATTTTCATTACTTTTTTTTTTAATTTTTTATTGATTATTTAAAGCATTACATAGCTCATGATATATCATCTTTCATACATTAGACTCAAATTGTGTTTTGAACTCCCATTTTCACCCCAAATATAGATTGCAGAATCACATCTGTTACATATTCACATTTTTACATAATGCCATATTAGTGTCTGTTGTATTCTGCTACCTTTCCTAACCCCTACTATCACCCCTCCCCTCCCCTCCCCTCCCATCTAAAATTTGAAATTATGCAGACTGTTTCCTGCATGATTTAGTACATTAGAAATCAATCACCTTAAAATATATAGAACCCCACCTCCACATGTCAACTATTTCAAAATTAAATGGCACACTTATAAATATCTCAGAGGTCAAGGAAGAAAGCATAAGAAAAGTAAATAAAAAGTGCTTTTGAACTAAGTGAAATAAAAGCTTAAAATGGCAGGATCTCTGGGATGGAACACTACTCAGATGAACATTTATAACTTAAAGTACTTGTCTCAGAAAGAAGCTAGAATAACAAATTATTTTCAAATGAAGTAGTAGGAAGGAAAAAATGAGAGTAGGAGCAGAAATATATGAAATAGAGAAGAAAGACTATAGCTAAAATTTAATAAAACATAAACAAGTCTAACCAAGAAAAAGCAAGAGCACAAAAATTAACATCAGTGGAAATGGAGCTATCAAAATAACCCTACAGATGCTAAAAATATACTAAGGTAATATTACAATTGTATGCCAACATATGTGATAGCTTACATAACATGGTCTATATTAGAGAAGAATCTGTGTGCTATTGAGAAGAAAGTATATTCAGTCATAGATGGATGAAATATTCCATATATGTCTGTTAAGTCTAAATTATCAATTATATTTTTACTTAAGTAGCTTTATTTAGTTTTTGTTTAGAGGAACTATCCAGTGGTGACAGAGGCATGTTAAAGTTACCCCGTGTTATTGAGCTGTGACCTATTTGATTCTTGAAATGGAGAAGGGTGTGTTTGATGTACATAGATGCTCCATTGTTAGGGGCATAAATATTTACAATTGTTACATCTTATTGATGTATAATTCCCTTAAGTAATATGAAATGTCCTTCTTTGTCCCTTCTTATTAACTGTGACTTGAAGTCTACTTTATCTGATATGAGGATAGAAATACCTGCTTGTTTATGAGATCCACGTGAGTGATATGTTTTTTCCCATCTTTTCACTTTCAGTCTGTGGTTGTCTTTGCTTATGATGAATTTCTTGGAGACAGTGTATTGTTGGGTCTTGTTTTTTTAATTCAGTCAGCCAGTCTGTGTCTTTTGATTGATGAGTTAGGTACTAGGCATTTTTAAAAGAGTGTTTTAACATCTTAAAAAAGCCATACTATGCATAGTATATGGAAGACCCTGAGGTCCACCCCAGTGCCACAAAACAAAAGCAAAAACAAACTCTATACACAAATGTGTAAAGTAAGCATGGGCATCCCATGTTATGCAATGGCATATTACTTTATTAATATGTACAGAAATGAATGCAACTGAGGTGAAAGGAAAAGGGAACTTTAGACAAGATAGTTTTACTAGCCCCTCCTTTTACATATAAGGAAACCTGGGCCCAGATGATTGGATGGGAAAATAAGGCTCTTGTCTTACTTAGATTCTCAGAACCATGAACCCCCTTACCTTCTTGGTTTTTGGAGAACAAGAAGCTTATACCATTTTTAGGACTCTTTTTAGTAAAAAGGATACAAATTACAAATACAAAATTAGATATAATCTCTGGAAGGCATCCAGTGCAAGTGAAGGATCTAAACTATTAGTGTCAACATAAAATCCATCTCTGGAAAATGGACAAAACCCCATATAAATAACTTAGCAGATGCTCATTTTCTGAAAATATCCCTTAATTCTGCAAATTAAAAATATCAAATATTCATTAAAAAGTATCAACATTGGCAATTTCTTATAGTCCAACCTAATATTATATAATAAAAAATCTTGGGAAACTAGAAAAATTGAAAAGAAAATGGACAAAATTGATGTTTAAAGGTAGCAGAAGAAAAAAAGCATATGATCCTGGAATTGGTGGGAGAAAAAAAATGACAGAATCTCAGGACCAAGATGCATCTGAGGCATTTCACGTGGACACTATACCCTTCCCTTTTCTTTCTCCACTGCCTTTCCTTTTTCCATTTTAGAGTCCCATTTTTTACTAGGCATATTTTTTAAGACTATTTCAGCATCTTTGCCCCCAAATGACAAGTGGGCCAAAAATGCTGCATGTTTATAGAAAATAAAGTGGAGACATTTGCTGGGTAAAGGGGTCCTACCTAAAAACTGGGATGAAAGTGTTTTTCACTGAAGTGAAATAGGTGTGTTCTGTGTCTCATTTGTATCTGCAAGATTTTAATTTGTGGAGGTTACTGAACGATAATACAGATCAATATCATGAAAAGAATATTGTAATTTCTTATATTTCCCAAGAGAACAGAATAAGCCTCACTTTGCAGGGCCACAGGGGAAGCTCCAGGGTTGGTCAGATGATCAAAGACAGGAGTGAAGGAAGAATCCAGGTCAAAGCCTTTATCGGGATTTCTGCAGGAAAGGCAAGGTAGAGAAAACAGTTTAGAATTGGCCATTTTGAATAATTCCGATGGACTATGGACTATAGGAGTGGTCTCTAGTTGCCTGGTACCCAGCCCTGGATGACTTAGGTCAGGTAAGATAGTGCCTTGGTGTATAAGAGTTAGACAAGGTGGTGGTTGGAGCTGTAGACTCAGAACTGGTTGGCTTGTGTATGAAAGGCATGTTCTTGCCAAGCCCTTTGCTATTTCTAAGAATTGGCTAGTCCTGGGAGGGTCAGTCTCTTCTAAGCCAACACAATTTTTAAGTTGCCATAGCATTATAAGATATGGAAATTAAAAAAATAAATAAATAAAACATGGGTAATTCAGTCTGCTTAATTGTAAATGGATGACCTAAGTGACTTCAAAACTTTTTACTGTCTTAGATACATTTATTTCATCTATGGCCAGATATAGAAAAAAAAATTACTGTCTCTGCCATCATTTAATAGATCGGGGTTTACAAGAAGTATCCTAGATGCTATGTTAAGGAGGCTGAAGTATTATTCTTGTAATTTGTGTATGGTGCCAGTCGGTGGTGTTTAGACTATGGGGGCTTCCTATAGGGGTGGGTATTTGAGTTTTAGCTTCATTTTGTACCCTCTCTCACCAAAATATATTTCTTCAGGATAATAGTTAAATACTAGATAGTTCTATAGTCATGGAAAAATATCAATTAATTGTAGTTAGACTTAAAGAAATATGCATACCTCAATAAAATTCAAATCAGTATCTCTTTGCTTTCTAACAATTATCAAGTATAATTTAATCTAATTCTTTTTTTTAATATTTTTATTTTTTATTTATTTATTTTTCAATATTTATTTTTTAGTTATTGGCGGACACAACATCTTTGTTTGTACGTGGTGCTGAGGATCGAACCCGGGCCGCACGCATGCCAGGCGAGCGCGCTACTGCTTGAGCCACATCCCCAGCCCTAATCTAATTCTTAAAATTAATTTTCCCCCTAAGTTTTTAATGCCTTAATTGAAAGGTGTGGTACTTATAGAGGTGAGACAGCTTGATGTGAAAAGTCTTTCAAGGGAGCACCCATTTAGACTTTGATACATTTCTAATAGGATAGTGCTTTTACCACTTCTCAGGAGCAAGGTCCTGTATTAGCCAGCTTCATGTTACCAGCACAACAAAATACCTGAGGCAGTTAACTTGTAAAGAGGAAAGGTTTCTTTAGCTCACAGTTTGGGAGGTTCAAAGGCATGGTGCCTGCATCAACTTAGTTCTGCTAAGGGTGGCAGATGGCATTGGAGGGAGCATGTGGCACAGCGAGCAATCACATCTTGAGCCAGGAAGCAGAGAGAGAAGGCAAGGGGACACATACCCACATACACCCACACATACCAGGGATGTATAATCCCCTCTGAGCATGCCCCCAGTGACCAAAAGACCTTCCACACTAGGCCCCACCACTTAAAGGTCCACAGCATCTCTAATGCCACCACCTGGGAACCAAACCTTTAAATGGATGACCTAAGTGATTTCAAAACTTCTTACTGTCTTAGATACATTTATTTCATCTATGGGCCAGATATAGAAAAAAAAATTACTTTGGGAGACATTCAACACCCAGACCAGGTCAGGTCCTACATACATTTCCTTTGTTTATTTTTATTTTGGTATAAGAATGTTTTCTTCCCCACAAGCAGAAAGAAAGAAAAAGATAGTGGAGTTAAAAACCATTCATCTGTGTAGAAATTCTGACTTGTTCTTTTCCTAATCCGCAGGGCTTGTAGGTCGCATCTGTGGTCGCTGTTACTGGCTACAGGCTATCGGTACTTATGAATAGCATGAAGCCACAGTGGCCTTGCAACCCTCAGTAAGCCAGAAATAGTTGTGTCCTTGCTCTAACATGAAACTCAGAATTCACAGAATTTAACTTAAAAGAAAACAGCCTTGGCTCATTCTGAGTCATTTTTTAAATTTAGGCAGTTATCAGAACAACACAAAGCAAAAACAAGTTATGATTCTTTTTTAAAGATACACAAATTTGGAGGCAGTCACTAATTTTACAAAAGCCTTTAGCATATTTTAATATCCCATTCTCTGTGTTTAAAATGTGATTTAGATCACAAACATCTTTGGTGAATCCATCCACTGAATACAACTATAAACGGGATAACTATCATTTAGTCAGCTAAAGAACCTGTTCTGTTTTAAAAATATTTCTAATGATGTGGAAACTTTTTTCTTTAAATAAAAATAAGTTTATATATTTTTGTCACAGAGGTACTACCTATGTGCAAGGGAAAAGCATTTAAACAAGACAAGAGTGATAGACAGTAAAAAGCTTTTTCCCCTCCTCCCTCTCTGCCATTCTCCAGAGGCTGTCCCTGCAGGTGGTTTCTGGTTTTCAGTTTCTCTATTGGTTATTAATATTACTTTAAATAATATCAATATACCTCAACTTTTTGATAAAGTTATCAATACACTGTTTTCTGATATGAAAAATAAGACATTGGCACACAAAGTCTTCCTTCCATTTCTCTTTAATTTCTAGTTTTTTGTTAGTTGGATTATTATCATTGTCAAGGTTATGGCATTTGTGTATGGTTTCTGTAATTGTAGTGCACATTTTCATATTTATTTTAGTTGTTTCTAAAGTTTTAGAACAATAAACAGTATTTAAAATAGTAAAATGTGTGTGTGTGTGTGTGTGTGTGTGTGTGTAACTGCATAACCAAGTGATAGTATTGGAATCATGGAGAAGAAAACATAATCTTAAGTCATTCAGGCATTTCTGCTTGAAAGTCTTGATTTCCTTAAAGTTTTCTTTAATTCTGGTTCATATGCTGCTACTGCTATTTCTTATATCTTATGTCACCTTTTTCTGGTGATTCTCTTATCATTTGGGTGACTAATTTTTTTCATACATGGATCAGAGGTAGTAAGTGGCTTCTTCCTTTTCTAACTTTAGAACTGTGGGAAGTCAGGATTTTTTTTTTCATGTTCTTCAAACACAACATTTTGCAGCAGATTGAATGCAGAAGTAGCTATGAGAATCCAGCTGTCTTCTATCAGGACAGAATCTAAGAAGATTTGCAAGATTTATAACATGGTCTTTCTTTGCACAAAGAAAAATGGTTTCATTTTGGAAAATAGCTATTCTTTTGTGAAAATGTCCTTTATCTTAACAAGAAACGGGTTTATTATTGTTCTATTAAAATTAATTAATCAGTATCCCATTTTAAGTTCTTAATGTGCTAAGCATTGATAGGAATAATTCACATAAGCAAAAGTTTTTTGGGGTCTTCAATAATTTTTAAATGTAAAGGGGGCCAGAGACAAAACGTTTGAGAATGGCTGTTGCAGAAACTTAATATATATTTAAAGCATTTCAGTTTATTTAGAGTCATTATTTTGCCACTTCATGTAAAATGTAGGAACTTGGCAGCCATATTGGCTCACTTACCAACTTTCCATATTTTATGCTGTTACATATATTACTTCATGTATGTGATGAAGCCCTCAAGACAGCATTTCACCTGTGATTTCCTGGGGTCCACATCTAGGGCCCCAGCTCTGGGACAAGCTAGCTCTGAAATGGGGCTTCTCAGGAGCCATGGAAGACAGCACTTCCTTAACTCTGCTCTATCCTTTGCTTTTTCTCTGCCCCTCCAATCCCATCAGCAGGAATCTTTCCAAAAGTTTGGTAGCACTTGTTCCCCCCCCCCCACTTCTAGTTATAATTAGAGTTTCAAACTTTAAGAAAACCCACATCTTTTCTGTCATTTCCATGGTAATTTAGAAGGTAGGAAAGTGCTTACTTTGCCATCTTAAAAGAGATGCTTGATGTTACTTTCTAAAGCACATTTCACTCATTGATTCAGCTAACTCACATTTAATGAGTACAGTCCATCTTTGTCCATAGGAAATAATTTAATGAGTACAGTCCATCTTTGTCCATAGGAGATACATCCCAAGACCCCTAGTGAATGCCTGAAACCACTCATAATGCTAAATCCTGTATACATTGCTTTTCCCTGTACATACTTACCTGTGACTTACAAATTAGGCAAGTACGAAATTAGCAATAACTAATAATAAAATAGAACAATTATAAAAATGTACTCTGATAAAAGTTATGTAAATGTGGTCTCTTTCTTGAAAGAGTCAAGGCAAATATTAATATTTTCAGGCCGAGGTTGACCACAGGTAACTGAAACCATGGATAGTGAACCGGATGAGGTACCACTGTATCCAATCCATATTGGGCAACTAGGGGTACAAGAGCAAACAAGGCGTTTTGTTTGTTTTTTCTTTTTTAAATAAGTATTGAGATCCTTTTATAAAAGAGCTTTTATTGAAATTATTATTTATATTCGTTTTAGTCAGCTTTTTTACTGCTGTGACTAAAGGACCTGACTAGAACAATTGTAAGGGAATTTCAGAGGTCTCAGTCCACAGAAGTCTGGCTCCATTCCTTGGGGCTCTGGGTGAGGCTGAACATCATGGTGGAAGAGTGTGGCACAGGGAAGCTGCTCACATGACGATCAGGAAGCAGAGAGAGAGAGAGAGACTCCACTTGCCAGATATAAATATATACCCCCAAAGCCAAGCCCCCCAAACCACACCTCCTGCAGACATATCCCACCCGCCTTTCATTACCACTCAATTAATCCCATCTGATGATTAATTCACTGATTGCATTAAGGTTCTTTTAGCCCAATAATTTCTCTTCTTAACCTTCTTGCATTGTTTCACAACATACTTACCCGTTCACAGGTTACTTCACAACATACATAAGCTTTTGGGGGACACCTCACATTCAAACTATAACATTATCCAATATTTTATTGTGGTAAATTATATACAACATAAAATTTACCATCTTAAAAACATTCTTCATTGTTGAGTTTGATGGTGTTAAATCATTGATAAAGTTATACCACCTATTTATTTTTAAATTTCATTTTGATAAAATTTCACATTCATAGTGAACTTGCAATAGTGTCATAACAAAAAAAAAAGTCTATATGTATTCTTAACTCTTTGACCACTTGTTTAACATTTTGCCTTTTTGTTTTCTTAGGTCTCTCTCTCTCTCTCTCTCTCTCTCTCTCTCTCTCTCTCTCTCTCTCTCTTACTCTTGATCTCTTTCTCTCTCATTTTCTCCTAAATCATTTGGAAGTAATTTGCAGACACGCATGTTTCTTTATCCATAAATGCTTCCATGTGTGCTTAACAATAAGAATTTCTCTGACCAACCATGACGATCCTATTATCAATAGTTCCACATGCAAAATTTGCCAGTTGTGCCACTAATATCCTATTACTTCCTCCTTGCCTTCCCCTGGTGCAGAATTCAGTCCAGGATCACACATTGCATTTAGTTGTTGTATCTCTTTTGTCTCTTTAACAGGAGACACTAAAGAACAGTTCCTAGAGGAGAATACTATAGGAGATGGGAGGAACATGGAACACTTTCCTGGCTTTTTTTTTTTTTTTTTGTCTTTCATGACCTTGGCATTTTTTGTTGAACATAAACCAGTTATTTTGTAGAATGTTCATCAGCTTGGAACATGATCCTTCATGACTTGATTAAGGCATTGTATTTTGGCAGGAATACTAGAGAAGCGATGTTGGGTTCTTCTCAAGGCATCCTATCTACCAGGAGGTACATGATTTCCATTTGTCCCATCATGGTGATGTTAACTTTGGTTACTTCTATAAGGTGGTGCCCACTAGGTTAATTCAATCTAAAATTATTTTAATCTTCCTTTTATAATTAATAAATCATTTGTTGGTGCTCATCTGAGACTGTGGAAATATCCTGTTCCTCACTGATCTTTTACCCACAAGCTTTAGCATCCATTGATGATTCTTGGCCAATCTGATATCACTGTGATGGCCGCAAATGGTAATTTTCTATCGCTGTAATCCCTTCCACATGCACTAGTTGGTTTTCTGCAGTAAGAAAAAGTTTTCTTTTCTGTTTCCCATTTCAATTTACTCATTTATTTGTATTTGCATGGATTCAGATTCTTATTCTACTCTATGAATATTTTATTGCTATTATTATTTGCTTTGATAATCCAGCATTTGGCCAATGGGAGACCTTTCAGGCTGGCTCCTATAGACTTTTGACATATCTTTGCCATTTTTTTTTAGCACTTCCTTACTTTAGGGTACAAGTTCTTATAGATACATATTATACTTTTTCTGCCTGAGCCTTGAGTCAGTGACTTCTTCAAAGAACCCCGCCTGGTTTCTTTAAGTAAGGAATTATATCTAGAAATCATCATGATCTGAGTACTAGGTATGTTCATTGCTACTTCCTTTTCTGGAGAGAGAAAAGGAAGATAAATATAAATATACATATGTATATGTATCTCTCTCTAAATATATGTATGCAACATGTATATGTATGCACACATGAATATATATGCATATATATGTATGTATTAAAAACTACAAATTCAAACTGATACTTCTAATTCCAGCTCATCCCCACAGGGTTCATTTTACTATTCTTCCTTTTTCCTTAGTTGGAACCTCTTCTCTAATAGTGAGAAAATTGACTTCCAGTTAATATATTGAAGTATTTGCACAGACTTCTAACTGACAGAAAGCAGATTCAGAATTAATAATGTATACCCCTAAAGAAAAAAACACGCCAAGCTGGTCACAGTGGCCCATGCCTATAATCTCATTTTTTTTCCACCTGAAGTGTGGTAATGTTAAGACAGTTACACTGATTTCCTTCTCTTTGCATTCTGTTTTAGTTTTTACCTCTAATTCTCATAGATTTGATTTTGAGTCTGTAAAATATTAACATGGTTCCAAAACTCTAAACTATAGGAAAGGATATACTCATTACATAAACATTCTTTAAATGGATATAATATTGGATGATCTATTGGAGAATAAAACTTTTGTAGTTTTAAAAAATTTTAAGATATTTTTTAGTCATAGATGGACACAATACCTTTATTTATTTATCTTTATGTGGTACTGAGGATCGAACCCAAGGCCTCACCCTTGCTAGGCAAGCGCTCTACCACTGAGCCACAATCCCAGTGCGCAGTTTTTTAAATTTATCTATGACTTACTGCTTCATACATGCTAAGCAAGTGCTCTACCACTGAGCTACCGCCTCAGGCCTGCAGTTGGTTTTTAACTGTTTTACTGTTGTGGAGAGGGCATTAGGGTCCCTGTTGCTCCTCTTTGAATTAAATCCAGGTGGAATCCAGGTGGACTCCCTAGCAGCAATCTGAGCCCTGTAGGAAAGGCTCTCCCCTTTTGCCAAGGAGATGGGAAAGGGTAGGGGAAGCTCTTGTTCAGGTGGCCATAGCCTTGCCATAGCAGGCTTCTGTCATCTGGGGGCTGGCATCAGGTGTCCAGAGCACGTGTCTGCACACTCTGTGTTCCAGGGCAGAAATGGATGCTCTTGGTGAAGGAGCTGCTCTTGGTCCTGAGTGGCAGAATGCAGGGTTTCTGCATCAGCATCAATGTCTTCACAGCCTCTAAGGGTCTTCCCCCTCTGAGGCTGCCCCACCGTGTTACTGGTTTGTGCCCTCAAGAAAGCTGCAGCCATGGACACTTCTGAGGATACACAGTCATGGAGAGTACTCGGGCCAAACATGCAGGACCTGCTGGACCTGGACACTGGCTTCCAGCTGCTTCTGTGGCAGAGGAGAGCGACACTGCCAGGAAGACCTCACCTCTCTAGGAATCACTAATTCAGAACTGGCCAGGACATAGCATGGTCCTAATCCAAGGCAATAAGGTTTAGGTGACATCCAGTTGCATCCTGCAGAGCTAGTTCCATGTCCCCCTTGAGTGGGGGTGGCCGTCTACTGGATTTCTAAAACAGTCAAGAACTCCTGCTGCAGTACAGAGGGCTGGCTCCGCCAGTGCTTGGGCAGGGCAGGGCTAGTGAGGCAGCTTTGAGATCTGAGCCTGAGAGCAAGAATTCTACCTTCACCATGAGAACAGTCAGCTGGGGAAAAGAGAAACCGCACAGTCCATAAGAACTCTTTTCTTTGTCTGCCTTCCAACTTCCCTGAAGAAATACCTCATCCACATTTAGGATCATCTGTGGGGTTTCAACCTTACACAAAGCTTTCGCAATTATCTTCCCCCCAAACCCTACAGAAACCCTCTAGTTCAGGTGTGTCAGAGCATTTTATGCAGGTTGAGCCCATGGCTGGGCTGGTCTCCTGTCCAAATCTTTCTTGGTCACTGTGGTCTGGCACATGTTGCCTGTTCAGAGCCAGAGGAAAGGAATAAATCTTCCAGTCTGCCCGCTGGGTCACAGTTCAGCAGCAGCTCGAGCCTATTCTCTGGTGTCTAATTAATAATTAAATAATTAAGTTTCAGAAAGCAAGCTGTTGGTTCATTTGTTTGCAGCATAATCCGGGTAGAGCCAGTCTTTGCAGGTATTCCTGGGGAGAAAAGGGCAAGTCCTATCTTGCTTTGACCTACTCCTGACCTAGATGGGAAGAAGGTGAGTTTTTAATTTTTTTTCCCCTTCAGTTGCCAGAAGAGAGGAAAGGTGTCATTTCACATTTCAGGTGTGTTAAAAGGCTCCCAGGCATGAGCCCATATCATTGCCTCTGGCAGGACTTTTCTGTCTCTTATTCAGCTCAACTTGCTGGGTGCATTCCTACCTAGTGTTTTTCCCAGCCTTTTAGTCTCTGCTCAAGTATGTGGAAGTTCTCTATTCACAGGAGAAAGATACTCTCTTGGAACTAAAAACATCCACCAGGTAGCCATGGCTTCCCTGTGTTGAGTGCAGGTCCTGGGTGCTGAGAACTTCTTGTCCTGGGGGCTTGGGAAGGAGAACTCTAGCAGTGAGCAGTCCAAGGAGTGGTTGCCTGGGGCCAGGCTCCCAGTAGCAGTACCCCTGTAACCTGTCAAGCCTTCCCTCCAGGCTGAGGGTCCTCAGGGGAGAGAGGAGTCTGGCCCCTGAGAATGACTTATGGTGCCCTTTCTGCAGGACCTATTCTCTTGACTTTCTTCATCCTTCTCAGTCTGCATCTCTTCTTCCCGGTGTACCCCACATTAGGCATAGCAAGCATCCTTTAGCTCCCTCCCTTTCCCCAGCCTGTGTGTCTACAGAACATCAAATGAGATTCTCCTCAGTTTGGAATCGATGACCAGGACTCAAAACTGTGGACAACTAATTTCGAAAGGTAGCTACTAACATTTGGGACCAGATCTCTGTTCTGCTCAGCAGGCTAGCCCAGAACCGGCCTAACTATCCTCATCCTTCATCCCAGCCATTCCTCTTGAGGCAGTGGAAATGACTGGGCCATGGGCTTTGTTGGGACATGAGAGGGGATTCCTTCCCCTTCCCCAGAGGAAGGAGGTGGGTCCCAGGAGAATCACAAAGTGTGTGGTAGGCATGAGAACTGATATACTGCCTTCTCTGCACACCGTGGCCCTGTCCCTCAGCCCATCTGAGCTGGTAGTCACCGTGCCAGGTAGTGGTTGAACGGTGGAGACCGTACCCTCCTGAAGCAACTCTGGGCAATAGCACAAGGTTGAATGGCATTGCACAAGTGGTGACATCGGAGCTGGCGCTTTTATGTGGATGCCTAGGAAGTAGCATGTCATTTCAGGACAGTCTGGGGAACGGTCCTCTGGGTCTCTGCTTTACTTATCTTGCATTTCATTTGAGGGAGCTGAGAACTCAGCGGTCAGGACTGATAGGGAAACCAAGGAGTCCCCAAACCATCTGTCCCATGTGGCTTAATTGATGTCTCCAATTATTTCTTGAGCCTCTTTCTTTCCATCCTTCCTTCCTTTGTTTTTTGCCTCCTTCTTTCCTGTTAATGTTTGAAACCTGAAAGACTTAAATTGAGGGCAGAAAATTCTCCTAATGTATCTTTTTAAATTAGAAAAAATGACCCATAAAATTTGTACATATGCATGGGCTACAGTACGAGAATTCAATACATGTCTACAATGTGTAATGATCCTATCAGGGTAGTTAGCATCTCTGTCACCTCAAACATTTATCATTTCTTTTTGCCGGGAACCTTTGAACTCATTTCTTCTAGTTATTTTGAAATATATAATAAGTCGTTGTCAACTATAGTCACCCTTTGGTGCTGTGGAGCATTAGGACTAATTCCTCTTGTCTCTGTGTTGCTTCCCATTACCCAATCTCCCTTTCCCCTCCCCCTTCCTTCCCAGCATCTAGTGACCACTGCTTATTTGAGGCCCTTCCTTGCCTGTGAGTGTGTGGCAGGAGAGGAGGAAGAGTAGTTGCCCCAGTCTTGGCCCTAGGTGATACCTGCATCTCCTGTTCTTAGCCATTGAAGAGCTGTGCCCCTGTATCTTAGATTTTTTTCTTGCACTCTTGTATTTTATGCTTTTGCAGATAATACACACTCACCAGTGATGGAATCACTGCACAGGGGCTCTTAGTTGGGCACCTCCTCCTCCCCATCCACCCTAACCCACTCAAGGAGAATCATTAATCCTTGCTGCATAGTTTGAGGTTAATGGAAGACACATCTATGCAGGAACAGTTTACAGTAAGAGTCGCTATTGCTTTTGCTTAAGATCATTTTAGTATTTCCACAAGCTTTTAATTTTATCAGTAAAGGGTTTCTATTTGAGTGTTTATAAATGCCTTGGTTATTTTTTGATTTGGAAAAACCAGCAGAGAATCTGTTGAACCAATTACTGACCTCTCATGCTTGAACAGCTGCCAAACAATGGTTTAAAATCCTAGGGTCTTGTAAGGGAAGAAGACATAGGGGTCACCTGGTCAGTGTTCAGTCAGGAAAATGGAAACTATTGTAGGTATTAAACAGGGAATCTGATACCCAAGATTGATTATGGGGGTGGGGGGTTGGAAAGGCTGAAGAAGCAAAACTGAAAGGTTATCTGAAGATTAGTAACCCCTGGGAGCTGCCTTCAGCCCTAGGACCTTGGACTGAAAAGCAAAGAGATGCTGCCCAGAACGGTGACCACTGCCTGAGCTGGGGCCCAGGGTGTTTTTCCCACCTGCATGTCACATGGCCACACCTGCAGAAAGGCTGGAAAATGTAGTCTACCTGGGTGGCCAAAAGGAAAGGAAGTCAGGTTTGTGGAACAGCTAGTCTCTGCTACACACAGGTACAGCAGTCCCTGGTGTTTGTAGCGAATAGTGACCTTGTTGTGGACTCAATCCTCAAAACTGTGTGGTGGTGCATGCTTTTCATCCCAGCAACTTGGGAGGCTGAGGCAGGAGGATCGAAAGCTCTAGGCCAGCCTCAGCAACTTAGCGAGACCATCTCAAAATAAAAAGACTCAGGAGTGTAGCTCAGTGGCAAAGTGTCCCTGGGTTCAACCCCCAATGCCTCCCCCCAACAAAAACAAAAAAACACAAAACCCCTCAGAGTGTGTGTTTGTGAGAGTGTGTGCACACTTTTGAAAACACATGGTTGCCCAGGAGGATTCCTGCCTTTTACTGGTCCATTCCTCCTTCTTCTGCCTTCCCTGGCCCTCCTGGTGGTGGCTCAGCTGACATCAGTGTGCTCTCTTGGCAGGGGGCCCTGGCCCAGCCCCAGCCCTGGTGGAAGATCCAGCTGTTCATGTGGGAGCCAGTGCTGTTTGGGACCTGGGATGGTGTGTTCACGTCCTGCATGATCAACATTTTTGGGGTTGTTCTGTTCTTGAGGACCGGCTGGCTGGTGGTAAGTGATGAGCTGGTGGCCCTGGTGCCTCTTGTGGGTCCACAATCTGGAAAGCTGTCCTGATTGGCATCCTTTAGTGCAGGCATTAGTTTCCTGAAGCACAGGTGCTCCTGAAACATGAAATAGGACACAAGTAAGTGGCGAGCTGGCATGGCTTTTTATTGTTATGATTGTTCTATTTTTATTAGTGGTTGTATGCCTGATTTACAATTTTATTGTTATAATTGTTCTATTTTATTAGTAGTTGTAAGTATTAATTGGCATTGCTTTTTTAAAAATCTTTTTTCTTTTTCTGTGGTGCTGGGGAATCGAACCCAAGGCCTTATAAGTGTGAGGCTAGCGCTCCATCAATGAGCAACATCCCCAGCTCCTTGGCATTGTTTATTTATTTTTTGGTTCTGGGAATTGAACCTGGGGGTGCTTAACCACTGGGCTAAATCCCCAGCCCTTTATATTTTATCTTATTTTTTTTTATTTTGAGACAGGATCTTGCTAAGTTGTTTAGGGCCTCACTAAGTTGTGAGGCTGGCGTTGAACTTACGATCCTTCTGCCTGAGCCTTCTGAATTGCTGGAATCACAGATGTGTGCCACTGTGCCCCACATGGCATTGCTCTTTAAATGAGAGTCTGTGAGCCCGGGACTCACAGGTTCCAATAGAAGCTTCCCCATGGATTTGATTACCTGAAGAGTCAGGGGTCATCATGGGTGGGACTAGAGATGAGCAGAGAGATCAGATGTGTGGCAGTTTTGCTTCCAGCTTGTGACCCTCTCTGGCCTTCTTATCTTTCCTGTGTCTTGCTAATGCACCAGCTCCTCATCCACATGGTTGCCTTCCCCCACTCTCCCTGACTCTGTGTGTGACCATGCATGGGGGCGCTTAGTCAGAGGTGTAGGTTCCTTACCTCTGGGGGATAGATTGCCCTGCACAAGGTCCTACGGGGTTAATTTGTCTTTCTCTGCACAGAGAACAAAAGACCTTTCCTTTGTTTTATGCAAAAGCATTCTTCCATACAGGTGTGCACCCTGAGCAGGGTCCTCAGCCCTTCATATTGTGCCTTCTCCCATGGTGGGACTTCAGTATACCAAATAGGCCCAGAAGAAAAGGTGAATACCTGTTGTGTGCTAGCACTACTAGTGCCAATGGAATTGCAAAACCCAACACCTCCTCCTTCCCATAGTGGGCAGAGTCATGTCATCAGAGCAGCGGGAAACACCTCAGGGGTGGAACAGGCTGAGGATGCTGTGTTCACGAAGTGTCCAGGAAAGCTTCCTGGAGGGAGGTGCAGTTTGGAAGGCCTTGGAGGTGAGTTGGACCAGACAGGTGGAAGAGAGGGCTGTTGAAGGTATAGAATATTCCTAAAGTAACAGAGCCAATGCCAGAGGAGGTACACACATACAAGGTATATATTATCAGGTAAGTCTTGAGTTTGAAGGTGGAAAGCTCATGCAGAATTTCTACATTGCAGCTTAGAGGCAGAATCCCTTCTTTGGGAAACCTTAGTCTTTGCTCATAGGGCCTTCTACTGATCCGAAGAGGCCTACCCACATTATGGAGGATAACCTCTTTACTTTATGACAACTGATTATTTTAATCACAACTTTAAAATACCTTTACAGCAATATTTAGATTAGTGTCTGACTAAACCACTGGTCACCACAGTGGACACATAAAATTAACCATTCCATGGGCATATTCCAGGGGATTACAGCTCCATGGTGGTGGGATGTGTAGAGTTCTTGGATTTCCCCATCAAGAGGCCTGGATAAGGCCAAATTTTCCTAAGCTCTTGTTCAGTCACATCCCAGTCCTTACCTCAGGGTTCAGCCTTTACTGTACCTGGGTGAGTCTGAAAATTTTTATTTTTAATGCATAGGAAGCTTAGATTGGTGTCAATAAATTAGTGTTTATGCTAAGAATTTATGCCTCTCATAAGCCCTCTAAACTTATGGGGGCCCCCAGACTTAACAAAAACATAGCCACAAGCCCAGACTGTTCATCTTGGCAGGCAGGCTGAGGCTTTTGGGACCTGACTTCGTTTTTCTTCTTCCTGTGGTGGTTACCTCACTGCTTAGTAACTCTCCATCCTATGTCCAACCAAGGCCCATCAATCTGACCTCTAAGGCAGAGGAGGCCTGATCAGTGTCAGCCTGGGATTCCTGAGCTCTGTTCCTGTAGGGATAGTTATGGGAAGGTGGATGGAGAACAGACTCTTAGTCCTTTAGCTCCACCACCCCCCTTTTTTTTTAAGGGCTGTCAAGAACTATTAGTTCCATCCCCAAAGTGAAGGTATAAGTTGCATTAGTTATTATTATTGCATATCAAATTACCCTAATACTAAAGCAATAAATATGTCTTCTCTTACAGTTTCTGTGATTTGGGGATCCAGGTACAATTTTAGCTGGGTGCCTCTTGCTTGAGGGCTTTGGTCAAGCTGTTGGTCAGGCTGCAGTCTCCTCTGAAGCCTCAGCTGGGGTGCCGGGAAGTGGTTATTGACCCAGGCCTTGGTCCTCATCATGTGGATGTCTGCATAGGGTTGCCTCATGAAAAGGCAGCAGACTTCTACAGGATGAGCAATCTAAGAGAGGAGGAGAGAGCAAGAGCATGAGACAGAAGCCATAGTCTTTTTACTATCCTAATCACAGATTCTGTCACTTCTGTATTCTAATTATTAAAAGCAAGTCACTACATGGATAAAACAAATAGCCTAAAATAGAAGTATGTGCATGTTTAAATTTGCACTTCAAAAACTATGAAATAAATTACAACTAATGTGATCATTTTGAGTGACTGACAAAATATTTGCATACTTTAAAAGAGTGAGTCATTTGGTGCAGCCTATACCCAAAAGGCTGGGTATTATACAAGGGCAGAAATACCAAGGGACAGGGATCACTGGGGCTATCTTTAAGTTTGTCTACCACACAAATACATCCTTTTGTCTTAAAATGATCTGTAGTTTTCAGCTCTGACATTAGTTTTACCTGAAAAATCATATTTGATCATGAAAACAAAGGCAAACATGAAATGCCAAAAATAATATAGAACTCTAAATATAGAGCTTCTAGGGAATGGCATAAAATGAAAATGGTAGAGATCATGCCAAAATTATTAGTTTTTAAATGGAAGATTTTAACTGTATGGAATAATTTGGAGGCATACTTATAATCTGAAAAATGGTAAAGTGGTCATTCTAGTATGAAAATTTAAATATGTTATTGGATATTTTATTTTTACATGCAGACAATTTATAGGTATGAACATGGTCCTATATAATTTCCTTATAAGTATAAAATCAGCAAAATTAGTCCCCAGCATGTTGAGATGTCATACTCACATATAGTTTAAGGCCATCTGCCTGGGGGCAGCTGGTGCTGGGGCATTGGTGTGGGCAAGTAGGCATTATGATTGGCTCCTGTCAGTTCTTCTTTTGCCCCTGTCTCACCTCTGGAATCATTTAACACTGCCAACCCTAGAAATCCCAACAGCGATGTGAACTGTGTGGCTGTGGCTGGGTTTTTGTACACATGCCCACACAACTGTTGATGTCTTGTTCCCAGAGGGAGCCACAGATATCCTCATGCTCCAGTCTAGCCACTAAGGAGAAGGAGAGTGAGTGGGTAGAATATGTATAAACTGCATAACAATAATGAACAATAGTAATAATAGTGACATAAGATTTATAGCAAAATAAGAATATAGCAAATAAAGTTTATCAAGCTCTTATATCCTGGATGGCATTCTAAGTACACTATGTGTATTTAATCCCCCTAAGATTTGTTATTTCCTGTCAACCCTGAGGCAAATATTATCTCAATTTTACAAAAGAGCAAATTGAGCAGAGGTGAAGTCCCAGTAGCCACAGTTGAGGAGACACCCTGTCTACTTGTGCTCAATATGCAGTTTGCATTCAGAGCCCTACCTCTGCAGATGCACATTCCTTTCTTGACCTGAGTGTCCCCTAGGAGACCCTCTCCTTGCTCCTCAGTTCCACGCTAGGTCAGATGGTCAGAGGCTCATCCCTTTTTCAAAGGCTACAGCTATCTTATTGCACCCTGATGCAACACTTAACATCTCAGATTTACCTGTCTTTTCTTTTTCAGTCTTTTCTTTTAATTCTGGGCATAGAATCCAGTTCTTCAGGCATGCTAGGCAGATACTTTACCACTGAGCTACATCCCCAGTCCCACATTTTTTTTTCTATTCTGCTTATTCCCATAGGAAATTTGAGGTAGTCAACAACAACAACAACAATAATAATAATAATAAAACCCCACAGTACTTCAAGCTAAAAAACATGTGAAAAACTCATGCAAGAGAAAGCACAAATGAATGGGAAAGTTTACTGCAGCGATTCCTTCTGGTGCCTGCCCATGTCCCCTGCACTCTTCTAATCAGCCAGGTCTTGCTTGCAGGTAGTTCCAAAGCTAGATGAACAGTATGTCCCCAGAACTTCCTTCCCCAGTGGCCTGTGAAAGAGTAGCAGGCAGAGGGCTTTCTTCTCCTAGGTCTACTATGTGGCGATGTTGTAAGTAGAAAGGAATTTTGCCAGGGAGGAAAACCCCTGGCAAGTATGGCAAGTATTGCAATAAGTACTAAACCCTGGATCCTGGAGGAGCCCCGAAGCATTATAGGGATGGCTCCTGGGGGAGGAAAGCCTAAACACGGAGTTTTTAAGGATGCATTGGCTTTAACCTGGCAAACGCATAGAATGAACAGTAAAGGCATTCCAGTCATGTAGGTAAGCGGGTGGCAGGGACAAAGCATGTCCCTGCATGGTAGGGCACAGAGTAACAGATTAGAAGGTGCCTCATGACTAGACTGAGTGCTTCAATTTTACTACATAGGTGATGGGAAGTCATTGGAGGATTTAAAGCAAGGAACTTCTGTTCATCTAGAACTTCTCAAGGGCCTTAGGTCTGGTGGTGTCTTTCAACCGTTTCCGGTTGCCCTACTTGGGGCACCCCCACCCCCATTCTAAGTCCCAGGGTGAGGGGAAGTGGTTAGTGCTCCCACTGGGGACCTCTCTGGCAGGGCCTCTGCTCCTCATCCTGATCTTGATCCTTGCTGTTCTACAGGGAAACACAGGTGTGCTCACGGGCATGCTTCTGGTGTCCTTTGTCATCCTCGTGGCCCTTGTTACTGTGCTGTCTGGCATCGGCGTTGGGGAGCAGGTTGGCGTGGGCAGTGGCGGCGTCTACTCCATGATCTCCTCTGTCCTCGGTGGGCAGATGGGAGGCACCATCGGGCTGCTCTATGTGTTTGGACAGGTGAGACTGCCAACAGCGGACGACCACCCCCCACTGCTCTCTGCTTCTTCTCTTCTCACCATCTTCTCTCCCCTTCCTCTTTCTACATGGCTCTGGTCCAGATCCCTGACCCCTTAGTCCAGAGCTCCTGCTCCCACCATTCCTGCCTCATGGATTCCTGATTTGACAAGGGGCTTGGCCCAGCACCATTCTTGCTGCCTGGCTAGGAAGGGTGTGCACCATAGCAGCTGGAGCCCAGGTGGCAGCCATGTGGCCTGGGACCAGGGCATTTTTGTGCTGAAGAGAAGGCATTTTGCCTGTGCCAAGGGACTTTCTTGGAAGGAGGCCCTTGTCAACTGAGCTGGAGCTCTCACACACATTAGATGACTCAGGTGACCTTAACAGGGAGGCTGAAAGCCCTTGTGTGGACCCTGTGTCTGAGAAGGAGAATAGCGACGATGAGGCCACCTCATAGGGATGGATGAAAGCACATGGAAAACCAGCCAGCAGGGAGCAGTTCTAAGGCTTATTTAGCTAAAACACAGGGCGGTGACTTAATGCTGAGAAAACAAACTACAGACACTAAGAAGCAGTTCTTTGTAAGCATTTCTTAGATTGAAAAAGATTCTACGGTACCCCCCAAAGGGTGGTTTTAAAAACAGCTTAAAGAATTTGTATAAAGAAGAGTCCAAGAGTCTCCTCAAGGAAGACATTGGTTTTGTTTCTTTTATTTTTATGCAGCACAGGTATCAAAAATACATCTGATTCTCTAACAGCACGAAGTAGAGAGTGTGTGTGTGTGTGTGTGTGTGTGTGTGTCTAGGTGCAGGGAAGGCAGATGGATTGTCACTGACTGTTAAAGAGCATGTGCTTTTATCAGAGAAAGTTCTTTAAGAATAGTATAGGTCAACCATCCTTAATCTGAAAATAAAAAATCTAAAATGCTCCAAAATCTAAATTTTTTGAACCTTATATTGAATGGTGCTCAAAAGTTTCATATTTTGAAACGTTTCTGATTTCAGATTTTCACATTAGGATGCTCAACCCACGAGGTCTATGCACATATACCAAAATCAGAAAAATTCTGAAATCTGTAACATTTCTGATTCCATGCCTTTTGGGTCAAAGATGTTCAAACTATTGTCTTCGAGGTGAATAATGAGTGGCTGGTATACTTTATTCCCCTGAGGATTTGTGCCTAGCTCTGCTATTGTGGAGCCAAAAGGGCTGCAGGGTGGACACAGAAGTCCTTGCTCTCCCTACTCCCTGGGCAGGCGACAAGCCAGCTCCTAGAAGCAGGTGCCAGCTCTGAACACCCAGGATAAAGAGAAGAAGCTGGTTTACCTAGTCTCCCTTCGGTGGGCTGATTTGGAAGGAAATATGAGAAAGATGTTTTCTCAGCCCTGGTGGCCACGCCTGAGAAGCCTCCGTGTCAGCATCTCTGCTGTTCTGCCTTCTTTCCACTTGGGCCTTGGTCAGATATCTCCAAGTGCCTCTGATCAGTATCTTTGTCACTCCTCTGCTTTGTCTGAAGCTACCCCAGGCTGCAGTCTCTGAGCAGGGTGTGGTTTCTGTTTAATCCTGTATGTGTTACTGGATTTGTTTTCTAGTATGTTGAGGACTTTTTGTGCATATTCATGAGGTCTGATGGCCTGTAGTTTTTTGGGGTGTGACGTCTTTGTCTGGTTTTGGTGTGAGGCTACTGCTGGCCTCACAGAGTGCGTTGGGAGGTGTTCCCTTCTCTTCTAGTTTTTTTGGAAGTGTTTGATGTTAATTCTTTAAATGTTTGGTGGAATTCAGCAGTGAGACTATGGCATTTTCTTTGTAGAAAGTTTTGATTCTAATTCAGTCTCTACTTACGTGGGCATGTTCCGCGTTTCTGTTCCTTTTGGAGCCAGCTTCGTAAGCTTGCATCTTTTTAAGGATGTTTCTGTTTCATCTAGGTTATCGTATTGACATATTTTTTACAGAGTCCTTTATAATCCTCTCTATCTTTGTATCCGTCTTTCATTCCTAATTTTAGTGATTTGGATCTTCTCACTTTTTTCTAGATCAATCTAGGTAAAGATTTGTCTGCAAAGAACCAATTTTTGATTTTGTTGATTTTCTTTGTTATTGTGGTCTCTATTTCATTTATTTATGCTCTTGTCTTTATTATTTCCTTCCCTCTGCTTTCTTTGAGTTTAGTTTGCTCTTCTCTTTTGGTTTCTTGGGTGTCAAGTTAGGTTACTCACCTGAGCTCTTTGTTCTAGGTATGGTTGGGGTTTCTGAGATTCCCTGTTCCTGGTTTGTATTAACCCTCTCATGTCCTCATCCCAGCGCATACATGCATTTTTTAATTTTGAAAGATTACTAGGGCAGATCGTCTGGTTTTGAATGATTACTAGGGCAGATTGTTCCTGAAGGGGTTGGCAAACTTCTATAAAGGACTTAATAATAAATATTTTGGCTTTGCATGTTTCTGTCACAAGCAGTTAACTCTGTCATTATAGTGCAAAAACAGCCATAGAAGTCTGGAGTGTGGCATGTGCCTGTAATCCCAGAAACTCAGGAGATTTAGGCAGGAGGATCTCAAGTTCTAGGCAGCCTCAGCAACTTACCTGAGACCCTATCTCAAAATTAAAAATCGGGGCTGGAGTTGTGGCTCAGTGGTAGAGCGCTTGCCTAGCACGTGTGAGACCCTGGGTTCGATCCTCAACACTGCATAAAAATAAATAAATAAAATAAAGATATCGTGTCAAAATAAAAAATAAAAAGGGCTAGGGATGAAGTATGATAGCTAAGTGCCTCTGGGTTCAATCCCTAGTACCAAAAAAAAAAAAAAAAAAAAAAAAAGACATTGCTCTCTATCTCAAAACAGGCAGCAATCAGGATTTGGCCAGTGAGCCAGTTTGCCAGCCCCTGTCCTACAGCATCAAAACTTAAGAGATGCAAACACGAGAATAATGATTTTAAAAGTTTGCAAAAATTTTGTGGACGTCCTTTGTTCTCCCTGTTTTAGTCAGCTTTTTCTCACTCTAACAAAATAATCAATATAAACAACTTAAAAGAGGACAGACTTATTTTGGTTTCAGAGGGTTCAATCCCTGGCTGGCTGGCTCCTGTGTCTGGACCTGTGGGAAGGTAGCACATCACAGTGGAAGATGTGGTAGAATAAAGCTGCTCACCTCACTGCAGCTGGGAAGCAGACGGACAGAGGATAGGAGAGGTTGGGGACAAGATAGACACCATTGGGGCCTGCCCTCAGTGAGCTGCTTCTGCAAGAAGGCCCCACCTCCTACAGTTTTCCCCACCTCCCCATGATGCTAGCAGCTAAGAATTCATCAATAGATTAGTCAGAGCTCTCACCTCCCAATCCCTTCCCCAGAGCCCCATTTCTCAACGTTGGTGCTTTGTGGACCAAGCCTTTACCACAAGTCTTTGGGAAACACTTCATATCTGAACCATAATGATCCCAAGCCCTTCTTCCCTCACTTGCTTCCCTGTGGGACCAGACTCCCTTGGCTAAGAGGGGAAGATGGTTAGAGACCCTCCTCACTCCCTGCCCCACTCTCCCACCCATATCAGTCTGAAGGCTTCTTAACTAGACACCAGAATGTCTGTCTTCAGCATACTGACCTGTCTGTAAGCATTTATAATGGCTACTGTGCTCTCTACAAAAACAGTGGGGAACTGGAAATCTTTTATAGACTTGACAGAGGCCTGGAGTTTTCCTCATGGGATTAGCACATGTGCAAAACTGTTACCAGCTTCAACCAAAATCAGGGATTTGTGTCAGAAGAAGGTGGGTGGAGGGGCAGCTCTAGTCCTCTAACTGGGTCCCTGAAGGTGTAGGGGAGATGCCTATGACTGTGCATGTGCAGTTCTTCTAAAACAAATACCTTGGAATGGAGGTATAGTCCACATTGTCTCTTTAAAATGGTCACTGACACCCCCTGTGTCTTATGGCAGGGAGTTAGAGAAATTTCTCTTAGAAAATGGAAAAGAAAAAGGAACACCTATAATTATAAACTTCAGGAGGAAATGAAAATGCTTTAAAAATATAATAAATACTGGATGCTTGGTACAGTGGTGCATACCTGTAATCCCAGTGATTTGGGAGATTGAGGAAGAAAGTTCACAGGTTTCAGGCTAACTTCAGTGATTTAGCAAGGCCTTAAGCAACTTAGTGAGACCCTTCTCAAAATAAAAAATCAAAAGGCCTAGGATGTGGCTCCAGGGTAAAATGCCCCTGGGTTCAACTCCTGGTATTGCCAGAAAATTAAAAACTAAAAACAACTGCTGGAGATATTTACACAAATCGCCAGGAATGCTTTCCAAAAAAGAGTGGTATAGGTTGGAAGGTAGACCTTAAGGTAGTTGCCTTGCTGTGGGGAAGGGGCAATCACTGATTGTCCATGCCTTATGCCAAGCTCAGACCAGTCTTGAGATGGCTGTTGTGAGCCAGGTGTGATGAAGGCCTTGATCCTGGGCTGCTTCCTTGAACACAGGGCTACAACATACCCCAATGTAGTTTTGCATAAATATAATGGTACTCTCAGTATGTTTATTTTAATTTTTCCCTTTATAAATTGTTATAAAAGGGCAAAATGATCTTCATTGTAGTCAGTTAGTGCATCAGCCATAATGTAACAAAGTGAGCTGTCCCCACCCAAGGTAGCCAGTGTCCACAGCTTATATTGTCTTCCACCACTCTAGTCACACACCTGTGGGGTTTTGAAGGACTTGCTTATTTTTATAAACAAAGTTCATACTCTATTCCACATCATGGGGGTCTCACTTAACCTGAAGTCACAGATATTCCCCTAGGTCAGTGTTTTCACTTTATGAGCACAGTACTTACTGAATATTGAATAATATTAGCATACCTAATTTATGGCACATTTTTGTTCTCCATTTCATTTTTCTGTATTAGTCATTGTTAGATATGGAAAATGAAAAACCCTAAGATAATGTGGCCTGGGAAAAGGGAGTGAAAAAGAAAACCATACATGGATAGCTTTCGTCTCTCTCAGGATAAATCCTTTGCAGATGCTGGCACTGGCGGGGAGAAAGTGTTTCATCAAACCTAGAATGATAGTCTCTAGGAGACACTAATCTCTTCCAAGATAAATCCTCTCCAGGTGCTGGCCATTGACCCCCAGCACAAAGACCCCAATTCCTGAGTGCCCAAACTGACTCGATCTGAGTATAGCCAATATAAGCCCCAATTCCCCCTTTGGTCAGGGGCTCATTTTCCACCAGGAGAGCGGGTCCATTCCTGTGGGCCTTATCCCGTTCCTGAACAAAAGGCTCAGATGATCCATGAAGTTTTCTTCTAGCCAGGTCCTTCAGTGCTCACAGTAGTTTTATTCCTTTTTCATTCCTAATAGTCTATGTTTTTGCATTCTCTCTTTTCTTTTTAATGAGGTTACCAGGGGTTATCCATTTTATTGATTTTTCTTAAAGGGTTATATTTTGATTTTTGTGTCATTTATCTTTTTTTCTTCAATTTTATATTTCTTTATATTAAATACTTCCTTTTACGCTCTCATTTATTTATGTTCACATTCTTGTGACTTTTCAGTTAATACTTTGTTCCTTTATTTTTCTTTCTCTTTTAACTAATAAAAACATTTAGGACTAAAATCTTTTTTTCTTTTTTTTTTCCTCCTCTAGAGGCAAGTTTGGTTGAGTCTCTTGGGTTTTTAGAATTCTCCTGTTCATTGCTGTATAGATAATTTTAAATTTTATTTTTCACTACTTCTGGCTTTGCCAACAGGGGTCAAATTTATTTGCATTGCATTTTCGCCCTAATTGATTTGGCATTTTATTATGTTTTTAGTTCTTGTGGTAGCGGACAACCCTTAGAAGCCATAATTAAACATATTTTTCTTTTTCCTATTTCTTATTTCTTTTACTTTTTATATTCCTCCCAGATAAAATGTTGTTTACTATCTCATCCCTGACCAAATATGAAATCTCTATAAACACCCTTTGTCCTTTCCCAAACTCTTAAATTTTGAGAGGATGATATGATTTTGGACTATTACTGCTTTTCCTTAAAGTCAATCTCTTTGACTTCAAGAATCCTTATTTATGACTTATATTGCAACTTCCCAGTGGCTTTACCATCAACTATTTAGCATTAGCAAAGTGTTTTATGGTATTTGCAGCTAGTTCCTGTTTCTTCTTCTTTGGTAGCTAATAATAAAATCAGAATGATAATGCCAATAATCATTATTTCTATAACTTCAACTATGAGTCAGATATTGGTCAAGGGCATTTAATCATCCCAATAACCTTCTGAAGTCAGTACTGCTATTATCTGTGTTTCACAGGTGAGAAAATGAGACACTTTCCCAAGTCACACAGGGTTTGGCCTTACCTGGCTTCACAGTCTGTGCTCCTAACCAACAAAGAGGTCTTTCAAGCATCCCAGAGAATTTTTTCCCCTGTTGTGGCAACTTGAGTTAAAAGACATATAGATGCAAACCCAAAAGAGGGGCTCTCCTGGAGTTACTGGAAACAGAAGTGGTGCGTACAGCTTGGCTCTCCTCATGTAAGCAAGTACTGTTCAGCTGCTAGGAAAAAAAAAATATATATATATATATATATATATATATATATATAATAATTTAATAATTTCTTGGAGGCTCCAGATGCAAATGGTCACATTCAAGTTCTGGCATCATCTTCTGCATGTGGGTGACATGGGACACCTGGGAAGTTGAAGCCCATATAAATAATCTTTATTACTCCATTCTTCTCTCTCTCTTTTTTTTTAAATTCAGATAAATCTGACCATGAGGAGTCCTGTTGCCCTGGCCAAATACTGATCCCATAGTATAATTAGCACCACCACACTCTTGGGGTTAAGTCAAGAGACAGTTTGAGTTCTGAAGTAAATATAGGAAAACACAAGTCAGTCTCTCTCTCTCTCTCCTTCTCTCTCTCTCTCTCTCTTAGAGATAATTATATTTCCTCCACATTTCTAATGTGGACAGAAATTCCTATCATTATGGGATACTGGGAGGGCTGGAATGACCGTTTAAGCTAAGTGTGTGCATTTTGGAGAACATTGAGAAAAATGTTGTGTGCCGATCTCAGTGAAGAATGGGGCTGTGTGTGGGAACTCCCCTCAAATACAGAACTTGTGTTATCTTCTGGCCTTTGCATGAAAGGGCTACAGCTTAGAAGTGATTGCTTCCCATAGCAATTTTTATACAATCAAGTTATCACAAAATATTTTATACTTTTTATACAATCAAGTTATCACAAAATATTTCTTGGATGTTTGTGGTATACTTAGCAAATCAGGGTATTTGAAGAGGTGTAAATCAGCTAAATTTTTTTATGTTTGTTTTAAAAAAATGTTTGCATTCCTGGTAGTGGTTCACTGAATATCACTATAAATCACTTCTATACGTGATATATGTGGGAGGTGGATGCAGATAACGAAATGTATGAAACTGGCAGTGAGCTGAATGTTTATTCAGAAGATGGAGATGAGAAAAGACTTAATGGAAAAGGAATATCTCCAATGAGGCCCTAACAGGGTTTGTTCCCTGGGGGATTGGCAAGAACAGGGCAACAGGGATGAGAGTGACAGCTGTCCTTGTGGGCCAGAGAAGGGACAAACCTGAGGAGCAAAGGGAAGCTGAGGCTGAGGATTAGGTAAAGTGAGGTGGGTGTTATTTTCAACTATTGATTTATCTTTCAAATATCCCTCCCAAAGTAAAATTATGGCTCAGATATAAAATCATGGCAAATATAAAATGAGCTTGTGCCAAAGCTTTTATTGAATTCATCAATCAGTGGAGGAGCCAATAGGATGTTAAAGAGCAGCGAGAAGCTAGGTGTGGATGTTAGACGGATGGAGATCAACCTACAGAGTTCTGAGCAATTTACCAAATACATACAAAGACAAGGTTGCTGGGTTAGATATAAAGTTAGTTGATGTCTTACGGGACAACAAACTCTTAATCTTTCGGGCTATCTGTTTCCCTGGATAAAAGTTACTTGTATTTTTACTAGAAAAAAAAATCTGTAAGTTAACATGTAACTTTACTAAGTCTGAGATATTAATAGCAAATAATGAATTGAACAGAGTACATTTGCCTAGATGTCCTTGGGCAGCTTTTGTAACATATGACCTTGAAAAGATGTGCCGTCTACTTTTTTCCTCTATTTCCAAGTTTTAGATAATTTCAGAAATAATATTAACCTACAAAGAAATTGGCCACAGTGCCCTTCTGTGGCTCTGAAGATGGGACCCCCTGCTTGCTCTTGTTCTAGATTTAGTTCTTGAATAGTGCAGACAGAGACATCGGAAGGCCTTTTCGACCCAGCACCCCCCAGGTCCCCGCCTTCCTCTCATACTCTTTTCATCTTCGTCACCTCTGGCTGTCGGCTCTCAGCTTGGGCTCAGTGCTCATTCTCCCCTCGCTCAAGACATAGTTGAGCAGAAATGGGGCCTGGGGCAGATTCCCAGGTGAAAAGAGCAGGGTAATGGTGCTGGTTCCTCACTGCTGAGCCTGGGCTGGTGCAAGTGTTTGTTGGGACAAGCAGGGTGCTCGGGGCAGGTGGTCCTGCCCAAGGCTCCTGATGCTTCTCTGTCTTGCTGGCTCTTCCTGTCTGGAACGGCCGGGCAGTGTGTTGCAGGTGCCATGTACATCACTGGCTTTGCTGAGTCCGTCTCGGATTTGCTGGGCCTCCGGAACATCTGGGCTGTGCGAGGAATTTCAGTTGCCGTGCTTCTGGCCTTGCTGGGGATCAACCTAGCGGGCGTCAAATGGATCATTCGATTCCAGCTGCTGCTGCTGTTCCTGCTGGCCGTGTCCACGCTGGACTTTGTGGTGGGCTCTTTCACCCACCTGGACCCAGGTAAGCCCTTCAGGGTTCAGTATGTGGCCTACCCTGGGGATCTGCACTGCTTTGTGAATGTTGATAGATGTGAATTTGGAGATGACCCTCCCGCCATGGGTCGTACCTACAATTTAGTGTGGGCCGTTCCTGATCAAGTGAGTTGGTACGTCTTGGTGTGACTTCACGAAGTCTCTTCACACACACGTTTTCACTTCATGCTTTTTCTGTTTCCTTTTCTTCTTAAAACAAAACTCAGAAAATTTAGATTAAAAGAGAGCAGAAATACACAGAGATTAAATTGATAACAGTGATTGGAAGACTGGGCAAGAAATAAATATGCATGTAGGGGAAGATAAACAGACCTTAATTTTTTCTGTCATTGATTTTTTTTTTTTTTGACTGGGGATTGAATCCAGAGGTGCTTAACTACTGAGCCACATCCCTAGCGCCCCCCCCCCCTTTTGTATTTTATTTAGAGACAGAGTCTCGCTGAGTTGCTTAGGGGCTTGTGAAGTTGCTGAGGCTGGCTTTGAACTCGAGATCCTCCTGTCTCAGCCTCCTGAGCTGCTGGGATTACAGGTGTGCTCCATCACATCTGGATTTTTTTTAAAGGATTTTGCTTGCTTAGAGTGTGTGAGGCTCTAGGTTCCATCTTTAGCACTGTGAATGGAGGACAAATACTAACTATTTCTGTGGGACAGGGACAGATATGTGCTTGATTAGTTATAGTTTTATGTACTAAATTATTTTTTTTCCAAATAAAAGTATGCATCCATTAACTAATAAGCTTAAAGAAAACAACCAACCAGGTATAGTTTTCCCCTCTTTGGAGATGATATCACATCTGTTTAAGCAGTCTGTCACTATTTAATCTAACCCTGGATTTTCCTCAGCCTTGAGGATGCTTGGCCACTCAATCCTAAAGCTTTAGGCCTTGAGTGACCAGCTCTTACCCAGAGTGTCATAACTCTGTAGCTTTCTGATTTGCTCTGGTTTGACATTAAGGCCAACTTTGCTTCTCTCCAGATTGTGGAGCTATTCCTAGAACACTGGAAAAAAAGGTCACTGCTTGATGTTTTCCACTGCAGGGACCCTGTCTTTATATAACAGTATGACCAAGCAGCCTAACTGGACTATCTGGACTATGGATGGGGAAAGAAGGATGAAGCCCCTTGCTGTGTTTCACACACACACACACACACACACACACGCACACAGCATAGACCATGACCTGTATAGGTGGCGATAGGGGCTGCATTGGACGACACTTGCATTGTACTTGGCACTTTATGTGGCTTATCTTGTTGAATTCTTATCAGAACGTCTTAAGAACAGCTATACTCATTTTGCAGATGAGGAAACCAAGGCTCAAAGATGCTATTGGTGGAAATGCATGGCAGAGCTGGGGTTTGAAACTAGATTTCTTTGTCACCACTGCTGAGCTGATTCCTGAGGTGGGAAGCAAGCCTGTTTTCACACTCCATGATAGCAACTCTGCTTTTCCCCTTCTAGGCTGCGCCTGGTGTGTGTCCGAAACAGTCTTGTCTTTTCTCACAGTGTTGGAAAGGTTAGAATTCAGTTCGCATATGCTGTCTGGCTTCATCACTTCTTCATATGCTGCAGTTGTTCTGTTGGAAAATTGTAGCTCCCCTAAATTCCTTGAATGTCACTACCTTCTGGCATCCTGGGCCCTTCCTCAGAATCTCTAGACTGTCCCTTGATCCAGCACCTAAGGGTCAGCTCTTGTACAGAAGGAGTCCCCAGGGCCCACTGCCATGCTAAGGGCCACAGGTATCCACACACTGCTGTTTGGAACATCTCCATTGGAGGGAAAGGGTGACCCCCGCCCGGCTGGACCTCGCACCATCTTACAGAGTTGGCCTCCATACTGAGGGAGACTTACTGGCCTTTGGCTGCCAACCTGTCAGTTTAGGGGAGAAAGTGCCCACTGTAGTCCCCAATTCCTGGGTGCTTTCCCCTCCATAAATACAGTGGCTGAAAGAGCACAGTTAAATTGCAGGGCAATCCCGCTGGCCTGAAATCCTACTAGATTAATGTGTTTTCCTTCTTTTTGATTAGAAGTTTTCTTGGCTACTTTTCTAAGTTACTCCAAATATTTCTCCTTCCTTCTGGTCAGTACATTAGCAGGGTGTAGTGTGAACTGGAATTTATTTTCAATTATTCCCATAGCAACTGGCCCCTCTAGAATCTGTTTTTGGTATCTCTGATGTTTTATAAGGGCTGTTTTCTTTGCGGTTAAAAATTCAAACTGAAACCAGACCTTCAGAATGGGTTTAGCAGAATGGTTTCAGCTATTAAAAAAAAAAAAGACATATACATAGAGATTTGAAAAAAGATTGGAAGGAACTATGCCTAAGTGTTAATGATGATTGTCATCTATTGAGATTACATGTGGCTATATTTCTTTTCCTTCAATTGACCAGTGTTACTTGTTTTAAAAAAATTTAATAGATGTTATGGGCTGGGGTTGTGGCTCAGTGGTAGAGCACTTGCCTAGCATGTGTGAGGCACTAGTTTGAGTCTCAGCACCACGTAAAAATAAATAAAGGATCATCAACAACTAATAAAATATTTTTAAAAAATTAATAGATGTTAATTTATTAATAGTAGATATTAATTAACTAATAATAGTTAATTTATTAATTAATAGATGTTCGTAGAGCAGGTTTCAGTCAATGGAGAATTGAACAGATAGTACAAAGATTCCCACCTGCTTCCTCCCTCCCTCCCCCACCACAGCTTTCCCTGTTAACATTTGCATTAGTGTGGGGTACATTTGTTAACAGTTGATGAACCAATTCTGACACATGATTATTAACGTCCGTAGTTTAGGGTTCACGCTTGGTGTTGCATATTCTATGGGTTTTAGAAGGGTGCAGTGCTGTGTGCCCACCATAACAGCATCACAGAGAGGAGTGTGCAAACCTCCTGTGCTCCACCTGTTAATCCCACCCCACTGCACACTCCCGGCCACCACTCATCTTTTTATTGCCTCCATAGTTTCAGCCTTTTCCAGAATGTCATATACTTGGAATCAGACAATATGTAGCTTTTCCAAATTGGCTTCTTTCACTTACTAATATGCACCTAGGATTCCTCCATGTCCTTTTGTGGCTTGATAGCTCATTTCTTTTTACCTCTGAATACTATTCAGTTTCTGAATGGACCCAATTTATCTCTCCATTCACCTGTTGAAGGACATTGATTACTTCCAGTTTTTTTGGCAATTTGAACAAGATAGTTCAGGTTTTTGTGACGATATTTGTTTCAACTCACTTGGATAAATCCCAAGGAGCATGATGGTCAAATCACAGGGTAAGACTGTGTTTCTTTTTGAAAGAAACTACCAAACTATGTCCCAAAGTGGCCGTTAAAAGTTTGCATTTTGAATGAGTTTCTGCGGCTCCTGTCCTGATTGGCAGTTGGCATGTCAGTCAGTGTTCTGGATTTGGGCTGTTCTGATAGGTGTGTGGTGGTATCTCATCACTTTAATTTGCAGTTCCTTGATGACATCTGATATTGATCATATTTTCATATGCTTATATTTTCCATCTGTGTATCATCTTTCATCTTTGTTGAACTATCTGTACAGATACTGTGCCCTTTTAAAACTTGGATTGTTTGTTTTCTTCCTGTTGAGTTTTAAGGGTTCTTTGCATATTTTGGATATAAGCCCTTTGACAGATATGTGTTTTATAAATATTTTTTTCCAGTCTGTGGTTTGTCTTTTCATTCCCTTAACTATGTCTTTGGTAGAGCAGAAGTTTTTAAGTGTAATGAAGCTTAGCATATTCATTTTTTCTTTAGTGGATCATGAATTGGGTGTCACTAAATTTTTCTCCTGTGTTCTCTTCTAGAAGTTTTGTTTTTTAAAAAAATATTTTTCTTATTAATGCATATTAATTGTACATGTTAATGGAGTCCAGTGTATAGTTTCATACATTCACATAGCATGCACTAATCAATACCGCCTCTCTTTTCTACCTATCTCCCTTATACCTTTCCCAATCTCTAGTAATCACTATTCTATTTCAGTTTTATTTTTTTTCAGTACTGAGGATTGAATCCAGGGGTGCTCTACCACTGAACTATATCCCTAGCCCTTCTTATTTTTTATTTTGAGACAGGGTCTTACTAATTGTCCTGGCTGGCCTTGAATTTACGATCCTCCTGTCTCAGTCTCCCAAATAACTGGGATTACAGATATGCACCACTGCCCCCAGCTAGGTTGACTTTCTTTTCTTTTCTCTCTCTCTTTCTTTCTTTCTCTCTCTCTTTCTTTCTTTCTCTCTCTCTTTCTTTCTCTCTCTCTCTCTCTCTCTCTCTCTCTCTCTCTCTCTCTCTCTTTCTTTTTCCACATATGAAAGAGAGGTAAGAGGGAGAACTTATTCTTCTGTGTCTGGCTTATTTCACTTAATATAATATACTCCAGTTACAGCCATTTTGCTGCAGCTGACAGGATTTAACTCTTCTTTGTGGCTGAAAAATACTCCATTGTGTGTGTGTGTGTGTGTGTGTGTTTGTTTGTGTGTGTATTTCTTTATCTATTCATCTGTTGCTCCCATTCATCTGTGGGTACTAGGCTGATTCATACCTTAGCTATTGTGAATAGTACCACAATAAAACATGATGATTCGGGTGTCTCTTTGGTATGCTGATTTCACTTCCTTTGGCTGTACACCCAGAAGTGGGATAGCTGCATCATGTATCAGATTTGTTCTTAGTTTATTGAGGAACCTCAATACTGTTCTGTATAATGGCTGTACTGATTTGCATTCCCACCAACAGTAGCTAAGAATTCCTCTTTCTCCATATCCTTGCCAGGATGTGTTATTTTTGTAATAGCCATCCTAAGTGGGGTGAGATGGTATCTCCTTGTAGTTTAAATTTTCATTTCCTTGATGGCTAATGACATTGAGCATTTTTTCATATATCTGTTGGCAATTTATAGTTCTTCTTTTTAGAAATGTCTATTCAGATCATAGCCCATTTCTTTCTTCCCTGCAGTGTTGGGGATTGAACCCAGGGCAATGCTAGGCAAGTGCCCACCACTGAGCTACACTCACAGCCCCGTTTGTCCATTTTTAAGCAGGATTGCTTGAGGGTTTGTTATTTTTTTTTTCTGAGTTCTTTATGTATTCTTGATATTAACCCTCTGCCAGATGAATAGTTGGCAAATATTCCCTCCCTTTCTGCAGGTTGTCTCTTTGCTCTGTTGATATATCATTTCCTTTGCTGTGCAGATGCTTTTTAGTTGATGCAATATCATTTGTCAATTTTTGCTTTTGTTTCCTGTTTTTTTTTGGGGGGTCCTAAGCAGAAGATTATCGCCTACACCAATGTCTTAAAGTGTTCCCCTATGTTTTCCTGTTAGTTTCAGTGTCTCTGCTTTTACGTTTAGGTCTTCATTCCATTTCGAGTTGCTTCCTGCACAGGGTGAGAGGTAGCACTCAAGTTTTAGTCTTCTGCATGTGGAATCAGATATCCCAGCACTATTTATTGAAGAGGCTGTTATTTTCTCTAACAGATGTTTGTGGTTGTTGTTTTTTTTAGATATACATGACAGTAGAGTGTATTTTGACATATCGTAATACGTGGAGTATAACTTCCCATTTGTGTGGTTGTACACGATGTGGAGTTTCACTTGCAGAGTATTCATGTGTGAACATAGGAAGGTTATGTCCAATTCATTCTACCGTTTTTTCCTCTTTCCATCTCCCTTCATTCCCCCTTGACTAATCCAATGCCCTTCTATTCTCCCCTAATCCCCCTTATTGTGTGTTAGCATCCACATATCAGAACATCCAGCCTTTGGTTTTGAGGGGGGATTGGCTTATTTCACTTAGAATGATAGTCTCCAGTTCCATCCATTTACTGGCAAATGCCATAAATTTCATTTTTCTTTTTAGCTAAGTAATATTCCGATGTTTATATAATCTACATTTTCTTTATCCATTCATCCATTGAAGGGCACCTATGTTGGTTCCACAGCTTAGCTATTCTGAACTGAGCTTCTATAAACATTGATGTGTCTGTATCACTACAGTATGCTGATTTTTAAAAAAATATTTCATTTTTTTAGTTATAGGAGGACAGAATGTCTTTATTTTACTTTATGTGGTGTTGAGGATCAAACCCAGTGCCTCATGTAAGCTAGGTGAGCGCTCTACCACTGAACCACAACCCCAGCCCTAGTATGCTGATTTTAAGTCCTTGGAGATATATATATATATCGAGGATTGGGATAACTAGGTCAAATGGTGGTTCCATTCCAAGTTTCCTGAGGAATCTCCATACTGTCCTCCAGAGTGGTTACACCAATTTGCATTCTCACCAGCAATGTATGAATGTGCCTTTCTCCTCACTTCCTTGCTAACATTTATTGTTACTTGCGTTCTTGATAATTGCAATTCTGATTGGAGAGATATGGCATCTCAGTGTAGTTTTGATTTGCATTTCTCTAATTGCTAGATATGTTAAAAATTTTTTCTTATATTTATTTATTTTTGAAAAATATTTTTTAATTGTAGATGGACACACAACCTCTTTGTTTATTAATTTACTTTATATCCAGTGCTAAGGATAGAACCCAGTGCCTCAGACATTCAGACAAGCGCTCTGCCACTGAGCTACAGCCCCAGCCCTTCTTATATTTATTGATCAAACACACAATTTCTTCTGTGAAGTGCCTGTTCAGTTCCTTAGCCCATTTATGATTGAGTTATTTGGTTTTTTGGTGTTAAGGTTTTTGAATTCTTTATATATCTTGGAGATTAATGCTCTATATGAGGTTCAGGTTGTAAAGATTTTCTCCCATTCTGTAGGCTCTCTATTCCCATTCTAGATTGTTTCCTTTGCTGTGAAGAGCTTCTTAGTTTGGATCCATCCCATTTATTGATTCTTGATTTTACTTCTTTTACTTTAGGAGTCTTGTTAAGGAAGTCAGTCCCTAAACCAACTAGTGGAGATTAGGGTCTACTTTTTCTTTTAGTAGGAGCATAGTCTCTGGTCTAATGTCTACGTCCTTGATCTACTTTGAGTTGGGTTTTCTGCAGGGTGAGAGATAGGGGTTTAATTTCATTTTGCTACATATGGATTTCCAATTTTCCCAACACTATTTGTTGAAGAGGCTATCTTTTCTCCCATGTATGTTTATGGCACTTTTGTCTAGTATGAGAAAACTGTTTTTATGGGTTTGTCCATGTTCTCTATTCTGTACCATTGGTCTTCATGTCTAACAGATATTTTTGGTGCCCTTGTTAAGAATCAGTTGGCTGAAGATGTGTGGATTTTTTTCTGAATGTTTATTCTGTTCCATTGTTTTATGTGTCTGTTTTATATGGCATTCAGTTCCATGTAGTTTGATTACTATAGCTTTTTAGCATGTTTTGAGGTTAGATAGTATGGTACCTACAGTTTTTTTCTTTTTGCTTAAGATTCCTTTGCCTATTTTGGGGTCTTTGTGTTTCGAAATGAATTGTTTTCCATGTACATGAGGTACTAGGAATTTAACCCAGGATGCTCTCACACTGAGCTATACCCCAGACGTTTTTTATTTTTGAGACAGGGTCTCAAAATAAGTTGCTGAGGCTGGCCTTGAATTTGTGATCCTCTTGCCTCAACCTCCTGAGTTTCTGGGATTATAGGTGTGCACCATCACACATGGCTTCTATGTGAATTTTAGGATTGTATTTTCTAGTCTGTGAAGAATATAATTGGTTTTTTGATGGAGATTGCATTAAATCTGTAGATTGTTTTGTGTTGTGTGTTTATAATAATGTTTCACTCCATGAAGATGGGAATTCTTTACCTTTTTGTGTCCTCTTTAGTTTCTTTCATCAGTGTTTTGTGGTTTTCGTTGTAGTCTTTCACTTCCTTGGTTAATTTATTCTTAGGTATTTTATTTTATTTTTGTAGCCATTGTGAATAGAATTGCTTTGATGATTTCTTTCTCAGCAATTTGTTGTTGATGTGTAGAAGTTTTATGTTTTACATTTAAGTCTATGATCAACTTTGAGTGATATTTTTTTGTGAAAGGTATATCTAGATTATTTGCATGTGAATATCTGGTTGTTCAAGTACCATAGGCTGAAAAAACTATTCTGTCTCCATTGAATTGCCTTTGCTCTTAGGTAAAAGGTCAGTCCGCTGTATTTATGTGGGTCTGTGTCTGGCTTTGTTATGTCCCACTGATGTATGTGCATTCTTTCTCTATTCTATACCACTGGAATTATCACAGCCTTATACTATGTCCTACAGCTGGCTTGTACCTGTCCTCCAACTCCGTCTTCTTTTTTTTTCCACAAGTGTTGCTCTTTTTTTTAAACTTTATTTTATTAGTTTACTTTTCCTTTTTATGTGGTTCTGATGATTGAACCCAGTGCCTCACATGTGCTAGGCAAGCGCTCTACCACTGAGCCACAAGCCCAGCCCCTAGTGTTGCTTTTTAAATCAGAAAAAAAAAATCTAAATACAATTAAGCTGAACTTTATTTCTTTTTCTTTCTTAAAATGTCAACAAAAACAACAACAAAAAAATCCTGAAATATATAATGTAAAAATGTAGAAAGTAGGGGCTGGGGTTGTGGCTCAGTGGTAGAGCACTCGCCTGGCAGTGTTGGGCACTGTGTTTGATCCTCAGCACCACATAAAAATAAATAAATTAATTAATTAATTAATTAATTTTGTTCAGCTACAACTAAAAACAAATATTGAATTTAAAAAAAAATGTAGAAAGTATGGTAAAAGATGGAAGTTACCTTCTGCTGTTCTTTTTTTCCCCCCACTTTTCTCCAGAGGGGTGTTTGGTGTGTGTATAATCTATTGCTATCAAACAATTTTTTTGAAAATTTAGTGGCATAAAACATCAGTAAACATTTATTTATCTCTGGCCTTCCCTGTGATCCAGGAATGTGGGTGTGACTTAGCTGGTGGCTGAGTGTCAGCCAGGCTTCGGTCATTTGAGGGTGCAGCTGGGGCTGGAGGTCTTGCTGGCAGGTGGTGGTTGGTGGCTGATGGGAGACCTCAGTGCCTTTCTATGTGGTCCTTCTGGAGAGCTGCTTAAGTGTCCTCAAGAGAAGGGCTGACTGGCTTCCCCCAGAGTAAACAGAGAGAAAGCACAGCCGAAAGCTCCTTTTTATGATCTAGCCTCAGAAGCCACTTAGTGGCACTGCCCCCATGACCTATGTGTTAGAGTGAGTCCCTGAGTCTCCTTTGAAGGGAGGAGAATTAGTTTCCACCTTTTGAATGGGTAGGTTTCAATGAATTTGCAGGCACACTTTAAAGCCAAGGTGATAAATTTTAAAATCAGAACAAAATTGTCTTTTAATACACGAACACTACATTTTCCTCTGCATGTGTAGTTTAAAGGGAATGAATGTTTTCTTGTTTTATAAAAACCAAAAAAATCCTAAAATGGCTGGGCCCAATGGCTCATGCCTATAATCCCAGCAGGTGGGGAGGCTGAGGCAGGAGGATCCTGAGTTCAAAGCCAGCCTCAACAATAGCGAGGTGCTAAGCAACTCAGTGAGACCCTGTCTCTAAATAAAACACAAAATAGGGCTGGGGATGTGACGCAGTGGTTTTAGTGCCCTTGAGTTCAATCCCCAGTACCAAAAAAAAAAAAAAAAAAAAAAATTCTGAAATGGATAAAGTTGAAGAGTAAAAGTTTCCTCCTCTCATTCCATTCTCCTACTCTTACACTCCGGCAGGCGTTAGATGAACACATGTCTTTGTAGTCTGTTTTCTACACATGTATGAACACATACGCAGGTGTGCATGCACATAAACACATACAGCACAGTTCTTTATAAAAATGAAATTAAATTCCACATTGTTTTGCTACTGCCCACTCCCCGAGTTCCATTCCATATCATGGATATCAATGTCAGTATGTTTAGGATACTCATCCTTTTTCAACACCTGCAAGGTGTTCCACTTTACAAATTTAAAATTCTATATAATTAAAGGCTCATTCATTGGTAGTTATTTATATTTTTCTAGTGTGGTCGCTTCAAATGTTGATGTGAACATGCTGTACCAAAGTTGGAGCTTATTTTTGCAGGATTAAGTCTTATAAATAGAATTCACAGAACAAAGGTCAAGCACATTTTCAATTTTGTTAGATTCTGCCAAATGGCTTTTCAATAAGGTTGTTTCATTTTGAACTTTAATAGTACATAAAGAGTTATTGATTCCCCATATCTTGGAAACTATTAGGTAGGTTTAATCTTTTAGATTTCTGTCTTGTGATAGGTGGGGGGGGGAAGGTGATCTTTTAAATTTGTTTTTCTTCAATCATTAATAAGGATAATTTTTCATATTTTTATTGCCACTTATGCTTCTTTTTCTTTGAATTGTCTATACTCTTTCCCTATTTTTCCATCAGGTTATCTTATTCTTTAATGATTTACAGAAGCTCTTCTACCTTAACCATTAATCCACACAAAACAAATATTTGTTTAGTTTTCATTAGTGACAGATGATGTTTGTTATATATGTTGAATTTTTTTCCCTAACATGTCCTTTTAAAATTGACTTAGTAGGTAATGAAAGTAATATATGTACATAAAAGTATTCATTTTTGAGCCAAATTGGGTACTCTGATTGCTTGTTTTCTTGTATATTTTCTTGAAATTAAATACTTCAGGGGCTGGGGATGTAGCTCAGTTGGTACAGGGCTTGCCTCATATGCACAAGGCTCTGGGTTTGATCCCCAGAACCACAAAAAAAAAAAAAAGAAAAAAAGAAAAAGAAAAAAGAAAATGAAAGAAAAAAGAAAGAAAGACAGAAAAATAGTAAGAAAAAAGAGAGAGAGAGAGAGAGAGAAAGCAATTGAACACTTCATGTAATAGTTTCCTAAGGCTGCCCCAACAACTACCACAACCGTAGGAGCTTAAAACAGCAGAAATTTATTCTCTCACAGTTCTGGAGCTGGAGTCTGAAATCTAAGGTGTCAGGCAGGGCCAGTCTCCCTGGAAGGCCCTAGAGGTACTCCTGGTACTCCTTCCTCAGCCTCTGCTCCACGTGACCTTCTCCTCCCACCTGTGTGTGCTGTGTAAGGACAACTGGTCACTGGAAACAGGTCTGATTTAGGTAATCCAGGCTAATCTCATCTAAAGGTCCCTAAATTCATCTGCAAACTGCAGACCCTTTTTCCAAATATGGTCTCATTTGTAGTTTCCTAGGGGTGGACATTTTTTAGGGGTCATCACTTAAACCACTACATTCCATTGTTTTTTACTTGCTTTATTTTCTAGAATTTTATTACCGTTTTAAAAGATGTTCCATAGAGCTTTCAAAGATTTACAGGCATTTTCCGCAGTGATCCCTCTGTTAGGGTCTCCTTGTGGGAGAGTCTCTCCTCAGCATTGCTTTTCATGGACGGATGATCTCAGAGTCTGGGTCTTCACCCTCACTGCTCCCGGGGGTTACTCCCTGTTCTCTGGATCGCAGATCATCCTCTCTGCCTACCGTAGAAATACTGCTTTTCTACCTTCAATTTAATTGACAGGTAGAAAAGCAGTATTTCTACCGTAGGCAGAGAGGTGTTATTCTGATTTCTGTTCTTGACAGGTAACCTGTTTCTTTTCCTCCAAGTAGTCCTGGTATTCCCTTTACCCACAATATTCTAAAATTTCATGTCAAAAATTTGATTCATTGCCCTGGGCACTTTCAATCTGGGACTTTTGGTTATTTCTTGGATAATTTCTTCCCCTTCGTGTTGTTTTTCTACTTTTTTCCCCTTGAATTCTGACTGTAGTAGTCCCTTTTTAATTTTTTTTTTAGTTGTAGTTGGACACCATACCTTTATTTTATTTATTTATTTTTATGTGGTGCTGAGGATTGAACCCAGGGCCTCATGTGTGCTAGGTGAGCGCTCTACCCCTGAACTACAGCCCCAGCCCCTACTAGTCCCTTCATAACCAGTTTTGCTTTCCACGGTTTGGGTGGAAAAATGTAAAATTCCAGAAATAATTCCAGCTCATAAGTGTTCATAAATGATGTTTCATAAGCAATTCATAATGTTCAATTTTATGATTTTTTAAAGTGTTCATAAACGATGTTTCATAAGCAATTCATAATTGTTCGATTTTATGATTTTTTTTGTTAATATCTCATTTTGCAATTCATAAATTAAACTTTATCATAGATATGTTGTATTAGTCAGATTTTTATTATTGTGACTAAAATACTCAACAAGAACAACTTAGAGGAACTAAGGTTTATTTCGACTCAAGATTTCAGAGGGTCATTCCATGGTTGGCCAACTCCATGCATGGCTCTGGGCCCAAGATGAGGCAGAACATATGGCAGAAGGGCATGGAAGAGAAGCACTGCTTACTTCATGATACTCAGGAAAGACAGGGGGATGGGGAGCAAAAGGGAGTATGCCTTCCAGGGCACACCCCCAGTGATCTCCTCCAGTCACCCCTTACCTGCACACAGTTACCACCTAGTGAGTCCATTCAAACTAGGGTGACTGATAGGTTATACTCTCACAATCCAATCATTTCATCTCCTGCAATAACACAGTAGCTTTTGGGGGGACACTCATATCCAAACCATAACATGTGTGTATTGAAAAACATAATATCCAAAGGGTTCACCAGTATCTGCAGTTTCGGGTGTCCACAGGGGTCCTTGAACAGTCCCCTGTGGATAAGAGGGGACTGCTACCATAGTTACATGTTGGAACTCTTGGTTTGAACCTTCTTTTATTATTATTATTTTTTAAAAATCTTCTCTTTTGTGTAGCTTATATATTTTCCCTCCTCCTTACTTTATGGGAGTTTTTCTCGACTTTGCTTTCTACCTTTCTACTTCATTTTTTGTATATCATTAATTGCTAAGAGATCCTTGTTCTCTGATGGTTATTTTAAAAATCACATCCTGTTCTTGTTTCATGGATATAATATTTCTTTCTGACTCCTTTAGACTATAAAATACAAGGGTTTTATGTGAATCTCTTGTCCCCCTGTCCCCGTCCAGATTCTTCTGTTCTTTTATTCTTCCTGTTAATTGCTGCCAACTTTCTTCAGATGTGGGACAGTCCTTGGTTGTTGATTCTTTTTTAATAATGAGGCACTAAAAGCAGATGGGGAGCCGTATGCACACCCTGCTTGCAGGGCAGTTGGCAAGTGGGTGATCCTTGCACACTGGGCTGTTTGCTGGGAAGACTCCCAGGGGTCAGCACTGTGGCGTTGATGTGATTGTCCCTCAAAGGTCCCCATGCTGGAAGTTTAGTGCCCAGTATAGTGATATTGAAAGGTGGTGGAACATGTTCGAGGTGGAACTTAGTGAAGAGTAGTTAGGTCACAGGGGGCTTAGTCCTCCAAAAGGATTTAGCTGTCATGACAGTGGATTGTTTAAAGTAAGATCAGTGGTAGAATACTTGCCTAGGGAGGCCCTGTGTTCAATGCCCAGCAGCATATAAATGGATGAATGAATAATCAAATAAATCCTTTCATTCATCCAACTAACCAACCAGCTCATGCACTTGGCCCTTTCTATATGCAGCCAGTTCCCTTTCCATTTTTCTGCTATGTTGTGTCCAACAAAGGTGGCCCTTACCAGAAGCCGGGCTGATGAGGCCACCCAATTTTGTATTTTCAGCCCTTGAAACCATAATCTAAATAAACCTCTTTTCTTTATAAGTACCCAGCCTTGGGTATTTTATTATAGTAAAAGAAAATAGACTAATACAGTCAGTTTCTGTAGGTCTTACTTCTGGTGCAGTTCATGTTTTCCAAAGAGGAATTCTCTAATCTCCTTCTGGGGATGTGGGTGGCTGCCACAGTTCTGGGCACAGGGAAAGGTAGGAGGAGAGGCTGGAGGCCTCATAGTGAGGCTGTAGACTTTTATTTAGTCCAGTGTTTGTCATCGGCCGCATCTTCTCCTCCACTGCGTCCTTCCATCTCAAGCTCTCTCTCTCTATGCTGTCCTCTTAGTGTCTCGCCTCTCGTTTCATCTCCAGGTCTCATGACTGCGGGTCTTCCTCATCACCACTATTTCTTCTCCTCCCAACTCCTTTCCCCGCAGACTGGCAGTATGGGCCCCTTTTCCTTTCTCCACCTCCTGTCTTGTCTTTTTCAAAATAAGCGCCACGGCACAAGACTCTGTGAAGATGCAGACCTTCGTTACTATAAAAAGCTCAAGAGCTTGACAGTTTAAACAAGACGCATTTGTTGGGCTTAATGCTCCTAAAATGCCATTTTTTGGCTCATATTTTCATTTATATAAGATGAGTGTTATGCCAAAACGATCTTATTGCCATAAAAGTCAGGCAAATATAGAGAAAATACATTTTAGAAAATAAAGTGACATGTGGCCCATTTTAATTCTGTGTTCTGCATTTGAAAATGAAATCGTGCGTCTCTGAGCTTACTTTTTTGGTTATCTAGGAAGGCAGCTGCCTAGCCTCTCTCTGTGGTGTCCTTCTCTGCACGTCCACCCAGCACATTGTTCTGCTGTGGCTCTGTCACTTGCTATGAGGAGGGTTAGTGGGACAGAGCTCAGCAGGGCCAAGTTCATCTAATGCTGCATCCAGCAGGTGGGAAGTGCTTCTGCTTGCGCTTGGCTCATGCAGGTCAGTGTCAGCGCTGGGAACTGTAAAGGGGGTAAGCAAGCATGCCTGCCTCCCCTTGCTGCTGAAATTTCTCTATCTGAGGCTCCTGGGATTCTTGATCTCCAAATCCAGGACTTGTGCTCATTTCTGATTCTTCGCCTCTTCTGCACCATTGACCACCCATGCTGATTTGAAATTCTCTTCCCATTTCTTATTTCCCTTCTTGGTGGTCCTGTCCTCTCATGTGGGCAGGGAGAGCACAGGGCTCAGTCCTCTGATATCCCTGTGTTCCCCTCTACCACGCGGCCTGCGCAGTGGTTTCATTAATGAGGTTCTGGCATTAAGTTAGTTAGAAGAGATCAAAATAAAACACACAGACAGTACCTTATTTTATATTGCTAGGTCCAAGACGGCTCACCTCCCTGATTCCCGCCTCTAGCCGCCCAGCAGGGCAGCGAGGATTACTCTGGGCTAGCAGGAGAGAGAGAGAGCGAACACGCCGGGGAGTAGCCTTTTATTTGGGGGACAAGAGATTCAGGGGAGAATTCCATCCAATGAAGGCTGAGGGGGGGCTGCACTCCAAGGTCAGGGTCAGTGATTGGGTCTCCGGGGTCAGTGGTCACGCACACCCCCACACGGATGGGCTCTCTCATCAGGAAAGGGTCGGGATAGCTCCGACACAGCCAGAGCGCCTCAGGCCCTTAACGGGAGTCACCCAATCACGTGTCAGAATGGCTCCCCACATATTCCCCCTTTCTATTCTTAACAATGAGGCGGCGGTTCACTCTCTGGAGTCCCCGGATTCTTGATTGGAAGACTCGCCATCCTATAGTTACAATACAAATGAGAATTAACAGCAAAGAGAATAATCCAATAATGTACCAAGCGGAGTGCTTAAGAATATTTCCAGGGTTGAATCCATTTAACTCCTTCAATATTTGGTTAGCCAAGGAAGAAGGATCTGAAAAATCAGCTCTATTATTTTGAATGTCTTGGATATGGTGATGAAGTTCCAGAATATCCAAGCTATTATTACTATTTTGCCAAATACCTAATAAATGGTTTTTAATTTTCTCCCAATCCCAGAGAGAAGCATTGTACTTGGCAGCTGTAACACATACATACTTATAATTAGCATGGCATTTAAGCCTTTCCTTAAATTTTAAGGCTGAAAGTTCATTACCAATGTTTATAACAGTCGCCTCTAAGGCGTTTAACTTAGTCTCAATCCTTTCATCAATATTTACTTGATTACGCAGAGCCTTGGAAGTATTTTGAGCTAAATTATTAAGAAATTTTGCATGCTGAATATTCTGAGACAATGTCAGAGATGCAGAGACAGTTGAGGCAATAAATGAGACCAGTGCTAAGACACCAACAATTATGACTCCAATAGCACGTTTAGGTCTTGTTAGCTGGGCATGAATTTGCTGCAAAACTTGTAAACCAGCATCAGCATACCATGACTCTGAAATATTAGCAGGTAATAAAACAAAAGAGGGCTGATGAAGTATCAGCACTCCTTTTCCTCCATTATACCTAGAAATACAATTAGTTAGGTTGCACTTATTACAAGTAACAAAATATCTGTCATCTATCCATTTAACTTTTACATTTCCAATAATTAAAACATAAGGAGATTGGACACAGGCTCTTAGGCCATAGCAAGATCCCTCTTTACAGTTCTTGCTGACAAATTTTGGTAAAGGTTTGTCTGAAAAATGTAAATACTCTGAGGCAGCAATTAAACGCCAAATATCTTTTTGAACACCTCCTTCACTGTAAGTCAAAATATTACTAACAAATCCTGCAGGTGTCATAGCAGAATTTTTTAGTAATTGTCTCTTATCAATTTTTGGAGACCAGTCTAAAATATACCCACTAGCTTTAGACACCTTATGTTGTACAGGAAAGGTATTTACACAATCTATCCATTTAGGAAAGGTGCCAATTTCAATTGTAGAACTATTTGGACAGTGGGGTATCCGTGGAGGTTTTGCAGAAATGACTGGCTTGTTATGGGAAAGTCCCATCTTAATTACTGATCTAGTATTAGGTTTTAAGTCCCCATAAATAGAAATATTTGTCAGTCTAGGTTTACCAATCGCTGTCTTTTCTTCAAATGATACTTTCAGACAGCCAGCATGTTTATCATGTGACCAACATAAAGGTAATTGGGCACTGTAGCCAGAATAATTAAATCTAGTCACATGATTGGGAGTTATATGAGTATCTGTAAATCCTCCCATCATGAATGAGTCATTAGTAAATACTGGAATAGATTCTCCAGTCCACACAGCTGGGTGTACCAGGGGTGGATCTGGGAAATATGTCCAATAAGTGTCTACTTGATTCCCTTTTACCTGACAGCCCAGTAGGGCAATTACTGTTGCTACCATCAAGACTGGGGTCCTGTTCTTTCCTAGGCATCGAAGTATTTGGGAAGCCTGGGTTGTCAGTTTCTTCACATCTTTCCATGAAATCAGCTTCTCGGCTGGTTCAATCTGGTTTTTCTTCATCTTTTTCCGATATCTCCTCCTTCTGGGTTGTGGCTCCTCCGGGTCGATCCTCAGTCGCTTGAGTCTGGGTTCTATCTCCTCCATGTCTGATAGCACGTTCAGGCACCCAAATAGGACGGAAAGCACCTTCTGGAAAAATACAAGCATGCCCTCGGCCCCATGATATTACCGGATCTGGCCCCTTCCATTGACCAGTCTGTAAATCTTTCCACAGAACTCTGCCTAAGGGGCCTGTCACCGAGGGAGACATTTGTCTCTCAGCAGCAGTGTGACCTTCTGTGTCACAGTTTAAAAAATTTAAAACAAATAAGGCATGATTAAGGCTATTTTGGGGAGTCACTATCTTATTCCCCCTTTTCAATTTTTGTAATTGAAGCTTAATAGATAAATGAGCTCATTCTACAATGGCTTGACCTTGGGGGTTATAAGGAATTTCTGTTTTATGATTAATTTGAAACTCTTGGCAAAATTGTTGAAAAGAAGAGCTTACATAAGCTGGAGCATTATCTGTTTTAATCTGCATAGGGCACCCTAAAACGGAAAAAGCTGCTAAGCAACGAGAAATTACATGTTGAGTATTTTCCTTAGTACGTGCTGTGGCAAAAATAAATCTAGAATAAGTGTCCACTATGACATGCACATAACATTGTTTACCAAATTGAGGAATATGAGTTACATCCATTTGCCATATCTGATTTGGTTTTAATCCACGGGGATTTACCCCTGATGGCAGAGATGGAGTGTGAATAACACACTTAGGGCATTGGCTTACAATCTGACGAGCTTGTTCTTTGGTAATACTGAATTTTTTACGTAAGCTAGAAGCATTTTGATGATGTAAGGAATGGGAAGCTAGTGCACAGTCATATGAAGACATCTGTTGACAAAAAGCTACTAATTTATCAATTTTATTATTACCTGCAACCAAAGGTCCGGGAAGGATAGTATGCGCACGGATGTGTCCAATGAAACATGGGTACTTTCGCATTAGCACTGTCTTTTGTAAATTATGAAATAATTCAAATAACTCCTGTGATGAAGTAAAGCCAATAACTGAGATTTCAATATTTTTGGTAACTCCGACTGCATATAAGCTGTCAGAATAGATATTAATAGGCTCATTTGAAAAATAATCTAAGGCACAAATCAGAGCTTGGAGCTCTGCCCTTTGGGCAGAAGTATAAGAAGTTTGTATTACCTCTGTGTGAACACGGCTGAAGAAACCTGCCTTACCAGAGTTGGAACCATCCGTGAACACCGATAAAGCTCCCTCTATTGGATGAGAACGTACAATCTTTGGAAAAATAAGTGATGTTAATGATGCAAATTGTACAATCTTATCACGAGGATAATGGCTATCTATTTGGCCAGGGAAATCTGCAAAAGCTATCTGCCATGAACTAGAAGTTTGAAAAAGCCAATTAGTCTGTTGAACAGAAAATGGAATAATTATGATATCAGGCTCAGATCCAATTAATTGTAAAATCCTAGTTCTACCCTTAATAACTAATTGAGCTATAGAATCATGAAAAGGAATTAATGTTTTTTGAGGGGAATGGGATAAATAAATCCATTCAATAACTCCTAATCTTTGCCATATGGCTCCTGTTGGGGTATGTTCAGTTGGAAATATTAATAAATATATTATCTCTTTAGGATCTATTCTAGTAAGCTGTGCATTTTTAATTGCAATTTCCACTTTCCTTAAGGCTGCCTTAGCTTCTAAAGTTAGTTGACGTGGAGAGGTTGGAGAAGGATTTCCTTGTAATATCTGAAATAAAGGACTTAACTCAGAAGTAGTTAGCTTTAAAGATGGTCTTAGCCAGTTAATATCTCCTAATAGTTTTTGAAAATCATTCAGGGTACGTAACTCCTTAACTCTTATCTGAAGATTTTGAGGACGGATTGTACGTCCCTGAATTATCTGACCTAGATATTGAAAAGGAGATACCTTTTGAATTTTTTGAGGAGCTATACATAAACCCATTGTTGTAAGTGAGGTCTCTAACTGAGTAAAAATTTCTGAAAGTACTTCTGGATTAATATGAGCCAATAGTATATCATCCATAAAATGAATAATATATGCATCAGGGAAGCTATTTCTAATGGGATCTATTGCCTGGTCAACATATTTTTGGCACAGTGTAGGGCTATTACGCATTCCCTGAGGAAGCACCTTCCAGCAGTATCTTTTAACAGGTTCCTTAAAATTAATTGTTGGGACAGTGAAAGCAAATTTTTCACAATCTTTAGGATGTAACCTTATAGAGAAAAAACAGTCTTTTAAATCTATTACCATTAAGCTATAATCTAAAGGAATGGCTGTGGGGGAGGGAAGTCCTGGCTGTAATGATCCCATAGGCTGAATTGCCTGGTTTATTGCCCTTAAATCCTGTAGTAATCTCCAATTTCCTGACTTTTTCTTAATAATAAAAATAGGTGTATTCCAAGGGCTAAGTGTTGGTTCAATATGACCAGCCTGAAGTTGTTCCTCAACTAATCTATGAATTATTTTAAGCTTTTCCCCTGAGATGGGCCACTGAGAAATCCAAATAGGCTCTTCTGTGAGCCACGTGATTTTTTCAGCTGTCTTAAGGATCGGGGAAGTACTCAGGGCCCCTAGTAAAAATTCTGGCCTGGAGTATTTCGTGGAGACTGGCTTGAAAACAGATATTCTTCCTGAAGGGTCTCCCTATCATCTCTAGGAGAATACCTCTGATTAACTTCTTCAATTGATCTTATAGAATTTGAAGTAACTAGTAACAGTCCCATTTTGGCTAATATATCTCTTCCCCATAGATTAGCTGGTAAAGACTCTAACACATAAGGTTTAAATACTCCACTGTTCCCATCAGAATCTTCCCAACGGAGATAGTTGGCACTTTGAGCAGGCTGTGAAATCTGTCCTATTCCTTCTAGGTTAGCTGATGCTGTATGTAAGGGCCATGTCCTGGGCCAAAACCGGCTGGACAATACTGAGCTATCAGCTCCTGTGTCTATGATGCCTAGGAAATTTTTATTATTAATTTTAAGTTTTAATAAAGGGCGTTCTTGCCGTACTAACTGTGACCAGTATACTCTGTCTGGCGGTTTAGAAACTGAATCTACCGGCAGGTGCCTTTCTGAGACACAAGGCAATAATATTAATTGAGCAAAAATATCCTTTGGGGTGAGTCTTAGGGCATAATTGGACCTTACAGTAACATATAATTGCCCCTTAAATTCTGAATCTATCATACCAGGTATTACTTCAATGGCTCCCTTCAAATTATCACGCCCCAAAATTAAACCTACAGTATTCTCAGGAAGCGGCCCGAAAATCCCAGTAGGGATTTGTGTTGGTCCCGTTTCAGGATCTAATTCAACTGTCTCTGAAGGTCCTAAGAAAACTGTCTGTGATCCCTGTCTCTGTCCCGGTAAAAATCGCGGACTGTCCTGGCGCTGCCAGTGACGAGGATTACTCTGGGCTAGCAGGAGAGAGAGAGAGCGAACACGCCGGGGAGTAGCCTTTTATTTGGGGAACAAGAGATTCAGGGGAGAATTCCATCCAATGAAGGCTGAGGGGGGGCTGCACTCCAAGGTCAGGGTCAGTGATTGGGTCCCCGGGGTCAGTGGTCACGCACACCCCCACACGGATGGGCTCTCTCATCAGGAAAGGGTCGGGATAGCTCCGACACAGCCAGAGCGCCTCAGGCCCTTAACGGGAGTCACCCAATCACGTGTCAGAATGGCTCCCCACATTCCCCTTTGCTCTCTCTCATCTGAGGGGACCTTTCTCAACCACTACTGCCCCGGTCCACCTGCTTCTTCAGCTTTCTCAAACTCAGCTCCCATGTGACCAGCTCCTATTGGATCTCTGCTTGGGTATCTGAGCACCATCTTGAATTAAAAACAAGGAACTTTACACCCTCTGTTTCTCCCTCCTCCCTTTACTTACTCTCCTGTCCACCTACGTGCACAGTGAGCACCCAGCACAGTGGTGCAGGCCTGCAGTCCCAGCTACTAAGAAGGCAGGAGGATCACAAGTTCAAGGCCAGCCTGGGAAACTTAGTGAGACCTTTTCATAAAACAAAAAATTAAAAAGGCTGGGAAGGTAGCTCAGTGGCAGAACATTGGCCTGCCATGCATGAGACTCTGGGCTTAATCCCCACCAGCACACACGGTATACACACACACACACACGTACATCAGATTTACTTCTTTATATTGTATTTCTGCCCATCTCAGAGTGGCAGCTATGCCCATGCAGACCTGTTGGGGTCAGCAGCTGCAGGAGCCTGCCCAAGCCCCTGGGACATTAATGAGAACATTTGCCACTCAGATTTCTTGTTAAAATTTTTAAAAATGTACTGATAAAATATTTCAAGTATGTTGAAAATAATATAACAAATAGCCATTATTTACCATCCAAATTTAATAGATATTTGCCAGTTTTGCTTGAGAGCTGTATTAAAAAATGAAACTAAATAAAACATCACAGATACTATTTCAGCCCTACTTTTACCCACCCCTCCTTTCCCCCAGGCAACCACTGACAGTGAGGCTCATGCACACCCGCCCCCTCCCCACCACCGTGTGTTTCATTTTTCTTCCACATGCAGATGGCCCCAAGCAATCACTACTTTTGTTTAGCAGTTAAAGAATTCACATACATTTACTGCATGGATTCGTTTGATAAAATACTGAATGGTGAATGAATGATTCTGAAAATTACTTTTCTCACCCAACATGACTTGGGGATGTATCCACGATACCACACACTGTGGTCTTTCATTCATTTTATTTTATTTTATTTATTTATTTTTCAAATATAAAAATTTTTCCTTTAAAATTGTATTTCATTACTTATACATTTATCCATTACTTATTTTTTATTTATTTATTTTTTTATTGGTTGTTCACAACATTACAAAGCTCTTGACATATCATATTTCATACATTAGATAACTGCTCTCGCTGTCTTGGGAAACCCAGACATGTTACTGGTAGTGGGGAGTGCTGTGACAGATTTGCACAGGGACCTGGGTATCCCTGGGACTCCTACCATAGCTGGAGAGTCAGGAAAGTCTTTCTAGAGATTCTCTCTGAGCTGAGTGTTTAGGGAGTCAGAGTTTAACCAGAGGAGAAGAAGAAAGCTTGGCCTACAGGGAGGGCTGCTTATGCAGCAGGAGGGCCAGCTGTGCAGGGGGAACAGGGAGGGCTGGTGGTGAGAGGCAGATAGAAAGGCCCCAGAGCCAGTTCAGGGAAGGCCCGGTCCACTGAACTGAGGGCCTTGAGCTTTCTCTCAGGACAGTGGGAAGTGGGCGTCAGTTTTGGATTTTAGATTTCTCTGGCCTCAGTGTGGAAAATGATGTGGGATAGGGACCAAGAGCAGAGGCAGGAAGGAGGCTGTTGAGATAATCCTGGGAAGCCTCTGGCGCTGGGAAAGGAGGGCGGGTGGCAAGAGATGAGACCTGTGGGTGTGGGGTGGAGCAGGGCAAGAGACAGCACTGACTCTGGGGCTGGCTGGCTGGGGCCTCAGGCAGTGGATGGGGGTGGGGGAAACATGGCGGCAGGAGTGTGTGTAGGGGAGATGGCCAGGTCCGCCTTAGAGTTTCAGCAAGGCCACATGGAGGTGACCGATAGGCTAGTGATATGAGCTTGAGGTGTGGCTGGGGCTGGGGATACAGTTGTAGGCAGTATGGAAGTAGGTAAAGCAACCAGAGGACTGGAATTGTTGGGGAAAGTGCTGATTCTGATGGGGGAAACAGACATATTTAGGAAGATGGAATTTAGTTCCCAGGAAGAGGCATTTTGCACTGTTCTGTATTTTAAAAACAAAAACAGAATAAACTCTCTGATGAAAATAAACACACACAGTGGGTAGCTAAAGATTAAGATTCCTCCCCCTAGAGCAGGCTGTGGAAGCTCCTCGGGTGGCTCTTCCGCGCAGGTACAGTGAACACCAGCTCCCCTGGAATTTGTGCAGAGCACAAGGCTTGGGTCCTTTGGAAAGCACAGAGCCTGGCATCTGGAGAGACTTGGTAAATGTTTGTTCAAGGAATGACCTACTAAGTGAAAGATGGTCATGCCAGGCCTCTAGTTCAGCCCTGTCTTACCTCCCTGGCGCTCTGCTCTCCTCCTGAGAGGAGCCTGCTGAGTTACCACAATGGCTGGGTCCCATCATCATCCAGGCCAGCTCCTTGCCCCCTGTGGAGGGAGGGCAGCCTTCCGGCTTTGCCAGGAAGGGCTTCCCAGGCCGTGGCCAGGCCTGCCTGGAAGGGCCCTGCAGTGCCTACGATGGCCTCTGTGTGGAGTTGTGATTCTGACTGTTTTCTGACCTGAGGGCTGGAGAGCCTTGTCCTTGGGGAAGCTTGCTCAGCCCTTCCTCTGCCCTCGGAGGTCCTAGGGGGAAACGTGAGCTCCTGTGTGTGAGAAGTCTGTGGTGTCCTGGCCTTTACATTTAACTCCTGGGCTGTGGGGCCAGTGGTGTGTGCAGTAAAGACTTTCACACCAACACAGTGACCCTCGCAAATGACTGTGCAGGGGCTGAGCAGGGCTGCTCTCCCTGCCTCAGAGATCAGGAGCAAAGCCTTGGAGGGGGGAGACAGCAGAGGCCACAGTGTCCAGCCCCTTCTTGGAACAGCAGAGAGGAGCAAATCCTCGAAGAAGCTGGAGAATACTTTAGACGGGAACAAGTGGCATCTCTAGCCCTGCTGTATGCTGCTCCAGTCTTTTATTCCTTCCCCCTTCCTCTCCAGCCTCCGGGACTCCTTTTCGCCTTTCTCATTTCCTGGTTTCCTCCTCTGATCTCTTTCCTTCAGCCCCTATCTGTGGCTGGATCCTTGGAGATAGCTACTGTGTGGGGGTTTCTGTCCCAACTTTCCTGTTACTGTCCTAATTCCTCTTTGTAAAGCAAAAATTGTACTATTAAGTATGAAAGTTACTTATCATCTTGCTGAAGGCTTGTTGTGTTATAGACACTGGTAACGGGCAGGCTTTTGGAGGATCCAGAGGCGGGCAGCATGGAAGGTTTTGCCTTCCATTGATAAAATCTGTGGGTGTCTTTATCCACTAAATTGGGGTTCAACATACTCCAATTACTATGGCCAGCCTGCCAATGGCTGCAATAAGACAAGTTCATCTGTACCCCTTCCTTCTTTCCTTCCTTCCTTCCTTCCTCCCTCCTTCCCTTCCTCCCTCCCTTCCTTCTTTCCTCATTCTCTCCCTTCCTCCCTCCCTTCCTTCCTTCCTTCCTTTTTTTTTGAGTTGTAGATGGACACAATACCTTTATTTTATTTACTCCTCTTTATGCTGAGGATCGAGTCCAGTGCCCCACATGTGCTAGGCAAATGCTCCACACTGAGCTACAACCCCAGCCCCAAGACAAGTTCTTGAGACCAGAAACCAGATGTGAATCTGGGGAGGCTTGCTGGTGCTGAGGGAAACTGGGGAGATGGGGATGACCCTCTACCTGTCCCCCTTGCTTATACCCCCATTTACTTTGTTTGTGATGACAAGCTGCAGGGTTCACCACTGGGATGGGAGAGAGGTGGTTCCTCTGGGCTTCAGAGGAGTCTGAGGTATCACAATTGTCCCTTGAGTGGCCTGTCACAGCTACATGAGTGCCCTAGAGGACAGAGATATATCTGTCATCTCTCTGTCCTCCCAATACCAGCACAACAGTAGGTGCCTTCTGCATTTGTTGAGTGAGTGCATAAAAAAATGAATCCCATAGGATGAAGAAAGTACCAGGGAAGAGCTCTGGAGCCCCAGCAGAGGTGTGGTGTCCTAGCCCCTTGGCCTCTTATCTGCAGTCACTGGGCAACGGATGCTCCCCAGGCCTCCCTCCAGAGAGGCGCCAACCTTCCTGTTTTGGCAGCGGTTCTCAGGTATTCTGTCTGCACATGTGGCAGCTGGCAGCGGATCGCACAATGCCTGCGTGGAGGGCCTGGCCCAGGGTGGGGTCCAATTGCAAGTTCAGTCAGACCTTCTTGGGAAGAAGGAAGGAAGGAAGGGTTGTAGCTGAGAAGAAACTGCAGCTTTGAAAAGTTTTCCTCCTGGGATTTCTTTCTTTCTCTTATCCTTTTGGAAGGAGTGGAGATATTTGGGGAGGCATCAAAGACTTGATGAAAGAGCGTGGATGAGTCACTGGTAAAATCTGTAGGTGTCTTACCTAACGCAGGTCAGGGGTGAATTTTGCCTGTGAATGCCTGTGTGCTGGAAAGATGCCACAGCCTCTGCTAACAACAGCTCTGCATACCCTAGAACCTTCCTTTTCTCTCAGTACCTGAGCTTTCTGTTACTTGTATCCCCTGAATGTATGTGAGTGAGTAAATTAAATTAAATGAGAATCCAGATAGCTGGAACAAGGACCTTCCTGACCTGCTCCTTCCAACTATGCAGGTTTGAGAGAAAGACCAGGGATCTGTGATGTTGGTCAGAAATTCCTGCAGATCAGCTGGAATCTGGTTGGGGATTTGCTGATGTGAAACCCACATGGACTGTCACACTCCTAGCATATGGGGCCAAAGAACAAAACCAAGTGACCTTGAACAAAGTCCTGAATCAGGCACCAGGCAAGGCAAATTGAGGGATATGGTATGGGAATATAGATTTCTATTCATTAAAAAAAATAGACAATTGTTTCTCATCAGGCTTTTCCAGTTTTAGCACATAGGATTACGGTGATCTCATTTTTGATCAATGGCCAACGCATTCAACTGTCTGGTGGAATAATCTATTAACTGGGCACCTGCCAATTGTCTGGAATAGGAATGAGTTTAGGCATATGTTTTAAAAAGTGATAACATTGTTGTGGGCTCTGCCTAGACAAGGGGATGGGAAACCTGAGCAGGCCCACGCTAGCCCTGAAGTCAGATTTGGATGATTAGTTGTGTTTTCAGGAGACTTGCTGCCCTGCGGCTGACCTCCCTTCCCCTGCATTAATGATATGTGATTTAAGGGGGAACCAATACGCACTTACGAGTCCAAGAGTCTGGGAATCTGGATGATGTGCCTGATTCTATGTGGGAGCACAGGGAGGTCACACAGAGCCACTGTTGGAACCCAGTTCTCCCGACCCATTATCCAGTGCCCTTTGCCCTGTGCCACCATGCAGCCCTGAGTTCCGCTTGTGTTTACAGTGAGCTGTCACACACCTCAGAGTCTACTTCCTGTGAGGGGGGGTGCTGATGAGTGGCAGAAGCAAAGCTAAGTTGGCACCTTTCAGGGATCCATATCTTAATCCCGAGTGTGAAAAGACTAAGATAAGTAGTAACAAACACCACCTGCTTCTCCACACTCTGCAGTTAGTGGCTGGTTGAAAGATCATAAAAACTGTAGACACCAGGCAGCCACAGGAGGATTGAGCACAGCAAGACCCCATGCTCATGGAATTTTGGATAGAAAGAATTTTTTGTAGAAAGATATCTTCATTGTATGGTCAGGCAATTGCTTATCTGTAATAGTGATAATAATAACAGCTAATCTTTTCTTTTTTTAAATTTTTTTTTAGTTGTCAATGGACCTTTATTTTATTTACTTTTATGCATTACTGAGAATCGAACCCAGGGCCTCACACATGCTAGGCAAGTGCTCTATTACTGAGCCACAACCCCAGCCCCACAGCTAATCTGTACTATAGGCCAAGCGTTGTTTTTCTTATTTCCATGTATTCATTCATTTAATTCTTACAAAGAGAAGTACATACTATGATTATTCCCATCTTACAAATGGGGAAACTGAGATGGTGAGAGGTAAGTCATGGTAGAGATGAGAATCAAGTAGCCTCAGCTCTTGATTTTATAATCTCTTGAGGATCTGATGGCCCTACACGGTGCCTAAAGCCAGAGATTTGGAACTTCTGGACTTGACTTATTTTAATCTTTAGACTGGATGTCAGTTTATATGAAATGATATAATTTGTGTTAGTCAGCTTTTCATCTCTGTGAACAAAATACCCAACAAGAACAACTTAGAGAAGGAAAAGGTTATTTTTGGCTCACAGTGTCAGAGGTTTAGTCCATGGTGGGCTGATTCCGTTGCTCTGGGCCCAGGGTGAGGTAGAATATCATGGCGGAAAGACGTAGCAAAACAGTACTGCTCGCCTTGTGGCAGCCAGGAAGCAGGGGCGGGCGGGGGCAGGGGCCAAGGGAAGATGAATCCTTCTAGGGCAGCTCCCAGTGACCCACCTCCTCTAGCTATACCCCAGCTGCCTACAGTTAGTCCATTCAGAGTAGGCTGGACTATATCTCTCACAATCTACTTGTTTCACCTTTGAACATTCTTGCATGAACATGGGAGCTTTGGGGGGACACCTCATATTCAAATCATAACACCATTTATGTTTAAAATTGCAAAAATTCAGAGATTCACAAAGTCTTTACTGATGGTATTCTCAAGTCTTATAGAATGGATATATTACTCCATGAAGGTTTTTCTCTCTAAAGTACAGCACTTTCGCAGAAAGAGAAGTTAGGATGAGATTCATCCCTAAACCTGGAGGAAAACATTAGTCCTTCTAAAATTTAGAATTAATCTATGCTATTTTATCACACAACATATCTTCAACATAGGAGCGTGTATAAAACGTGTACTGGTTGAAAATGACATAGAACATGACCAGCACTGTGGTTCCTTCCCAATTGCTTCTCCACCAGAAGCAGTCACTGTGTGACTTTTAGTTGTTTTTGAACCTGCCTTTCCTTGTAGCCTCACCAACTCTGAATTGTTGAGGACCCATATGAGTCCATCTGTGCAGGGTGAGCATAGCAGGAAGGGCTGTAGAAAGTGTAGGTTCCATAGGTGTGGAGAGGATGTGTTAGGGGAGCGAGCTGCTCTGCATTTCTGCCTCTAAGCTCTGGCCCACAGGAAGTGGATCAGAGTGCAACACTTCCTGAGGTGAAGCAAGGTGAGAAGGGGGAGCAGCAGTTTCATCAGCTCCTATCAAGATAAACTGAGAACAGATCAGAATCCCAGACAGAGTTGCCTGAGTGTTCTGACCTCAGGTTAAAAACTGGGTGCAGTGGTTACAGGGATCCTGGTGATGAAAGCTCTCAGCAAGGGCTTAGTCACACTGCTCCAGTCTAGGTAGTAACCTTGTATTTGTCTTCACCACAGTCATCCCGGGATCTCCCCATTCTCCTGCCCCTTTCTCTCTCTCTTGGATTTCCCTGTTTTTGAATCCTATGACTGAATAAAGATATGAAAATCTTTAATCTATCTTCACAATTAACTGATAGTTTGGCTGGACATCAAATTCTACGTTGAAAATTATTTTTTTTTAATTATTATTATTTTTTTTGGTACCAAGGATTGAATCCAGGGGCGCTTAACCACAGAACCACTTTTATTTTTTTATGTAAAAATAAAGCCCTTTTAGGGGCTGGAGCTGTGGCTCAGTGGTAGAGCACTTGCCTTGCAGGTGTGAGGCACTGGATTCAATTCTCAGCACTGCATATAAATAAATAAAATAAAGGTCCATTGACAATTAAACAATATTTTTAAAAAATATAATAAAGCGGGGCTGGGGATGTGGCTCAAGCGGTAGCGCGCTCGCCTGGCATGCGTGCGGCCCGGGTTCAATCCTCAGCACCACATACCAACAAAGATGTTGTGTCCGCCGAGAACTAAAAAATAAGTATTAAAAAATTCTCTCTCTCTCTCTCTCTCTCTCTCTTCTCTCTCTTCTCTCTCTAAAAAAATATAATAAAGCCCTTTTAAATATTTTATTTAGAAACAGGGTCTCACTAAGTTGCTTAGGGCCTCACTAAGTCGTTGAGGTTGGCTTTGAATTTATAATCCTCCTGCCTCAGCCTCCCAAAATGCTGGGATTACAGGTGTGTGTCACCACACCGGATTTAGATTTTTGATTACTTGTCTCCTTGCTTCTAATATGGCTGTTGAGAAGTCCAAAGCCATTCTGATTCATGATCCTTTATATATAACTTTATATATATAAGCTAGTATGAAAATTTTTTTATTATTCTTTTTAAAAAACATCTTATTTTATTTGTTCTAATTAGTTATACATGATAGTAGAATACATTTTGACATCTTATACATAAATGGAGTATAACTTCTCATTCCTCTGGTAGTACATGATGTAGAGTTATACAGGTCATGTAATCATACATGCACATAAGGTAATAATGTCCAATTCATTCTACTATCACTCCTCCCCCCTCCTCCCTTGTTCAAAATACCTCTGTTCTTCCCCACCCTCTTCTTGTAAATTAGCATCTGCATATCAGAGGAAACATTTGGCCTTTGGTTCTTTGGGATTGGCTTATTTCACATAGCATAATATTTTCCAGTTCCATCCATTTACCGGCAAATGCCATAATTTCATTCTGCTTTAAGGTTGAGTAATATTCCATTGTGTATATAGTCCACAGTTTGTTTATCCATTCATCTGTTGAGGGGCACCTAGGTTGGTTCCATAGTTTAGCTATTCTGAATTGAGCTGCTATAATTGATATGGCTGCGTCACTGTAGTATGATGATTCTAAGTCCTTTGGATATAAACCTAGAAGTGGGATGATGGGGTCAAAAGGTGGTTCCATTCCAAAGTTTTCTTAGGAATCTTCATACTGCTTTCCCTAGTGGTTGCACCAATTTGCATTCCCACCAGCAATGTATGAGTGTACTGTTTCTCCCACATCCTTGCCAACATTTATTGTTGCTTGTATTCTTGATGATTGCCATTCTGACTGGAGTGAGATGGAATCTCAAGTGTAGTTTTGATTTGCATTTCTCTAATTGCTAGAGATGTTGAACATTTTTACATATTTTTGTTAATTGATTGTATTTCTTCTTCTGTGAAGTGCCTGTTCAGTTCCTTTCCCCATTTATTGATTGGGTTTTTGTTGTTGTTGTTAAGTTTTTTGAATTCTTTATATACCCTGGAGATTCATGCTCTATCTGAGATGCATGTGGTAGAGACTTTTTACCATTCTATAGGCTCTCTCTTCATGTTATTGATTGTTTCCTTTGCTGTGAAGAAACTTTTTAGTTTGATTTCACCCCATTTATTGATTGATTTTACTTCTTTTGCTTTAGGAGTCTCCTAGTTTTCTGAAATTTCAAAATCCTATCTAAAATGACAGTCTGTTGATATTATGCTGGGCATTCATGAACCCTTTCTGGTCTAGGAACTCTTAGCCTTCAGTTCTGGGAAATTTTCTTGAATTATTTCAATGATGATTATTTTTTCCATTTTTGTTCTCTCTTTCCAGCACTTCTGTTTATTTGGATATTGGGTACCTGAGACTGGTCCTTTCAAATTATTTTAAAATAATTTTAAAAATTATTTTTAAAATTATCTTACCTATATGAGAGATTTCCTGAATTTGATATTCTACTTCTATCAATTTCCTCATTTTAGCAATCATATTTTTAGTAATTAAGGCTTCTTTTTAGTTTCCTGAAAATTTCTTTTTTATTAGTTTAGTAACATGCCCCTTCATAGACAAAATCTTCTTTTCTCTCTCAAAGGATTTATTAATGTACATATTTAAAAGTTTTTCTGATTTCTGCATAGTTTCTGCTTCCTCTAAGTTGCCTTTTCTTTATTGTTTGAGAGGAATTTTTCAGATCCTAGATTTCTGCTCAAAATTAGGAGGAAGGCTAGGTAGCTGATTGGAAGGACTGAGCACAGCTGGATCTCATCAGTTTCGAGCTCTGTGAGGGTGAGATAGGAATTTAGGGATTCAGAGAGAACAGCGAGTCTCTGGGAAGTAATGTCCATAAGTAGAACAAACAACTTGTGAGCAGCCCAGCCTGAGCCCTTGCAACAACAAAAGCAACAGAACTGCAAGATAACCACCGGGTACGTGGAAGAGCTGCTCCTTTAGAGAGTGTGTGCATAGAGACTTTGGTGGCTGAGAAATAACTCTCACCTCTTAGTAATATTTAGAGGTGTCCTCCTAAGCAGAGACTTCAGATGCTAATGAGACATGCAGTGCAGGAAGCAGCATGATCAGAACTTGTGAGGGCAATGCGCAAGCACAAGGAAAACTGGGGAGAAATTCCATAACCCTACCCTTACTCCATCTCTAGTTCAGCCCCCAGCTATTGTCCCTGCAGAAATGTTAAAAGCCCAGATGAAAATGGGCTGACTCCAAGATCCCTGCACTCCCATTCTGGAGTGTGTACTTTCTGCTTTATAATAAGTCTCCTGCTGTGCTACTCATGTATCCTTTAATTCTTGATGTAGGGAGGTCAAAATCTGAGAAAGGTCTTTTCTGCTCCTGGGGATCTCCTTGGAGCCCCCTACTGTAACAAGCTAGAGGACCTCAGTGAACAAATAGTTGGGGACCTGCTCTTAAGTGCAAATGTTGAGACGTGTTTGTGTTTGTGTGTGTGTATGTGTATGTGTGTGTGTGTGTTGTTGAGGCTTGAACCCAGGGCCTCAGGCATGCTAAGCAGTGCTGTACCTATACCCCTTATACCCTGGCCCCTATAGCTTTTAAATACTTCTCAAGTTGTTTCACTTTCTCCTGAGAGGAATCTTCCACTCTACCTGGAGGGTGAGAGTCTGGTGGCCCTTGCTGTGGGAGCTGCATAGGGGATGAGGGCTGGGGAAGTCTCTGCTTTGGCTGAGTCAGTTTGCCTCAGGTGCCTGGTAGCACCATTAATTTCTTGGAGACTTTCCACCCTGGACTTCCTTGTTTAAACACACTGTCTCTCAGACCCGACTTCCAGAGACACTAGGCATTGCCAGTTCCTGAGGCCTTAGAGAGTTATGTGGGGTGAATCACAGTCTTGTTTTTTTTCCTTTACTGACTTGACATTCAGTTTTCTTGGGTCTGATGTCAGCACCATGAAATCATTTACTTTATGGCTTCCAGTCTGTTGTAACTCTTTTGTTTTCCACAATCTTGTGGATTTAAATCCTTTTGAAAACCTCTTTTCTGGGTGTATCAGGGAAGCGAAGCCAGGCGAGGACTGTACCTTGGTGCCATGCCTGGTAGTGGAGAGGCCATGCCTGGAAGTCCTGCTTTGATGTGGCTCCTGGAAGTGCAGGGCCACCATGTGGCTGCAGGATGGCAAAGATAACACTGAAGATGTTCCATTGATGCAGAATAAGAGACAACTGCCCGTCATGGTGGCGCACACCTGTAATGCCAGCGACTGGCACAGCTGAGGCAGAAAAATCACAAGTACAAAGCCAACCTCAGCAATTTGGCAAGGCTTTAAGCAACTTAGTGAGACCCTGTCTCAAAAAATAAAAAGGGCTGGGGATTGTGGCTCAGTGGTTAAGCAACCCTGGGTTCAATCCTGGTACAAACAACACAACAACAACAAAAAGAGACAACTAACACACCAAGAAAATCCAAAGTCAAACATCCATCCAGTATTAATGATATTTCTTAAAACAAGGCAATATATGTAACTGTAAACTGAGCCCATCTATAATATAAATTATAGTCATCTGCAAATTCTGTCGTAGGAGTCAAACTTTGTTGGAGTTAGGTTCTCAATGTATTTGTACATCTTCAAAATATTTTAAAAATGTTTTGTCTAGTTGAACAAATGCCTGTGTTGGAGTAATAGCTTGGAAGGTGCACAGCTTTACATTTGTATAAAACTATGTTATTTATAAAATGAAAATAAATACTCTTTGCTGTGTGTTAGTGGGATTTGGAGAGGGAACAAAGTCAGGTACAGGTATTCAGTCTTTCATCTCAACACAGCAATCTGCGATTACTATTTTTAGATGACAAACTATGTTTAATTTTTTTGTAAATTAGAAAATTTCATTTACCTTTTCCCCTCAGAAAGTAGCATTTCTTACCAGGCATGGTGATACATACCTAAAATCCCAGCTACCTGAGAGACTGAGGCAGAGGGATCACAAGTTTAAATCCAGTCTGGGCAACTTAGCAAGACCGTGTCTCAAAGAAAAAAATTTTAAAATGCTGAGAGTGTAGCGCAGTGGTAGAGTTCTGGTTACCTAGCATGCACGAGCCCTGGGTTCAATCCCCCGAACCACATACACAAAAAGTGGCACCTTTCTACCTCTAAAGAAGATTAATATATCTTTCTATGAGGGATCATTGTCTTTTTTGCTCTGGAAAAGTTAAAAGCCCTGTATTCAGGGCTGCCATCACTATGTGGATTATATTTCTGATTCTGGGGACTATTTGTAAAAACACATAACATACTTTGTCAACAGAAGGTCTCTGAACTTTTTTAGAAGTTTTTTTTGGGGGATATTGTAGGAAAAGAAGGTGTTTTTCTCTTGGTGGATTGCTGCAGTATGATTTCTGTATATGTCATAAAAAAATATTTGGGAGTCTTTGTTATTATCATTGGATACAACTTCATGGGTTGGTGTTTAATCTCAGCAGTCAGAAACTGTGAATTAGTATGGAAAAACCTTCTGAGAATTTTTTTTTTAAAGAGAGAGTGAGAGAGAATTTTTTAATATTTATTTTTTAGTTTTCGGCGGACACAACATCTTTGTTTGTATGTGGTGCTGAGGATCGAATCCGGGCCGCACGCATGCCAGGCGAGCGCGCTACCGCTTGAGCCACATCCCCAGCCCCCTTCTGAGAATTATTGTAAGAACTTTCCTTCCCTATTTGGAGTGTTTGCAGGCATACAGAAACAAGTTTCAGGTGTTGCTCTGGGAAAAACACTGATTCAATGCTTGAAATACAGGGGAATAGTATCAAAGAAAAAAATCATAAGTTGTCCAATGAGACTTCTATAATATTAGAAGCATTTCTAAAAAAAAAATTAGAATAGCCCATTGAGCACCAGGGCTCACTAGGACTGAATATAAACAGAGAAATGGTCTACTTAGGAAAATGCATTTATTCCTGAAAAGATTTTTCTTGCTGCCTTTTAAGGTTCTGCCTTACCAACATCCTTTTCCCGACTCTTACATTTCTACCTTGTCCTTCCTTGGTCCCTTTGTCTGTGTTGTTTCCACACCACCTTCACTTCCTCTCTCTTCCACTCTAATCAATTAACCAAAGACTTCCTTGAATATTGCTATATTCAGACTACTGGACATTTAAGATGCAAGAATAAGGCACAGTCTCTCCCTTATCCAAAATAGTCATCATACTCTGGTTAAATGTTATAAGGAGAATATGCATATTTTTGGTGGAGGAGAGTGGATGGACCTTGACCTTAGGATGTCAGAGAGGTCTTTAAAGACAGTGTGCATCTTGGAGGTCCCACAGATCACCTGTTGGTGGACTGGGGAAGGACCATACCAAGGAAATGAATTGTGTGTGAAGACTCAGGTGGAGAAAGTACATGGAAAATTTTAGGAAGCGCAGAAAAGTGTGTGCAGCTTAGCCTTCTGGGATGGGGTGGGAATGAGAGAGGACTGTAAGGAAGTGAAGCTCTTTCGGTCCTGCTGCAGTGGTGGTTTCACGTGAGGAGATGAGGGGAGCTGTGGAAACCAGCAGTTGTGTAGCCCCTAGGGCTTGAAGCACAGGCCCTGGTGAGGATGGAAGGTTAGCTTGTTGCCATCAGATCACATCCACAGCTGGCACTTGCTGCCCCCTGCTGCCTCCCTTAAGGGTCTTGCCATCATTCTCTTCCAGAGAGAGACCTGGTTGGACTGGGTCTGATGGGAAACCTCTTGGACAGTGGGCTCTCCTGGGATCAGCTTCTGTGTGGTCACCTTAGGCTCAGGCTCCATCTCTGGTCCAGAGACTGTGTCTAGGGAAGAAGGTCATAGGGCATGAGGAGATCTTGGGGTAGAAACAGATTCTCACAGCCCGCGTCCTCAAAATTCATTGTAAGCATGACAGGTGTCAAAGGTCTCTGATTGCATCCAACAGTACAGACAGGGCTGGGTTCAGCCTGTGGCCAGGCGGAGTTAGTCAACTTGAGGAATGAAGCAAAGTTTGCTTTTTCCAAAAACAATACATGCTTATCCCAGAAAGTCTGAAAAATAAAGGAAAGCAAAAAAAAAAAAAAAACAAAAAAAAAAAAAAGTCATTCAGAGTACTATCATTCAGAGAAAATTAGAAGATAATTAGCATATTTCCTTCCAGTATTTTTGGCTTGAATATTTTTATTCATATTTGTGATTAGATAGTTTATCTAAATTATTATTTTCATTATTTTTTACCTAGAATAATATACATTTAAAATTTTTTTTTCAGTGCTGGGTATCAAACCCAGGGACTCATGCATCGTTAGGCAAGGGATCTACTACTGAGTTACAACCTCTATCACACATGTTGAATTTTAAAATATGAATTTAGAAAGGCTATTTTATTATAGCCTTTTTTTTTCATCCTAGAGATTACACCCAGGGGAAACCCAGGGTGCTCTACCACTAATCCATGTCCCCAGCCCTTTTCATGTTTTTTTAATAAAAAAAAATTTCAGTTCTGGAAATAGAACCCAGAGCCTTGTGTATGTCAGGAAGTGCCCAACCACACCCGGCCTCCATCCCTTTAAAAAAATTTTTAAACATAATTGAGCTCTGTAATATATAGTATTCTTAAAGTTAAAACTGATGTAAGCTGAGCATGGTGGTGCATGCCATGGTGGCTGGGGAGGCTGAGACAGGAGGATCTCCAGTTCAAAGTTAGCCTCAGCAACAGCAAGGTGCTAAGCAACTCAATGAGGGCTGGGTATGTGGCTCAGTGTTTGAGTGCCCCTAAGTGTAGTCCCCAGTACCTCCCCCCAAAACAAACAAAACACCCCAGAAAACTGATGTGGCAACATTCAGAAGTCCCAGATGGCCTGTGATATGAACAGAGGCTTGATGACATATCTTATCCTGAGGATTTTCTTAGTCTTTGTAGTTAGAAAATCAACAAATAAACAAAAGAACCATCAATGCATAAATCATAAAAGCTGAGCAAAAGGTCAGTAATTTTTTCTTTTAAGTAAGGAAATGGTTGAATGAGATTTTCTCTGAGAAACCCTGCCTGGGGTTAGTGTGGGTAGAAATGCATAAGGACCAAAGCAGAGAGGTCATTCACAGGGAAGAGAAGACAGAGCCTGGACTGATGTAATGGGGGATGGGAGGGAGAAGGAGACCAGATGCAATTTGGGAACCATTTTTGTGATCTTGTTCTCTTAATTTGTTTTATTGATTGATTGATTGATTGATTGTACCAGGGATTGAACCCAGGGGCACTTAATCACTGAGCCACATCCCCACCCCTCTTTTAAATTTTATTTAGAGACAGGGTCTCACTAAGTTGCTTTAGGAACTTGCTAAGTTGCTGAGGCTGGCTTTGAACTTGTGATCCTCCTGCCTCAGCCTCCCGAGCCTCTGGGATTACAGGCAGTGCTCTGCTATTAATTTGTTTTTAAACACCTTTTTGATTTTTCTATTTCCTCCCTTATCAGTCTTCCTCCCATCCTGACTACTGTCCACCACCACCATCAGGAACATATACACTCCTTAAACACTAGCAAACAAAATTTATTTTCACCAGTAAGATCCTTAATTTGATTTTTCTCGTTAGTTTATGATCCAAAATAATGATATTAAAAGATTCAAAGATACTCTTGTAAATCTTTATTTTTCTAGTACTACTGTCTCTGTGGGTAGACACACATGTCAACCCCTGTGTGGTCGCAGGCACTGATGGCCTGGCCACCTGAGATGCTGTGAAGAAAGCACCTGGCACAGTATCTGGCACATGAACTTGAACGTTTCACTTTCTCTGTTAAATCCCAGCCAGCCCCGTCTGTGATCCAGGACTAATGCCTTCTTTGAGTGAAATTCATTTGCACAGTTTCCAGCCTGCTTTGTGTTTTTAATCTTTATCACACACATCCTTTCCCATTGCTGGGCAGGGGGTTCCTAATCTTGGGACTGGAGCTCCGCCACACGTGTCTGCATTGTAAGAATGGGACTGGACAGCTGGGGTCTCTGCCTGGCCTGGGGCCTGCATCATCCCTGATGTGGCCATCATTTGCATGTGAAAGTAATGTCTGGCTCACAAGTCTTCCGCCCAGACAACAGTCTCTTTCACCCTGAATACTGAGTCTAGGGATATGAAGGGAAATTTCTCCTGCTTCTCTGAGAATTTGTGTTATTTTTCTGAAAACATATGAAGTTTTTTCTCCTTCCACCCCCAGGAGTAAACATAAGCATAATGATTTAGAAAAGTGGTTCATGAACTGTTACCCTGCTCTTACTATTTTCAAACTTACTTGAAAGAGGCTATCAGGTGTTTATGTCAGATGTCCAGGTCTGCTGCTAGGTTAGAATCTCACAGTGCCCTTGTCAGACATTCTTTACCAATGGCCCAGATAAAATATGTTACTTTTTGAAACTCTAAATACTGCATATTTCTGCTTGTAAGTAGAAAAGAAAGTAAAGTGGAATAATTAGGAGGAGAAAAAAGTTGTGGGTCAAGTCACATTGCTATACATGTCTTAAATTAAAGATTTGAAGGTGGTATAAAGACCAAAGAAGGTAACAATAGCTAATATTTATTGGCATTCTCAATGTGCCAGGCCCTGTGCTAAGTATCATACATCTCATTTTATCCTTACAATACCCATAGGGTCCCTATGCAGTTATTGTTCCTATGTTAAAGATTAGAAAAAGAGTCCAGAGAGGCTACCTTGCCCAAGATCACATAGCTAATAAATCAGGCTGCCAGAATTTTATTTTATTTTTTTGGTACCAGGGATTGGGATCTAACCCAGGGGTGCTTAACCACTGAACCACATCCCCAGTTCTTTCTTTATTATTTATTTATTTTGAGACAGAGTCTTACTTAGTTTCTTAGGGTCTCCCTAAGTGGCTGAGACTGGCTTTGAACTCACGATCCTCTTGCCTCAGCCTCCCGAGCCTCTGGGATTACAGGTGTGTGCCATTGCTCTGGCCAGGGTTCCAGAATTTGAACCCTGTCTGACCTTGGGGTCTCTGTCCATCTTTCCATCAAGCTCACATTGTTGCTAACTATGACAGCCCCAGTGCAATTTATTGGCTGAATTACAAAACAAGCAGGGCAGGTGGCAAGTGGCATTTAAAACACACTTTTGAGAAGTTCCTAAGTGGTATAGGAAAGGGGTCCTGTAGACACAGTGTTCTGCATCGTGAGAGGTGGTTCTGCACCAGCTCCACGGGTGATGTCGGGGGACTTCACCTGTGAGACAGGAGCCCTCACTTGTGAGACAGGAGCCCTCTTCTAGCTCCTGTGTCCATTGCACAGCTCGGGGCAGAGCTTCGTATGACACCCCTGCTTCACTCCTCGAACTTGTGCTTCCCAACACGGGAGACGTGCTCCAAGTGAAAAACGCTAGGACATCCTCTTGAGGAGAGAGTACCTCAATTGGGCCATCTTTCGGAATCTCTGAACATAACCAAAGAGAGCACAGGGGACAGTAGAAAGTAACATGTGGCAGTTAAAGGGCTGGGTAGGCAGCTAAGAGACTCCACAGCCTGGGATGGTGAGGCACACAGAGCTGACCAAGCACCAAGGTCACTGCTTTCTGGGTCGCCATGCCTCAAGCACAGGACTCACCCCTTATTGCCTTTGTATCTGGCGTCTTAGAAAGCACCTGGCACGAGGCTGGCCTGGTTACACTTCGCTGAGTGACTGACTGGGAAATGAACCAGGGTGGATGAGGATCGTTGAGGCGGATGGACGCAGTTCTAGAAGACAATCTGTGTGGCCTGTGTAGGTGTGATAAGCGCTGCAGAGAATGGAGCCCAACTCCAAGGGTCTGAGTGCAGTGGTCCCCGACATGGAGTGGCAGCTGCGCAGGGAGTGTGACCACACAGGCACCTGTTCCTGCCTTTCTTTCCATCCACCCACTAAGATGTAGTCACTGAAGCCTTGGCCTTGGGGTGCCCGGAGTAGGCTCCAGGATGCCGTGGGCAGTAAGATGGCCATAGTCCTGGCCCTCATGAAATGGTAGGCTGAGTAGGAAGACCAGTGACAGTCACATGTGCTTTGTGATCAGCCCTGTGGAAACACATGCTCCTTGTTCCATGTGATCAAGTCACTGAAACTGAGTGGGCTCTTTTGTCTAATGGGAAACTTACCTTCCAGGGCATTTTGTAAGGATTAGAAATAATGTCTGCCAGGCATCTGTAATCCCAGGTAATCAGGAGGCTGAGGCAGGAGTTTTGCAAACTTAAGGTTAGTCTTAGCAACTTGGTGAGATCTTCTCTCAAAAAAAACAAAAACAAAAAGGGTTAGGCGCTCAGAGTGCCCTTGAGTTCAATTCCTCAGTACTGCTAAATAAATAAATAAACAAGTCAAATGCTGCTATTTTTTTTTCCTAAGTTTTAGGAAGGTTCCCCCCTTCCCCCCCCCTTCCTCTCTAGCTGCTTTTCAGAAAATGAACACTCACTGGATATTGTAGAGAACAAGTTTCTTGGTTTTATTATTTCAATGAGATTTCTCCTCCTCTTTCTGGCTCTCATTAGACTGGCAGAAACCCAACTGTTAAGTTTCTTTTCTTTCTTTCTTATTTTTTTTTGGTGGTACTGGAGATCAAACTCAGGGTCTCACATATGGGAGGCAAGCATTCCACCTCCAAGCTACATTCCCAGTCCTTTTTAAATTTTATTTTGAGACAGAGTCTAAGTTGCTCAGACTGTTCTCAAACTTTTGATACTTCAGCCTCAGCCTCCCAAGTGGCTGGGATTACAGGTCTGTGCCACCATACCTGACTAATGCTACACTTCTTCAGGTATGATACTTTATGATCCCAATATCAAGAAACTGAAAAACATTCAAAAGTAAATAAAATAATAAACTTGAACTGTAAATCTGTAATTGCTGCCTGAATGAACACTATTTTAAACCTACACATGCCTCTTGTGATCATGGTATGACTCCTTCTACACAGAACATTCTTAAGTTCCTCAAGCAACAAAGGGGCTTTAGTTATGGCCTAAAATAAACAAACTCAATATACATTTCTATGTTTTTTTTTTCTTTCAAATTTCTGCATGAAACAAAAGGAAAGTCACTTTTTATTTTCTCTGCTCCAGAGACTTCGGTCCCTCAGAACTCTGCTGTTCTGAATTCCTACAGCACAATCAAATCTGCTCAGTCAGTGTCAGGGAAGAAATACCAAAACTGGGATTTTAGTTCTGGCTCATTCCATGACCTTGGGGAAATAGCCTGTCTGAGCGGCAGCTTCCCCATCTGGTGGGGGTGTAGCTAGGGATAGGTACTTGTGCCCCAAAATTCTATCAATGAAGCAAATGTTGTTACTAAGCTTGAGTACACATATGATTCCCACCCTTAGTTTAATCTGGCAATTGGGGTATTTTTGCTTTGGCTGTTGTGGGTCTCCCAATCAGAGAGAAGCTTCTAGAGTAAGTAATTTAATCGATAAGCCCCAGAAATTGCATTCAAGATTTTACTTGGATAAGTGTATTTTTCTAGGAGAAGCTCCAGAACTATTGCCAGATTTTCAAAGCCATCCTTGACCATGAAAGGGGAAAGATTAAGGATTCGAAGAGAGGAATTTTTAAAGATTAGAGCAGTAAAGAATCGTAAACAAAGGCTCAGGTCTGGGTAAGGATTCCTGAACTTCTGAGGGAAGGACAAACCGTGATCTGGTGATCTCCTGCATTCCTCAAAAAACGAACCTGTCTTTTCTGCCTCTCTCTCTCCTGCTTTATGGCTCTCTATTTCTGGTCTTTTCATCTTTTTCTTCTTTGTTCCTATCTCACCATCTTGTAATCTTCCTCACCATCCACCATCCACTTCCCCCTTATTGAGTCAGGAAAAAAAGCATGACTTCTATCTTTTCTGCCTATGGAATAATATTTTATGTTGCTGTTTTTTTTTTTTTTTTTTGATTAGATGAGTCGAACATTTAATTTTTTTCTGGTCGAGGGAGGAAATATTTTAAGTGTCCTGAATTTCCTGGCTTTTTGGATCTGGCCCCTGTTAGAAGGTTTTCTGCAGGCAGGGGTCTCCACTCATCCCTGCCTGGGGAAGCAGCCAGGAGTGGGTGTGCCTCCAGCCTCCCTCTTGTCCTGAGTTTGATTTTGATGAAGAAAGAATGGCCTACAGAATCTTAGACTCCTGACCCCGAGTCTCCACATCTACCCCACAACTAGGCCGTCTCCATTGGATTATTTTCATTTGCTGGATTTGGCTCTGGAGACCAGAGATAGGAACCACAGGCTGAGGAGGCTGCAGAGGAAGTGAGAGCTGCCCAGTTTCTGTCCCTGCATCTGCTCCAGCTCTGTGGGCAGGAGGAGATTGGCTCCCTGGCCAGTGCTCCAGGGATGGATGCTTGGTGAATGAAGTCACTGGCTTGGGAGGGCTGTTTCACATCGCTAAGCCCTGAGCAGCTGGGAGTTCCTGGGAGGTGAGGGTGACACCCTGAGGGATGGTCTGCCATATCCTGCCAGTCCTCCCCACCAGCTACTCAGCCAACTGAGCTTATGTTCCTCTCTTTGCACCTGGAAGGTGTCCTCTAGGTCTGAGAGTTTGCAGAGAGCTCCCTGGGTGACCACGGAAGGGCAAATGGTGGCACTTTCAGGCATTTTGGGGACACCTACCGAATTGGGATACTTGGTGGGTCTTGTGGGGCACAGGGCCAGGGGAGATGTGCCCTCACATCACTCACATTTGAGTGGGGAATGAGGGCAGCCAGCTGTACACCCTGAGAACCACGGCGCAACCCCAGGCCATGAGTGGGTGGGGCAGAGACCCCAGCTGAGGCCAGCTCTGTAGCACAGAGCCTGGGGATGCTGGCCAGTTGGGGCGTGGGGTTTGTCACAGGTGGAGCTGGTGAGAGAGTGCTGCCTCCTGAGGGTTGGCAGCAGATGATGTCCAAGTCATACATTTGAAAGGTGAATAAAGTAACAAGGACCAGCTTACTTTCCCCCCCCTGTATCCTCAATCTAGGACCCAGATGAGGCCAGTACTAGTGATGCCTGAGCTTGTGGCAGAAGGGGTTCCCCAGGCCTGCTCATCATCCAACTTATATGTCACTCTAGTTGTGGACCTTCATGCTCTCTGCAGACTGCAACACATAGACTCATCTTCAGAGATGCATTCTGAAGACACTGAGGCATTGCCTCAGGGTTAGCCTAATAACAGTGCCCACGTACCCACAGCCAGGCCAGTGCTAGGCAACAGGGCAGCCTCTGGAACACCTCCCTGGGGTGTGCATCTATGGGTAAACTTGTGGGCCACAGAGAGTTGGCAAGTGGCTGTAACTGCTGGTCTACTTTGAAAGATTGCATCATATTTACTATGGTTGTCAGAGTCATGGCTTTGGAGTCAGACCCTTGGGATCAAATTCCAGCTTCGCGACAACTTTTTTTGTCTGTACTTAATCAACCTCTCTTCCTGCTTTCCTCTTTTCTAAAAAGCAAGTAATAATGCCTACCTTGCCATGTTGTCAAAGCTTTAAACTAAAAGAAAAAAAAAGGTCGTAAAAGAAAAAAAAGTTCATGGCTGGCACAAAGTAAGTGCTTAATAAATAATTATTGTTGTTGTTAGCATTGTTTATCCTGAAAGATAGGTCTCTGGAGGCCCCTGGTTTATACTTTTCAGATGGTGTTTCAAGCCGGGTGCAGTGGTACATGCCTATAATCCCAGCAGCTCAGAGGTAAGGCAGGAGTATGACAAGTTCAAAGCCATCCTCAGCAACTTAGCAAGGCCCTAAGCAACTCAGCAAGACCCTGTCTCTAATAAGATACAAAAAAGGGCTGGGAATGTGGCTCAATGATTAAGTGCCTCTGAGTTTAATCCTTAGTACAAAAGAAAAAAAAAAAGATGTTTCAAGCTTCAAGATCTGGGATGTTGTTAAAATGAAAATTCCAATTCTGCAGGTGGGGAAAGGAGGGAGAGGAGAGAGCTGAGATTCTGCATATCTAGCAAGCTTTCAGGTGTTGCTGATGCTGCTGGTCCCAGGACCAGACTTTGCATTATAAGGAAGTTTCCAAGCCAGGGAAAGGCGCATCCTCCTTCCTTCTCCCTCCGTGTTCCCCTCCTGATGCTCTCCAGGGCAGGGTCATCACAACACTTCCTGCTATTTTAACAAGTACTCCAGGACAACTGGTGTGAGCTGGAACGGTCCCACCAGGATTTATGGTCTCCTTGCCCTTGGAGCACCCCAGCGATGGCACTCATTTTGGGATGAGGAGGAGATCCAGAAATCCAGGAGGAGGAGGGAACTTGTCTCTGACCTTGAGAGTTCTCATCTGATGGGAGACCTCTCCTCACTCCCTTGAGCACCTGCAGCAAAGCCACAGGGAGGCTTGCAAAAGAATAACAGGGCACAGGCAGGTGTATCTCTGGTTTCCTCCTTTGAGAATCAGAAGGCTGTGCATGGTGAAATCAGAGCCAATAAGGCCAGTACTGGCCCAGGGCAGCCCAGGTTAAAGGCATGCTCCTTCAAGGCCAGGTCCCACTTACTGGAACCCCCCGACAAATGCTGCTCTCAGGCCTCAGGTTCTAATAGCCATGAATGTTTTTAAAGTGGGAACATGTACTCCAAGAGGGACTGGGTGACTTGGCTGACATTTTTTGTGGGAGTTGGGCATGGTTTAGAGAGAGACACCCAAATCTGTGCTTCTTGACTACTTTCCTGCAAATCCTCTCACCTTCACCCCTAAATAAAACCACATGGGAATAAAAGCCAAAGAATATTCTCTCTGATATGCAGATGCTAACACACAATCGGGGTGTGAGGGCAAGGGGAGGGAAGAATAGGTGTTCACTGGATTAGCCAAATGGGAATGAAGGAAAGGGAGCGGGGATGGAATAGGAAAGACAATAGAATGAATCAGACATGACTTTCCTATGTTCAAATATGAATACATGACCAGTGTAACTCCACAGCATGTACAACTCCAAGAATGGGAAGTTATACTTATGTCTGTATGATATGTCAAAATAGATTCTACTGTCACGTATAACTAAAAAGAAAAATAAAAAAATTTTAAAAAAGGACATTAGCAAAGGGAGTCTTCCTTGCCTTTTGCTTAAACTTCTGAGCACACATGCTCTCTGTTCTAATCTGCCCTGAGCAGCCTCCGGTCAAGTGGCTCACAGTCCTGCCTAGAGCTGGAGTAGCTCCAGCTGCTCCCACGGAGCAGGAGCAAGCCCCAGTCTGTGGTGGAGAGAAGCATCTGGAGGCTGTGGTTCTGCCCTTCACTTTCCCAAGGGCCTTGGCTAGGAAGTGCCCTCCATTCCCTCTTTCCACATCTATGAAGCAAGGAGGAGCCAGGCTGCAGGATGGGGCCCCCGAGGGAGCATTATTCAAAGAAATAAATAGCTTGTTTATTTATTAATTGTAATCAAAACTGCAACATCTAGTTTGCCATTTTAACCTAACTGTACAATTCAGTGGGACTGATCACATCCACACTATTGTGTAACCATTACCATCACAGGCTTCCAAAAGCTTTCTCTTACAGAAACTCTGTATTAAGCAATAACTCCTCATTCCTCTCCCTGCCCTGCAACCTCTCTTCTACTTTCTGTCCTGTGAATTTGTCTTTCAGAACGTTCATATAATCAAAATCATACAATATTTGTCGTTTCACATCTGTCTCTTTAGTTAGCATAATATTTTCAAAGTTCATCTGTGTTGTAGCATATGTCAGAGAGTCATTCCTTTTTATGGCTGAATCATATTTCATTGTCTAAATGAGGCACATTTCTGCATATTCCTTCATTATTGATGGACATGAGTTTCTCATTGTTTATTAGTAAAAATGTTTTATTTTTGCAAATCCCTTGGGGCTAGGCACTGGAGACACCCCAGGAAATAGACAGCAAAGTCCCTGCACTCATGTGGCTCGTAGTCTGGTAGAAAAACAGGCCAGTTGCCAGGCAGTTACAACAGAGATGAGTGGCATCTGAAGGTCTGTGGGGACTCCCAGAACATGTTGGATGTGGGCTTGTGCTCACTGAGTTCTGCACTTGCATGACCAACTGCTAATTTTGTGGTGTAGGGGTCTCCTTTCTTGGGCCTCAACCTTCCCATCTGTACAATGAATTTGAGGCTAACATTCTAGGGCTCTATGGCACTGGATCTTTAGCTATAGCTCTTCTGCACGTGTGTGTATGTGTGTGTGTGTGTTGCTGGGGATGGAATGCCGGCCCTGTGCATGCTATTACTCTACCAATGAGCTACACCTCAAGCCCCAGGCCATGGGATTCCAAGACGGCTTCTGCTTTCCACCTCAACTCCTGAGCACACTTGGGTAGAACTTGGTTTGGAGGGAGAGCTTCTCATGGCTGTAGAACTGAGTGGTGGGAGTGGGGTATTTGAGTATTTTCAGCTGGGTGCTTGCCAGAAGGGTGCTTGGCAGGAGGGTGCTTTGCAGGAGGGTGTTGATGCTGCCTCCTCCATCTGCCCCTTCCTCAGCTGTCTGCCAGGCAAGGATGGGGCAGGGGAGTGGGCTCCCAGGTCAGAACTCCTGGCTAGTGTGGAGTGGTGCAAGGGCAGCCAATTTGGGAGGGGGAGACAAGTTGGGTTAGGATTATTTGGGGGGTGTCAGGGTCAGGAGTTTTGCTTAAACATGGGAAGTGGGATGCCAGAGGCAGGGACAGCCAGAAGGAATAAGTGGTGGCTGGGAGGAACCCACAGTCAGGGTGGAGACTTCCTGTCAAAACAGCCCCCTTATCCTGGCGGGAGAGTGCATTCCTTTCCCCTAGGAGATAAGAAGGCCAGATTTCCCTTTCTCAGGGCTCCTTTGAGCTGAGAGTTGTACAGAGGAGGCCTGTGGGGGCCTCTGGTCCTGAGCAAGGTGAGGCCTCTCTAGTCCCCTGTGCACACCCCCCACCACCATCGCTTCAAAGCTCCTGCCACCTGCCCCCAAGACTCCTTGTATCCCTGGGCAAGCACCAAACCAGCAGTGATCGCACAAGGTTCCAATCCTTGTCACCTCTCATGCCTCAGTTTCTTTACCTGAAAAAAAAAAAAAAAGCAGCTGTTTTGTAGGGATTTGGGGTTTGTATGTGTTGATTCTGGGGACAGCTTTCAGGACAATATCTGGCATAATCTTTTTCAGCCTAAGTGACCATCATTATCCTCACTCCAAGATGCCACTCGTTTCCTGGGGCCAGGGTGAACCCTGGGTGCCCACCCAAGTCAGGCTTTTTTCCCAAGTCACTTCTTTCTATGGTAGACCTTTCTAGGCAGAACTCTCTCCTCATCTCAACTTACTGATCTCAAGGACATGGTAAGAGAGGTTCATCAAGCGTTTAAAATAGAGCCCATGTTAGCAGAGGAAATTATTGATGGGGTCTTAGAAGCCATTCTCCATGAGGCAATGGCTTACCTTCCTCTCCACAACCAAGAAGTCCTCTGCTCAGAAAGAACCCCAGAGCTGCCCTCCTGGGGTGGAGGGGTTGGCAGGAGCCCTTTCTTTTGCTGGACAGCCGCTTTTCTCCCTAGCCAGAGGGGCTATCCTGACATCCACCTACCCTGGCTGTCCAGCACTGGGGGCTTTTCTAGCTGTTTCCTGACAGCCTACCCTCCCACAGGGTGGAGGCCTTCCCCAGAGCCAGGCGAGGCTCCAGGCTGCTCCTCCCTGGGCGGTCTGGGTGGAACTTCCAGGACCTCTGGGCAGCCTGGCCCCACTTCACATTTCCCTGCTGGCCACTGCTGGAGGGTCCAGCCCTCTGCGTATTTTCTCTTTGGGTGGGGGTTCAGGCCTGGAAACCCTGCTCACATCCTCTCCCCACCCTCTGTTTGGAAGACCAGAGTCACCAGGGCTGAAGTCAGAGAGGAGACTGTAGTCTGGTAGAAACTCCAGCTGCCCAGGACTCTTTGGGGGCTTCTTCCAAACCTGTCATGATTTCATCTTCCTTCTCTCCAGGCCACGATCAGTACAGTCTAAATCAATACAACCAGATTCAGCTCCATCTCAAAACACTTTTATCAAACATTTATAGTTGTACCAGGATTATTATAACCCAGTTCAAGGGGAGAGTCCTGCAAATTGGATTTCGTACTATCTGTACTCCACGCTGGACTCTAAATTGGGGTCATTCTTCCACTTTTGACTTCCCCATGCCTTTTGAACAACTGACTGCCAACTCTGCGCTCCAGTTTTCTCAGTTGTTAAAATGGCCCAACAAACTAGACCATTGGTGCCTTCGCTCCCTCCCCTCTCTTTAATCTCTCATTATCTGCACTAATGGAAGACTCCATAGACTTTGGTCTTCTAAAACAGCAGAAAATGAAAATATGTAAGGCCTGATGGCAGTGACTCTAATTGTTTTTTTCATTAATATATGAAAACGTGATTGTGAGCTTGTTTCATGGTTCTGAAACAGGCATTATATTAACAGAATGAGAGGAGGGGAGGCAGACATGGTCTGGAATCTGGTTTGGGTTTTTACATCTGCCATTGGAAATTGTTTGTGCTTTTGAATGATGTGTCCTGAGTCTTAAGAATGGGCATCTGATTAGGCAGCTCTCAGAAATAGAAGGATTCTAGTTGGTCACTGGGGCACATGCCTATAATCCCAGCGATTTGAGAGACTAAGGCAGGACGATTGCAAATTTGAGACCAGCCTGAGCAATTTAGGGAGACCCTCTATCAAAATTAAAAAGAATACTAAGGGCTGGAGGTAAAGCTCAGTGGTAGAATGCCCCTGGGTTCAATCCCTAGTACTGCAAGAAGAAGAAGAAGAAGAAGAAGAAGAAGAAGAAGAGGAGGAGGAGGAGGAGGAGGAGGAGGAGGAGGAGGAGGAGGAGGAGGAGGAGGAGGAGGAGGAGGAGGAAGAGGAGGAGGAGGAAGAGGAGGAGGAGGAAGAGGAGGAGGAGGAAGAGGAGGAGGAGGAAGAGGAAGAGGAGGAAGAAGAAGAGGAGGAAGAAGAAGAGGAGGAAGAAGAAGAGGAGGAGGAGGAGGAGGAGGAGGAGGAGGAGGAGGAGGAATCTAAAAACATCTACCACCCTGCCACTGAGAGTATGAGTGTGGCACCACCTGGGAGCTCCTTAGGAATGCAGAGTCCCAAGAGGAAAGGGCACCTACTATAAGTCTGTGGTAAGACCAGGGCCCCAACCCAAGGGTCCTAACTTCTGGTCTTGCCCTGGTTCTTGCCTTCTTCTCAGGGATCTTATGCTAAGTAGAGGTCACTGTGCCCCATACCCAGAGAGGAGAAGCATAACTGGGACTTCTCCCAAATCCACGGACTCTCTTTCTGCTGGGCTCCTTCCTGATTACCTCAGACTACTTCACCCTTTGCACCTCCAGGAACCAACGCCAAAGCCCATTGGAAAAACTCCACCTGCGAGTCTAGGCAGACGGGGTATGCAGGTTCACTTGCCCCTCTCTGTTCATCTTCGTCTTCTAAGGTTGGGCAGTATCTGAGTAAGTGTCAGCTGCTTGGGCAGAACTCTTGGAGGTGGCTTACATGGCTCTCTCTCCCAGTCCTCCCTGGTCCTGCTCTGTCAGGCTATTTCAGATTTGCTGCAGATCTCTGTTCCTATGCTGCAGCATCTCAGAGTGGTCCAGGTAGTAAAAGATGCTGGCAGGCCCTCCCGGATTCCAGCCCAGCTCTACCACGAAGGGGGCCTCAGGAGGAGTCCACGTGAGGCCCAGTGCCTGGCCACTGTGGAAGGCCCTGTCTCTGTTCCAGGAGCCCACGCTGTACTGTACTTCCTGCTCCTTTGAGGATCTGCAGCGAGCTTGCTCTGTGGCCTTCCCTTGCCCTGACAGCGCCCTGGCTCCCCTCCCCTAAGGCGTTGTTTTGGTGCCTGTGTCCCTTCCCAGAACCTCGGCCTCTCCTTTCCTTTTCCTTGCATAGTTGCTCTTCCTGTGATCTCCCAGGCCCCACCCTCACTTCAGTCTGGGCCAGGCCCCCTCCCTCCCTTCCTCTCTCCCGGCCCTTCCTCCACTCTTTCTATTCCTGGTTGGACCAGCCTCTCCCATTGTCTGTTCCCAGGAAAGGGCTGTCTGGTCAGTGGTCATGGGGGCCGTGGGGGGAGCTGAGCCCAGAAGAAAGCCAGCGCTGCCGGAAGCCCCTGCCCTCAGCCGCAGCCCACAGTGCCAGCATCATTTTTAGAAATCTTGCTTTCTAAGTTAGTCAATAGTAGCAACCCCACACCCACAATGGGGGTGGACTTTCTCACTGCCTCTACTAATTTCAGCAGCTTCTCCGCCTCCACAGTGGGGAGGGGATGTGGTGTGCAGATCACAGGTGCTGCAGGGAGTTTCCCAGTAGCCACTTTAGCAGGGTGGCCAGGTCTCTGATCTTTGGAGGCCTTGGGACCCCACTTAGCCCTGCCAGAGCTACTCTTTGTCACCAGTTGTGACCAGAGCTGATCTCTTTTGCCCGGAGTGGGGTGCTCCTGGGAGCCAAGGGTGACCCCCAAGAACTGCAGCCCACTGACAGCATCATAAGAAGCTGAAGTGACGGGAATTCTAGGAGGCAGAGGTCAAACCTCCCTGGGTGCAGACCTGCCAGGCTTTCCCTCTGCCTGTTCCTGCCTGGGTGTTGTGGTGATTTTCTCTCTCTCTGCCTGTTCTGTTTTTGTTCTGCCTAAAAGTACACAGCTCAAATGGGACCAGGGTATTTTTATTCTGTGGATACAGAAGCAGATGTTCAGGTCAAGCCCAGATACATTCACATGCAGCAGCTGCAGGTTCTGGGCATCCCAGGCCTTTCAGAGCTGGAGGATGTCCGCTGACAGGACCCCAGCCCAGTGACCTGGTTTCTCTAGCAGAGGAACGTAAAGGTCCACTGAGGCAGAGATACTTTGAGGTCAAGAAACAAGCTTTGGTTGGGTGCAGTGGCATGTGCCTGTAATCCCAGCTGCTCAGGAGGCTGAGACAGAAGAGTGGCAAGTTTGAGGTCAGTCTGGGGTATTTAATGAGACTCTGTCTCAAAACTATATTTTTAAAAAGGAGCTGGGGGTGGAACTTGGTGGTAAGAGTGCTTGCCTATCATGTATGAGTCTCTGAATTCAATCCCTAGTACTGAAAAAAAAAAAAAAAGAAAAGAAAAGAACAAGTTTTAGAATCCCCCAGGGAAACCATTCTGCAATAAATTACAGACTGTATGGTGGTGGAAAGCTTTAAATGCAGACAGACCTGGAGTCCAGGGGAGGCTGTGCCTCCTTTCAGCTGCACAAGCCCCAGCCATCACCCACTCCTGAGCTTGTGGTGTTCTACAGGATAGGGCTCTGCCTACCCTCCCCAGATGGCGCAGAGGAAGAGGCCCTGAGCTTTGGGGGCATTTCCAGGGGCTGAATGAGAACCTGTCTGACATTCATCTCTCCCTGAGGGAGATGAGTGCCAGGGCCTAGGGTTCATCTCCTGGAGAGAAATACCTGGTCCTCAGACCAGGGAGAGGCAGTGGGTGACGTACAGGCAGGTCTGACTCCGTACCCTTGTAGGAGTCTTCCCCTTCCTGAGCCTTGGTTTTCTGACCTTTTCAATCTTGCAGCGCAGTTGTGAAGATTGAGATGATGATGTCAGTACTTAGTGCCTAGTGACTGGCCAACAGGAAGTGTTCCATAAATGGCTGGGCAGCATTATTTTCAAAAGCAAGATTGCCCTGTGATGTCCTTGGGGTCACCTGTACAATCTCTGTGCTCAAGACTCTCCTCATTGCCTGGCAGGGACTATAGTATGAAACATTACTGGCTACATCACTCCTGGGTTGCTGTCTACTCTGAGGTGGGGCTCATCGGCAGGCAGGGCTTGGGAAGTTGTAGATGTGAACAGGGCCTGTCAGGACAGTCCCAGGTAGAAGGAGAGGCCCTGGAGTAGCAGGGATGAACCCAGAAGCTTCAGGAATCTAGGCCTCTCCAGACTGTATGCCAAAGGTAGTGTAGATGGAGACAGGGGCCACAGCTTTCAGACTCTCAAAGGGGGCCATGAGGAAAATAATTAGGAACTTTGGTCTGGATGTCAGCATGTCAGACATTCAGAGCTCTTGTGGGAGGGCATGGCAAGTGTGGTGTGCCTCAGTCCTACACCCTGGCCCTGGGGGTGAACCTCGCCCTCACACCATCCCTCCGCTGGCCACTACCAGCCAGTAACAGCAACAGTGCCCTACCTGGGCACATGCTCTGCCTGAGCTCCAGGTCTGGTGGGACCACCAGGCTTGGGGTATGGGAGAGAGACTTGGGCCCAGCAGGTGGGATGGGGATCAGTAGGGCAAGCCTCCATGGGGCTTAGCTCAGGACTGGGGGTCTTGAGGTGGAGTAGTGATGGGGCTGGGTGAAAATCCTAAAGACCTGGGAAGATGAGGGCAGAGGAAAGGAGGCCAGCCGCAGGGGCTCCTTCTCATCCATGGGAGAGATGGACCATCAGGTCTAATGCCTTGCCCTGGGGCGCTTAGTCAAAACACTTACAAACCCCAAATTCTGGTCTCAAATCCTTATTCAGAGGCCTCACACTGTCATGGAGGTATAACTGTGGGTGCGTTCCTTTTCTTCTTTCTTTTTAATTTTATTTGTCCTTTCTTGCTTATGTTTTTCTTTTTCTTTTTGGCACCGAGGATTGAACCCAGAGGTGCTCAATCCTCAGCCCCTTTTATTTTTTGAGACAAGTTCTCACAGAGTTGCTTAGGGCTTCACTAAGTTGCTGGGGCTGACTTTGAACTCATGCTCCTCCTGCCTCAGCCTCCTGACCCCCTGGGCATCACTGTGCCTGGCTATTGCTTATGTTTTTCTCATAAATCACTCAAATTATTTTGGGAAGCAGGAAGAGTACAAATTGAAAGGAAGGGGGAAAAAAGAAAGCTAGTTGTATATCGAATGGTTCCCTGGAGACAGCAGACTCTCAGTTGTGAAACAACTTTTAATGATTCTTTTGTTTGTTTTCCTAAAAGATTATTTTTGATAATTAAAGTAATCATTTTAAAAATGTGGAAATTTTGTAGAAATAAAATATGAAAAAAAAGAATTTCCCTCAATTATTTGTATAATCACAGTATTTAAGCATGTTTCCTTCGAGACTTTTCTTACATGTATAAATTAAAACTTTTTTTTTGTATTTATACCATAACTGGTATACAGTTTTCTTTTAACATAGATAGTTCTCTTCGGTACTAAAATCTCTTTATAAATATCTAAAATACCTCAGTCTTCCATAGTTAGACATTTAGACCCTCCCCCAATTTTACATTATCATAAATAAAACACTGACACAGATCCTTGTCCACAGATTTCTTTTCCAAGTTAAGATTATTTTCCAAGTAAGCAGCAAGACTAGACCTGGATCCAGTTCAGAGAGGCTGGGCCAGTAAGAGTGTGCGTGCTTTTCGGTGTCAGTACGCGTGTGTGTGAGTGTGTCCTTCTGAGTGTGTGTCAGTGTATGTTTGTGAGTGTGTCAGTGTGAGTGTGTACTTGTGAGTATGTCAGAGCTGCATTCCTGGTTGACCCTGCAGGAGAGGGCAACTGAGGCAGGCCTTCTCCCCAACTCATTTTCTCAGCCTGTGGATCTTGTTGGAGTAGAAACACCTGGGTCTGAAATCCCTCTGAACCTTCAGGCGGAGCAGAGGAAAGCCCTCAGGCCTGTGATCAGTTATTCCCCTGCATCAGGGCCCCTATGGGACGGCAGAGGTGAGTGGCGCCTGGTGCAGTGTTTATGTGCTGCAGGCCGGCCGGCCTGCCCAGCTGCACAGGCTCTGCTCAGATGCGCTGGGACCGAGCTGAATCCCAGGACAGGCTGGGCTGGTTTTCTCCTCAGAAAGACTAGTCAGTGGGGTCAGCCAGCGGATAAGCTAAAGTTAACTTAGCTCTTATTGCGTTTTGTTAATGAGGGGCAGGCCAGCTGCGAAGATGCCAAATCATTCAGAAACGTTGTGCAGAGCTTGAGATTTAATATGTCAGAGCAAATCCTGTATTCAGGCAAAAGAAAGCAATTGACAATGATTTTAAGTCCTGACTGGGCTCCCTTGAGTCCCTTGTGCTTCACTGAGCTTTCATTTTATTATTTTTTTGAAAAATATTTTTCCAATGAAGTTATGACTCTTGGAAACTGGGGGAAGCACAGGCGACCTCATTGGACTGGTCAGAGTCGCGGGAGATCTCATGATGGGAAGCTCAGGTCTGGCCAAGCTCTGAGTGGGTGGAGGATCAGGTTCATAGGGGGTTCTGTGACCAGGGCTGTCAGGTGGCCAAATACCCATCCTCTGTGATTGTAGGGGCTGAGGGAAAAGGAGCAGAAATTGCCTTCCCTGGGCATCAGTCAATAGGAACAAACCGTTTCATTCTCAGAGACGAGATTCAAAGGCAGAGCTGAATATCCTGGGTGTTCCTGAGCCAAGATCACTTGACTTGTAGCTTGAAATTCCAAAGCCTGCTAGCACATTCACAGAAGCTGTTCAAAGTGACCTCCTTTGACAAAGAGGCAAAGCACCCATAGGATTGAAGTCACTTGAAAAACTTTGTTAAGGTCACTGGGCAAACATATTTAAAACACTTTAAAGAATTCATATTTGAGATGTTCCTGCTATAAAGTAGTCTCTGAGCAAGTCTAACAGAAAGCTTGGTCGTGAGCTGGGCCCATAGCTGAGAGCTCAGAGTGAAAAGTTCTTTTTTATGTGCTGCCTGTTGGCAGCCTATCTACTGTGCACCGGGCTCTGGGGGGAAGGGGATGCAAAGACTGGATTTTTCACCTATAGTCTTAGTGCTAAGAGCAGGTGAGGGGGAGAATCCATTCTGATCAGGGCAAGGCCATAAAGTAATGCCTGAGCTGCACTTGAAGAACGAACACAATAGTGATGTTCACAGAGAAGGGTCTGGAAGGCAGGGGACGTGGCCTGAGCAGAGGCATAGGATGGTACCAGTAGTGCCCCTGGGAAGATAGATTGTTGGGGAACTGAAAAGGCTGAGGATGGAGAGGATATGGTGGGCTGTTGCCAGATGATTGAGAACTTTGATATTCATCTTAAGGAGTGTGGACTTTGTGTAGCTCATAATGACCCACGGGAACTTTATGAGCAGGGAGGTAACTTGTAAACATCAAGTGATTTTTTTTTTTAATGAAAAGCAAACTCATAAATATATATTCATTGAAAGTGACTCCAGCTATGGGCTCCGGTTGTGACTCAGTGGTAGAGCACTTGCCTAGCATGTGTGAGGCACTGGGTTCGATTCTCAGCACCACATATAAATAAATAAAATAAATAAAGGTTTATCGACAACTAAAAAATACTTAAAAGAAAGATACTCCAGTTATCCCGAAGTCTATGAAGCAAGAGATGAAAATTCCTCCTCCCTAGAGGTAACCACTGTTCTGACTTAGGATGTCATTTCACCCCGTGTATCTATAGATATAAGTACACAAAAGCCAACCCTGTGACAGGAAGGGAGATGGAACTATCAGACCTTCTCCCCCATCTCTTCCTCTCCTCTCTCTTTCACACACAAAACCCTACTTAATATTTAACCTTTATATAAAATACTACTGTAACCAAGGAGTATCTGGGTCTTGTCACGCGGCTCATTTTGTGTTCCTTTGTGTTATTTCAGAGCATGGCTTTGTTGGATACTCACCAGAACTACTACAGAACAACACTCTGCCAGATTACAGTCCTGGGGAGACCTTTTTCACTGTGTTTGGGGTGTTCTTCCCAGCAGCTACAGGTATTACCATTTGGATTCTTTTTCACTCACACATTAGGAGTGTATTTTCTTGATTCCCAAAATTCAGAGTCAGAACTGTCCTGCCTGCACATGCTCTTAAGATGTATATCTGACTTTAGAGATGACATTGGCTTTGACTAAGAATCTATTAGTATAACAATTCATTTACTTGCTCATAATTCCTGAAGGCCTCAGCATGATTTTATCCTCCTTAGCCCTTATACTCATATATTGATAACTCTTGGCCAAATTAACAGAGAGCCTCTATTTGTCTTAGGGCTAAGCAGGATGGATTCCCCAGCATGACAGGCTCCCCTCCTCATACCTACAAGGAGTGCATACTTGGTTTAGAAGCTCTTCCCACCCCCTCTTTTCCCATTGCAGATTCTTCCAGGGGGCCTGGGTGTGTAAGGTCCCGCAGGCAGTGAATGAATCTCTTCACTTGGACCGATTCCCACTTTCCTGCTCTTCAGTAGCCATGGAGCAGCATTCTAATACGAAGGTCCCTGGAGATGGCTTGCCTTGTGCTTGCGTCCCTGGCCTGGAAGGCAGTAAACAAACACATTGATAGGTGACCCACAGGAGATATGTTCAGGAACTGGGCTTGTCCCTAAGGCACAGACTCAGAGGAGCATGTCATTCCCTATTTAGCTAGTGTTGTGAGCTGGAGTGTGGCTGCTGCTTTCTCCTTGTCTTCCGCCCTGTCTCCCTCTACCTTCCTAGGGGTGCCATATCCCTGCTCATTACCCTCTCCCCAAATAGGATAGGAGTAGAGAAAGAAGAAGCTACTAGAATGTCTACGATGAAAAAGGCAGTATGCATGTCAAAAATGTGGAGACACTGGAACCCTCATCCACTACTCATGGGATACAAATGGTGCTACCACTTTGGAAAACAGTGATAGCTTCTTAACAAGTAGACACACACCCAGCATGTCACCCCTGCTTATGTACTGCAGAGGACGGACAAAGCATGTGTTCATATGAAGACTTGTCTGTGAAAGTTCAAAGCAGTTCAATTTGTAATAGTCCCCAAATGAGAGCAGCTTGAATATTCATCAACAGATGAACAGTTAAATCTCAGTACAGCCATATAGCAGGAAACTATTCAACAATAAAAACAAATGAATTATTTACGTACACAACAAATACATGAGTTCAAAACCATTATGATAAGTGAAAGAAGTCAGACCCCTCAAAAAATACCTAAAAAGATAAAATTAGATAATCAAATTCTAGAAAATGCAAGCTTTAGTAACAGCAAGCTGATCAGTAGGTACCTGGGAATGAGATTTAGGGAGCAAGAGGGAAGGATTATTAAGGGGCAGAAAGAAATTTCAGGGGATGAAAAATGCATTTCTGATTAGATGATGGTTTCACAGGTCTCCCCAAATGGGAATATTCATCAATAGATTAACAGTTAAACAAAACTTTTCAAATTGTTAAACTTAAAACATGTACCCAAGCACCGTGGTGCACACTTGTAATCCCAGCCACTTAGGAGGCTGAGGCAGGAGGTTCACAAGTTCTAATCCAGTCAGGGCAACTTAGCAAGGCTCTATCTCAAAAAAAAAAAAAAAAGGTTGGGAATGTAGTTAATTGGTAGAGCACCCCTAGGTTCAATCCCTAGTACCACAAAAACAAACAAAACAAAATCACATATGCGGTTTATTGCATGTTAATTATACCTCAATAAAGATGTTAAAATGAAAAAAAATGACTTTATTCACCTTTCCTAAATTTCACTTTTCCAAAGCCCTTTTCTCTCCTTTTCACGGCCTGCCTCCCTTTTCCTAGCCTCTCCTCTACTCCCTCACTCTCTCCTTTTGGAATTCCAGGTCTGTCTCTCCGAAGAGATGGGTCTTTTCCCACCACTGACTTCCCTGTTAGAATCTTCAGTGGACATTCTTGATTTCTTGCTTTATTTGACTCCTGAGAAGTAATCCACTTCCTGTTTCTTTCTCTTGCCTTGTGTTTCCGACTCTTTACTGCCTGAGTTCATCCTCTTCTGCCTGCTCATTAAATGCTACTGAGATTCATTCTTTTCTTTCTCTACTGTTTTCCTTGGAATCTCATCCCTGCCCATTATTCAGTGATCAGCCCCAGAGCTGATGACTCCCACATTCACAACTCTAGCCTAGACTTGTCCTTGAAGGTTCCTATTATTTATTCATTGTTTACTACATGTGACAGTTCTCATTATTTATTCAGGTTCCCATTATTTACTCATTATTTATTATATGTGACATCTTCTTTTGGCTATCTTGGACCCAACAGGTTCAGAACCAAACTCATCCCACCTGCCTCCAAGTGACTCTTTACCTGTACTCCTGGTCTAAGTGAATGGTGTTTCTGTGCAGCCGATTGCTCATGAGAGTAAGGGGAGTTCTTGGTGATTCCTCCCTCTTTCTCCCAGTATTCTCCAATACTGTCAATTTTACCTCCTAAATACCATGGATTTTCTCTTTTCTTCCTCTCTGCCATCTGACCAGTCTGGTCCAAGCTTCATCTCTCACTTGGATCATTGCTTGACATTCCTTGTTCATGGAAATGAGCCTGAAACTAAGGCTCAGTAGTGACAGGTCCTGGTGCACAAACCCACATTTGCTGGATAGAGTGACTGTAAACCTTCATCCTGCCAGGAAGACTTAAAACTAATGTCAGTCCTTCATGACACCTTCTCCTGGCCTTGCCCTGTTTGCATCCATTCCAGGGTCTTGGGGTCCTACACTGTACCAAGGGATATTGGGATCTCTGGCTCTTCCCAATCTGTGTACAGAGCCAGGCCCTCCTGTTGTCCTGTGTGCAAGGCCTTCAGGTTGATGCTGCCTCTGCACCACTTTTGGGAACCAGAAATCTGCTGACCATGGGGGCCCTGTGGTCTAGGTATTTCCCAGACTGTCCTTTCTGAGGTCTTGCTAAATCTCCCCCAGTGCTGCCAGGGAATGGGAACAAAGTCCCCATTTCTCCAGAACCTCTAGGCTTTTCTTTCCTTGTCCAGGGACACCTCTGCCCAGGGACAGCTACATGGGAATTGATTGATGCAGTCGCACTGGGCCCCATGCAGAAAAGTGTTTAAGGCTTTGCAATTGCTAATTTTTTTTTTTTAATCAAGGGATCCTGAATTTTTGTTTTGACTGAGTCAAAACATTTTGTTTTGACAATATACCATGTGGTAATTCCTGTTCTTGTCCACCACGCTGTCCCAGCCATTTGCCTGGTTCTTTTCAACTTCTTCAATCTTTTAAAATCTGAGGGCCCAGGCTATGGAGTCAAGTCAAAACAGTATGCAGATGAATTCTGATTCTTCTCTGCTGCACATCTTCCCCAAGGTCATCGAATCTAGGTCAGTTTCCTCTTCAATGGACAGAAGAGGAAAGGGAGAAAAGAGAAGGAATAAGAAAATTTCACATCTGACACATTCTAGCCCCCTTCCAACCCCTCCCCTTCCACACTCTAATTGAAGTTCCCTGGGGTCTGGCAGGGAGTCCCTGCCAGGTGAAGGCTGGGTCAAGATACAGGTTAACAGTTACACCTGGGACTGGGACTGTGGGACTTCTTGGCTGGCCATGCTCCAGAGGCAGTCATCTCAGGGTGTCCTTGGGCACCCCAGGAGAGCCCTGATTTTCCCATCGTTTGCATATCCTCCTTTGCCTCTGAGGGCCCCTAGTCCTGTTAAAAAGAGAGGATGCCTGATATGAGTTGCGGGCTGGGGTGTAGAACCTCCTTTCCAACACTTCTTTCAGACAGGAATTAGCAGTGGCCTAAGGTTTGAGGATGCTCCCAGCAAACCAGAGTTGGAGAGATCAGCTAGTTCAGCAACTCTCAATTTGCTTTTTTTTTTTTTTTTTTTTTTTTTTTGTGGTACCAGGGATAAAACCCAGGGCCTCATGTATGCTAGGCAAGAAGCTGTCTACCACTGAACCACAACTCCAGCCTCTTCAATTTATTGCCTTTTAAGTCCATACTCCTCCTCCTCTTCTTCTTCTTCTTTTTTTTTTTTTTTGTACTGGGGATTGAACCCAGGGGTGTTTAATTATTGAGCCACATCCCCAGCCCTTTCTATTTTATATTTTGAGACAGAGTCTTGCTAAGTTGCTTAGGACCTTGCTACTGAGGCTGGCTTTGAACTTGTGATCCTCCTGCCTCAGCCTCCCCTGTTGCTGGGATTACAGCCGTGCTCCAACACACCCCCAACCCATATTCCTTATTGATAATCATTATTAGAAACCTCACAGACACCGAAGGTTCTACCCCAGGGATGGGTGCATTTATCTTCCTTTGAGAATAATCGCTACCTAAGAATATGAGTCAAGATTCATTTTTTTGTGTGTGGTTTAAGTTATGAAAGTTTTATTTTGTAATATTCCAAATATTATAATACTGAATAGGCTGTCACTACACAGTCTTCTTCAGCTCGCTCCTCTTCAGGGATGGGTTTTCCTGCCCTCCCGTTCCCTGTCAGCCCAACCAGGTTGAGAATCACTGATCCTTCCCTTTACCAGCTGGGGAAGGAGGGGCACAGAGCGGCTTAGGAGGACTTGAGAGAGGTCACCAGCTAATTAGTGAGTGGAGTTGGGCCATTGTCTGCTGTGGGGGTTGCCCTCCCCTGGTTCTCTCTGTTTACCAGGACCCCCCATGTAAACATGGTAAGCAGGATGGATGATTTGTACCACTTGTTTCCCCCTGGCAGATGTTTGGTTGAGCTATGAAAAGCATGGATGATTGGCAGTTTCCATGGTGATAGATTCGCCTAGGATTAGCTGTGAGTGAGTCATGGCTGGGGCTCCCTCCAACGCCATCCTCTTCTGGAACAAGAGAACCTCCAGGCAGTGGAGAGGGGAGAGAGGTTTTGAAGAACAGACACTTCTGCCCCCGCCACCCCAGGACATATGACTTAAGTTACTTCAGACATTTTATCCCAAAGGCAGGCGACTTGCAAAGAGCAGCTGAAGATTAGGTGCTGGTGGCCACTCTGGGTTGATGCAGAACAACCTCTTGTCCACACTGCGCTGGGCTCTACCACACTCTGTAGTGGCTTCAGGGGTAGGGGTGGGACTTTGGCCTGGACTGCCTTTGCTTTGTTTCTCAAAGCACTTTCCTTCTCCAAGCTACACCACCAAACTTTCACTGGAAAACAAACATCTTTCCTTACAGGATTTTCACAAACACACCCTTACAACTGCAGCCACTCCAGGGAACCAGGACCTGGTCCATGGAGGAACTAGGAAATGGAAATTCACTGAGAAAAATACCAGTTGGGTGAAGTCACATAACCCTTGTCCCCAAATCCCAAACTCTTACTGGAAGGGATCAGAACCTCTTTGGCCACAGGCAGCAAGCACATGGGTCTGTGGTTGACCACACCCAACAACAACAACAACAAAAATGTGATGAGAAACCAACAGCTTTTGCCAGAGTGTCCCTAGCCACCTTTCCTTGTCAAGATTCCTGTGATTTCTGTGATGCCCTTTGACCTTTTAAGCCTGGCTCCCCTCCTGCTCACATACACACCCTGGGGAGCTCTGCTGGGTATCTCAGATTGCTGTCTGCAGCACCCTCAGCCCCATGGCCCCTTGCTCTGGGTCAGGTGCCCAGAGGTCACTCCCCTCCACCCTCCAGGCCATAGTGCTGACCCCACCTAGTCCCCTACTCCTGTCTTCCCAAGCCATCCCCTGGGTCTCCTCACAAGTTGTATGTCTTGTCGGCAAGAGGACGAGAACCTGTTGAACCAGAATGGGGATCCCTGGTTTAAGATGGGGCTGGGGATGTGGCTCAAGCGGTAGCGCGCTCGCCTGGCATGCGTGCGGCCCGGGTTCGATCCTCAGCACCACATACAAACAAAGATGTTGTGTCCGCCGAGAACTAAAAAATAAATATTAAAAAAATTATCTCTCTCTCTCTCTCTCTTCTCTCTCACTCTCTCTTTAAAAAAAAATAAAAATAAATTAATTAATTAAAAAAAAAAAAGAAATAGACCAAGAAAGGACAACCTGAGGATGGGGCAAGCTTCACTTCATTCTGATGGATTTGTAAGCAGGAGCAGGAGAAAGGAAGGAAGCTTCATAATTATCATAATGCTTGTTTTTGTAATTTTATTTATAGAATTAACTTATAATTTTATTTATTTATTTATTCTAAATTTATTTATTCTAAATACCTATAATAATGATTATTGTTACTTGAACTCAGGAACTCATTCATGCAAGGCAAGCAGTCTACCACTGAGCAACTTCCCTAGTCCTTTTTTTTATTAACTTTTTAATACCTTTATTTAATTTATTTATTTTTATGTGGTGCTGAAGATCGAACCCAGGGCCACGCATGTGCTAGGCAGGCACTGTACCACTAAGCCATAACCCCAGCCCCTTCCCAATCTTTTTTAAATTTTATTTTGACAGGGTTTAACTAAGTTGCTGAGGCTGGCTTCAAACTTGCAATCCTCCTGCCTCAGCCTCCTGAGTTGCTGGAATTACAGCACCACCAGACCTAGCAGTTGGGAAACTTTTAAAAAATAAAATCTTTGTAAGGCATCTGGACACTAATGCTCGAGTATCTGTTTTGTTCTACGTACCACGTCTAAATCTAGTTCTAACGTCATTGATGATATTTTAAAATTGCACCGGAAGCTGAAAGAAAGCAAAGCATCTCTGAAACACTTAGCAAGGATAGGCAAACACACACTAAATCAAAATAATTTTTCTAGATCTAGCTGGCAAGACATTTATAATTCACTGGAATTAGAGAACATCTGCTCAAGAATTGTGGAGTAGTACAAGGGTAGAATTCTGGAAGTGACAGCCGCCAGGTGCAAGCCCCCCTACCACTGTGCACTTTGCCAGCAGAGACACAGTCACCCTCCTTGGCCCCCCAGGACACACCCAGAAAGCTTCCCTTCTGGAGTCTGAGCTGCCTCCATCTCCTTGTCTTTGGGCCTCTTTGTCTGTGATTCTCATTATCTACTTTCTGGCTTCTCTGCTTTGTCTCAACGGTCACTTTGTGGTCCTATTTGGGTTGGCTCATTCCTGTGTAGGTGTCAGTCCTTTCTCCTCCCACTGCCCAGGATTCCAGCTAGTATTCTACATGGGCCAGCCCGGAGGGCCTGTGGGAAGGATGTGGGGGAGGAGGAAAGGGCGTTTGTTATGAATACAGAGCCTGTTTAGAAGCAGGAAGCAATTAGGGTGAATCAGTCACTTTCCTTAGTAGAAGTGTATATATATAACCCGGCCAGGTGGTGCACTCCTATAATCATCAGCTACGAGGGAGGCTGAGGCAGGAGGACCGTAAGTTCAAGGCCAGCCTGGGTGATGTAGCAAGATCCTTTCTCAAAATAAAAAATAAAAAGGGCTGTGATGTCAGAAGCAGAGCACTTGCCTCACACTTTCACATCTGGTCCTCCAGAGAGCAGGGTGCCTGACCTCCACCCTGACCTGTGTCAGCATCAGCCCCTGGGTTCACTTTCTAGTATCTAAAGAAGAACTTTATATATATATATATATATATATATACACACACACACACACACACACACACACACACACACACACACACATCTTTTTTTTTTCTTCCTCATGATCTTCATGAATTAACTTTCACAAATGATCTGAAGGAAAGTGTACAAAATGACATGTCATGGCTGGGGACATAGCTCTGTTGTATAGTGCCCCTGGGTTCAATGCCTAGTATCACAAACAAACAAGAAAATATCAAAAGAACATGAAAAACTACAGGATGTACTAAAATGGCAAGAAATAAAGAGTGGTATGTAATCACACAAAGCTGGATCAATGGATAGACATTTTCCAGGGTCTGGGGGAGCAGGATAAGGCCCTGGCAGGGGTGGGAGGCAATGTGGCCTGCCGGGGGAGACACAGCACCCAGTCAACCTGGTGCTATGGGTCCCTTGCAGGGGGTCAGAATTTGGGAGGTCCAGGAAGGGGTGGTGTTAGTGGATGGAGCTAAAGCTTAGGAAACCCTGGATATGAGATTTATTTGGCAGCAAAGTGTGGGGCTCCTAGCCTTGAGCAGAGCATAGGCAATAGGACCTGGCCCCAGAGCTCTGGTGAGACTAGGGCAGGTCCTGGGCATAGCATTCCTTGTTTTTGGATCCAAAAATTCTCTCCCTCTATGTGTGTGTGTATCCATCTACTGATCTATTAATATATATCTCAGTATAGGAGCTATAGTACAAGACAGTATTCTTATATCTGTCTCTCTTTTTTTTTAGTTGTAGACGGACACAATGCCTTTATTTATTTATTTTTTTATGTGGTACAGAGGATTGAGCCCAGTGCCTCATGCTTGCTAGGCAACTGCTTTACCACTTAGCTACAACTCCAGGCCTCATACCTTCCTCTTACACCTGAAATATCCATCCATAAGGGCAACCCATTTTTGTTTGTTTGCTTTAATTTTAAATTTTTTTTAATTTAAAAATTTGTTCTAATTAGTTATACATGAGAGTAGAATGCATTTTGACACATCATACGTAAGTGGGGTATGACTTATTCTTCTGGTTGTACATGATGTAGAGTTACATTGGTCATGTAATTATATGTGTACATAGGTAATAATGTCCAATTGATTCTACTATCATTCATACACCCATATTCCCTCCCTTCCCATCACTCCCTTCTGTCTAATCCAAAGTACCTCTATTCTTCACCACCCCCTCATTGTGAATTAGCATCTGCATATCAGAGAAAACATTTGGCCTTTGGTTCTTTGGGATTGACTTATTTTCCTCCAAATTCATCCATTTACCGGCAAACGGCATAATTTCATTCTTCTTTAAGGCTGGGTAATATTCCATTGTGTAAATATACCACAATTTCTTTATCTGTTCATCTGTTGCAGGGCACCTAGGTTGAGAGGTAACCACTTTTAATAATTTTCAGTACTTTAAGAGTTAATTGTTGGCTGGGATTGTGGCTCAGTTGTAGAGTGCTTGCCTAGCACATTTGAGGCCCTGGGTTCGATCCTCAGTACCACATATAAATAAATAAAATAAATATATTATGTCTAACTACAACTAAAAATAAATATTTAAAAAAATTTAAAAAGAGTTAATTGTATATCACAGAACAATACAGTTATACCTGTCACCTGATTAGTCAAAACAGACATTGTACATTGATCCGTGCTAGGAAGGTGTGGAGTTTAGCTTACTTACATGCTCCCCATCCACTCCCCAATTTTTGACAGTTACATCTTTGTTCTTAGTTATGTTGTTGGTTACCCTGATAACTTTAAATAACATATTTAGATCTCTATTATTTTATTAATTCTAGGCTTCATTCCTCTACTCCTTATTGTTGGGAAGGAGAGATTCTGTGTGGTATTTTAAGACTGATAATAGTCATTTTATCTTATTTGTACAATATTTTTTATATTTAAGGGATGCTTTAGTTACTGTCCTCATTTTAAGGGAATCTGCATCATCTTTTCATATTTGAGCTTTTAGAGCAATATCAGGAAAACAACAAGTTTGATTGTTCGCAAGTAAGTGGTCCAAAATTGTGAAAAATCTTATTTACAACTTTAAGCAAACACACACAGTTATACACCCACTTCCCACCCTCTGCCTATTAACCATTTTGTCTTAAGGTTGTAAGTTAAGTCTTTGGAACTATGAAATATTGGAAATGTCTTTGCTCTCCTTAGTAAACACTTAGAAACTCAAATTCGTGATGACAAGATGCATCATAAGTACAGAGTTCAGTTTAAATTCATTGTAACAGGTATATAAATGTTCGTTAGCGTTTTCCTTGTCTACCTCACAAATTTAATGGCTAGTCCAAGGCGTTGCTTGAAGCACTTTCAGGTTTTCTTATTGGATTAATTTCAGTTTGTGACACTACAGTCATTAAATCTTTCTGAGAGAAGATCATGGGGCGTTATTTTCCCTCACTTTACTCTCTGGAAGATTTTAGGTTTGTTTTTTCTTCCTTCTACTTCATTTGCTTCTTTTCACTTCCTAATATCAGTTAACTATACCCTCATTTGTACATAGTCAAGGTAGATAATATTCAAATTCTGCTTTATAACTATAGTCATGTCCTCTGTGCTGTCTATAGGTCAATTTCTGAAGTTAAAACCAATTAACATGTGCTTTATGACCCTGTTCATTGAGGAGCCAAGTAGTGGAGAAAGCAGGGTGTGGTGGCACACACCTGTGATCCCAGTGGCTCTGGAGGCTGAGGCAAGAGGATCGCAAGTTCAAAGCCAGCCTCAGCAATTTGTGAGGCCCTAAGCAACTCAGTGAGACCCTGTCTTTAAATGAAATATAAAAAAGGGCTGGGGATGTGGCTCAGTGATTAAGTGCCCCTGGGTTTAATCCCCTGTAACCCCTACCTCCAAAAAACAACAACAACAAAAAAGTAATGAGGTAGAATTCCATTCCTCCCTGTGATTTCCATGTGGTCCTTGTGCCATTTAGGGAGAATGTAGCTAATATCATGGCCAAACGGGTTAATGTTTGTTAGCATTTTTATGAGTTAGGATCATCTCATGTTCTAGTTTGCTTTATATTTAGACCTTGACTTAACTTTCTTGTTCACTTTTCTTACAATTTCTTTATTTTTTTTTTAATTTTTTTTTTAGGTACTGGAGATTGGACCCAAGAGTGCCCTATTACTGAACTATATCCCTATCTCCCACCTTTATTTTTAGACAGGGTCTCACTAACTTTCCAAGGCTGTCCTCAAACTTGTGATCCTTCTGCCTCAGCCTCTGAAATCACTGGGGTTTTGGCATGCACTCCAGCACCTGGCTTCCTGGAGTTTTAATAAGTTTTCTTTTTTCTTGTTGCTAAAACAAGTAGTCAGTGTATCCCTTAAAATCATTCAGTGTGTTAATCAAATGGCCTTTTTTGTTGAATACATTTCCTATCCGGAAGCCTCCCTCCCGGGGTGTCCATCATTTTGCTCCAACCCCTGCTTCTTTTTCTGCTGTCCAGCTGTCATTCTGGGATTTCACTTCAGCACTGAGTTATCACCACTATTTCTGAATGTCGTGTTTTCTCCTCTCATGGTTCTGTCTTCATTTTGCTTGAGTATGCACTTCTGTAGCTTCTTCAGAAAAGATATGGGGGAGATAAAGTTTCTGGACTCTTATATGCTTAACTTTCACTTATTTGGTAATCTGGCCAAAATTCAAAATTCAAAAAAAAATTTTCCCTCAAAATTCTTAAGTTGGTGCTCCTGTGTTTTCCAGCATTCAGTGTTGCAGAGGAGAAGTCCGATGCCAGTACAGGGTTGGATTTTATGTGTGTCAGAGAGCCTTCAGTCGTGGTAGGAAGACACCTGAGAGAAACAAAAGGAGGAAAGATTTATTTGGCTCATGGCTTCAGAGGTTTTGGTCCATGGTCACTTGGTCCTGGCACTGTGGTCCTGTGGTGGGTAGCACATCATGGCAGGTGGTGTGTGGTGAGGCAAAGCTGCTTACTTTATGGCAGCTAGGAAATGAGAGGCGTGGTCTTCAAGGGCACACCCCCAGTGACCTCACTTCCTCTCACCAAGCTCCACATGGTAAAGGGTTCTCCCAAATAGTGACATCAACTGGAGACCACGCCTTTAATTCTTAAGATCCAAGCCATAACACTGTGTGAGTGTTCAGTTGTTACATTTGGCAGCCTTTAGGATTTCTCCTGAAATTGCACAGTGATAACATATAGGTGTGATTTTTTTTTAAATTTAGTTCTTTGTTCAGGGTGCTCAGTGGGATATTTCAGTCTGAAGACTTGTGTCTTCTTTGGTTTAGGGACATTTACTTCTGTCACCTACCTGGTTATTTGCATTTGTTTTCTGAATCTCATATTAGTTGGCTATTGTGACTGTAAGATTTTCTCTCTGAATTCACTCAAATTTTCTACCTTTTTCATCTTTATATTCTAAGTGTTTGGATATTTACTTAATTTTATCCTTCATATTTATTACATTTTTAATATTTTTAATTTCTAAATGTTTTTTTCTAGTGGGATTTTTTTTTCATAGCTTTTTTTTTTTTTGTGGGGGGGGAAGCACTGGGGATTGAACCCAGGGGTGCTTAGCCACTGAGCTACATCCCCAGCCTTTTTTATTTTTTGTTTTAGGGCAGGGCCTTGCTAAGTTGCTTAGGGCCTTACAAAATTTCTTGGCTTTAAACCTGTGATCCTCCTGCCTCAGGCTCCTGAGTTGCTGGGATTACAGATGTGCCCCACCATGCCCAGCTTCCTCATTGCATCTTATTTTATAGGTAGAATATTTTCTGGGATGTATCTGGAGTTACTAATCAGTGTTTTCTTCAAAATTCTCTCCGTATCCTGATTTAAGTTGTTTCTTCCCTATTTTTGCAGGTATTTGTTTATTGGTTGCTGGTTTTCATCACACATCTGGCCATCGTTGGTGGCTGGCACGGATTCCCCTGCCACAGGGTGTTTAGGTCTGTTTCCCTGCTGGGGTGGGGAGGACAGATTCCTGAGCAGGCCCCGTCTAGGATGCGACATCTACCTGGCAGCCCTGGTGGTCTTCAGGCAGTGTATTGAGAGCCCCAAGAGAAGCCTTGCCAGGCACTCTTTTCCGTCCCTTTCACTCTGCCATCTTCTGTGTCCAAGAAATTTATGGAGGCCTTTCATCTGCATGGATGCCATTCTCTTTGCATATGGACATTTATTCCTTGTCCCCCTTCACTACTCTTTTAATAGGATCTTGCGGGAGGGGAATGAATGGAAAGAAAATGCACCTACCAGGCCATTTTAGACAAATGAAGCTTTAAAGCATCCTTTTCCACACATTTCAAAAAGATCACTGTAGAAATTTAAGAAAAAATATAAACAATCCAATAAAAAAATCTCTTCTTCCATCACCCAGAAATAACATTTTTGACATTGAGAAACACATTCTAGCTCCTTCTATGCTTCTCTCTGTTCCTTCACAACAATGGGACCCTAACATATGCTTTCTCTCTAACATGCCTCTTAAAACTAAACAATAGCTTTAAATATCTTTGCATGTCACAGCATATCCCTGACAATATTCCAGACCTGGTATTTGTTGAGACATTTATTTAGGCAACCTTTTATTTTTAGATGTTAGGTTGTTTCTAATCTTCACTCCAAACATGTGTTTATAAATTTTGTACTAAAGCTTTACTCATATCCTCGACTAATTTACTTTGGATAAAATCCTAGTGGTACTGATCCTGGGTCAAAGTATATGCAGGCCCCAGCCTTGGTCCAACATATAGGGTTCTCTTTGACATAGCCCCACTGTAACTTTCTACCCCAAGCTTTGACTTCACTCTGCTTCACTTGGATTCCATGAAGCATTTCAGCAGAAGCAAGTGAAAGCTTAATTTTCAGAGTTATATGGTGACCGAATCCTACTCTTGCCACTTAGTAAACGTGACCTAGTCTTTTTTAATGACCCCATTAGAGGACTTTTCTATAAAATGAGGAAATAATTCTTGACCTTTCTGAAGTTATTGTTTTGAGGATTACAGAAGAGAAAAATACATGTAAAACACTTATCACAGGCGCTGTCAGGTTGGAAGTGTTCATAAATCCAGAATGACAGTGTGGGATCCATATTGACCACTAAGCCCATTCAACCCCTCTTTTTAGGCCACACTGGAGGTGCACCCTCCACCCCTGTGAGGTTTCCTGGCCCACTTCATTGAGTTTCCAAGTGTTTATTGCCTGGGCCCTCATCCCATGTTCAGAACACACCATTTTGTTGTTTTCACACAGGTGAAGAGACAACATCCTTGATTGCCGACTCAGCTGTTGGTCTTTCACCGTGATGGATCAATTCAATTTCATCAGTGTTCTTGGGGTCTATAGGTGATAAGGAAAAGATGGTACCATGTTGGCAGCATCAGGATTGGTTTTTGGAGTTTGCTTAGAGCCCTCTGGTAGCTCAGGAGCTTTGAACATGGTCTCTGGTCCTGACTATTAGAGGTATCTGACACCAAGGATGCTTGAGTCCCTAGTGTAATCAGTAGGCATCTGAGGCAAGGAAATCTGCCAGACAGAGGTCTGCCAGGCCTTTTGCTGCTGCTGAGCCACTCCAGGGCCTTGTCCCAGCTGGAAAGGCAGGGCTCAGCTTGCAGTACAGGGACCTTTGTGTGACTTGCAAGACACCTCCCTCACCCTCAATCCTTTGTACTGGGCAATGAGGTGCCTTTGTAGCTGGAGGAGATTTCCTCCTGAGTGTCACTCAACCACAAAGATCTCTTTCACGGCCATGCAGATGCCTCCCCAGTTGCCCGGGGAGATTGAGAAGAGGCCTATTTGTGAAGCTGCACAAATAGGGAAGGCTTGATGTGGGGGAGACTCCAGCACAGGGCCCTGGAGGAGAGGAAGGGCAGCCCTGGGGAAGGTGATTCGTGGAGTGCACTGCATCACCAGGGGGCCCACCCGTGTCTGGGTGTCTTTTAGGAGTCATGGCCGGCTTCAACATGGGAGGCGACCTCAGGGATCCGGCTGCCAGTGTCCCCCTGGGCTCCCTAGCAGCTGTTGGCATCTCGTAAGTTTCCCTCCTGGCAATCAGTCTAAACTGGAGAGTGGGAGAGAAAACCTCAGGCAAAAGGGGGGATTGCCCCTTTTGTTCTGGGAGTGCCCCAACTGTGACCAATCTATTTCATATGCCGATCCTCCTTTTAATACTCGCTGGGCTGGAAAATTCACGTCTGGTGGGCTCAGACACTGCCCTTGCACATCCAACCCGCCTGGGAATGCTGGGAGGAGGGGGGTCATTAATGCAGAGCACAGGCCAAAGCCTTTCATTCCTTTTTCCTCAGCCTCTCGCCCTTGCCCCTGCCCCTTCCTCACCCTCATTTTGAACTTGGGGTTTTTTTTTTTTAAAACCATTGAATTTTCAGACCATTGGCAGGAACATACACATGAAGAGCTTCACAATCAGACAGATTAGGGCTTGTATCCTAGTTTTCTGTGGCCAATTTGCTATATGACTTTGGACAATTCACTTAGCTCTCTGAGCTTCCATTTCCTTTTCTATAAGACAAGGATAATGATAAATTTGTGCCTTATGAACTGAGGAGAAGATACCATATTGAAAGCCACCTAGTAGAAGCTCAGAGACCAGCTCGGTTGTCAGGCTTCTGGAGTTTTAGTTTTCATTGTGCTACCCACATTAGCAGGCTGGGTGACCTTGAGTCTGTTTCTGATCTTCCAGAATCTCCTTTTTCTCTCAGGACCAAGAAGGAAGCTTCACTGGGGAGATGTAAAAACAAACAAACAAACAAACAATGAGATCATAGACATGATCATGACTTGAGAACACTTTTATTACTTTAACTATGATACTTAAATAATATTTATGTATCTATTTCAGAAACACCAAATCTGCTCTTAGCTTATTGCCGTAGCACTGTTGCTTCCAGCCAGGCACAGGGTATCAGGCCATAAAGCAAAATAAGGCAACAACATTGGGAAGATAATCATGACACTAGGGAGAAAGTTGATGATGGGGAGAAAGGAAATAGAATACTACATGAGAACTCTGTCTTGGTTTTGGTCACAACCAGGAGGCCCAGGAGGAACCTTTGGCCTGTCCTCTCAGTGCCCAGATGGGTAGGGAGCCCTCAGGGACCGTGTGACCTATTCAGGGTTCCAGGGTATCTTGGGGCAGGGCCAGGCTACGTTCTGCATTTTCACACTTGGCTTTCCAGCCTGTTATTTGTGGCCAGAGACCAGCAGACCTCAGTGTCCTCTGCCCAGGAGGATGGGGTGTGGGGCCCTGGGTCAACCCTGACCTGCATTCAGGCAGCCTAGAGGCCAGCTGGGCCTCCCACCTCTACATCCTCAACATCCTTTTTGTTTTTCTTCTTTAATGTAAGAAAGAAACAAAACATTGACACCTTTTTTTTTTTTTTTTTTTTTTTTTTTTGGTAAGAAATGTGCTAGAGAAGAAACAGCACAAAAAGGCCCCACCAGGCCAACTTCGTGACTGCCCTTTCTCTTTCATTTCAAGACAGGTTCCCATAGGAAGCAAAGGTTGAGCAGTTTGGCAGGGGTGAGGGGTGGGGGTGGTGTTGGGATGGAGCTGGGCAGGTCGGATGGCAGCTCCCCTCTGCTCTCGGGTTTCACAGGTGGTTTCTGTACATCGTCTTCACCTTCCTGCTGGGCGCCATCTGCACCCGAGAGGCCCTTCGCTATAACTTCCTGATAGCTGAAAAGGTGGGTGAGTCCTACCCAAAGGCCTTGGGCTTTTGGGTCATTTATTTGTTCCCATCAACAAATCGTTGCGATTCTATCTTGGGAATTCATGTAGACTTGACTCCAGGGCTGAAGTTTTGGGGAGTCAGAAATGATGGAGAAGGTGCAGGTTCTACTCATAGATCTCACAAATCAGATCTTAGTACCCAGAGAGGCACACAAATGCACGTGGCTAGATAACGGAGACATTTCCTCATGTTGAAAATCAAGACAGAGGGCTGGGGCTGTAGCTCAGCAGCAGAGCGCTGGCCTTGTATGCATGAGGCACTGGGTTCGATCCTCAGCACCACATAAAAATAAACAAGTAAAATAAAGGCATTCTGTCATTTACAACTACAAAAACATTAAAAAAGAAAGAAAATCAGGACAGAAATAGAAGAATCTGATTGCTCCAAATCCCCAGCTCAGCAAGCTGCACTGAGCTCTTTTTTGCTAAGAGTTTCACCTTCCATCATGAATAGAAAGCTTCTCACAAGCAGCAAGGTGGGTGCTGAAGGACAGGGACAGAAGGGAGGCGGAGGAGATGAGGAGCCCAGTGCGAGGAGGGCATGACAGGGAAGCAGGGCAGGACCCTCATCCTTCAGACTTTCCCCAGAATCTCAGAAAGTCTGGGTTGATTTGGCTGCAATGTCTTTGTTTCTGGGGCACACACTCTGCCAGGAGAAGATTAGCAAATTCCTTGTGTTCCATAGCCTTGTTTGCATGCTGATGCTCATGTGACATCAAGGACATTTATGTGGCATCATTAAAACCCACGAGAATAAGATTTCCAGACATATTCCTGAAAATTCCCCTGAAATTCCTACCTCTCCTCAAGTTCCTGGAGGATCTATGGATCCTGAGATTCCCATCATTTTCCCAGAAGTGTAGTCAGGGAGTTTTTCTCGTGGTTAACTCTTGAGGGGTTGCCACTTATGTTTGAGAAGAGAGTACCTTCCTTTCTTGGTGTGAAGCTTTGCAAAGCAGCTGATCTTCACAGAGGGCCAGGAGACTCTGAACTGACTTTTTAGAATTGCACTTGGGCTTAGTTTCCACCTTAACACAGGTTTCTTTTTAGAGCAGGTAGACATTGAAGTAAAGGTGATATTTGTTTTCAGGGATCTTGACCTTAGTATGAAAGCAGGTTTTGAAAGGGGAAGCAGTTCAGGCAGAGGAAGAGCTGATACCCACCTTGTAGCACCCAAGGCCTCAGGCCCCCTGCATACAAGGTTTGCTCTGAGGGAAAGAATCTATGTCAATTATGTTTATCTGATGCACCTTCCATCTAGAGTTTCACGTCCAAAGGCCTTTTCTCCAGTGGTAAAATGAAAAGCATGACCTGCATTAAGGAATTGAAGGGAGCAGCTGAAGGGGAGGGATTGTTTGACCAGGGAGACTGCTTGCTGTTTATCTGCAACTTGACAGTGGCTGGCTAGCCCTGCCGGCTTCTAAAGCTTGTTGCTTTCTAGTGGATTCCTTCACAGAGCTCCCTTCAACTATTAGTGACTCAGATCTGGATAGAAAGAGATGAATTTTCACCTGGTTTGAGATTCCTTCCTCATCTTTGCAGGGAAAGCTAGAATGTATGTGTGAGGGTGGGCAGCTTCCTATCCAAGGAAGGCCACGCGAGGAATAGAACAAGAGCATCCCAGAGAGAGCACGTTAGAGCCTTTGTGGGCAGAAATCCACACTCTATAATAGACACTCGAACTGAGGGAACTTTCTTTGGAATGTCACCTGTCGCAATGGGTGAGACAGATGGGCAGCCCTTAGCTGGTTGGCAGTACCTGCTACACCGGGCCCTGCCATAATCCATGGGACTGTATCTATTAAGCATAAGCTGAGGTGGACAGTGGAGATTTAAGTCCTGGAGAGGAAGAAAGACCATTTCCTGGAATAGGTGACTGTAAAAACTGTGATGAAAAAAAGTGACTATTCTTGCTTCTCAGTCATGAACAGGGATTGGTGCAGCAAGAAAGTGAACAGTAATAGAACATTACATTTCTCCTTTCCTGCTCTCCGGTGTCCCTTGTTGGCTCTGCAGTGGCAGGTCCTACACTCCGACAGGAAGCTGGGCCACAGATGACTTTACTAACAGTCCCTGGAGGGCAGAGCCTGTAGATGAGAGTGTGAAACCTGCAGAGGTTGGGAGGTGCAGGGGCAGTTGCTTTACTAGACACAACGCAGTGCCCTGATGCAGTTTTAATAACTGCTTGGCTCAGGTTCACATTTAGCTATGGCCTAGGTTCTGAGCCAGCATCCCTGAGTTTTCCTGAGCCCTGAAGAAGGAAGACTGCATCTGTCTGGTGCCGTATCACCTTCAGTCATGGACACCTGCCAGCCTCAACACACTGCCTCTGGTGCTGGTTCACGTGAATCTCTTCCATGCATGTCTGTCTCTTTCTCTTGGGTGTTTTTTGCCAGAACAACTCTATTCAATGGCTGCAGGCTGCCTGGATTCCTTTCCACTGATCTGCAGCTGGCCATATAATCTGATCCTTTCTGGGTTTCTTGAAACTTTTCAGATCTCTCCTCCAACCCCTCCCTTCCTTCCTTCCTTCCTTCCTTCCTTCCTTCCTTCCTTCCTTCCTTTTTTTTTTTTTTTTTTAATACCAGCGATTGAACCCAGGGGCACTTAACCACCAAGCCCTTTTCATGTTTTATTTAGAGACAGTATCTCACTGAGTTTCTCAGACCTCACTAAATTGTTGAGGCTGGCTCTAAACTCGTGATTCTCCTGCCTCAGCCTCCAGAGCCGCTGGGATTACAGGCATGCACCACCACACCCAGCTGGGATCTATTTTAATTATTTGGCTTCCCACCCCAAAGAAACCCAATTTCTCCAAGTCTTTTTACTATTCATCTCCACCCCAGAGGAACTCTTTCCCTGCTCCTGGGTGTCAAGTCTCAGTAACGTCATGCTTTCTTATGAACTTTAACTCCTCTCCACACTCCTTTTGGGGATATCTTTACAGATAGAGATATTTGAGGGAGACTTCCTCTCTCTCCTCAATAAATTCACCATGTTTAATTGAATAGAAAAAGCTAAAATAATCAATACCAATATTATTCAGTGATAGAGAAAGAAATTTTATAAAGAACAGTTTTAGAATTAAATGATCAATGTTTCCAAATAAACCTAAATATAGTCCAGGAAATGGATGTTTATTACAAATTAAAAAGCCTAAGTATCTTAGGAACCCTCGGACATGCTAACTAGCAGAATAAGAGCAAACTAAGTAGGAATAATACCCCCAAAGTATCTTTGTAGAAATTGGAATCCCCCAGTGAATTCTAACCATTCTGGATTTGGCAGTCATGGCTTCACAGGCTCAAGAGGGACCTTGAAAGCCCAAGCTGTGCATGGGAAGGTGGGGCTTGGACAGAGCTGGTGGACGGTGAGTGGTCTGAGTCCTCTGCTCAGTACCCGCCACCAGCCCAGCCTGACTGTCCTCTGTTCTCATCATGGACACAGTGCTGCCTCTCAGGAAGTGAAGCGGACTTTGCCTCTTAATGGAAAAATGGCTCCCAAGTGAGAGATAAAACTTGACTGAAAGTTGCAGCGTTGGGTTAATCTGTGGAGTAAGGAGACAATTAGAAAACTCATGACTCCGTGGGAACATGATATGGGAGAAAACCCAGGGGCTATTAAGACATTGCCTTATTAATGCATTTGGGCTTGTAAGGGTTTCAGGATGTCACTCACCCTCAGCAACATCAAGGGGCCCAGGGACTAGATGAAGCAGAACAAGTGCCTTGCAAATGACTTTAAACCAAGAGAAGGGAGCAGCAGTGAGTTGGTAGAATCCCTCAGTGGCTGAAACTCAGAATGGGACCTGAAATAAAAAACCAACAGCAGAAAGATATAATTATTTATTTTCATGAGTAGTTAACTGAACAAAGAATTTAGGGTAGTTCACACCTGTATACTATTTTGAAAAGATAGCTTTTTCTGACAATGCAAACAGGCACATGACACAAGAACATCATTAAAAAAAAAAAAACTATTGACACACATCTACTCAAATAAATTTTCACTTCCACCTCTACTAGCGTTTTTAGCAAATTTTCAATACAATATGAAGAGAAAATGATTAAGTTCAGCAAGGGCTGAGAGCAAAGCCACATGACTTACTACTGTAGCTCTAATGCTGGTCCTGTACCTAAAACCATGCCAGGAATATAACCATCCTCATAAAATTCTTCCTAAATGGATGGATGACAGAATAGCAGAATTGGATTCTGGTGGGAGAGAGATAGAATGGATTTTTAAAAAATAATTTCTCTATGTGCGTGTGGACTAATATTTCACGTATTTTTCAGGAAAGAGACTGAATAATAGTTTTATATCTAAAAGTGATCAGTGAACAGGCCATTCTAAACACAATTGACACACTGAACATAAAAAACTCATTATATTTGGACACTCCCCCATCTGTCCCCATCCCCAAGGGTTCTGGAGGAATCCCAGGGTGTGTCTCTGGATGACTAGCCAAAGATGAAGTCACCAGTGTCACGCACTCGCAGAGTTGGAGACTCAGAGAGTTTCTGAGGTCAACCCAACATAGAAGGATGCCGACTGGGGAGTCTCATTCCCATTCGAAGTAAGAGGACAGGCTTTTTTTTTTTTTCTTTTTTTTGGTGGTGCTGGGGATTGAACCCAGGGCTTTGTGCATGTGAGGCAAACACTATACCAACTGAGCTATATCCCCTGTATATTTACAGGCTTTAAATGAAAATAAATAAATAAATAAATAACATAAATAACATAAATTTGTATTCAGCCCTCTATGTTCCCAGGTCCCACGCCCATGTATTCAACTAACCTGGATCAAAAAATATTCAGAAAAAGCATTGCATCTGTCCTAAAGATGGACAGATATTTCTCTAAACAATATAGAATAACATCTAACCTAGCACTTACACTGCATTTAGGCAGTGTATTGGATCATATGAATCTTTCACATTTTATTAAAGTAGGTGGGAGAATGTGTGTAGGTTTATGGAAATACCCTGCCATTTTATATAAGACACTGGAGAATCCATGGATATTTTTAAAGTTGTAGATGGACAAAAGACCTTTATTTTATTTATTTATTTTTTATGTGGGGCTGAGGATTGAACCCAGTGCCTCACATGTGCTAGGCAAGCGCTCTACCACTGAGCTCCAACCCCAGCCCATCCATGAATTTTTGGTATCCTAGGAGTTATGTAACTAATCCCCATGGATACCAGAGAGAACTGTAGAGCCTTTCAGGTAAGAAACAGTCAAATTTATTCAAGGAGATACCCTGCCTGCCTCTCTGGAAAAAGTCTATAAAGGCAAAAGCAATAGATATGATGTACTGTGCCCAGAGGTCCTTCACACTGGCTGCACATCAGAATCACCTCAAAGGCTTTTTAAAAATCAACAAACTATGTCCCATTCAATACTAATTAAATCAGAACCTCTGGGGTGATTCTTATGTAAAGCCAGAGTGGAGAAATACTGAGTTAAATTTTCAAAATGCTTTTGATAGAATTTCATCATAGAGTCTTTTTTTTTTAACCAGTCAACATAGGATGCATTTGGTAGAGAAGACAGAAACAAAGGTCACAGATGAATGATCACATCTCAGAGGGGATGGAGGATTAATCACAGGACCAGTTTATCTAACAGTTTTGTAAGGTATCAAGGGCACAGATCACATAAGTCATGTGCCTCATTAATTCAGCTGCTGAGCCCTGTTTGCCAGACTCTGTGATAGGTGCTGAACAGAGGGGGAAAAGATACACGATTCATTTCTACCCTTAAGGAGCTCCTGGTGCACTGGCAAGGCAAACCGTGAGTCTCATTACCTATCCTGCAGGGGGAAAAAATAACAAAATGCCATCAGAGCACACAAAGTGATGGGAAACATCAGATGACATCAATTTCATGTAATAATAAAATGGTAAATGAACGAGAGGGAGAAAAACCCAAGAAACCCATGACATTGAATAAGAGAGGTGAGGTTCACTGGGGATAAGAATGACTTAATACATTTAGGGACAGGCAATCCAACTGAATTAAAGACAGGATGTTGCTCTGTAGTGGACTTTAGTTGTGTCTGGTAAGCCTCTGACTTCCATGACCATTTGGGAGTTATTCTACCTATGCATGGTCTTGAAGGGTGTGAGACCCCATTCAAAAGCCCAAAGAACAAGATCTTCTCTTGCCTGTCCCTTGACAGCCCTGATAGGGAAAATGACCAAGGCTGGGCATTGGATGCTCCAAGTGTACCAATGAGAGAAAGATAAAGACTTGGTGAGAGGTCATCTGCAGGGTGGCAGGGGTGCTGGTAGCATGCTGGCCAAACTCTTCCTGGTGAGGAGTTGGAGGAACTGGAGTGCCTTCAAGCTTGGGTTCAGCCTTTCTCCAAGGCTGATCTTTTGGCCTCCTGATGATTCTATGAACCTCCAGTGCCCTACAAATAAATTCATTTTTTTTACAGTTCTTTTTTCCAATCAAAAATCCTGACTGATGAATTCATCAGTCAAATTACTCTAGTGATCATTTATGAGCCAGGAAATAAGTCTAGCCAAGGGCTTATGTGCAGTGTCATTTGACAACACAGATCTGGTGCACTGCAGAAGCAAGGAAGTAAAAAAGTAGGTCATCGAGATCCTTCATCAAGAGGGGTCTAAGTAACAAAGCTGAAAATTGTCTCTAACCTATCCGTAACAGTTGACAAAGAGGCACTTGAACACACAAGTCTGACCACTGTGCCTACAGTGAGGTAGGATGGAGAGGGTATCACAAATAATCAAGAAAACTGAGAGGCTCCCTGTAGGTATGAAGGAATCCAGCTCAGGAGGGTTAGAGGTTCAGGATAGTGTGGGACACAGCTGCAGGGTGGGCAGCACTGATCTTTTGCAAGTTGACGCCAAGGAGAACAGCTCTGCCCTCTTCCTGTTCTATCTGTTGGTGCCTTTGGGCCATATTGGTCATGGGTATCATTCATTCATCATTTATTTGTGTATCTGTGTTGGGCACCACGAACACAAGGGTGAACAAGACAGAAGCCCTACCTAAAGGAAGCCTGCAGGTTGGTGAAGACAATGATGGACACTATCATTATGTTGAGGTGCCATGGGGCACTGAGGAACAACCACTGTTGTGAAGGGATTTGGGGATGGCCTCTTGGCGGGGGGAGGTTGTTCTGAGTTTTGGTGTCCAATTAGGAGTTCAATAGACAGACTGGATAGACTAAGGGATGCGGAAAGAGGGTTCTAGCAGATGGAGAAATCATGCTGACCAATGATTCTATGTGCAGGGAAGGGATGGAGAGGGCACAGACAGTGCAGGGCCTGTGTATCAAGCCATTGATATGTTTGCAGCAGGGTCATTAGGATCAGATTTGAGGTTAGAGAGGTAACTCTGGTAGAGGGCTAGGGGATGATTTAGAAAGAAAATCTTTAGAGGCAGGAGGCCAACTGGCATTGTAGTGGCCAGCACTTCTCCAAAATGTGATTCCCAGTCCATCAACATCAGTATCACCTAGGAACCTGTTGGAAATTCATATTTTCAAGCTCACTTCACACCTACTGAGAAACTCTAAGGGTGGGAACAGAAATCTGTGTTTTGATGAGCCCTGTGGATAAGTGTGACTCCTGTTCAATTTGAGAGCCACTGTGTCGTCCCTATAAGATGTGACGGTAGACTCACTTGAGATAGTGGAATGAGGTAGAGTGGGGCTAGGAAAGGAAATTTTAACTCAAAGGCTGAATCTATGGTGTATAATTAGGTGAGTGTGGGTGGGCGAGTGCCAGGGGAAACAGGGTCTGGCAGTGAATGATTATATGAGTCAGCTTTCATTTACTGTAACAAAATATCTGAGACAATTCTTTTAAAAAGAAAAGGTTTATTTTGGCATATGGTTTTAGAGGTTCTAGTCCACCATCTGGTGGATCCATCCATTGCTTTGAGTCTCTGGTAGGGATGCCAGATGGCAAGGACAGGGAGTATATGGTGGAACAAAACTGCTTGCAGCTAAGAAGCAAAAGAGAGAGAGGAGGGGCCTGGGGTTTCACAATCCCCTTTGAGGGTAAGCCCCCATGACCAAAGGACTTTCCACTAGGTCCCACTCTTAAAGGTCCCTCTACCTTCCCAAAGGGCCACCCTGGTGTCCTGCACTGTTAGAGTCTGTAAACAAGTCAGGATGGCGCCTGGCAAATGTTAGAGTCTGTAAACAAGTCTGGATGGCGCCTGGCATTTTGCCAGAGGGAGTGGTTTGAGAAGTAACGCCAGCGAGCCATTAAGTGTGGAGATTCCTTATTGGTTGACTGCTGTATCTAGTTTATGTTAATTAGATAAGCTGTGTGGAATGTATAAATACCCCTCCTGTCCTACAATAATTGGCTCCTACTCCTGCTGTATCAATGTACACAAGTTGCTCGTCACCCCCCCCCCCCCCGTTATTTTGCTGTAGCCGGACTGTGGCAGATGGTGGCCCGTACGGGGAACGAACCCGTGACCTTGGCGTTATCAGCACCAAGCTCTCAAGTCCCACTGCAGCAAAATAACGGGGGGTGGGGGGGGGGTGACGAGCAACTTGTGTACATTGATACAGCAGGAGTAGGAGCCAATTATTGTAGGACAGGAGGGGTATTTATACATTCCACAGCTTATCTAATTAACATAAACTAGATACAGCAGTCAACCAATAAGGAATCTCCACACTTAATGGCTCGCTGACGTTACTTCTCAAACCACTCCCTCTGGCAAAATGCCAGGCGCCATCCAGACTTGTTTACAGACTCTAACATTTGCCAGGCGCCATCCTGACTTGTTTATAGACTCTAACACTGCACCTTCAACACATGGACCTTTGCGAAATTTCAATATCCAAAATTTCTATATCTATAGCAATGACGAAACTGCTTTCTCACACAGGTGTCCCTAGTGGGCTTCCTATTCCTTCTGGGCTTATACATCTCGTCCCTGGCCTCCTGTATGGGAGGACTCTATGGAGCTCCCCGGATCCTGCAGTGCATTGCCCAGGAGAAAGTGATTCCTGCACTTGCCTGTCTGGGACAAGGGGTGAGTGACCCTTTTTATTGAGAAACGGATTTTTCTGTTAACCCAATGTTGACTCATAAATTGCTTAAGTTTTTCTGATTACAGCCTCTGGTTAAGTTCTTTAGGGTAGGACAAGTGAGAGTGCAGAGGTCATTTCTCTCAGTTCTGTCCTCTGGCTGGCTTAGGCTGGAACCAATTAGATGAAACATCTTAAATGTCACCGCCACATGGCTCCTTAACTCCAACATAGCTAACTAACTCATCATAGTAGCTTGGGCCCTAGCAGCAGGGAAGAGAATTGCCCTCTCATTTAATAAAAACGAATCCTGAATCCTCCGTGTTTAGCATAAAAGGGGAGCTGGTCATGAGGGGAGCTGGTCCTTGAAGGTTTAACTCCCCCTTGACGCTCATGTTGTCCTGGGGGTTGCTGATTGATGATTTCCCACACCTCTGGATTCTGGGCTGTCTTAACCACCATGACCCAAACCTTGACTGACACAGAGTAGTTTGGTTGAGTCGTGGCTGGGATGATCAAAAGAGATGTTCCTAAACCTAGGGGAATGACAAAAAATAGACATGGAGAATCCCCATGATCTACAAGTTTTAGCTTGTTTTTTGTCTTGGGGGGATACCCCCAGCTTCTCCTGATTCCCAGCCTCCGTGTTGGGAGGGCACATGAAAATCAGCTGTAATTACCTCCTTGACCTTCATCTGCTTCTTTTTGGCATGGCCGGGAGGATGGGTGACTGTCGTCTCTACTACATTCCATGTGTGATAGTGATATGACTTTTATTTTATTTTTCTTCCACTTCATTTTTTTATGAGGTGAAATAAACACAGGGTTTAAAACTAAAAGCAGAAAGTATACATTAAGAATTTTTGCTCCTATCATGAGTCTTTCTCTTTCCCATAGCCTCATCCTGTAGTCACTGCTTTTCTTAGTTTTTTAAAAAATTTTCTCTTTCTACACTTTTTATTGGTATATTATAGTTGTTCATAATGATGGGATTTGTTTTATTTATTTTAAAGTAGGCTGCTTTCTGACATATTATATACAAATGGAGCCCACTTGTCATTCCTCTGGCTGTACATGGTACACTGGCACTCCAGTAGTATAAGCATACATGTATACAGGGGGATAATGTCTGCTCATTCTACATACCCACATGCCTAGTTTTTTGAGGAACCTCCATACTGATTTCCATAGAGGTTGTACTAATTTACAATCTCACCAACAGTGTCCTTCCCATACCCACAGCCCCACCCCTCCCCTAACTCCCCTCTATACAAACCAAAGTTCCTTCATTCTTCCCAATCCCCCTGCCCCACTATGGATCAGCATCCTCTTATCAGAGAAAAATTCGGCTTTTGGTTTTTTGAGATTTGCTTATTTCACTTAGCATGATATTCTCTAGTTCCATCCATTTACCTGCAAATGCTATGATTTCATTTTTCTTTAAGGCTGAGTGATATTCATTGTGTGTATGTACCACATTTTCTTTATCCATTCATCTGTTGAAGGGTATCCATAGTTTAGCTATTGTGCATTGAGCTGCTATAAACATTAATGTGGCTGCGTCACCGTAGTATGCTGATTTTATGTCCTTTGGATATAAACCGAGGAGTGGGATAGCTGGGTCAGTGGTGGATCCATTCCACATCTTCTGAGATATCTCCATACTGCTTTCCATAGCTGTTGCACCTAATGATGGGATTTGGTATTACATAATCATACATGCATGCAAAGCAACAATCTAATTTGACTCCCCAGCACTTCCCCCTTCCTTTCCTGCCTCACACCCCTTGGTTCCTTTCCTCTATTCTAATGATCTCCTTTTGATTTTCATGGGATCCTCCCTACCCCTTTCATTTCCTTTTTCCTTTCTAGCTTCCACATATGAAAGTACATGACCCTTGACCTTCTGAGTTTGGCTTATTTCACGTAACATACTCGTCTCTAGTTCTATCCATCTTCTTGCAAATGACACAATTTCATTTTCTTTATGGCTGAATAAAACTACTGTGTATGTATACCACATTTTCCTTATCCATTCATCATCCATTGATGGATACCCAGGCTGGTTCCATAATTTGGCTATTGTGAATTGTCTGCTATAAACGTGGGTATACATATATTACTATAGTATCATGATTTTAATTCTTTAGGATCAATTCCAAGGAGTGGTATAGCCTAGTTTTTTGAGGAACCTCCATACTGATTTCCATAGAGGTTGTACTAATTTACAATCTCACCAACAGTGTTCTTTTTTCTCCACATCCTCTCCAGCATTTATTATTGTTTGTATTTTTCAAGGGAGGAGAGGCAGCAGGGATCCAACTCAGGAGTGCCTAACCACTAAGTCACATCCCCAGCCCTTTTATATTTTGAGACAGGGTCTCCTTAAGTTGCATAAAGCCTCACTAAGTTGTTGAGACTGGTTTATCAACTTGGACCCTTCTGCCTCAACCTCCCAAGTTGCTGGTATTATAGGCCTGCACCACCGTGCCCAACTTCTTTTCTTAGTTTTTTAGTGATTTTTTTTTCTTTTCCAAAAGATAGTGTTCTTTGTGCATTGTTCTGTACCTTGCTTATTTTTTTTCACTTTATGTACCTAGGAATCTTTTTTTAAAAAATACAGAGAGAGAGAGAACTTTTTTGTTCTTTTTCCATCATGAGGATATGCCATAGTTTAATCAGTTCCCTATAGATTGATACTTGAGTGGCTTCCAGTAAACAGTGTTGCAATGAATAATTCTTGTGTGTGTGCGTGTGTGTGTGTGTGTGTGTCTGTGTGTGGTTTTGCATATGTGGTTACATTTTCATAAGTAGGATTGCTGGGTCAAAGGGTAAATGCATTTTTAATTTTCATAGATCTTGCCAACAAACCTACCATGGGATATTTATCATTTTGCATTTTTTGTTTGTTTGTTTCAGTTCTGGAGATTGAACCCAGGGAAGCTCTACCACTAAGATATATCTCTAGCCTTTTTATGCGCGCGCGCGCCCACACACACACACACACACACACACACACACACACACATATATATTTAATATTTATTTTTTAGTTTTAAGTGGACACAATTTTTTTAATGTGGTGCTGAGAATCGAACCCAGTGCCTCACGCATGCAGGTGAGTGCGCTACCACTTGAGCCACATCCCAGCCCCTCTAGCCTTTTTAATTAATTAATTAAAAAAAATTTTAAGACAGGGTCTCTCTAAATTGCTGAGACTGTCCTCAAACTTGTGATTCTCCTGCCTCAGCCTCCCAAGTCACTGGGATTAGAGCCATGTGTCACCATGCACAGTTCATTTTGTACTTCCACCAGCAGTGGGTGAGAGCCAGTACCGCTCTTAGACTCAGGCCAAAAGATCCTGCTTTATAAGACTTTTATAGACTCTGCTTCTTTGTAAGGCCAAAGGAACCTGCCCACCTGGATCCCATGTCCCTGCTATAGACCATGTCCAGATGTGGTGATCTTAGAATTCCTTGCCCACATGGCCCCCTACCAATTTCCAGGATCCTCAAGGGCCTCTTCTTTTCTAGGACCCAAGGTGTGGGCAGAGGGTCCACATATACATGTGAGGCTCCCCTGGTATGGTCTGAGAATAGAAGCTGGTGGGCTCTGAGCTGGTGCAACACATGGCCATCTTTCAGTGAGGAAGTCTGAGTAATGCAAAAATTCTGAACTTGAACCTGACCTTCCTCCTCATGTTTGCTTAGGAAGGACATTAGAACATATTTAGTTTAACAGGTTGTTAGTGAGGCTCAGAGTTGTAAATATTTAGACTTTGGGTGTATAGAACCCCATTTGCGCTCTTGCCTTGGGCAAGAAACACAGTTTAACAAGGATTCTTCCCATAGCTCATTGCTAAATGTGCATTTTTGCCAATTGTATAGTGAGAAATGGTACATTAGGAGACTGATGTTTGCATTCCTTTAATCTGAGCGAAGTTGAATATCCTTTCCTCTGTTTAAAAGCTATTTGTATTTTTTTCTGTGTTTAATTGGTCATTTTCTTCTTAATTGTTAGGGGGTCTTTCTTTGTTAGGAAGAGTAACTGTGCTATGTATTACAAATGTTTCTCCTAGTTCTCCTTCTTTTAACTTTTTTTTTTTAATTTTTAGCAGAGCTGAGGTTCAAACCAAGGCCCTTGTGCATGCTAAGCAAGAGCTGTACCACTAAGCCACACCTCCAGCCCCTCGAAAAAGCTTTTTTATATAGGATTAAATCATATTAGCTTATTTTCTTTTTTAATGGAGGAAGAGTAGCAATTTACATTTTTGGAGCTATATTCAACATCCACAAAAAGAGCATAAACTCAGTATAAACTGTTTCAAGAACAACTATGAAGTGAACACCCTGTAGCCTCCACCCAGGAACCCTGCCAGCCCTATTCCTCCCTGGTCACAGCCCTTCCCTCTCATTGCTGTGGCCAATGTTGATAATAATTTCCTTGCTTTCTTTAGGGTTTTTATTGGGGATCAGCAAACTTTTTCTGCAGCACTTGAGGTGCTGCAGGACATGTGGTAGTAGTCACCACTGATCAGCTGTGCTGTTGGAGCTCAAAAGTAGCCACAGAGATAATACCTAAAACTTTATTTATGGACCCAAATTTGAATTTCATGTAATTCTCACATATCACACAATGTTATTCTTCTTTTGACTTTTTCCTCCCAACTGTTTAAAACTGTAAAACCTTTCTTAGCTCATAACATACATCAATAGGCAGGGCTAAATTTGGCCTAGGGGTCATAGTTTGCAACCCCTGACTTGTTTCCTGTGTATGCATCTCTAAACACAAATTTGCCTGTTTTTGAACTTTAAATACAGGTTGAGCATCCCTTATCTTAAATGCTTTGGTCCAGAAGTGTTTCAGGTTTTTTTCTGGACTTTGGAATATTGGCATATATGTAATGAGATAGCTTTTGGGTGGGCCTGTAGACACAAAATTCATTTATGTTTCATATATATCTGTGCACATAGCCTGGAGGCAGTTATAATTTTATGCACAAGATGAAATTTCATGGTATGGAATTTTGCACTTGTAGTATCATAACAGCACTCAAAAAATTTCAGAGACGTAGAATTTTTGCATTCGGGATGATCAGTCTGTAAATGGAGAGAGAGAGAGAAAGAGAGAGAGAGAGAGAGAGAGAGAGAGAGAGAGAGAGAGAGAGAGAGAAAATCTGTGTGTGTGTGTGTGTGTGTGTGTGTGTGTGTGTATTCTTTTGTGGCATGCTGTTTCCTCACTCACTATTATGATCATGAGAGTCATCCTCAGTTTGCTTGTAGCAGCAGCTTGGTTGTTATTTGGGGGTATTATGGATAGTGCCATGAAGCCTCTTTGTAGACTTCCTCCAAATCGTATTCCATTAGTGGAATTGCAAAGTTGCATATATTTACTTACTAGATACCACCTCTCTTTTTTTTTTTTTGAAGTAGTTATACTAATTTACACCCTTATCAGCAGTGGATAAGAGTTCCCATTATTCTGTAGTTTTGCCAGAACTTGATATCATGACACTTTTACATTTTTGCCAATCTGGTGGTATCTACATGGTATCTCACTGTGGTTTTAATTTATATTTCTCTAATTACTAGTGAGGTTGGGCTTGATTTCTCTCTCCCTCTCTCTTTATAGCACTGGGGATTAAATCCAGGAGTGCTCTGCCACTGAATTACATCCCCAGCCCTTTCATTATTTTTTTTTGAGACAGTCCCACTACATTGTCTAGGTTAGCTTCCAATTTGCAGTCCTTCTGCCTCAGCCCTCTGCCAGCAGTAGTGGGGATTATGGGTGTACACCACCTTGCCCAGCAGTGTTTCCTATGTTTAACGTGCATTCTTTTGTAAGGTACTTGTTCAAATCTTTTACTTGTTTCTTTGTTTACTGGGCTGTTTTTTTCCAACTATCTTTCTATGTTCTAGATACCTTTTGTCAGTTATACGCATTACAAATATATTTTCCATTCTGTGGCTTGTCTTTTCTTTTTTCTTTCTTTTTTTAAATATCTTTTGGTGAATAGAAGTTCATGTTGGCCTATTTAATCAATTCAGAATCCACTCTTATCAAGGTCCTGGCCTGGAACACTAGCATTTTCTTCAGCTTATCCAAGACCCTCCTTTTAAAGTTCTTTAAGTTCCTGAGAATTTACTTTATTTTTGGTAGGTTTACTAATAGAGCCTGAAAACAGCTACAACAAATATACCCCCAAATTTAATTCTCAAACACAGGAAAAGTATATCTTTATTACTTTTTTAATTAATTAATTTAGAATTGTACTCTAAAGGTCTGGGCAAGGAGTTTAGGTCAGCAGGGGCTCTGATCCTCAGACACTGGCAGATGGTAACCTGCCATCCTCAAACGTGGCCTCTGGGCTGGAGGAACATATGAGGGAGACTCATAAGCCAGATCTGGAGACAGCTTACAGGCCTGCCCCCACCTTCCAGACTGCTAGCAGTGCAGGGGGCCTGTCCCCCTCTCCCACTCTCTCTGCTTCCTTGCCACCATGAGTTGTACAGCTTCCCCCTGCCACACCCTTCTCCCACGATGTCCTGCTTCACCTTGGGCCGAGAGCAATGGAGTCAACTGTGCGTGGACTGAGACCTCTGTTACTGTGAGCCAAAATAAACTTCTCCTCCTCTGAGTTGTTATTGTCAGGTATTTTGGTCACAGCAACATGAAAGCTGACTGAAACACACCATGAGTTGGATATTATTATCCCAGGTTCATAGATGAACAGTCACATGGAGAGAAGTAACTGAGCCATTATGATTTTGGTTTCTTTCATAAATTCTGAAGTGATTGAAACTTTCTATCTGAAATTTCATAGTCCTGAATGTTATTTTTGTTTCTGCAGAAAGGGCCAAATAGGACACCTGTAGCAGCCATCTGCCTGACCAGCTTGGTGACCATGGCTTTTGTCCTTGTGGGTCAGGTAAATGTTCTGGCACCCATCGTCACCATCAACTTCATGCTGACGTACATTGCAGTGGACTACTCTTACTTCTCCCTGTCTATGGGTCCCTGCAGCCTTCCTCAGGTGCCTGAGCCTGTGCTTAGGGAGACCTCAGAAGCTCTCCCCTGTTCTGAGCACCTGCTCTTAGAGAAGGCTCCCAGCTATGGCTCTGAGGGCTCTGGCCAAAGCCTCTTTGAGGGCACTCTACTACAATTCACCAAGGACATGGATCAGCTCCTCCAGCTAACCAGGAGGCTGGAGAGTTGCCAGCCTAGGCCCGGAGGCAGTGATAGGATCCCAGAGAGTCAGAAGAGGAAATGCAAGAAGGACATCAAGAAGAACCTACAAGATAGCTTCCTCCTGAACCTCAAGTCCCCGACTTCCTTCCCTACTGAGGGCTCTGACGGGTTGCTTGCTGTCTCCGGGGAGTACCAAGAGTTCTACCAGAACAAGCTGACTTCCAGGAGTGAAGGGATTCTGCCTGGGGAAATACATGGGCAACAATTTGTCCCTGAGCCAAGCAACCAGCCTAGGGTGAGTGGAGAAGGTGAGTGCTTTGGAATCACACTGGGACCTCCTATTTGAGAGTGACCACTGATTGCCTTGCCTACCCAGCTTTCACAGTTTTTATAACTCTTGGTGGATTTGTTTGATATTTTATTTTAGAATGTTATATTCAGGTACCAGCTGAATTACCTATAATTCAGATAGTGTAGGTTAGTTTCAAACAAAAATTTATATCCACTCCTGTTTGTAAAGAGCTGGAAGCCAGGGCTAGTAATTGAATAGCAATTTCTTTTCACTCAAAAATCAGCTGAGATATAATGCCAATGTGAGTGAAAACAATTTCTCCTTTCAAGAGAAGTGGAAATGTGTTGGAGTCAATACCCTGGCGAGGACCCAGTGTGAGTCTTTGAAAGATGAATCTTTCAAACCAGGCATGACAGGATGGGGAGAAGGCAGATAAAGGAACACAGTTTTTCTTTGCTGTCTCAGACCTATCAGCACTGAGACACCAAGGGAGATTCTCAAGAAGCTTAGAGGACATGGGTAAGAGATAACTCATAATGTTGGAGAACCTTCATAATCTAGGTGCTTTACATCTTGCAATGGTTTGGATCTGGAATATCCTCTAAAGGCCATGTGTTAAAGGCTTGATCCCCAGCAAGGCACTGTTGGAACCTTTAAGTGAGGATGGGCTAATGGGAGGTCTTTAGGTTACTGGAGGCTTGCTCTTGAAGGTGATTGTAGGACCCGTCCCCTCTCTTTGTTCTCTTTTGCTCCCTGGCTAGTATACATGCGTTTAACTGTAGCATGTGCTCTTGCTATAATGTGCTACCCTCCACAGGCCCAAAGCAACTGGGCCAACCAGTCATGGATTGGAACCTCCAAAACTGTGAGCTGAATAAACATTTTCTCTTTATAAGTGGATTTTCTCAAGTATTTGTTACAGTGATAGAAAACTGAGGAACACACTCCTATCATTTCATGTAATATTATAGATATCAGCATTTTCTGTTTTACAAATGAAGACCATAAGTCCTAGTGAGTTCACAGAAAAGTCTCAGAGCTGATTTTTCGTACACTGAATGTCACTCCCAGTGTTTGAAGCTTATGTTCTTCCTTCTGTAGTATACCATCTCTTGAGATATGTTTAGACAAGTGTGAGCAAGGAGGAGGAGGCAAAAGACAGAAGGATATGTCTAAAAACACGTTGTCTTCTTCCATAAACCTGATTTCCTCTAAATTGATGAGAAGGTTTTCATGGTAGGAATATTATTAAAAATTTTTAAGTTATTTTACTTTTATCAAATTAATAAGTAAAATCATATTAAAATTAATATAATCATCCAGGCATGGTGATGCATGCCCATAATCCTAGCTATTAGGGCAGGGGGTTGAGGCAGGAGGATTACAAATTTGAAGCCAGCCTCAACAACTTAGTGAGACCCTGTCTCAAAATTTAAAAAAATAAAAAGGATGGTGATATAACTGAGTAATAAACTCAGTGGCAAAATGTCCCTGGGTTCAATCCCTAGTACCAAAAATAAACAAACAAACTAACAAATTGATGTAATGAAAAATAGTAGTTCCCACTCTTGCATACCATCCCTTTTGCCCTTCACTAGGGTAAAACCCCACTTCCAGACCAAAAAACTTGGGACTCAAACAAAAAGTAGCCTCTTCTGTTAACTTTCCTATTCCTGAATAATACATTTGTATTGCTATGTTAACCTTAAGAATTGCTTAATTCTGAGCCATATATTGTACTGTGATCACGTTTCCTTTTTTATGCAACTTTTTCTGTTTCCTGGGGTTTTTAATTATCTGTCTTTTTAAATTTTGGTTTCCTGTCATCATTGTTCTCTAAAGGCTCTTGTAGATTCTCTAAATGCTCTAAATGCTTCACCCATGCAGCGCAAGCGCTGTACCACCGAGCCACAGCCACAACCCCTATTAATTGTATTATTATTTTTTTTTTAAATTATCTTTTAGGTGCCTTTATTTATTTATTTATTTATTTATTTATTTATTTATTTATTTTTATGTGGTGCTGAGGATTGAACCCAGGGCCTCACATCTGCTAGGTGAGTGTTCTACCATTTAGCTACAGCCCCAGCTGCATTAATTGTATTCTTGATGGCTGCTATCCTGACATGTGTAAGATGAAATCTCAGAGTAGTTTTGATTTGCATTTCCCTAATTGCTAATGATATTGAACACTTTTTCATGTATTTGTATTTCTTCTTTTGAGAAGTGTCTATTTAATTCATTTTCCCATTTAATAATTGGGTCATTTGATTTTTTGGTGTTCAGCTTTTTGAGTTCTTTATGTATTCTAGACATCAATCATCTGTGAGATGAGTAGCTAGCAAAGATTTTCTCCCATTCTGTAGGCTCTCTCTTTGTTTCCACTGTGTGAAAAAGTTTTTCAATTTGATGCCATCCCATTTTTGAACTCTTGGCATGACTTCCTGAGCTTTAGGGGTCCTATTGAGAAAGTTGTTGCCTGTGCCTGTATGCTGGAGTGTTGACCCTATGTTTTCTTCTAGGAGTTGCATAGTTTCTCATCTGACTCCTAGGTCTTTGATCCAGTTGATTTTTGTGCAGGGTGAGAGATAAGGGTCTAGTCTCATTCTTCAATGTTTGGAGAGCCAGTTTTCCCAGCACCATTTATTTAAAAAGTCTATCTTTTCTCTAATTATGTTTTTGGCACCTTTGTCAAGGATCAGATGACTGTATCTGTGTAGGTTTGTCTCTGTGTGTTCTATTCTGTTTAATTGATCTATGTGTCTGTTTTTATGTCAATACTATCCAGTTTTTGTTACTATAGCTCTGTAGTGTAATTTAAAGTGAGGTATTATGATGCCTCCAGCATTTCTTTTTTGGCTTAGAATTGCTTTGGTTATTCTGGATATTTTATTCAACTAAATGAATTTGAGGACTATTTTTTCTAGTTCTCTGAAGAATGTCATTGATATTTTAATGGAGATTGCATTGAATGTGTATATTACTTTGGTATCAGGGCCATTTTAAAATATTAATTCTGTGTATCCATAAACACAGGAGATCTTTTTTCATCTTCTGAGGTCTTCTTCAAATTTTTCCTTCCGTGTTCTATAGTTTTCATTGTAGAGTCTTTCACCTCCTTAGTTAGACTTATTCCTAGGTTTGTTTGTTTGTTTGTTCTGTTTGTTTTTAGTCTATTGTGAATTAAACCGTTTTTCTGATTTCTTTCTCAGCAGATTCATTGTTGACATATACAAAAGCTATTAAATTTTTTCTATGTTGATTTTGTAAACTGCTATTGCCAAATTTATTAGCTCTTTAATCTTTTGGTGAAGTTTTTTGAATCTTCTAGGTAGAAGATCATATTATCCGCAAACAGTGATAGTTTGACTTCTTCCTTTCTTATTGTTATCTCTTTTATTTCCTTCTCTTGCCTAATTGCTCTGGCTAGAATTTCTAGCACTATATTAAATAGGAGTAGTGAAAGTGGACATCCTTGTCTTGTTCCAGATTTTAAAGGAAATGCTTCCAGTTTTCCCCATTTACTATGAGGTTGGCTTTGCGTTTTTCATATACAGCCTTTATGATGTTGAGATAGGTTCTTTCTATCCCTTCAAGTGCCTCTCAATGCTCCCATTCTTCAGAAGTCTACCATGTCCATTTCTTTTGTTCCCTTCTGTTCTGTGGCTCCCACTTTCCTGGTGCACTCTAGTCTGTTTGTTCTTGAGGCCTGCTACCAAACTGTTGTCCTAGAAGTCTTCTCTTTACCACACCCATGTATCAGATCCAGGGAACAAAAATTTCTTGGGTCCAATATTGTGGTGGACTTTTGTCTTTTGTTGTTGTTCTGCCCAGAATTGGACCTGAGTTGGAGGAATTTCCAGTGTTATGAACCTCGGGTGGAAAGCAAAGCAAGCCTTTCACACTCAGAACTGAAAATATCAGATACTCAATTCTCTGGTTTCTCCTGCAGCCAGAGTTTAGGCACAAAACCAAGGCTCTGCTAATCAGATGAGTCCTCCCTAGACTTAGAATTGGGAACTGGAAACTTGAAGAAATGGAGAACTCTAAGGAACTTTCTAGAAGCATGAGGGTAGCTGCAGGACAAGTACATTACTGGCTCCAGTGTCCAGGACTTCCAGGTCAGTGGTGCTTGCAGCAGTGGTGCCCCCGGTAGGCTGTAACATATGATTTTGAGTTTCCTTGGTTACATAGCCCTGACCTGACTCCCTGGTCTTTCCAACTATTCTCTTTTTAAGTTTTTGGTACTGGGGATTGAACCCAGGGCCACTTTACCACTGAGCTACATCCCCAGCCCTTTTTATTTTTTTATTGTGAGACAGGGCCTCGTTAAGTGGCCAAGGGTCTCACCAAGTTTCAAGGCAGGCCTCAAATTGCAGTCCTCCTGCCTCAGGCTCCCGAGTTGCTGGGAACAGAGGCATGTTCCATCACACCTGGCCTAGCTATTGTCAGAGGTTCATTATCCTTTTTTTAAAATTGTAGTCAAATATACTCAACGTATAATTTACTAATTTAGAGTACAATTTAGTGTTATTAAATATATTTATGATGTTGTACAATCATCACCATATCTATCTGGTAACTCTTATAAAACTGAAACTTCTGGATCCATTAAACAATGATTCCCCTTCTCCCACCCTCCAGCCCTTGGCCTCCACCATCCTACTGTCTCTATGCTTTTGACCACTCTATTCTCATATAAGTAGAATCATACAGCATGTGTCTTTGTACTGGTCTGTTTCATCTAGTATAATGTCCCCAAGGTTCACCCCTGTTGTAGCATGTGTTAGAATCACTTTCTTTTTTAAGGCTCAAAAATATCCCATTGTATGAATATACCACATCCTGCTTCTCTATTCATCAGATGGTTGCTTCTACTCTTTGGCTCTTATGAATAATGCTGCTATGAACATTGGTGTATAAATATCTCTCTGACACACTGCTGTCAATATTTTTCTGTATATAACCAGAAGTGCAATTGCTGAATCACAGTATAATACTACTTTCTAACTTCTTTTTTTTTTGAACTGCTACATTGTTTTCCACAGTGGCTGAACCATTTTACGTTTCTCCCAACAGGGCCCAATATTTACTTGTTAAATCCCATAGTGATTAAATTAGCCAAAGGGGTAGGTCTGGCTGAGATGATCTCCTCCTCCTCCTCCTCCTCCTCCTCCTCCTCCTCCTCCTCCTCCTCCTCCTTCTTTTTGAGGCAGGGCCTTGCTAAGTGGCCTAGGCTGGCTTTGAACTTGCAATCTTCCTGCTTAGCCATAGGCTTGGCCATGGCATCCGGCTGCTGAGATACATACTCCAGTATCTTCCTAAGAAAGGATGAATGAAAAATACATTCTTTTGAGTCCTTATAGGTCTAAAATTTTCTGGCTTCACACTTTATGTACAGTTTGGATGAGCATAAAACTCTGAAATTGAAAGCAATTTCCCCCACAAGTTGTGGAGGGCCTGTTTTTATTGTCTGTCCACTTTCAGTGAACTTTCTTTTCACTGTTGAGAAATTTGCCACACTGATCTCTTAACCTTAGAGCCTTTGCATGATGCCTGACCCTGCTTTTCCCTCTCTGCAAGTTTTTAGGATCTTTTCATTTCACAACCATTATACTGGCCACTTAGTAAGTCCTTCCATTCTAGAGCTCCTCGTGTCCTTCAGTCCTGGGGTTTGGTGTTGACCTCAGGTGTAGAGGGTTGACAAGACCACACAACTCAGTTCACGGCACATCATCATCATTTGTTCAAAAGGCACTTCTTTGATTTCTTAATACCTCTGGTTCCCTAAGAACAAGACCTTTATATCTTTGGGGGCCTCTCTCCTCTCATCATCCATCATGTTGATGCTATTTATATTTTTTTCTTTTTTGCTAGCTTGTTTTTTAGGCAGTACCTTGTCCAGCTTTCTTTTGTATTTAGTCACCTATACTTTTTTTCCCCTCCACAGTGTGAGGGTTATATAGGTCATATGTGCGTCAATTGCCTCATTGTTACCCCATCCCAGGGTACCACAGCACAGCCTGGCCTGGCTGTGCAGTCTCAGCAGCATCTGGCACTTCTCATGATTTTTTTGTTGTTGTTCTGTTATTGTTCCTGCTCATTCACCAGATTTGGGCTTTTGCATGGTTCTCCCTTGATTATTCTCTGCTGCCCCCACTCTATTATCCCTATTTTGAATTATCTGAAGTGGTTCTCTAATTTTCTTTCCTTTGCTCTCTCCCCTTGTTCATTTATCGGTCATTTTGTTCTTCCTGGAATAGTCCCTGAGTTTATCTCCCAACTCTTCCAATGATTAATGTTGGTGGTTGTATCTGGCACAATTATGTTTGATCACAAATAACAAAATCTCAGAATAATAGTGGCTTCATCTAGCTCATACAAAAGGAGCCAGAGGTGGGCAGTTCAGGGCTGCCAGGGCCACTTCATGGTCCTAAGTGACTCGTCTGTCTTTTTTCTTTACTATTCTTAGCACATTATTCCATGATCCACAATGTGACTATTGGAGGCTTGGCATTACCTTCATATTCCAAGCAATAGTTAAAAGGAAAGGAAGATGCACAAAGGAGCAAACCTGCAAGCAGAGGCATCTGGGGAAGCCTTCCTTACAAGTCCTGTCCCAGGCTCTTGGGATTCAGTGGTTGGCATTGAGTCAAATGATGGTAATGAGCTCAAGGGAGGCTGGGGAGTGTCTTTTTACCTGGTCATCCTGCTACTTCATATAAAATTGTATATTTTTGAGTTTTGGTTTTTCCTTAAGAAAGAAGGGGAAACAGGGTAGCAACATATAATCTATGCCACAATTATCTTGTTTTAATTTGTTTTATTGTTTAAATCTTTTCCCCCTAATTTGAACATCACCCATTCTTGTTTTGTGAGCGCAAGGACTTCTCTTATCTCTGATGTTATTGCTTAGCTCCCCCCTTTTAAAGTCTCTTTCTGTTCCTGTCATTGTTCCTTTTTTCTCTAGATTCTTTTCTCTTTGGTTTTCTTCTTTCTCTCTATCATTTTGGAGGCTTTATTAAAATCTGTTGATCTTTTGATTTCTTTTCAGACTTACAGGTAGAGTGCAAGTAGCCCTCTGTACTATGGGATCCACATCTGCCCAGTTCAATCAACTGTGGATGGAAATTAGTTGACAAAAAAAGTTCTCATAGTTGCTTCCGTGTACTATATAGTTAGGCCTGTGGTGGTTGTGTCTGTGAAAAACATGCAAATTCTTTTTTTTTTCCTTATTATTCCTTTAGCAATATAGCTGAACAAGAATTTACATAGCATTTACATTGTATTAGGTATTATAAGTAATCTAGATAGGATTTAATATATGGGAGGATGTATGTAGGTTATTTGCAAATACTCTACCATTTATATATGGGACTTGAACATCTGTAGATTTCAGTATCTGTGGGGATCCTGAAACGCATGTCCCTATGGTTAGTAAGGGATGGATGAGCATACTCAAAAGCTCTCTTCATGGCAGGGCTTGTTGGTTGGAGCACCTCACTGTAGAATAATAGGAGTCCCTGGCCTCTTCATTGGACGAACCCAGATGTGAATATCTAGAGGTTTTTCTTTGGGGCTCTTTTGTTTCTCCAGAGTCCTTTCATCTCTTCCCTGGGGGACACACCAATGGCTGCTTACATTCTGGGGGCAGAATGAGATAACGGAGAGGGAGATTCTGTTGTTTAGGAGATGGACATTCATTCCCCATTCTTTGCTATGCCTGCTGCACCAAGCCTGGCACTCTGGCTGGGTTTCTTCAGAGGAAAGCCCCCTGGGGCAGGGGGTTCGGCAGGAGAACGGATTGTTGCTTGGTTGCAGGGGCAGAGGGGAGGATCTTAGAATACAACAGATGGAGACTGGCCACCTGCTCTCTGCACCTGGCCACTTAAGGGACACAGTGCTTCCTGGTCCTGAACTTTGCTGGGTGCTTACAGGGAGTGGGTGGCTCCCTGTAAGCACCCTCCATAGGGCCTGGGGCTCATGCTCCTCTGCTCTGCTCAGACTGTCACCACTGTCACCTTTCCATCTTCCAAGCCTTCTCTTTCCTCTCTCTTTCCCTTTGTATGTGAGTTTATGCCTATTTTATGCCTTTTCTGTCTCCTCAGTGGCTTTTCAGGAGAGACATGTTGTCAGTTTACAACACTTAATGAATGAAATGGTCACTACCCAGCTGCCCAGGTTTTGGTATTTGTGCTCTTGCTGACCATTCCCTCTGCCTCTCTCTTTGCTGCCTTTTCCCTCATCATCTCACACCTGGTCTTTTGCTAAATCTCAAAATTTGTCTCCTGCCTCTGGGCTCTTCCCCCACATCCCATTCCTCTTCTACACTGCCCATTAAGTGATCTTTTACTCTTTCCTAAAATCTTTTGCTGGGAATAGTGGTGCATGCCTGTAATCCCAGTGGCTTGGGAGGCTGAGGCAGGAGGATCTCAGATTCAAAGCCAGCCTCAGCAATTTAGCAAGCCCCTAAGCAACTCAGTGAGACCCTGTCTAAAAATTAAAAATTAAAAAAAAGGCAGGCAATATAGCCCAATGGTTAAGCACCCCTGGATTCAATCCCTGGTACAAAACAACAACAAAAAAACTTTGCTGGAATCTAATATCTACACTAAAATCCCAGATCCTTTGTGATTTGCATGATTTCTCACATCCTGCCCTGCCCTAACTTCCTGGCTGCTTTTATCATGACAACCCATGCACTGTAAGTTTCAGCTGCACCCAAACTAGTGCCCTAAACACATCACATTCTGTGCTTCCTGCTTTTGCATATCCTGTTCAAATTGCTTTAGCTCTTCTTTGTTTCTCCATTTGGAAAAGTCTGACTTTAAACTTTTTTAAGACTTTCACCTCTTCTGAGAAATGTTCTCTGATTTCCTCCACTGTGCAACATTTGATTCCTGCTAGTAGTATCAACTATTTTCACATTACATTTACATCACGTTTATTTATACATTTGTCTGCAAGCCTATTATCTGTGTATCTTAAGGACAATAAATATTAGTTTTATTGTATGTCTTTGCCACTAGACTTGAGCTTTCCTTGATCACAAACCATGTCTTTGCACATCTGTCTTCATCCCAGTATTTTCACACAGCACACAAGGTAGCACTCAGTAAAGTTCCATGAAGCTGATGGGCAACTAAACAGATACAGCTAAATAACCAAACTGTCAATCAGTAAAGTAGACTAGGAAGAGTTAAACTGGGGCTGGGGTTGTGACTCAGTGGTAGAGCGCTCGTCTAGCACATGTGAGGCACTGGGTTTGATCCTTAGCACCACATAAAAATAAATAAAATAAAGGTATTGTGTCCAGCTATAACTTAAAAAATATATTTTTAAAAAAGAGTTAAACTGTTATAAGAACCTAATCTTTGACAACCCAGATGTCATCAAATCACAGTTGAATAAATCATTCGTGAGAGCAAATGGATTAAAAAATAGCTTGGACTGTACCTTATATATGCATGGCTTGCTTATTTATAACAGCTGCGCAAGAGAGATATTTCTGACTATTGTGGACATCATCAAAGACAAAATGGATCTGATTAAATAGAAATAAAAAACATTTAAACAACACAGTGTCACAGAAGGAAACGATTATTCTGACAATCACAACTGATAAAAGCACAACTTCCAAAGCATTTTCTTTAAAAAGCACAGGAAAATAAAAATCCAGATTCTAAAAAGAGGTCAGGAGAGATGAATACACGTTTACATTTGGAAAAAAAAATCAGTCCCCAGATTCATTCATGTTCATTGAACAAACTAAATATTGTTAGGAACTAAAAATAGCCATCCTTTACCAAGTATGTCCTATCTGTCTTACTACCAAGTAAGCCCTTGATAAGGATTATTTCATTCCTAAACTCAGAGTTGGGCATTATTGTTAGATTTTTACAGATAATAAAACACTTTGAGAAGTTGGGCACTTGTTCAAGACAGAAGGTGAACCCAGATTTATCTGGCTTTAAACCTGTTCTCTTAACTTCTATACAAAGTTTATGACACTTGCTGTGTTTTCTTATGAATTAGGCCATGTGTTCATTGATGAAATGAACGCAAATCACTTTTATGATGTCATTGCATATATATTAAGTTACCAAAATTTAGATTAAAAATGGTAGGTCTGTGGAAATCAGGTATATGTACACTTTGCTGGAAAAAACTGATATGCTCCTCCTAGAACTATTGATTAAAGTTTCTCTTCAATTTGGGAAATTTTGACCACTGTTTCTTCAGATATTTTTTCTGCCCTTTCTTTCTCTGCTGCCCCACGGGGCCCCATTGTACATTTGTTAGTACACATTGTCCTGTAGGTCTCTGAGGCTCTGTTCCTTTTCCTTCCAACTTTTCCCTCTGTTCTTCACTTTGGATCATTCCTATTGCTCTATTTTCAAGTTTGCTGATCCTTCTCAAATCAGCTGAGGAGTCCATTTGGTAAATTTTTCATCTCTGATATTGTGGTTTTTAACTCTTTACTTTTCCTCTGGTTCTTTTTAATAGTTTACATTTGTGTATTGATATTCCCTATTTTAAAAGTCATTGTCATCATATTTGCCTTGGATCATTGACATTGTATTTTTCTTTAATTCTTTGAACATATTTAAAAATGACTGCTTTGAGGTCTTTGTGTGCCAAATATAACATGTAGGCCTAATGCACAGTCAGCATATCATGTTTTTCTTTTTTTTAATTTTAATTTTTTATTTTTGGTCTTGAGAATGGGTCACAGTTTCCTGTTTCATCACGTGTCTTGTAATCTTTGGTTGAAAACTGGACAGTGTGGGTAAATTGCAGCAGTTCTTGATTCTGATGTTTATTTCTGAGTTTTTATATTTCGGTTTCATTCGTGTGTTTTTGTAAATTGCCTGGATTTGAACTGTGGAATCCATCTCCCTGTGGTATGTGGCTGCTGATGTCTATAGTCAGTTTTTTTATTCTCATTTTAACGAGCTTCTTAGGAGGTTGTCCCTGTGTCTGTATAATTCATAAAGCTTCTACTCTCTGCTAGTCTATCTGTGTGTGGGCTAGGAAGCACGAAGTTTCAGCCAGTTCTTGTCTCCCCTGGCTTTTACTTTTTGCCAGGCTCTCTCAGGTCTTCCCAGTCATGGACGTTGTTTTCCTGTCATTCAGGAAAATATGGGAAGTTATTTAGACCCTTCATGGCTTTCTCACCTCCAGGCTCTCTCCATTACATTTCTGGCTGGTCTATTGATCATCCTAGCTGGGTCTGTACCCTCAGGCTTGCAAATCTAAGGACTTTCCCTGTCCATTTTTCTACTGTACTTATAATATTCAACTTACAAGGGTAGCTTTCCCCCACCCCTGATCCAAGTTATTTATTCCCTTTGGCAGCAAAACTGCTGGTGTCTGACCAGCTCCATACTGGTAAGAACTGGGACAGGAAAGGGAGCCGCTTGGGCAGGAAGGTCAGAGACTCTCACTGTTCTTACCCTTAGTTTCAGCGATTTTTGACAAATAAATGCTTTTCAGTTTGATGTCTTCATTTGGTAAGTTTCTAGAGCCCTGAAGTGGTTGTGCTTGACTACTTTGTTTCATTTTGTACTTATTTGGGGGGAAGAAAATTTACTGGCCTCTTCACACTGCCATAACTGGAAGTCCTTCTGGTACATTCTTTCTGAAGAGTGATATTTCAAGAATAAACAAGATATATAAAATTGTATAATTGCCCTGATATAGTAAATCTGTTCAGAAGAATTGTGTTTCAAGGAAAACTGTACAACAAACCAAAAATTGCGTATAAGAAATGTAAAGTTACTGGTGATGATGAGCCTCAAGTGTGACTCAGGGGAGTTGATAGTTAGTTGATAGTTGATAGTATAGTTGAGACACGTGAAGGATTGGGGGATTGTGGATGTGGTATGAGATTGCCTAGTGGGTATGAGACCCTGGATTTGATTCCTGCCAAGATAAAAACTTTAAAAAGATTGTTAGAGGAGGACTTGAAGGAACTCAGAAAACAGGGCATTAAGTAAGTTGTTTATGTAGAAAGCACCATGAAGTCACCAAGAATGATTATGTTGTAGCATTGCAGGAATCAGACAGTCAAGAAGTGGCAAATAGCACTCAAAGTGTGGAAGAACTCAAACTTTATTTTACACTGGTGGGCCGAGAGGAGACCAAACTCCAAATTCCGAGCCCTCATCTCCAGTTTCTCACAGCATTTATAGGCTCTCTGGTGCCAGAACATTTCTAGTGTACACCATAGAAGGCTGTGCGCATGGGGTTCTAGCAGGAACCACTGCTACAGTGCAATAAGGGGGAAACTGGCTCCTCTCACAAAGCCTCCAGAGAGCTTGAGCCAGGAGCCTCAACAGGGGCATTTACACTTTAAAGGGGAGGAGATTCCTAGATGTAGTTACTTACAATCCAAAAGGTAGTGGTCTATGGGGTTGATTAGGTTTCCTGAAGAAGGACTGACTAAAGGCCAGGGGAACTCTCCCTTTCCCAGGCACTAGTTTTCTTGGCAGTGTTCCTTCCATCCAGGCCTGGTTTGTCATCCATCACAGTAGAGACAGAAAGATGCTGAGTCAGGGGCTGAAACCTGGACCAAGAGAAGGGGGAGTAAACAGGAAGTTGGGAAAGATCAGCAATGATAAAGGGCAGGGAGTGAAATAATCTGAAGGAATGTGCTTCAGGGGGCTAGGTCAGAAAGTGGAAGTAACCAGAGAGGAAGGAAGATTTGTAATAGGAATACTTAATGAATGCCAGCTCCGTACCAAGGCCTGCACTTAAGACAGACATGGACCCTGTAATCCAATGGACCTAGAAGTATATAAATAAACATACAACTACAAATAATGGTGAGTTCTATGAAGGAAAGAAAATGGATCATAAGGAAATATTAATGGTATGAAGGAACAAATTTAGATTTCTGTGGTGGGGACCAATTTCTGGGAGGAAGTGATATTGAGCTGAGATCTGAGGGATGAATAGGAGTTAGGCATGTTGAGAGTTAGGGAATCCATGCGAAATGCATCACAGCTGGATTCCTAGGGCCAACCCCTCAGAAGCAGCTGAGATGCAGAAGAAGACTGCTACTTGAGACAGGGTCAGGATACACAGTGGGGAGGGGCTGGTCAGAAGAGATGGCATACTCAAGGCATTTTTGCTGTGTCAGGAAATGGGACTGGAGAATGGAGAGTTAGGGAGCTGACAACCATATTTCCTGAGCAACAAACTATGAAGGTTTAGTGTTGAAATGAGTATTGTTAGAAATACCCGGGGGCCACAAGGAATCAAACACATACTCAGAAGTAGCTCAGCAAGGCCAACTTTACTTCTGCAGGAGGGTGTGCTACTAAACAAAACCTGGCAAACAAACACACTTGGGCAGGAAGTCTGCCTGTTTTTATCCCTAACACAGCACTTCCCCTTGCTCTGATAGGAGGAGCTCAGGGCTACAATCTATGCAATTGGCTAATTTGAAAATTGGGGTGGGCACAGGGAAGGGCTGTAGTTAAAATGGCTACAATTGACTCTTCTATCCCAATTAAGACTAAAGACTATATTCTGAAAATGGACCACTGGACTTTCTATTTCTCACAGTATAAACATAGAGCAAAGTTAATCCAACATACCATTTGTTTGAAATCACCATTGCAGCATTCACGGTAGTTAGACCATCTTGCTAAACAATCTATATGCATTTTCGTGATTAAATTGGTCATTTCTGGAACCAGGTATATGAGGAAGACAGAACCATATAATACATGGCATGTTTTTGAGAAACCCCAATGTGCCTGAACTCCTTGGAGGATGAAGTGGGACCATACATGTATTTATGACCAGACCCTTTTCCCCCTCAGTCCCCTCAACCACCAGAAGAGGGAATCAAAGGAGCCATTCTCCCTTCCTCTTTCTCCTTCTTATCTTCTGGTCTAAACCTGAGATTAGGCTGACCTGAGCTTACCTTCAGAGTCAGCAGATAGCAAAAACACTCCTGCAGTAGACAAAAGCCAACCCAACCCATCTGTGCAGGTGGTCACATCTAAGGGCTAAGAATACCAGGGGAGATGTGAACTTCCATTTCCCCAGATGGCAAATCTAAATGGATGTGCAGTGGGTTTCAGGGAAGCTTCCATTTCTACTCCGCCCCTCCCTTCCCTTTCCTATCAGATCCTTGGTGGATAGGAGGCCACTAACCCTTTCTTATTCCCTTTTCCAAGAGCAAGTGATAGGAGTTGTCTTCAGGCTGAGTTATAACATTGGGGTAGAGGAACTTAGGCATATTTGCTTATATATAAATACAGCAGAGTATAAAAATGTTGGGTAGCAAATTTGTAATCAAGGATTTGGCTAATTTATTTATTAGACTTCTCCCTGAAGCCCAGACTTCAGGAACAAGAAATCCAGAGGAGACCAACTACTTTCTACACCCGCATGTGCAACCCCTGGGTCTCCCTGTTAGGGGTGAGTAACTTCATCTTGATCTCAGTTATCTTGAAAAATAATTCAGGAGGAGGATGTGCGATTTGAGGAGGAAAAGGGCTAATTAGGAGCAAAGTGATTTAATTGCTTTCTGTATTGAAATTTAGATGAGACTACATTTGGCAAGATTTACATTTAATGGATCACTTATTTAATCAATTATTTACTTACTAAATAATTATACCTGATAACCTTTGGGTTACACTGGGTTCATACAAACATGTTGCTTGTGAGGAGGAATGGGACAAGGAACTAGGATAGGATACCTGTTCGTGAATAATTTTGATTAAATAATTTCAGAGGTATTTGTTATCCCAAATATGTACTTAAGTGAGGTTTCTTGAATTATGAGTGAACTTCAGTTGTTCAGACTTTGGTAGTGATCAGTTAATGAGAGAGACTAATGTTTCTCAAGACCTGTGACTTGCTTACCATATGGAAAACCGTTAGGTAACTTGTCTTCCAACTGTTCCTGTAGGCAGTTGGGTCCCTTCTCATCGTGTTTGTGATCCAGTGGGTCTATACCCTGGCTAACGTTGGTGTGGCTGCCATCGTGTACCTCTACATTGGCCACTCCAGTCCAGGGCTTCACCTTGGTAATTTTTACTTTCTGACTTCTGACAATATGTACTGACTTGCTAAGTATATTAGGAATCTTCTCTTTGCTATTTCTGATTTTATCATAAATATAAAATTTATGCTTCCTTTAATCTTAAGAACCCTAAATGATACAGAGTAAACATATTATCAACTGCATACTGTTGACATTAACCAAGATTCTAATGTAAGCCTCTTAAAATAATGCTAACTTCCTGCTCCTATAATGAACATGATCTAATTAATCAATTTCCCACTATGTATCTATATATAATTTAAAAAAATTTTTCTAAAATTATGGTTTATTTGTTTTTCCAAAGTTATATAAAAGTTATTATGTGAGATATTTTTTTGTAAACCTACACCAAAGAAAGGATGGGTTTTTAAAAAAGATTGATAACCATATAGAAATAAATAGACAAGCAAAAGGAAGTCTAGTAGAGGAAGGAGAATGGGGGATGTGGTGAATGGGAAGAAAAAAGGGGGGATGATGAACTGAAATTGATTTCCATGTATGTATGAGTTTTTGGGGAATGAACTCAACTACAACGTACAAGTATAGAGGTATAAAGTTCTAGTAGTAAAAAGAAAGAATCAAGAACTCCTATTCAAATCAGTGTATTTAATATCAGAATTATTTGGCCAGTATCAATAGCAGTCTCACTTCCTGCCTCAGTTCTAACATTTTTACATGTTGAGCTGTGTGATTCGCTTAATGCCTGCTGAAAACTTCCCAAGGGCCAGATCCTCTGAGTGTTGCAAGGATGACAGAAACATGTTCCCTACTCTCAAGGAGTGTGTGGTCTAGTGGGGAGATTCCATAGCATGCATTCAACACATGTTGGAGTGAATCTAAAAATATTATTAAAAATTAATAGTATGGATAATATTAAAAGCATTATACAAAATATTGAACTCCTAAGACAGAAGTATAATTTAGAAAAAAAATTTTGGAAGCTATGTATCGGTACAAAGTCCTTAATAGGCTGCCTCAGGCAGTATTACAACAAAGAGGGGAAAACTGTGCTTATGGTGTGTGTGTGTGTGTGTGTGTGTGTGTGTGTGTGTGTGTTGAGGTGCACATTCACCTGATTAAAATGCAACTCTAGATGCCTATGTAGAAGCTTCATAAATATTTATATGTCTATCTTCCCTGCAGGATTAGCCTCCAACTTCAGTTTTTTCCGATGGATACGATCTCTTCTGATGCCCTCCTACAGGTCTGTGCCAATTTTGGGACTGGTACCAGGATGGATGAGTGTCCCTGGGTCCTTGGAAGTGCTAAATGATCCCATTCCTGGCTGGACTGAACTGCAATGTGGAAACCTGATCCCTGAGAGCCTCTAGGAGGCTCACCTTTCTCCTCACTGCCCTGCACCACACCAGTCCCCAGCTTCAGCTCATCAGAAGCTTCCCCAAGTTGATGTCCTCTTCCCTTCTTATCCTCAGTCATTATGCACAGGAGGGTTGTCTAGATTCTGATTGCTGGGATGGCAAGTCAGGAGAGCTACTCTCAGTGAGTTCATGGTTTAGGACATTAGCATCAGCACCTAAGCATACAGAAGATTAAAGCCAAAGGAAATGTGAAAGTAGAACTCCTGTTCCTCTCTCTCTCCAGTCAGAGATAGCTCATGTCACTGTGTTGGTGACAGTGCAGAAACCAACCTCAGAAATAAAGTAGGGATCCTGGAGAATTGCTGTAGGACCTCCACATTCAGATAGAGATACCCAGGGAAGGGAATCAACTTTCCTGAGACACATGAGAAGGCTTCAGAGAGAAGGTAAGGTTCCACATGGCCCTGATCAGTGTAGATCAGTGTCAGAATGCTGTCTAACATGCACAAGGTTGAGAGTGCACTGTCCCTTGGCCCTAATCTTTCTCCTTCCCCTCCACTCTGTAGTGCAGATACTTCCTCACCTTTTAAAACCTCAAGATTCTGGGGAATCATCCCACTGTTCCATCCTCTTTCAATATCAGTGAGGGGCCAAAGCTGCAGACTGGGAAAATCTAGGCAGAACCCACCTAACCAAGTGTTTACTAGGTTTCATTTTGTGGTTTTTTTGGTTTGTTTGTTTGGTTTGGTTTGGGTTTTGGTACCAGGGATTGAGCCTAGAGTGCTTAACCACTGAGCCACATCCACAGCCCTTTTTAGTTTTATTTTGAGTCAGAGTCTCACTAAGTTGCTTAAGGCCTTGCTAAATTACTGGGGATCGCTTTGAACTCACAATCTTCCTGCCTCAGTCTCCTGAGCTGCTGGGATTATAGGTTTGTGCCACCACACCTGGCGTGGGTTAGTTTGTTTGTTTTTGAAAGCTCTTGATATATGGTTTGCATTTGCCAGGATTCCCACCTTCCATGCCCAATGATGTGTAACTTTAGAATTTCCCAGCTTCCTGTTTTTATTGTGGTAAAATACACATAAGGAAGACTTTACCTTCTTAACCATTTTTAAATGTACCATTCAATGGTGTCAAATTCACTCACGTTGTCATGTAACCACCATCACAACCCAACTCCAGAATTTTTTTATCTTCATAAACTGACACCCATACCCATTAGACCATCACTCCTCATTTCCCAGAATCCCTCCCAGGACAGCTCTTGGCCAGCACTACCGATCTGTTCACGTTGGCAGAGGAAATGAAACCTTGATGCTAGAGCTTGGATGAAGAAAAAGGAGCAGCACTTTAGAAACCAGCAGGGAGGGAGTCACACACTGAGGGAGGAACAGAGGGTGGAGTGTGTTGAGGAGATGCCCCGTCATCTGCATGGGTGTCTATGTCCTGTGTGGGGCTCCAGGAAGGGTGGGTGGCCTGTCTTCCTCTCATCCAGTCTGAGGCACAAGGCTGGGTGACTCAGCTCATGCATCCCCATACTGATCTCTGCAACCTGATCCTGAGGACAAGTAGAGTAGAAGTGGAAATGGATTCTGTGTGGAAGCGGCCTACACGTTCTTGAGCTGTGGTTGGTATGTGGGTGATGACATTTTTATGTGGTCTGATTTACAAGAATATTTTAGGTCATTTCCAGTTTTAAAGCCTAAGGATGGCTGTGGGAGGTCACCACTTGTTGGTGGTACCCCAAATTCTTGGGATTTTACCTTGAAGGTCACTGTAGTCCTGTGTAGGAAGAATGATGTATTAGAAAGAGATTGATCTAGAAAAGGACAGTTCTCGGGATTCATAGCCGTCTTGGTCCAGGGCTAGTGAAGTGGGCTGTGAGCCTCAGCTAAGTCAGCGTCAGAGCTGTTGGACTCATGGAGGATGCTGGGCCATATATTGTGGTTATTCAGGAGGGGAAAGGACCAAGAAATGGTGACTTATTTTAAAATAGAAATTGGTAGCTGAGTTTTCTGTTTTGTGGTTTTGAGGCCTCCCCATTATATCCCCAAATGTCCTTCAAAGTCAAAGAAGAAAAATAATGTTTGAGTAGAAGGATTTGGGTGTAATGTCTTTGTTACACCTACAGCTCCCATTACTAGGTGAAGTTAGCCTGGCCTCCAGAAAAGCTCTCTTTCCTGAAGCCTTAGCAACTGTCCAGATGGGGATACTTAAGCCATTCTAAAGAGCAAAGTATTGTATATTATTTCCGTGGACTCAAAAGAGTACAATGGCTTCACCTATTAAAAAAAGAAAAAGAAAGAAAAGATTAAAAGAGTGTTAGCCAAAAAAAAAAAAAAAAAAAAGTTGCACCAGCAAAACCACTTCTGTTGATTGACTGGTGTGGCATTTTGTCACTTCCTAATCTTATTTTTTTTTAATATTTTTTAAGTGTAGGTAGACATAGCACCTTTTATTTTATTTATTTTTATGTGGTGCTGAGGATCGAACCCAAAACCTCGCATAGCTAAGTTGAGTGCTCTACCGCTGAGCCACAACCCCAGCCCCACTGATCTTACTTTTTGAAGATTCAACCTTTGTAAATGTTAATCCAGCTTTCAGGAGCTCTCAGTCTATGTTATTCAAATATGTTCTCTACAAATAATGCTGTAGTCATGTGATCTGATCTTCTTAGAGCTGGACATTTTACAGAGTCAGTTGAAGTTATTGCTTAAGTTCCATAGATTGATGACACTAGATTTCTATCTTTTTACAACTTTCAAATATATTCCTGATTTAAACAATTGAACCTTACCAATAGTAAAGTAGCTGGTTCTCAGTGAAGATTTAAGATCTGTAGGAACTGCAAACAACCTGGAAAGGTAAGAAAATGGAGGTGTGTTGACATAAAGAGGCTTCCTGTGGCCACTGAATTGATTAGGGAGGGAATTGTGACCAGATCTGCCTTCTGCAGCTGCGCTGGCTGCCAGTCTGGGCTTTCCTTAATTTCCTTCTGTTTCTAGCACTTTCCTTGGGTATCTCTAACCTTTTTCTTTACCGGTTTATTCCAACTGTAACTGAATGCAGAGACTGTAGTGACAATGGAATCTATATTGGGACTTGCTTTTTGTTTGGAGGGCACTTGGTGTCAAAAGCTTCTGTAGTTTACCTCTTAGCTGTTAGCTATGTAAACCTTAGCTCTCTGGAAATCATTCCTCATTCAACTTTCTATCCAGTAAATCAAAGAGAAGGTATTTCTTCACATTCTTCTCAATTATCCATTCCATTATTTCATTTGATTTTAAAAAAAAAGAGGGGGCAAAAGAAAAGCTATAGAGACCCAACACAACACTATTTGTAAGGGGAAAACTCTCTTTATGGGTGGTCTCCCTTCAGATTTTATGCTATTACACTATTTCTCATACTTTGAGTTCACTATTGAACACATAGCTATCAATACTTTGGGCTGGGGTGTAGCTCAGAGAGAGCACTTGGCTAGCATGCACAAGGCCCTGGGTTTGATCCCTAGCACTACAATTACACAAACAAAAAAAGCACAATTGTGTTTTGAACATTTAAATACATGCTAAACATTAGCACGACTTATTTATTTATTTATTTATTTATTTATTTATTTATTTATTGTACCAAAGATTGAACCCAGGAGGTACTTAACCATTAAGTCACATCCCCAGTCCCCCACTTTTCAAATTTTATTTTACTTTTTTTCCCATTACTGACTCAATTTATTTAATATTTGCAGATTATAGTTAGGTAGAAAAACCAAGCTTATAAAAATTAAATATGGACAAAACTTCAGTATCAACAAAATCCAAATTACATGATGATTTTAACATAACAGCTTGAATTGTTTTGCTGAATCTAACCCACTGTACACAGAGATAGCTAGTGAGAGAAATGCAAGCATACAGTCTGTCCCCAACTCCCAGTTCTATTTAAGTACCAGGAAGTCTCTTTGTATTAGCCACTGTCTTATCACATGACCTTTCTGGGCTCCAACTCATCATCCACTTATTTTTTTTTTCTGGTTGTATACAAAGAATATTCACATCAATTCGTGTCTTCATGCCTGTACTTTAGATAATGATGCCCATCACATTCCAACATCATTTCTAACCCCTTGCCCCCTCCCTTCTCCTCCCACCCCTCTGCCCTATCCAGAGTTCATCTATTCCTCCCATGCTCCCCCTCTCTACCCCACTATGAAACAGCCTCCTTATATCAGAGAAAACATTCGGCATTTTTGGGGGGGATTGGCTAACTTCACTTAACATTATCTTCTCTAACTCCATCCATTTACCTGCAAATGCCATGATTTTATTCTCTTCTATTGCTGAGTCATATTCCATTGTGTATATATGCCACATTTTTAAATCCATTCATCTACTGAAGGACATCTAGGTTAGTTACACAGTTTAGCTATTGTGAATTGTGGCTGTGTCCCTCTACTCTGCTGTTTTTAAGTTCTTTGGGTGTAGACTGAGGAGAGGGATAGCTGGGTCAAATGGTGGTTCCATTTCAGGTTTTCCAAGGAATCTCCATACTGCTTTCCTATTGGCTGTTGCATCAATTTGCAGTCCACCAGCAGTGTATGAGTGTACCTTTTTCCCCTCATCCTTGGCAATACTTATTGTTGTTTGTATGCATAATAGCTGCATTCTGACTGGAGTGAGATGATATCTTAGTTTTGATTTGCATTTCTCTAATTGCTAGTGAAAATGAACATTTTTCCATATATTTGTTGATTGATTGAACATCATCTTCTGAGAAGTGTCTGTCTGTTGAGGTCCTTGGCTCATTTATTGATTGGGTTATTTGTTTTTTTTGGTGTTTAGCATTTTGAGTTCTTTATATACCCTAGAGATTAGTGCTCTATCTGATGTGTGAGGGATAAAAATTTGCTCCTAAGATGTAGGCTCTCTGTTCACCTCACAGATTGTTTCTTTTGCTGAGAAGAAACTTTTTAGTTTGAGTTCATTCCATTTATTGATTCTTGATTTTAATTATTGCACTACAGGAATCTTATTAAGGAAGTTGGGGCCTAATTTGACATGGTGAAGATTAGTGCCTACTTTTTCTTCTATTAGATAGATGCAGGGTCTCTGGTTTAATTTCTAAGTCTTTGATCCACTTTGAGTTGACCTTTTTTAATTTTATGTTTGTTCTTTTTAGTTATGCATGACAGTAGAATGTATTTTGACATAACACACGTACAGGGAGTATAACTTCCCATTTTTGTGGTTGTATGCCATGTGGAGTTACACTGATTGTGTATTCATATATGAACATGGGAAAGTTATATCTGATTTATTCTACTGTCTTTCCTGTTCCCATCCTCCCCTCCCTTCCCACTTCTCTCTCTGGTCCAATCAGTGAACTTCCCCTGCTACCTCCCCCAGTGCCTATTGTGAGCCAGCCCTTTTTTATATTTTATTTAGAGACAGGGTATTTCTGAGTTGCTCAGAACCTCTCTAAGTTGCTGAGACAGTTTAATATATATATATATATATATATATATATATATATATATATATATATAATCTCTTTTTGCGGGGGTATATACTGGGGACTGAACTCAAAGGCACTTGGCCACTGAGCTACATCATCAGCCCTATTTTGTGTGTGTGTATGTGTTTGTGTGTGTTTTTATTTAGAGACAGGGTCTCACTGAGTTGCTTAGTGCCTCGCTATTGCTGAGGCTGGCTTTGAACTCACGATTCTCCTGTCTCAGCCTCCCAAGCTGCTGGGATTACAGGCGTGTGCCACTGTGCCCAGCTGGAGGCTGGTTTTGAACTTGCAATCCTCCTGCTTCAGTTTACAAATACAACTGTCCAGAGTAGAGTTGTCTCTGCTACTCCCTCTCTGCTTCTCCATCCTCCTTACTGTCCTCTGTGTCTCTCACTGAAGGAGCTTGCGGTCCCAGGAGCAGATCATTTTGGCACCGTCCCTGGCTAGGGTTGACATGGAGATGACTCAGCTCACCCAGGAGAACACAGACTTTGCCACTCGAGATCGCTACCACCACTCCTCCCTCATGAGTCAGGAACAGCTGATGCCTCTGTACTAGGAGCCGCGCTGGGACCCTTCCTCTCCTAGAGCTTCGCTGGGCTCAGTGGACCCAAAGAGAAATTCGTGGAGCTGCTTCTCCCCGATAGGAGACCCAAGGCCTGCCTGACCTCCCGCTGCTACTTTGGATTGCATTCTGGTCTGGAGCACCAGCCTAACCCACAGGAACAGTAGGAATGGCAGTGCCCTCCACTGTGTGGCACCCAACCTGGAGAGCTCTACTGGGACACCAGGACTTTCAGGTGATAGCAAGATGATCAAGTGTGGAGAACAAAACCAGATTTTTTGTTCCAAGGGCCACAATAAATGCATATTTTTAATTTATTGTATTAATTTTTTTAATACTTAATACACTCACATGGTTCTGAATCCCAAAGTATAATCATATAGAGAGCGAAAGGTGTCCTCCCATCATTGTTTCCTGTCTGCTCAGTTCCCATCCCCTGGCACTGAGATAACTGCAGTTCTCATACACATTTCCGCAATTCTTTATAAATATTCAAGCAAATAGGAATGTGGATTTTTATCATTCCCTTTCTGTACACAAGGTATCTTATTATACACATGTTCTGTACCTTGCTTTTTTTTTCCCTTAACAATCTAACTCGGAGACATTTCCATATCAATACTTACAGTTTCCTCATTATTTTTCATTGTGTGGATGTTTCCATAATTTATTTCACCAACTCCACAGTGATGGGCATTTTCACTCTGCCTGATCTTTTGCTGTTACAGTGAGTTCTGCAGTGAATAATCCTCTACATATATACCATCATAAAGCAATCTGTAGGATACATTCCCAAAAGTAGAATCACAGAGTATTTATAAGCTATTATTGTTTGATGAAGGTCTTTTTAGTTAAAAATTAAATTTCTATGAGTTGCCTAATGTCAACTCCTGTTCTCAAAAATATTTATAGTCCCTGACTCCCTGAGTGCCTATGCAATTGTCTTTGTGGAATGAATGGCAGAGGGGACAGGACTCATGGATGCTTTAAAAGCTCAGCCTGGCATTCATCACAAGCATCTAGCTCTGGGAGCCCAGCAGTGGCTTCCCCTGATAAGTTTGGACCTGGCCCAGGATCAGTGGTTTCAACACTGAGCCACGGAGGGAAGAACTGTTGGCTCACTTCTGGTTCTTTGATATTGGAGCTTCTCAAAAAATTGGTGTGCTAAGCATCACCTGGTTTGCTTGTTCAGGCAACAGATGCCTGTACCTCACCTTAGGCCTTTTATCATTTGGGGTGGTTTCATGGGCTTTACATCTTTAACAAAGTACTGTAGGTGATTCAATGTGGGCAGTCTTTGGACCACATTTTGGAAAACACTGACATTCATTATGGAGGTTTCTCAAAAGATTAGGAGTGGACCAACCATATTACCCAGCTATATCATTCCTTGATATTCATCCTAAAGAATTAAAATCAGTATACTGTAGTGATACATGCATACCCATGTTTATAGCAGCACAGTTGACAATAGCCAAGTTACGGAACCAGCCTAGGTGTCCATCAGTGGATGAATGGATGAAGAAAATTTACACAGTCTAGTTTGATTTTAGACATCTGTCCTCTAAAGCTGTAAGAGAACACATATATTTTATCACCCATAAAGAAAAATAAAATTATGTCATTTGCAGGAAAATGGGTGGAATTAGAGACCATTATGTGAAGCCAAATAAGTCAAACTAAGAATGTCAAGGATTGTGGATTTCTTATATGTGGAAGCTAGAGAAGAAAAAGAGGGGTGTGTGTGTGTGTGTGTGTGTGTGTGTGTAGGGCAGAAATCTCATGAAAATAGAGGTGAGATCAGTAGAGTAGAAGAAAGGGATGGGGGGGCGAGGGGGAGGAGAAGAGGAAAAGGAGAAATACTGGAGAATGACATTGACCAAATTATATTGTTATGTCCTATGCATGTATGAATATATAACAATGAATCTCACATTATGTATAATTATAACGCACCAATAAAAACCTATGAAGGGAAAAAAGGAAAAGAAACACACTGATGTGTTGGATGGAAGGGCTTAGAGTAGTGAGGGTTAGAAGGATCATGGTGAGGGGCCAGCTAGATCTTAACCTTCTTTCTGAAAGATAGGCTTTTGTTTATGTTTCTGTTCACAAAATATGTCTTTGGTAAAATGTCAGATTCCTGATCACAATTAGAAACAATTTAAAGAAAGCAGACTTTGATTACACAGATGAGGTAGCCTACAAGCAACAGAAATGTGTTCTCTTACAGCTCTAGAGGACAGATGTCTAAAATCAAACTAGACTGTGTAAATAGTAATGTGAATCAGGTCTTGGCCTGAGTTCCCCAGCAAGGACTTTTAAAAGCTACCATTTTGCTGGGGAATGTATCTGAATGCTTATTCTTAAGGACTCAGAAGAGATTGTAGGAACACCTGTCCTGAGACCTGCTTCCAGATAGGAAGGGGTCAGAATTTATCTCCTGGTCTTCTTTCCTTGAAATCAGTCTCACTGAGCTGAAATCATATATTGAGCAAGGCTGAGTTGCCTCTAGAGGGTCTGGGGAGATTTGTTCTGTGGCCCTTCCAGCTTCTGTGGTTGATGCTAGCATTCCTGAATTTGTGGCCACATCACTCCAATCTTCACTGCTAACATCTTCAAATGTCTTTCTGCTCCATGGTTGCATTGACTTCTCTGTGTCTATGAAATCTGCCTCGCCTCTGTCTTATAAGGATGCGTGTGATGGTATTAAGAACTATCAAAGAATCCAGGCCAGTCCTCATCTCAAGACCTTTAAGTTAATCACATCTTTGCCAAATGAGAAAACATTCACAGAGTCCAGGGAACTCTACATTGGGTATCTTTGGGGACCATTTTCAGTGTACCACAGAAGACACTACTGAATCTTCTCTTTGCCTTTTTGAATGCTGCACCACCAACTTAAAAATTCACCCTTCTGAAAAAGATGCTACTGAGTTTGAACACCAGAAGAATTTGAAAAAGGTGCTATCAAAGCTGAACACACAGCAAAAGATTTAAGTATCCATGAAGAGCACCTGTCCAACATGGTTAATTTTATGAAAAACAATAAGAGAAGAATGGGGATGTGGTAAAAAATTCAAACCTGATACTCAGTGTTGAGGATACCAAAATGAATAGCTCACAGCCTCGTTGTGTATAGGGCAGATGATCAACAGGCTAAACCTCTAATGAGGTCCAAACATCTTATGCTTAATCCAAACTGGATTGTGTAAATAGTAATATTAATCTGATCCTGGCCTGAGTGCCTCAGAAGACAGATGTTTATGAGCTACCACTTTGTTGCAGAGTGCATCTAGGGAAGCAAGAGTGACTGAAAAGAGAATCAAGGTAGGGAATGATGCAATGTAGGATCATGTGCTTACTCTTGAAGACCCTTCTGAGAGACTATAGGAACTCCTGTCTCAAGACCTCTTCCAGAGTTAGGAAGGGGTCACAATTTACTGGTCCTGTTTTCCATAATCAAAGCTTATCCCTGAGGGCGTTGGGATTGCACTTGGGATTGGTACACATGAGAGTGCCTAGTCATTCTGCAGCAAGCAGAAACTGGCTAGAAGTCACTCAGAATGAGCCGCCAAGATGGCAGCTGAGATGGAACAAGTAGCTTCAGCCCCAGAGACAAGTGGGGCAGACAGGACTTGGTATTCACAAAGGTCAATAGTAAGTTCAGGTCATCAGAAAAACAAAGCATTCATGTCACTGGGTCATGCAGATAGAGTTTATACATCTAAAGGATGCCTAAAAAGAAAATGTCAACACAGTCTATAGGCCAGTGAGACCAGCATTGTTTTCTAAGAGGCAGAGGGGCAGACTCCTGGCCTCAAAGTTTCACCAAGAAGCTGGGTGAACCTGAGTGGCTGAGGCAGGAAGATGGCAAGTTTAAGAACCAGCTTGGGCAACTTAGAAAGACCCTGTCTCCAAATAAAATATAAGTGAAATTTGCTCAGTGGCAAATTTCTTCTGGGTTCAATCCCCAGTACTAAAAATAGAGTTTCACCAAGAAGTCTACTACTGTGGGTAATAATATTTGAATAAGAGAGGATTGTATCAGATCTTCTTCTGGGACTATAAATGTCTCCCTTCCAGCCAAGTCATCTATTGAGTGATCCATCAGTGATCCATCTACCTACCTGCTTGCTCACCCATTGATCCACCCATTTACTCCTCCTTCACTCACACATTGACCTATTAATTCATCCATCCATCTGTCGGTTCACCAATCAATCTATTCATGTCTGGAACAACTGTATACATAACTTCATGAGTAGGTACCTGAAACCACCTCACCTGAACCAGGTACATTCTCATCAGTCTCAGAGTTTTATTATGTAAAAATGTGATCACAGGCCACTTAGGTATAAATGTATTCCCTAATCCCCACCCTCAGTCTTTCAGGGTGAGCAAAGCCCAAATCCCCACCTTGCACTCAAAACTGGGAATCAGAACAGGGGTCATTTTCTCAAATGTCTCTGGGAATCACGCTAACAAGTTCTCTAACCTATACAATTTGGTGCATCCTGCACAAACTGTTATTAAGTCAGTGTGGAGTTTAAGGTTCAAGATTTCATTATTCTTACTTCTGTCCAGATTTCTGATTGAGGGAGTGTATTTAAGGATGGGAAAGAAGGTTCCAGTTTATGTATTAATAACAGGAAAACTTATGAAGAGCTTTAGTATAGAAGGCAACTGGGGTCAACAGGTTGAAATAAGACTCTAGTGTCTAACATTCTTCCTCTTGAATCTAAGAATCCACTTCCCCTAAATCCCTTAGATAAGGAGCTGGAACCAAGAGAGAATGACCAGCCTGCCTTGTCACCTAGTAACAGATGGACAAAGATCATGTGATGACCACACATGCATTACCTTTCAACTCAGGACCCTGTCCACCTATAAATTTGGCTTAAATTCTGGCCAGATTGGCTTCCTCCATTAAAAAAAAAAAATCTTCATGATCTAAGCTCTGGAAAAGTCCAGCTTCCGGTGAACTTTTCCAGATACATGCATGGCTGTTTCTGCTCCTCCTTGCTACATGGGGAGGGTGGAAAGTGGGCCAGCAGGGAGCTTTCCACTGTTGAGATAATACAGTAGTGGGAGAGGCTAAGGGGCAGCCCAAACCTCTGGAGGGTCAGGGGCCAGTCATTTGAAGTTCTCAGAACCCCACTGTCTGCTGAGCACCAATGGTACCAGTAGCTTGTGGCAGTGGGAAGTGGGCAGGGATATGGAGCTAGGAAGGACAGGAATAGAGCATACAGTCCTAAAATATTACTTTTCTATTGCCGCTGTAACAAATTATCAGAAATCCAGTGCCTTAAAACAATACATATATACTCTTATAGTTCGGAGGCCAAAAGTCCAAAATGTTTCTTACTGAGTCAAAATCAAGGCATCCGCAGGGCTGTGTACCTTCTGGAGGCTCTAGGAGAGGATCCATCTCCTTGATTTTTCCAGCTTCTAGAGCCCACCTGTATTTGTTGGTCATGGCCTGTCCATCTTCAAAGCCAGCAATCACATTCAGTACCACCTCTGCTCCTCCATCATAGCTCCTCCTCCTACTCACCTGTCTTCTTCTGCTGCTTTTAGGGGCCCTTGTGGTTAGATTGGGCCCAACTGGTAATTCAACGCAATCTCCCCATCTCAAAATCCTTAATCACGTCTGAACAGTCTCTTTGCCATATCAGTTGCATATTTATAGGTTCTGAAGATGAAGACCCAGCCACCTTTGAGGGAGGACTATTCTGCCTGCCACACCGGCCTTGGGGGCTGAGCTGGTGGGAGACTGTGGAGCTGCACACAAGAAATGGTGGGAGCATAAGATCAGAGCATTCAGCACACAGCCAAGCCACACTCTGCAAGATGAACTCACAAGTGCCCAGGAGACAGGTGAGGAAGTCTTCCTGGAAGAAGTGGGTTCAGAACCAGCTTGGTTAGAAGATGTGGAACCAAGGGAATTAATCCAACAAAGACAAAGGAGGCAGAAGGAGCCATACCAGAGAGCGCAGGTTTGCCCTCAGCCTATCAACCCTTTTTCCTACATCTTGCTTTTAAGTGGCCTTACTTGAGAAGAAGGTTAATGTTGCAAATTCATGGCATTCTGGGAAGAAAATAGCTCTTCCACTTACTAGCTCTGTGACCTGGGGCAGGTTTCTTTCTTTCTTTCTTTTATTTTTGTACTGGGGATTGAAAAACTAAGGGGTGCTCAACCACTGAGCCACATCCTCAGCCCTTTTTTGTATTTTATTTAGAGTCAGGGTCTCACTGAGTTTCTTAGTGTCTTGCTAAATTGCTGAGGCTGGCTTTGAACTTGCCATCCTCCTGCTTGTACCTCCTGAGCTGCTGGGATTACAGGCGTGCGCTACCACGCCCAGTTGGGCAGCTTTCTTAACCTTTCTGAGCCTTGATTTTCCTCTCTGTAAAATGAGAATTATAATCCCTACCTGCCAGCGCATGGAGCTGTGAGTACTAAGTAAAATAAGACAACTTTTTTAAAAGAAAATAAAGAAGGGGCAGCGGGCAGTGTTTTAAGAGCCACCCCTGTTTATTCCATGCCTCTGTGGGCAACACAGAAAGAGGAAATCACAAAAACAGAATAGGAAATCTGCTGCGGTTCTTGGCACATTTCAGAGCAGAGCAGAGTCCTGCTGCTCCAGGAGGCCATGATACATCTTGTGAGCCACATACGTAGCAGGACACCTTCTCTAGCCAACAGCAGGAGATCTGCGACATGTCCAAATCAGAGCCAGCTTGCCCCTGCCCTCCCCGCAAGGCAGGCCCTTGGCCTATAAAATTCATCTGGCCGCTTCCCTATAGCACTGTTTGGCTCAGCCTTCTCCCTGCCCTGCCCTCCCAGAGCCTGGGGAATGTTTCCTAAATACTAAAACATCAACCCCACTCTTCAGTTCTTTTGAACCAAGGCCTACTCTAGAGCCAACAACACACTCCTATGCCTTGGTCCCCTCACCCTGTCTTTATTGTGCCTTCCTTCCTTGGGGATACCCAGGAAGCGAGGATCAGCTGGGCGGTTGCCCGTGCTGCAGCTTTTCTACACTGTTTGTGCAACTCTGTGGGCAGGGGAATTGCAGATATCTACTCGCTAAGCATTGCTCAGCACCCTGCATCTTGGAGGTGTACCTGGACTCCTTCAGGAAGGCTCATAAGCAGAAATGGATGCCAGTTTGTCTTTTTGAGGCTTAAGCCCCCAGCCCTTGATGAGATACTCTTTTTAGGGAGAAGGTCCTATTCAGGTAAAAGAGCAGATGGCAAGAAAGACCCACGAGCATCAGGGGTCCCCAGCTGACTGTGTTCCTGGGAATGCAGCCCATCCCACAGCATCAAGGCTGGCATCCTCTCCCCGTTCCCTAGCTCTAATGCCCTGGGCTGAGTGGAGGATGGTGGGTCCCCACTCCCATTCATTCACCTCAATGAATGGGGGCCACAGCCACCTTCTAAAAGAGGCAGAGTGGTTCTACAAATGGCATCTAAAATAATAGCTAGCCTTTCTGTTTTATTTTACTAAAATGTGGTGTGTGTGTGTGTGTGTGTGTGTGTGTGTGTACTTTTCTGCTTGTTTTTTGTAAAGAAAGCAGCATATTTCAAAACCTGGACTCACCAAATGTGGAGCCTGACTCAAAATGTGGGCCATGTGGTATATATCAGATTCACTTTGGGAAACCCTGAGAGCAGGTGGCATTTCAAAGGATTAGCAGTCATCCCCCAGCAACTGGCAGGAGGGCTTGGTGAATGCTGATCCGTGAGATGTGACATATACCATATGTATTAAGAAGCTGATGATGGAGAAAACAACACTGGTTTCAAATATAAGCCCCAAACTGAAAGTCATAAGGGCAGATGCTCCAGGGGCAGGGTCAATTTCTAATTGAACTGTTTCTCACGTGGCAACTCTGTCTAACCATGTGGGTCTATGTCCGCCAAGGTGGGCTTGCTGCTATAACAAGAATCCCCAAAGCTCAACAGCTTGACACTCTAAATTTATTTCTAGCCCATATTACAATTTGATACAAGTCAGAAGGGAGTGAAGATCTCTGCTCTACACTGCCTTTCAGGGACCTAGGCTCCTTCAGTATAGTAACTAGAGCACCTTCTCTGCCTTCAGAGTCATCCTCTGGAATTTTCAGCATCTGGCTGGCAGGTGAGAAGAGATAAGAACACCTAGAAGGTCCCAGGGAGGTCCTAGGACCAGGACTGAAAGAGCTCATGTCACCTCCTCCTGCATTCAGTTGATTAGAGCTAGACACATATTCTGACTGAAAGACAGGATGGGAAAGATAGGCCTGCTGGACACTCAGGAAGAGGAAGAACTGGTTTGGTGGGCATCCGGCCCATCCTGCCATTGTGCTATGGGACAAGAATAGATGAATTAGGTTCCTTGTTGAAGGCAAATGAGAGTCTCCTGATCTGCCCCAAGTGGATTGTGCCATGAGAGCTCTGTCTGTGGTAAATCACATGCTGGACCAACAGTGTTGCTTGGAATTCCATTTCCAGAACTCTCTTCAGAGCCTCTCTATATTCTAATGAATGGCAACTTTTTATCCCTTGAGAGTTCATTTGACTTCTGGAAACACCAGAAAGCATTTGAAACCAAATCTGGGAGCAAGGGGATCAATCAGGCAAAATTATCATCTTTTGATGGAAAATTAGCAACCATAAAGGACACTGACTCCTAAGGCAAATTCCAGGGCAGGGATCCCAACACAACACCCTTCCAAGAATTGGTAGTGTCATTGGGAAATTGTGTGAGGTCTCCTTAGGTGCTGATTTTGAAGGAACAACATTTATTTCGATAAGCTTTTTAGTAAGTTGTGTCTGTGTAGTGAGTGACTTTGTAATTTTGGTTCATATGATGTGATTTATTCATGGTTCATGTGGGCCTTTTTTGCCCAATCAAAAGGTCTTCAGTATGGGCTGGGGATGTGGCTCAAGCAGTAGCGCGCTCGCCTGGCATGCGGGCGGCCCGGGTTCGATCCTCAGCACCACATACAAACAAAGATGTTGTATCCGCTGAAAACTAAAAAATAAATATTAAAAAATCTCTCTCTTTAAAAAAAAAGAGGTCTTCAGTAATAGGGGTGTGTTTCCAGTAAGACATTATCTCGATATATATTTTTAAGTATTCTTGAAATGCCCTGTCAACCCATCTAACCTGTCATGGATTTGGTCATTCACTCAGTAAATATTGATTGAATGTCTATGTGTGCAAAATTGTTTCACATGATTCAGAAACTGTGACACTAGATGACATAAATTGCTTGCTTTGTAGCCTGAGGCTCAGTTTGTAGGTGCTGGAAGCAGAGTGTTCTAAGATGAACAAGGAGGAATTGGGCACAGACCACTGGGATGGCCAGGAAGAGAGGAAACTGTGCTTAGAATTGGCTGCACTTAGGTGGTGCTACCATAATATTCTGAGTACTTATTCATAAGATTTTCTGATGGATTGGAGAACATTGGACCAACTTTTCTCAGGATTGATGTTTTACTTTTCTGGGTAAACCCAGTACTTTAGAAAATAGCATGTCTCTTTAAGTTACCCTAAGATGCTCAACTCAGGTTGTCTTTTCCTCACAAGCAATGAGGAGGAAACAGAAGTGCTAGGGACAGACCCTGCTCTGTGGCTGCCATTTCAGGAAGGAATTTGGGGGTCTCTTGCTATTGCTCCATCATATATAGCTGTATTCAGAGGTGGATTAAAGCCTTGTTTCTTTTCTTTTTGGGGGGAGACTGGGGATTGAACTCAGTGGTGCTTTAGTACTCAGCTACATCCCCAGACCTTTGCATTTTGTATTTTGAGATAGGGCCTTATTAATTTGCTGAGGCTAGCTTTGAACTTGTGATCCTCATGCCTCAGCCTCCCAAGTCACTGGGATTATAAGTATGATGTACCACAACTGGCTAAAGCCTTATTTCTTAAAGTGTGGTCCTCAGCTTACTGATGAAAAAAAAATCACCTGGGATATTTGCTAAAATGCAGATTCTGATGTCCTTCCAAGACCTTCTAAATCAGATTTTTCTGGGCTGGGACATAAGGATATACATTTTTACATACCCCCTTTCCCTAGGTGATTCTCTGAAGTATGAGAAACACAGGTAGAAAGGCATTGGGCTGCCCTGAGTCTGAGACTGCCAGTCTCCATCTGCTCCGGGCTGTGATGAGAAGCAGCAGTTCCAGTCCAGAGCCTGAGAAGTTTCCTGAGAAGAAAACTGCTACCTGCTGGTGAGGCATGCTGGTGCATGCTGGGAACCCACAGACATCACTGCAGCAAGGCACTTCCTCATTGTCCTCTTCAGTGAGCCAGAGACAAAGCACTTCAGACCCTTCTCCCATTAAGAACAGTGGAGTTGGGCCCCACCACCTTCGTGTGCATGTGTGCCAGCGATTGTGTCTGTGCACCTGTGGGGTCTATTTATCTGTAGACCTGGGTGGGTACTCTTTACCATTGATGGGTAGTAACCTTCCACTTACCTCCTACCCCAGCCTACAACTCCTCCTTTCCTTCCAGTTCTACCTCTTGGGCAGCCAGGATTCCACATCCTGCCTGGGCTCCCTGGTCTTGGCTCCTATCTATAGCTAGGATCCTGCAATTCAGTCAGTCCTTAAAAATTAACAACTCGATGAAGTAGGTATTATTATTTCTGTGTGCGTGCACACACATGTATGTGTGTGTGTGTGTGTGTGTATGTGTGTGTGTGTGTGTGTCGGGGGGGGGTGTGAAACTCGGAACCTTGAACATGCTAGGCAAATGCTCTACTACCAAGCTAAATCTCTAGTCCCTATTTCTCACATTTTATAGGCGAGGAGACTGAGGCTCAGGAAAGTTAAAAACAGACATTCCTCATTATCTGCAAGGTATTGATTCCAATATTGATTCTCCTCCCACACCAAGGATACCACAATCTGAGGCTGTGTGAATCCCTTATATAAAATGGTGTAGCATTTATATATAATATACATCCTCCTGTATAATTTAAATCATCTATAGATTGCTTACGATACCTAATACAATGTAGATGTTACATCAATAGCTATACCATATTGTTTGGGGAGGAAACATGACAAGAAAAATAGTCTGTACATGTTCAGTACACATTTTTAAAATATTTTTGTTCTGCAGTTGACTAAATCTGTCAGAACCTGAGGGTGTGGGGGACCAACTCAAGTTTCCTCAAGGTCATATATCTAGAGCTGGATTTGAACTCAGATCATTTTTATGAACAGATTACTGTTCAAGGTCCCTATGGAAGCCAGCCCAGACCTTATCTTCTCTAAGTTCCCAGCTTCTCCTCCTTCCCAGCTCTCTAGAGCAGGTATTGGCAACTACAGCCTTATAAGCCAGATCAAGCACACAGCCTATTTTTGCTTTAATTGATGTGAAATTCAAATAACATAGAATTAACTATTTTAGCCACTGCCTGTTTCTGAAAATGCAGTTTAAGTGGAACATGACTCGCCCATTCATTTATGTATTATCCGTGGCTGTCCTCAAAATACAATGGCCAAGTTCAGTAGTTGCTGTGACAAAGCGCATATGGCCCACAAATCCTAAAATATTTCCATCTCACCATGTATAGAAGAAGTTTCCTGAGAAGATTTTGATCAGTGCTCTTCCAAAAGGATACAGGGTCCTGGGAATGAGTTTTCTCAGACATCATCATTCAGAAATGCTGGTCCTTTCTAAAGACTGGCTTTTGCTTGGTCACATGCCATGCCTTTGCTCTTCATGGACCCAGCTCTTCAGATACCCCTGAGTCCCCTTCTTCCTTCTGTCGCCACCCACATCACAAGTCAGTCCTGGCACATACACACCTGTGCCTGGTCTTGTGGACGCCGTGCCAGTTGTCTTCCTTCCCTCGCCAAGTGCCTGGGAGAGGATTGTACCTGAACATTTCACTTTCTCTCCTTAGACTTTCACTCTTACCTCCCTCTATCCAACTTCTGCCCTCCAGCTAGATCTTGGATACATCCCCACCTGGATGTCTTGGCATTTCATGGGATTTAAAGAACCTTCCCAGCACCCCCACCTTTGCTAATACCATGCTTTCCTGTTATCTTGCTGTCTCAGGTTGTGACTGCCCTCCCCATCACTATTGCCAGTTCTCCCACCAAATTCCATTGCCTAGTTTGGAAACATTTCTTGAGTTGCTCCCTTCCTCATTCCCACTGCTGTTTCTTGTCCAGGCCTTCATCATCTCCCATCCAAATAGCTCTTACTGGTCTCTTTACTTCCCTCTTTTTTCTTTTTGGGCCCATCTGCCTCATATTCTTTCTTTCTTTTGGTACTGGGGATTGAACCCAGGGGCACTTAACCACTGAGCCACATCTCCAGTCCTTTTTATATTTTATTTAGAGACATGGTCTCACTGAGTTGCTTAGGGCCTCACTAAATTGCTGAAACTGGCTTTGAACTCTCGATCCTCCCACCTCAGTCTCCTGAGCCGTTGGGATTACAGGTGTGTGCCACTGCACCCAGCCCATTAGGCTCTTGTGTTCGCCTTGCCATTCTTTCCAACCTCCTCTCCCAGCTCTCCCTGTGTTATGCTGAACACACTGTGTCCCTGTAGGTCTCAGCACCTCTATAAGACTTTCTTCCACTTAGAATGTTCTCTGTTTTCTTTGCTGGGAAACTCCTAAACATCCTCTGGGAAACAGTTCTAAAGTTACCTCTCCAAAAAAAGCTTTCCAGCAAGTCTGAATTGTTTTGAAGCACTTGGTTTATACATATGTAAAATATATTGCACATATTTATGGCTGTATCCTTTCTCCTAATCTTTTGGCTCATCAAGAGTAGAATATATATATCTTCCTCATCTTTGTATAACAACCTGGCACTGTGCCTGTTGGTACAGAGTAGGTGCTCAATAAATGTTTCCTGAGGAACTCCTTTGATCATGTCCCTGCATTGCTGAAAGTTACATGGTGTCTCTATTTCCTTTTGCATTAAGTAAAGGTGCTAATTTTAACCATAGCTGCACATTAGAACTATCTGTGGAACTTTCAAAGAATATTGATGCTCAGGCTCCACAGACAGGTTACAGACTTTGGCATTTTATAAAGACTCCAGCAATTCTACTGTTAAGCCAGGGCTGAGAATCATTGGTCTTAGATCTGGTTTTCAAGGTTCTCACTCATTCCTGCATTTTCTTGGGAGGCCTCTCAAGAGCCCTCTGTGAAAACATTCCAGTACACGTGGCTCATCCTTGGAGCCCTCTTGCTGCAGATCCTTCCTGAATGGCTTTATATCCTTCTGTCCACACTTCCCTCCCACCAACAAAGTGTGTCTGGGGAAAGGGACCCTGCAGCTTTGCATCCCAGAGCACAGGGCACAGGACTGCCATTGCCGAGGAGCTCATGAAGGATTTATGGGCTGGTTGCTTAAGGTCTTCCTTTATAGGAACCACCCTGGCAAGTTCTGGGGAACCAAAACTCTTCATGGTACAGGCCTCAGAGTACAGGTCTGTTTTGGTTGGATGGGAGCTTGTGGCGGGTACCCAGCCTGTCTTCACTAGTGTGTGAACAGCAGGAACTTCCCTAAGCCAACAAATGACTCCATGCTGCAGAGAGGGAAGAGTCTTAGCCTTGCTCTGATGGTAGTCAGACACTTAGCTCCATTTCCAGTCCCACCCTCGGGTTAGATCCCTTCCTTGTGAAGGTGACAGTGGAAGGTGGAAATGGGGCACTGGGCTGGTATCTGAAGATGAGTCCAGTCCTGGCTTTCTGCATGCCTTCTGTGGACACATCCCTCCTCTCAAGGGCCTGGGCCTCCCCTAGGCTCCCTTACTGCTTAGTCAGTAGGGTTTTCTGTTGCTCATCTAGACCAGGAGCCCCAGTATGAGCCAAGGGCCACTTGGAAGGGGTAAAAGATGCTACCAGCGACATGTTCCCACTTGCTCATGTGAAATGTAGACCTTTGGAGATGGGATATTTTAGGATTCTCTCTTGTTGTCCACATTGGGTCAAGGGTTGGCAAGAATGTTTGTCTAATGAGAAGTCACAGGTCCTAAATTATAAAACATAAAGAGCTTCACAATTTTGCTTTTTTTAAAAAACTAAGATAAATAACAATACTTTATCTTTTTTGAGCACTTCCCCCCCCCCAAGTTTTTCTCATATCCATCATCTCGTTAGATCGTCATAGGTCCCCTGTGAGTAATAATCACTACAGTGGCAGGCATGACTGTTCATATTTAGTAGATGAGAAAACCAAGGCTCACTGAGGTTAACTGATTGGCCTAAAGTTGTAGGCCTGCAGAATAGAGAAGCCAGGACAAAGACCTGTTTGGAACGTCCCACTTGGCTAACTCCATCTTTCCAAATGGAAATAATTTTCTTTTTTAACTTTCTGGATTATAACATTAAGCACACCATCAAAAGACATAGTGAATAGCTACATAGTTTGGAATCACTGGGAATGGAAACTACCCCCAGGCCCCTTAATCAGAGAAGGAAACTAATTTGCAGGCTGGCCCCACAATGGCTACTATCTAGCAAAAAGGATGAATGGGGTATGTATAACTCCACACACCAGTGGGAGTGAGCTCACTCACTGTCAGAAGGCTGAACCACAAAAGGAAGATACAAGGGAGTCTGTATTATAGCATCCTGTTATATAAAATGCAAAACCAGGTATTTTTTTTCAAAAACTACAAATCTATACTGAAAGAAGTATGGCAGGGACAGTTGTGGGTAGGGATGTGGAGCATCGTTTAGTCTGAGATGTGGCCACAGGCGTGTCCAGGGAGTGAAATTCATGGGCTCTGCACGTGGGCACGTTTATGGCTCACACATACACACACACTATTTTCCAAGGACATCAGATTCTAACAGAGTTTTAAGTAGTCACGCATGCTCTAGTAAGAAATTCAGACAATAGAGAAAAGCACAAACCTTCAAACGATTTTAAGAATTAAAACCAGAGACTGTGAAAGTATATTCCACAAACAAAAGTGGGAAAAATGAATTTAGTTCTGTGTCAACAGTCAGTTAAGGAGAAGAACCAGAAAAGGTAAGGAGAAAAAAAGCCAGAGATGAGTTGGTTGGAAGGAAGGTGTAAATGGAGAAGAAAAGGGGACAGGAGAAGGCAATCAGTGACACAGAGTGCAACATGGATAAAAGCAGAGGTGAGGTATTAAAAGGGGTCCACAGACAAGGCACCTGCAAACAGAATGTGACACTGAAAACTCACTAGAATGGAGGCCCAGAGGGATGTGGGGAAGATGCCAACCTCCAGGCTTATAAAGCAAGTGGGGCGGAGAGGGGTGGCAAGGGGGATGGGGACAGGTCTGGGTTAGAGGGAGGGTAAGCTCTGAGTGTTAACCTGGGTTGGGTGGGGCACAGTGGGGTTGTGGGGTGTGGGGTGTGTATGTGGGTGTGTGTGTGTGAGGGGTGTCACTGCTTTTTTAAAAGTAGAGGACCTTTAAGGTCTAATTCCTAGTGACCGAGTCAAGGCCTGGCCTTAACTCAACTACTATTTATTTGTTGACTGATTGATTAGATGAAAAGATGGCTGCACACTCGAGTCCTTCTGCCCACCATGGGAACCCTACTTGGCTTTCTGACCCTTCCCTGCCTGGCCACTTTGCCCAGGGTCATGGCATCCCAGGAATTTCCCTGACTGCTCCAGGGAGGATGTTTCACACTGAAAGGTTTTGCAAAATAAGACTGCTTTATCAAAATCCTGTTGCACCGGACAATGTTCCCAGCTCCTTGACGTTTACAGTGTGTAACCGATTTTATCGGAGGAATGTTGTTTGGAATGGAATGGTCCTCTCTGATGGGCAGGCAAGAAAGGGAAGGTCATTTGAGGACCCACCCCAAGCTGTGTGAGTTGGAGCTCAGGGTTTCTGTACATGAGGCTTGGGAGCCTGGCCAAGCCATGAGCAACCCTTCCTCCCTGGAGGAGGTCCCAGCAGTTTCCAGAGGATTGTGTTGTTTACATTCTCACCTTGGCCCTGCAGGGCAACAGACCCAGAGCCCAGCACTAGTGGGCAGAGAAACAGCAAGGAAGGGCTCCCTAGGCCTGGGCCCCAGCAAGCAGCCCAACTCTCCCTATACAAGAGACCATTCCTGACATTCCTGAAAGGGGACAATAAGGCTTCTCCCAGAAGGGTTAAAAATAGGGAGATGGGTTTATTAGTTTAGTTATTTGCTCAAAATTCCAAAGCCCTCTACTTCCTGGAGCTCTGAGCAAAATAGCAAAGATGTGCATGTTCATGGGGGCTGGGATTCTGTCACAGCTGCTCATCTGTAGGGGTTTTTCACGTGTCTCTAGACAGAAAGAGCATGGAATGGGAGGCAGCGATGGAGACTGAGCTGGGAAAGGAGAGGAGACCTGGGAGGCCAGAAGTGTTCCTCCTGGTGGGGGAGGGGAAGCCTCCTGCAGGGGGAGAGAGCTGAGGTGCCCCAGTTGCAGTGGATGGTCAGCAGGAGAGCAAAGCTGAGGCCATCAGACACTCTCCTCTCCTGGTCCTTTTCACCAGTCTTGGTGGGCCCATGATAGAGCTGGGCATTCTAGGACATGTCTGTACAACTACTTCCAAATTTCTCTGTTTTAGTGAGTAGAATTATATCACCCCCAAAGATATGTGTAAGTTCTAATCTCTGGTATCTATGAATATGATCTTATTTGAAAATAGAGTCTTTACAGATATAATTAAATTGAGATCATAATGGCCTACAGTGGGCCCTGAATCCATGCCTGGGTCCTTAAGAGAAGGCCTCATGAAGATGCACACCCAGAGGGAATTTGGCCACGTGATGATGAGGCAAAGATTACACAGCCAAGAACACTAAAGATTTTTGATCACCCCAAGAATACAGGAGGAAACAAGAAAGAGCCTTCAGAGAGAACGTCACCCTGTTGGCTCATAGATTTCAGAATTCTGGCCTCCAGAACTGTGAGAGGACAAATTTCTTTTGTAGCTGCCAAGTTTGTAGTACCTTATTATGGCAGCCCTGGGAAACTAACACGATAGTGGTTTTCAAAATTGCAAATCCCTAGGTCCCTGCCCTTCAGTCCCTTCATGCCCAGAAAACAGCTTCATCTTCTGCTTTACAAAAAATGGTGAAGTTTTTGGATAGAAATCCAGACCCTTCGCTGTGTGCTGCTCTCCTCTTTCCATTCTCCCACATGGGCCATGGATTCTATTACTCCTGTCCCTCAGAGAGTTTACCATGTCACCATCTTCTCATTCTCTTAGACCCCTGGCTTTCTCCCTCCCAGGTAGACCCTTTCCATGTCCACATTCTCCACTAAAACCAAGAAGAGCTCCCCAACTCCCCCCACCCCAGTTATTGTCTTAAGGCTTTCTGACCCTTCAAATCCTCAAAAAGTTCTCCTGCCAGCTCTCTTTCTTCCCATCTTGCTCTTCCTCACACTCCCCATGTGGCTTCTCCAATCACTCTACAAAGAGAAACTTCTCTGTTAAGGCCACTGGTCACTAATGTTGCCAATTCAATGGATATTTTCAGTCTTCACCTCACTTGACCTTCTGCAGTGTTACACACTGTTGACCGCACCCTCCTTCCCTTTGCTGTGGTGATGCAATCTCCCCCTGACTCTCCAGAGCTCCTTTCCAGTCTCCTTTCTGGCATGGCCTCCTCCCTCTCAGCCATGTCATGTCAGATGCTCCAGGACTCATTTTCAGCCCCTTTGCTGACTATAGTACTCTTTCTCCGCAGGTGATCTCATCCTCTTGGATCTAGATGTCAACTTGGACCTCTCCTCTCAGCTCCAAGTCTGCAGACTCAAATGCATACTTGACTTTGCCACTTGGATGTCTCAAGGTCACCCCAGACACAAGTCCAAAATCAAGTCAATGATTTTGATCTTAAGGACCTCATTCTCACCTATTGCTCCCTCTCCTTGTGAATGGTACCAACATCCATCCAATCATGCAAGCCAGAAAAGCAGGAAATCTTGGCCCTTCTCTCTCCATCTTCCATATCCATTGACATATCTTGTGGCTTTTACCTCTTGCAATCTCTCAAATCTATAGGCTCCACTAAACTCACTGCTATCCCCCTTATCCAAGAATCATCATTCCATCCTTGGACTCTTAAGAGTTCAAGCTTCAGTTTTTGCTTCTTTCTGAATCACGCCTCTTATCACAGTGACAACAGTGATTTCCAGTTACATATCATATCACTCCTCACCTCTTTCTCTTTACTCCCCACCACCTGCTACCCCATATCCTTCACTTGAAACCTTTCAGTGACTTTCTTAATCTCTTAAGCTGGGCTGCATGGGTCTGCCTGGTCAGGTTGCCAGCAAAGTCTCAGTGCCACCTTTTCCCTGCTCTTCTTCACCCTCTATCTTCTATCCACATTGGCTTTCTTCCGGTCCTTTACCCTTATCCCAATTCCTCCTGCTTCCAAGCCTTTGTACACACTCTCCCCACCCTCTTTGGCCTAGCTAATGGCCTACACAGCTTTCAGACAGTGGCTTAATCTCATGTTTGCCCTTCCATAAGGGATGAGTTTACATTGATGCTCTTTTGATGACTTCTGCCTCCTCCAAAACTTTAAGCTTTATGAGATCAGAGATTATCCCCAAAACCAGCACAGTACCAGGTACAGAGTAGTCACATAGGAAATACTGTTGACTCACTAAATAAAAGAAAAATGGTACTGTGAAAATAGAGGAAAGGGACTAAGGGGATTGAAGAGGGGGAGTGAAGGAGAAACACTGGGGAATGATACTGGCCAAATTATATTGTGTGCATGTATGAATATGTAACAACAGATCCCACCATTATATGCAACAATAATGCACCAATTTAAAAAATGTGGACAAAAAGAAAAAAGGTACTGTGTTTGGTTCTGGGAATATAAAGACAAATAAGGCACAGAACTTCACAGAAAGCAGCTCATAGATTGGGAGTGGGAGAGGACAAGAAATTGAGAAACTGAATGAACAGACCCAGTGTATAACAGGGTGATGAGCACATTGCTGAGGAGCTGGCCAGACTCCATGGAGGAGACAGTGATGCCCAAGCCCAGATCGCCTACTCCAGGAGAAACTAGGTCCAGGTGTCTGTTGACTGATGTGCCAGGTCTCTGGGACCCCTCATCACCAGAGTCCTAAGTGTCCCTGAGATATTCTGACATGCAGTGACTACTATGGCAGTGCTACCCCACACTGCCACACATCCTGCAGAGGCATCATCTTGAGGAACTGGGCACACTTTGGGGCCTGTTCAGAATGTGGCATTAAAAAAGGCTCTGGCTGCGGTAAGAGCAGCAGGCAGAGCACTTTAGTCAGAAAAGCTCCTGGTGCCTTCTGGGCAGTGAGCTCATCATATCCTCAGACCAACCCTGGGAAGGTGGTGAAGGGTAATGATTTTTCTCCCCACTGGAAAGTTGGGGACACTGAGGTCAATAGAGGTCACTTGACTTGGCCAAGGATTGAGAACAGCTTAGGAAGAGAACTTGGAGAAAACCCAAAGTCCTCTCCATTGGGTCCACCCAATCAGATGAATGGGCAGAGGAGGGCTCCTCAAGCTGTGGGTGTGCTGCAGCAGGAACCTGCTCTGCTTATTGACTTTAGAGCAGGAGGACATTCTGTTGCCTCTTCAAACCATAGAATATTAAAGTAGATAGGCCCTGAGAGATTATCTGATTTAATACCCTTGTTGTACAAAAAAAGGAAACCAAGGCCAGAGAAATTAATCTCCCTTGTTCTTCCTTCCCTCCTATCCCCTACTGGCATCAGGGGGTAGGATAGAGATCACTAGCTCTCTGTCCAAATTCTTTCTCCCTTTCTTTGCCTATATAACTGGGCTACATTTCCCAGCCTCCTTTGCAGTTTGGCTAACCATATGACCATGTTTCTCCACTGAAATGTTAAGTGGAAATGAAGCATACAACTCCTAGGCCTGGCCCATCAAAGCCTCCCCTGTTACATCTTCATGTTCTTTTCATTTCTAGCTGATTGGAATGCCAATTCCCACAGCAACTTTGGAAGCTGAACATTAGAAAGTGGCAGAATCACCATATTATACATTCCTAGAAGACTGTGTGGTAAGGATCTGCCTCACTGACCTGAGCATCGGTGTCTAAGGCTAATTGAACCAGAATAAAGCATCATGGTGTTAAGCTGCTATATTTGGGGAGCTATTTGTTACTGCAGCCTGGTCCAAATCTAATCTTATTAACTAAAACAAGTACAAATGGGAAAATCCCTGAAAAAGGTCTAATTCCACACAGTCTTGGGTGGCAGAGACACTGGGTTTCTGCTGATTTCATTGTCATCCACTTTGGAGTAATCTCACTTTTACCTCTGGAAAGGTTAGGAATGCTGGCTCCTAACTCCTTTGCCTTGGAGTTTGGTCTGAGCTGTTCCCTACCTGTTCCATCTTAGAGTAATAGGCTCCCAAGGCTAGAATAGACATGAAAAGTCATCTGATTTTTATCCTAGCTCCAGAGAGAACCTCTTTTAAACCATCTGAGATGATCAGGAACATTGTCTGGATTTTCACTTCCCTAGAATGGAAACATAACAAATGTCCCTAGATGCCTGCTTCATACCTTCTTACTCCTATGCCAGAAGAGCTTTAAAAAATACTTTTTTAGTGGTAATTGGACATAATACCTTTATTTTATTTATTTATTTTTATGTGGTGCTGAGGATTGAACCCAGGACCTCACAGGGTGAGCCCTCTACCGCTGAGCCACAACCCCAGCCCCCAGAAGAGCTTTAATGAATTGTAAAATATCATCTAGGACACTCTGTGATGAAGAAACCGAGGTCCAGAACACAAACAGTGGTTAAGTTGGAGAAAGAAGCAAGGGTTCTTAAACCAAGTCAACCCTGTCCCAGGTTCTATACTGCCTCCAACTCTCTTGCTGATTTCTTTTGTTCTGTCCTAGGAAGAGATGAAAAGTGCTGAACCTATCTACACTGTTCATCAGTCATCCCAGGTTCTTCCTCTCTCCCTACTAATCCACTGGTTAAGCACTACCCAGCTGGCAATTACCCTGAACTTGGTCATTTGACTTAGAAGTTAGAAAGAAGATTAGACAGACATAAACCTATGCCGAAAGAGGAGGGGCAGGTGGTGGGTGCATGTTTGTACTTGGGCCATGGTAGGAAAGACAGGATCTCAAGTGGGATCCCTGAATCCACACAAGAAGCCTGGAAGGGCCATTAAACCCTTAAACCTCTGCCTAGGAGGGTGACTAGTGCTACATGAAGTGTTCTCTGAAAAAGGAAGGGAGTGGCAGTGATCATAACCTCCAAACACAGTGTCTTGGCCTGTTAGGATCTGTCTGATTGGGTCTAGGCACCTGTGCAGTCCTGCCTGTTAATATGGGAACAGTGTCCAGAGAAGTTGAGCTGAGGCCAAGAAAGCAAACCATGATACATATTGGGGGGGTAATTGTAACTTGGAGAGACCCAGGAACTCTACATGAGACTTAGAAAGTTGGGTTTGTTATGTGGTTCTTCAGAAATAAAACAATAAAACCAAATATTTACTCGTTACTTTCTCATTTAAGGTGAACTTGTTTATACACAGCATCTTTAATGCTTTCTGCCAAGTGACTCATTTGTACTGAGTCACCAGAAAGTGGGCCTAGGTGAATCTGCAGCCACCCTGCACACCACAATTTGCTCATTCCCCTGGAGGTTGATCATAGAAATCTGGCGATAGAGAAGCAAAAAGGAACAGGGAAATGGGGAGAAGTATGACAGTCCCTACTCAGGTTTTCATGAGCATCTGGTAGACAGACAGGAGATCCCAAGATACCCAACAAAATAACCAAAGAGCAGTGAGATATTGTCTGAATTGCAAATTCTGATAAGAATTAATGATATACAGTTATTTGCAAATAAATCACTTAATCTTTGGGTCTCACTTCAAAATCTTAGTGAGTTATTTCCCCTTCTTTGTGAGCCCCTCCTTCTTCCTTATAAATGAAAAGTCTTGCAGCCCTAAAATTTAGACATTTTGTTTATTTACTGGGAGGAGAAAGGTTATGGATATGGATGTACATGAAACTTTATTTACCAAGAGAATTTGTTCACACTAAATCTTTGAACCTACCTCCTGAAGTTTTCATTTAAAATTCACTGATGCACAACATTTTGTTTAATTTGCAATCCGCAATTCTTTCACTGATGATGAGTTTGCCCTAGCTGAGCCTGAATTCACAGTTTTCTTTTCCCTGCAGCCTGTTTGGGTGTCCTGGTGGTGACATCTCTGCAGAATTCTGGTGTGAGCCAAAGGCAGATGGAACGGAATCCAGGTTTGTGATGGCACAGGGGAATATTAGGATTCCCGCCTGGGTCAGAGTGCCAGGTGTTAGGCTTGGCAAAAGCAAGTTTAGCATCAGTGCTGGGGACCTGAAGGGGCAGTGGTGGTGATGGGGGTAGGGGTACTTCAAAATTAGTAAGAGCAGTGACAGGGCTGAATGGGACGCAGGGGCCAAGCTCTACTTCTCTTTCCTATAGAAGCACTCGGTATATTAACTAGTTAGTGCCAATCATATTACCAGGACCTGCTTTTCGCAGATTTATTGTGCGTTTAAGGACTTGGCAAAGTGGTTCCTGATTCAGAAGGCTCGGTTTTTCTAATTTTTCTCCAAAATGCAAAGCGATGCTCTAGAGCGTGTGTGTGTGTGATCAAAGTTGCACAGGGGCTCTGTTGACCTCATCACGCTGTCCCAGCCCGGGTGGTTCTCGGGGGCCGGCCCCCGCCCCCTTCCTGCCCTCCCTCCGCTCCCGGGCCCGCTGCGCGGGGCCGGTGATGTCAACCGAGGAGGAGCCGCCCGCCCCGCGACCCGCCCGGGCTAATTAGCATGTAGCGGCGCCGCGGGCCGCCTCCGCCGCGCCCGCCCGGCCCCCGGCCGCCCTCCCGTGGCTCCCACAACTTTTGAGGCGGGGAGCGCGCTCACAGCCTCACTCGGCTCACTTCCCCAGCCCGGAGCAGCAGCGGCCGTCCGCTTCCCTCGCACCCGCGCCGCCCCGCGCCCTCCCCGCGCGCCGGGCATGTGAGCGCGGGCGGGCGTCGCCACCATGGCCTCGCCGCGCGCCTCGCGGTGGCCGCCACCGCTCTTGCTGCTGTTGCTGCCGCTCCTGCTGCTGCTGCTGCCGCCGCCGGCGGCCCCCAGGACACGGGGCCAGCCTCCCTCTCCTGCCCGCCCAGCGCTCCTGTCCAGCGTGGGGCCGGCGCGGCTCCCTGACCGCGGCCCGGAGCGCGAGTTGCAGCCGCCGCCGCCTCCGCCGCCGCCCCAGAAGCGCCGCGAGCCCGCGCCCCTCGGCCCCAGCCACATTGCCCCCGCGCCGGGCGCCGCGACACGGCGGAGACGCTCCGGCTGGGCCCCCGGAGTCGGGAGAGCGGGTGAGTGAGAGCTGGGGAACCAGCGCCGAGCCGCCTTGGTTTGGGGGGCGCCCCGGGGCCGCATCCCTAACCCTAGGCCCCTCCGCGCCGCTCGACCCTGGCCCGGGGCTCCGCTTGCCCGGCGCGTGTGGGACTCATGAGACTCGGCTGGGAGGGAAGAAAGCTTCCCCGGTGGCTGGACTGGGAGGTGTGACCATTCTCTCCCCAGCTTGGAAGAAAACTTCTCTCTCCCATGGGTACCCCAAATGCTTCTCACCCACCGTTAAAAAACAAAAACAAACAAACAAACAAAAAAAACAAAAAACCGAACAACAAAAACAACAACAAAACCCCCAAATTGCCTCTCCCACCGCGCGGGTGATTAACTTCAGGCCGTTTTCCCTCAATTCTGTTCTTTTTCTCAGTAGATGCAGAACTGGTCTCTGCAGGTACAGATCCTGACTTTCCAGCATAAACAATGGATTTTTAAAGGGTTCTGACACTAAGGCTTTTGTAAAGGGCAAAGAATGTAGTTTGAAACCAAGTGATCTATTGACTGAACTCTGAAAGAGAGGAACTTGGTGAAGGGTCCACAAACTTGAACCCCTGTAAGGCAAACGCTGACTTTTTCCCTCTCCTTTTCTTTCTCAAGGAGCTAGTGCTCTATACACAGCCGCTGCCTGTTCTAGTCAGAGAGAGGGAACAGATTTCTTCTGGTTGCTCTTGTGTCTATCTTCTTTTTCTGATTTGGAAGAAAAATACCCAGGACTGGGTGGAATTCTAACCATAATGCCATTATGACCTTTAGGATGGCCTCTTTTCTGGTCTTAGTATCTCTGTCTTTGAAATGGAAGAAATGACCCAGGTTTCTCCTAACCTCCTGGTGATGATGTGACAAAATGAAAGTAAAAATAATGGAAAGTGCTTTGAACAAAAGTCAGCAACGTGGTGGTGGTAGCCTTTGCCTTCCTGTGAGTGAGGAAGGTCGTACAAGCAGGGACAGGCTAGATTGTTGCTATACTGGACCATTCATTTGGAGTTTAGGTGAAGGCTGAGAAGATTTCATCTGCCTGAATTTCAGTTCAGTTACTTTTCTCATATCTCACAACTTTCTAGTAAGTGAAATAGCTTGCTTCATCCAAGGGATGTTTGATAGAGTTAAATATGAAAAATATTTTTTTGCCCCCCCATAAAACCTCAACTCCATATTTGACAGTTCTCTCATTGCAAACTGCCTTGTCTTTGTGAATTTGTCACTGGCCTGAGATTGGTAGACCTTCAGAAGACCTTCAGGAGACCCATCCTGGAGCGACTCTGACTTCAGATTACTAATAACTTTGTTTTGTTAGGTTTGGAGGGGGGAATCAAGAACATGAAAGAGAAAAATTTCTAGTTTTGTCGTAGTAGAAAAGTAACTGAGGAACACTGTATGGTATTTTGAGAGGTTTTCTAGATAGACAGTGGAGTGTAAGGAGTTGAGGACATTTCAGAGGGGATACTCAGGAATGGAAGCAGGTGTCTCTGGCTGTATATAGGCCTTCTTAGCTGAGAGGCCAATCTCATTAGGGAATAGCTGGGAGGGATGCTGACTTGTGGGGCCCTGGCTAGAGGAGGTTGGCACAGGAGTCTCCTTTCTTCTAAGATTGAGAATCTCCACAGGTCATAGTGAGGTGGGTGTTACTGAGGGAGGGACTGTGGAGGCAACTGGGTTAGGGGGGAAATAAAGTAAGAATCAGGGCCCCAAGTGATCTGAACTTTCCTTATGGCTGTGGCTCTGTGACTTTCCTTGTTTGAATAATTTGGGGAGGTTTGAACTATTTCACGGAGGCTTCAGGTATGAAAGAGTTCCAGAAAGCAATTCAGGAGGAGTAGGAATAGCCTAAATCTTCTTACCTAAGGTTTCCTGGTGTCCCCACAAAATCACCCAAGGAGTGCTTGCCCTTCTGCTGGTTTAAGGCCTGATTTTGTGTGGGATGTTAGAAGGTGCAATTAAAAGAGATGATTTTGATTACCTGTTGAAAATTGCTAGAAGCCACCAATATGGGTGAAGATCTAGGAATGTCCTATGCTTATTTTCTGGTAGTGGCTCAAACATTGTCACTTAGGGAGAACGAAGAAACAACAAAGAAAACCAGCATTAGGTAAATTCAGTGAGTCCACGTTTTCTAATAACCTCTGAGGAGTTGTCTGGCTTGTTTTGCTTGGCCACCATGCATCATTAGGTTCTGCCACTTATTCCACAAGGCAGCAAAGTCTCAAGGCTGAAAGAGCTTCCAGAGGTCCTGTAGCATTCACTGTGTCCTGTGCTGATATCTGCCTGCCCTCTCCTGCACCTTTGGTAGAGGGTCACCCAGGCTCTATCTCCATGTTTCTGTATTTGGGGAGGTGAGTACTCCTGCTGGTAATTAGTCTTGAGTCTTACAAATAATGTGGTTGTTAGGAAAACTGTCTGTAGCCCCTTCACACTGGGGAGGTGCTGGTGGTCAGTGCCTGGCTCTTATAGCCTTGAAGCTCTGGCTTCTAAATACACCCTTGTCAGCAGAAGGGACCAGGTCTTTCTTTCCTTCCTTTCTAGCCCTTCTCCTCCTCCTGGCAGAGTTCAAGGTTTCTCTGTTGAGTAACTATATTCCATATATGGTTGGGTTTCCTGTATTGGACTGTAAGTCCCTGGAGAGCCTCCCCCTGTTTGTGTAGCCATTGTTAAGCTTTTGCACCCACCTGTCACCCTGCTGGTTGTTCAGTTGCCATTTACTGCTGGTATTTCAGCCAGTGGTGAGAGGAGGAGGCTGAGACCTAGAGGTTTCCTTTTTCTGCATGGTTTCCTGCTACTCAGGGCTTCAGAGCGAGAGTTCTAAGCTGGGTACTAGGTTCATATGCCCTGGTTTTTAGATCCATAGGCCATGTTTTATAATTGTGAGATCTGCAGATGGGTGGGGGCGGAAAGGCTGAAGTCATAATGAAAATCTATGCAGAAGCAACGTACTTTCCCACCCAAATGGGAAAGGATGCTGAGTAGCTGAGCAGCCAGCCCAAGGAATAATAATCTTAGAAAAATGCGGTTCCCTAGAGTAAAGGAAGTATTCTGAGCCCAGCCCCTTATGAGCTGTTAAATAGCTGTCGCCTGAATTGCTCTAACTTTGTGGGCCAACTTCGTCATTGAGCTTGGCTGCCTGGAGAACCATTACAAGGTGCAGTCAAGTCCTGGGTTGGGCAAGAGGCAGCCCTTCAGGAAGGGAAGGGAGAGTGGCTTTCCTCCAGGAATGCAGCCCTCTCCTGGCTGGGGTGGGGGAGGTGACCCTGGGAAGCCTGCTTGCCTGCTTGCTTTGATGGAAGGTGGCCTAAATAGAAGGGAGGTTGTGGGGAAAGGGCTATCCATGGGGCATGTGTACTTAAAAGCCACATCCTTTTAACCTTGCAAGTACCTGTTTATTGCTTCCTCAGCATGTGTGCATATGCAGAGCTGATATTTTCTGCCCAGGAGCTGACTGGTGTGGCCAGAGAGAGACAGGATGGTGCTCAATGCCAGCTGGGTAGTTACTGCCTTCTAGTCCTGAAGAGCCAGGGCAGGAGCCTCTGCCCTCCTGGTGATCCCTCTGCTTTCCAGTGGCCCTGCCCAGCTGGCAGAGAGAGTGTCCTGGAGCTAACTTGTCCTTGTCCAGAGATGCTCAGAAAGAAAGCAAAGAACAGATGGCAGATGCTGTTTGTTAGCTACTTTCTGACTTCAGCAGCTTCCCTGTCCCCAGTGTCCTTTCTGTGTGAACAGAGGTTGCAGCTATAATAAATGTCTCTTTCTTTGCAGAATCCTAGGGGGACAACAGGGAAGGAGACTAATTTGATCCCTCTTTCAAATCCTTAGCCTTTGAGCACCTATGTGTAGTTAGATGCTTTTCCATTTCTTATCCCATTTCACCTTTAAAACAATTCTGCGAGGGCGGTTATTTCCCTTTTATAGTCATAGAAAATGAAGCCTGGCAACCTTAGGTCACACAGAAAATGGAGGAGGCAGTATTGAAACTGATTTTGGCCAAACCCATTGGCTCTTTCCACAATATGTGAAATCTCAGTTTTTCTCATCTCTAATATGGGATGACAGTTTTAGATCTAAGATTTTTCCAGCTCATCAGTCTTCTTCCTCCTTTCCTTGGTCCTTGCTCTTGCCATTTGTTAGAGATTAGAGATTAGGGACCATGATTGGGAAGGGACGTCAGTGGTAATGGGGACAATCTGTAGAGGAGAAATTAAAAAAAAAATTGTCTTTAATTGTCAAGAAAAGACTTAAAATCTTTTTTTTTAATGTACTGAAGATTGAACCAGGGATGCTTTACTACTGAGAAATATCCCAGCCCTTTTAATTTTGAAGCAAAGTCTCACTAAGTTGCCCAGGTGGGCCTTGAACTTTTGATCCTCTTGCCTCAGCCTCCCAAGTTGCTGGGATTATAGATGTCCACCACTGTGTCAACACCTCAAGTCTTTATATTTTATAAAAGTGTATTTTACATAGAGATTATGATTTATACCCTACTTCTCTGCTAATCCATAGATTATTGGTGTCAGAAGTCACTCCATTAATTATCAACCAAACTAAGTTGAATTGTTGACTTTCTTGGTGGGTACTCTCCTGTGAAGCTGGAGCAGTGGCTGATATGTTGAGCCTGTTGCTAGTCATTATGAATGCCATTTACAGGGGGGAGAGGTTAAATGGTGCCCTGGTTAAAGGCCATTTTAATGTCTATGCTCTTGTCTGCCCACTCGCTATTTCCTCCAGCATAGGCAGAAACAAAGATGTTTCTATCTTCTCTTTCCCTCTTTCTTTTATTGGAATGTGGCAGATGTCTCCATCTGTGTCCTGTTTGACTGATTTGTAAATCAGGAAATATTTACTGAGAACTTACTATGTGTGAGGAGCTGTGCCAGATAATAAGGAGGCACATCTAACTTGCCCCCAGGGAAACTTTTTTTGAAGCAAGAACATCAAAGTTGTAAAAAGTGAAGTAATGATGCATTAATGATTTGTAACTGAAGAAATACCACAAGAAGATCATACAGACCACAGGAATGATGTGGCTAGAGAGAGCTGCAGCAGCAGGTAGAGGTGGAGACTGCAGGGGACTGGAGAGTCCGGGGAGACCTCATGGAGAAAGAAGGAGTTGATTTAGCTTTGGAAAGTTGAAAAATGTAGATATACAGAGAGGTGAAGGAGGTTACTGGCATCAGCAGAATCCCAAATGTTGAAAACGTTGAGACTTTTTAACTGGAGGTGATAAATAACCAAGAAAGCTCAAGGAAAGGACTTGGGTTGCTGAACTGGGCTCCAGAGACCCCTGAAAAGGGGACTAGGGCCAATTATAGAAGGTTTTAGAGGCCTGCTTAAGGTGTTTGTTTCATCACACCCACAGTGAGGAACCCCTAATGGCCTTGGAGGGGGGAGCACTGTAGTTGCCTGTTCATTGTTCATTTGTGCTTGGTGCTGGGGACTCATAGATGAACCACAGACAGGTCTGCCCTTGCACCAGCCCAATATCTATTGCACAGCAGGTGGAATGCTGGTGGGCAGTGTGTGGAAAGAAAAGACTGAAAACATGGCATGGACTGGAATTGGGGGTGGGGGGTTGGGGTGGGGTGGAAATTGAAAGGGGGAGATGTGAGTGCCATTCAAAGAGTAAGACAGGCAGACCTAGGGTGGAAGGCCACAGTGGTGGGGGAGAAACTGCCTTGCCATTAAGGAGCCTACTTGTTTTAGACTTTCCCTCACTGTCAAGACTGTTGCAGGTTTCAGTGGAAGAATTCTGTGAACGCTTGAGAATATAGAACTGAACTTGGGAGAAGCCAGGGCCAGATTCAGCCTGGAGGGCATTTGGTGAAGCCACTGGGCAGAGGAACCTGGCCCTGGCTAGGTGAAGAACACCCCGCGTAGACCAAGGGCAGTGGGAAAGAGGAGGACGCAGCCCAGGTGCTGGCTCTGCATGGAGTTGCAGTGACAGCCAGGTCAAAAATGAGTTCACGTGTTTTGGCTTAAATTTGGCCACACCTCCAGGTGCTGTCTGTCCAAGTTAGAGGGAACAGGGAGATCTGGGAGGATGAGGCCTGAGAACAGCCATTGGATTTGATCCTGAGCTGTTTAGTGAGGACTGTCATGAGGGTAGAAAGCAACCTGCCAGGAGTATGGTAAGCAGATGTGGTCCTCCCTGTGGTAAATTTTGACAGTAAAGTGAAAAAGGAAATCAGAATCAGAATCCTTGATTCTCACTCCCTAAACCTATTGTTGGTGCTCAACTCTTCTCTTGTCAGGAATGGTCAACACCGTCCACCTGCTAACTTATACCAGACACCTAGAAGTCACCCCTCCCACACTACACCATTCCTCACCTTTCCTACATTCTTGCTTTGTTTTAGGGGAGGGGGCAATTCTGGTTGATTCGGTTACTAAAATACATTGTGAATCTGTCCTCTTCATCTTTACAGCTCTTTTTCTGTTCTCCCTCACCCACTCTTGCTCTCTCTCTAATCAATGCTCACAGAAGCCAGAGTGATCTTCTTAAAATGTAATTCAGGTCACCTCATTCTCCAGCTTAAAACCCTCCAAGAGCTTTGCATTGTACTTGGAATAAAATCCACCCCCACCCCCACCCCCGGCTTGTTGGAATTCAAGGTCCCGTAGTGTCTGTCCCTATACCTCTCTGGCTCTTCTTGTTCATCTCCCTACTTGCTACCCACATTTGTGTGCATTTCAAACTCACTCTGTTTTGGAGATTTGGCACAAAGTGTCCCCCTGCCTACAGCAGAAAGAGCCTGAGGCAGAGGGAACAGTAAGAGTAGATGCTCTAAGGCAGGAACTGATCTTGCCTTGTCATGGGATTAGGAGGAAGGCAGGTCACAGTGGCTGGGTCACAAAGGGCCATGAGAAGTGTGGTAAGGAGGTCAGATTTTCTTGTAAATGCTCCGGAGGCTCTGGTAGTAAGATCCCTTAAGGAGCTAGAAGACCATCTGCTAAGTCTACAGAGGCTGTTAAAAATGGACATACTCCTTTTGCTTTGTATTTTAGCTCTGGGGTAGTGGAGCTACATGGTACTAGGCTGTCTTTCCCGTTATAAAGACGTTTTTGAAGAAAACTTACAGTTCAGATGACATGGTAGGCACACAAGAGTCTGTGTACCCAACTCCTGGAATTGTTGGGGGGGACATGAGAGAAGGGCTAATCTTGCTGGAGACCCTGAGTAACAGAAGCCTGTATCTCTCTGTGTGAGGATCTCAACTGCTGGAGGTCAAGAGGTAGACATGATAAGTTGACAAGTTTCTCCTCATTGTCTGATAAATTGGAAGGTGAAGACCAAAGAGGAAGATGGATGAAGAAGTAGCCAAGAGAAAGCTCTTCAGGTGGCCATGCCAGTTCCATCCTTAGGACTAAAGCAGTCAGACTGCAGGAGAGACTACAAAATAATAAGCCTTTGAAAATCAATCAGACTTGGACCTCTGGTTGATGGGTATTTTCCCTCGGATCAGAACTGTTGGGGGTTATTGATAGCATTTCAAAAGTGTTTGAAGGAGTCAAGAGCTTGGAAGGATCACTTGTCTTCATTTCCTGCATCATTCATCAGATTGGACTTTGAGTTTTTATATGCATCCCAAATAAATTTATCATTATTTAGGAAATACAAGAGAATATTCTGTAGGCTAATGAAAGCAAATTTTAGAAAGTGGTTTGAGCAATAACAGCATTATTGGAGTAACAGCATTATTGGTCATAATGGGACCTCTTTGATGAGAATCACACTCACTTGAGTAGGTGAATTCTTGTGGTTTGTTAGGAATTATTTATAGTATAGTCATGCCTGGTGTAATGGAGTGCTGCTATCAGTAGCCACCGACAGAGTTAGGAAAGAGAGATGCCAATGGAATCTTAAGAGCCCTGATGTGGGTCAGAGGTCTTTGGTCTTAACCCCTTTGAAGCTATGTAGCATGGGAAGCTATCTAATGTCACTAGGCCTTAATTTCCTTATGCTAAAAATGGGATAATAATGTCTGTCCTGCTTCTTTTGAGGAGAAGCCCTTATAGGCATTGCAAAGGATTTTAGTCAGAATACAGCAAACAGACTATGACCTTGGGCAAGTCCTTTCATCTCCATATCTGCTTCTGTATCTGGAAAATTGAGATAATAGAACCAGTCCTGTTGGCTTCACAGTGTTGTAAGGACGAAATGAGTTAATCCACGTGGACATGCTTTGTAAACATGTCCATGCTGTGTTAATCATTAATGCTCCCTGGGAACCCATCAGGCCTTATGATTACTCGAAGTGAAGAGGGGCTTCGGAGAGAAGGTGGACATGAAGGACGAGTAGAAAGCTGGAGAAGACGTGGAGAAAAGGAGGACATTTCTAGAAAATCTCAGAGGACTTTTCCGTCCTCCTTCTCTTTGCCCTCTCACCTGTCTCACCTCCTTCTCTTTGCCAGGACTGACTCCTTTCCATCTCTTCTCTCCCTCCGAGTGAGATATTGTCTACAGTTCTACCCTTAGCCTTCTACTTCACCTCGGTTCAGTGGACATTTTGGGGGGCATTCTAATGAGCCATGGTCTCTTTTACAAGACACTTAGGAATGTGATCACATAAGCCAGAATTGTGAAACAAGATGAAATGACTCCAGAGGAAAAGCGTTTTCTCCAGGGAAGGCTTCTTGGAGGTGCTGGTGCCTGAGCAGGTCATGAGCAATCAATCAGATTTTACCAGAAGGCCAAGGGGCAGGGAACAGGACATTCTAGGCTGGAAGGATGGCAGGACAAAGGTGTGGAAGGAAGATGCAGGGCAGCTTCACCTGTTTTTTCTGAGTGGGTGATTTCCAGAATTTCTATCTTCCCTTCAGCAATCCATCTGTGCGCCTCAGCCACCTGCCAGGCACACGTGTTTATGGTGTGTCGCTTTAAACTGTCAGATTACAGTTATGGATGCAAACTCACTCCCTTTACTCCGCAAACCTGCCTTCCCTTTGCTTGTTCGTGGGCCCGTTCATTTCCAATCCACTGCTCAAATCTCAATCCTCTTTGTCTCTTGCCTTTTCTTACATGTACAGTAGTCGCCGTTGACTGTTCCCTTCCTTCCTTTCTCCTGTCCTAACTCCCATTTCTCCAAAACCCACCAGAACACTGAACCCCATTAGATAGTGGGCTACGCAGGGTCTCAAGATGCAACACCTCCATCTGTGCCATGAAATCCCTGTTTGGATTCCAGTATCCTTCACAAGGCGCCTTTGTAGCCCACCTGGAGAAATGGCACTGTCCTTTCTGGCTTTCACTTTTAGCACAGGTGACTATTTCTCTGATGCTCTCTGCCTTGGCTTTTTTCTTTCACTCTTTTTTTTTTCTATTTCTATATTTTCTTAAAATTGGATTTTTTTTGGAGTGGGTCCAGTTTTAATATGACCTGTTTGACCTTGGGCAAATTACTTAACCTCACCTGTTTCTTTATCAGAAAAGCAGGGATAATGAGACGACCTCATAGGGTTGTCATGGGATTGAACTGAGACATCCCCCTGAAATGCTCAGGGCCTGGCATGGAGTAAATGCTGTATAGATTATTTTTTATATATCTATATCTAAAATACTATTACTATTATTTATTATATTACTGTTGTTATCCTGCTTTGGCATATCTTTTTTTTTTCTGCTTTCTGCTTTGTTTCTCTTTTCAGCTCGCTTCCATTCTTCTCCCTTTATTTTCCCTTTTTCTTAACTGGCTATGGTGTACAACTGATTTGTCCACATGTTGGTTATATTTGAATAGGAGTGTTAGGTTTCCTGATCTTAATTTTAAAAGCATATTAGCAAACTTTTCATTTCTCTCTTTAACTAGATTGTACTCATTCACTCCCTGTGGCTGGATCCCTGGAAGTCCCCATGGTGGGCCCCACCCAAGGGAGAGCCAGTGCCCAAGCTTCCCTCCCTTCTGCAGTCCAGGCTTCTGAGTCCTTTGTGTTGAGACATCTTTCCGCTGTGTCCATTTTTCACAAAGTCGTAAAATGTTCCAGACAATAACTTTTCTGTGATTTCCTTTGAGTCCTGAGCCACTTCACAGAGGTCTGAAGAATAAATTAACTGCAGAACGTATAAAAGTCAGCCGCCAGCGCTATGTAAATGTTTAAAGCCCTGGACTGGGCTCAGGCGGTTCCATCGCACACACGCCCCAAACAGGCTGATTCTTCCTGCCCCTCCTCAGCGCACTTCTCTCCCCCTCTTCCTCCTCGGAACCAGGATGTTTTTCCTTGCCTTTTTATTGTTTCGCTAACCTGGCAGGTCTCCTTTGGTGGAGCCCCGCCACTGGCTTCCTCTCTGGGTGTGATTGAGCTTTACAGTGAGACGCAGGCTGGGAGGCCTGCACCCTGGGGCCTGCCTAGCCAGGCGGGGCAGGGGCTGTGGCTTCAGCTTCTTTCTTGAAGCAGCCCCTTTGTTGAGGAACCTCCTCCAGCCACTCTGTTAGGTGTTTATTTTTCAAAGGACCAGAGGGAAAGAAAGGAGGCAGTAAGATAGATGCCCCTAGAAATAAGGTGACCACCCCATTGCCAAAAGATTTTGTATTCTCTTGTTTAACTGAATGGAAATCTCCTGGCCTTCAACCCTGTGTCTTTTCTCAAGGCCTTTAAAACAAACAAAAAAACCCTATGGAATTATTTTTAAAGCAAAAATCTTGAGGTCACATGAGAGACCTTCATCTCTCCCTCCTGCCCGTGTAGGCTGCAGCCCTTCCTAGTGCAGCCCTCCCGAATGCCCCCCTCCTAAAGCCACATCAGGCTGGTTCTGTTTCTGGAAGGTTGAGCCCAGGCTCAGGGCTCCAGGCTAGCCTGTCCTGGGTCTCATTCAGCTCAGTCCTGCAGATCTGTTTCTCCCCAGGAGGAGAGGATGCTCTGCTGAACAAAAGTGACTTCCTCACAGGAGGGGAGGGTGGGGTGCCTTGTAAACCTTGCACTACTCATCTCTAGAGACTGTTGCAGGGGAAGCTATTTAAAAATTTGATCATTGGACCTCAAGTCCAAACACTTTGCAATGTGTATGATTTTTCTTAGGGCTGCTCCTTTTAGGGTAAGAACAAGGAAGGAAACGAAACTCCCCAAGAGCCTTGGACAGTCCAGATTGAGGGCTCAGTCTTTTGTTCTCACAAACTCATTTGGCTCCTAAAAGTCTTCCACCCCAAATCATTACATCCACAGCACCATTTCAAAACACAGCTTAGAGTAGGCTGCCACCTTTCTGGAGAGATTACAGTCACCTTCCCCAGAAACGCCTGAGATTCCTGACTGCCTCAGAATATCTCACCCCTGGCCATCCAGCCTGAAATTCCCTCATTTGGAGAGATCCTGGGGGAAGGCTGTGAGGACCCTATTGGGGAAGGACCCCCACTGTCTGGACCAGAGGCCCGGCAGCCCAGAAGGGAGGATGGGTTTCTTATACCTTGCAAACTCTGCCTCTCTGGGCCACTTCTCATACCCCAGAGGCATTCTAAGTATTTATGGTTTATCTCCCTTGAAAGCAAAAGCTCTTTGAGGCAGGTTCATATCTTATTTGTCCTTGAAACCCTCACAGTGTCTTGCCTGTGATTGGTGCTCAGTATATTTTTATTGTGGCAAAATATACAAATGGAAAATTTACCATTTTAACTATTCCTAAGTGTATAAAATTCCATGGCTCTGAGTACAGTAACAGTATTGTTAAAATCATCACCAGGGCTGGGGCTGTAGCTCAGTGGTAGAGTGCCTGCCTTGCATGTTTGAGGCACTGGGTTCGATCCTTAGCACTGTATTAAAAAAAAAAATCACCAATTATTCATTCCCAGAAATTCTTCATTATCCCAATAGAAACTATTTTTTTATAATATTTATTCTTTTGTTGTAGTTGGACACAATATCTTTATTTTATTCATTTATTTTTATGTGGTGCTGAGGATCGAACCCAGGGCCTCGAAAAGTACTAGGTGAGCGCTCTACCACTGAGCCACAACCCTAGCCCCTAGAAACTGTTTAAATAGTAAATCCCCATACCTCCCTGCTCTCACCCCTGGTAATCTCTGTTCTACTTTATCTCCCTATGAACTTCCTATTATAGGAACTTTATATAAGTGGAATCATACAATATTTGTCCTTTTGTGTCTAGCTTATTTAACTTAGGTTTTCAGGGTTTCCTCATGTTGCTGTATTAGAATTTCATTTATTTTCATTTCATATACCATTGTATGTATATACCACATTTTGTTGATCCATTCGTCTACTGATGGATACTTGGGTTGCTTTCTTCTTTTGGCTATTAAGAATAATATTGTTGATAACATGAGTGTACAAGTATCTATTTGGGTCTCTGCTTTCAGTTATTTTGGATATATGCTCAGAAGTGAAATTGCTGGATCAAATGGTAACTAAGTTTCTGAGGGACTGTTGTACTGTTTTCCATGGGTACTGTACCATTTTACATTTCCACCAGCAATGTATAAGGATTTCAATATCTCCACATCCCCACCAACCCTTCCTATTTTCCTTTTTGTTAGTAGCCATTCTAATGGGTGTGAAAGCAAATATTTTTTAAATTCATAAATGTCACTCACGGTGTTGCAGATTTGAAACTATTACTCCTCTTCTTTGCCTTAGTCCTGTCATCTGAGGGTCAGAATAGTTGGATGCTATGGTCCTGAGGTGGTGGTCACCTTTGAGGGGCATAGAGGCATTAAAGACAGCCCAGTCAACTTTGACCAGAATGAATGGTGCAAAGCAGCATGGGTGCTAGCTAGTGAAGCTTGACTCATGCTGTGAATTAGTTTAGTAAGAACTGGCTGTGCTTCTCTCTACTTGGCCCTCACTGGTTTTCATCTGAGTGTGGTTAAGTGAGGAAACTGGAATTAAAGAGCTTGGCTCCAGTCTGCTCTGTCACCTATTTTCTGGGTTAACCTGGGTAGGTGACTTAAATGCTAAAGCCTCAGTCTTTTCTTCCATAAAAGAGGACAAGAATTACCCTCAAGACTGCCACTTAGACTGTCAGGATCTAAAAGGATATTTAGGCCTCCTAAATTATCCTGTAAAAAGTGCTTTGCAGATTGGAAAATGTGTGGGATTATTAATTGGATCTCTGAGAATAGAAGCATAATTTCACTCTCTGGGAAGTCTCTGTGAACAACGTTCCATTTCTCTTCAGTCTGCACCACATGTCATATTCAAAGGAACCAAATAGAGGGGGCTAAAATTCTCTCTCCACCTTTTAAAGACTTTTCCCCCTCCCTGGGTGGGCAACTGAATTTCAGAAAAATCTTAAAAAATTACAGAGAAACTCATTTTCATAGGTTTGACCGTCTGTTGCTGGAATACACAACAGTGTAGGAACAGGGCACCAACCCCACAGTTCTAAGAGGGGTTTTCCAAGTTCAGGATCCCAGGACATCTCCAAGGGGAGGCAGGAATGGGGAATTCCATGACTAGGGATGAGTACTGTACTGTCCCAGAACCTCTCCTCATGAACCTTCACCCAAGCACTGTGACCTTCACCTTTCATTGACCTAGCGACACACTGGAAAGGCCTAGGAACTTTCCCTGGCTTCTCCACGGCCTTTCTGTAGGTGTGTTGTCCATGGAGTCCACTGCTGCCCTTCAGCATTCATTGGCTTCCTCTTTGCTGGCCTCTACTTTTTTAAATATATATTTATTTTTTAGTTGTAGGTGGACACAATATCTTTATTTCATTTTTATGGGGGGCTGAGGATCGACCCTAGTGCCTCACGTGTGCTAGGCGAGCACTCTACCACTGACCCACAACCCCAGCCCTGGCCTCTACTTTTAACTTCATCCTGTTCTCTCCTTGTTATTTGTATCCCTGTCACTGGCTCTGCCTCTTCCTCCAGATTCAAATTTTCCCTTCAGTCAGCCCTTGATCCTCGACTTTCCTGTCATATGCCGTCTCTTGCTCTTTATCTTTAACTGTCTACGGGACATTTTCACTTTGAAGTTGTAACATCACCCCAACCTTCACAGTTTGGTTGACAAAGACTTTTCTTGTTTCCATCAAACTTGTTCTCCATTCTGGCTCTGCTCTCCCTTTATTATCATTCTTTTCAGTATGTATAAAAATCACCTCTGAAAAGCTCATTTAGAAATCCTCTTGCTCAGTCTTCCAGCTAATAATGTGCAGCTGTTGCCAAACCAAGTCTGCCTGATTCCAAAGCCCATGTGATAGGCACCATTTCATTCCTCTGAGAGAGAAGCAAGGTTAGTGTAGTTGTGTTGAAGGCTGAAGTTTGCAGGCCAGTGGGACTTTCTTTGCTTTGGCTCTACTGGCCGGTGCCTTGAAGCCTCATGAATAAGCTGGAGTGGGTCGGGGCAAGACTGAAGTTCAGATCGTGTCTCTGCTGCTCATGAGTGTGTGACCTGGAATGTGACCTGGAACAGTCAATCTTTCTGGCCCTCAGTTTCCCCATGTGCTGTATAAGGATAATAATATCCACTTGACAGGGCTGTCATAAGCATTAAATGAGATAATGCATATGGAAACATTTGGTAAGCACTGAATAGATATTAGTGAAATCTGAATTCAAATGGAGGGACATGAAAATAAAGGGCTTGTTCTTCAACTCTGTGCCTCAGAAACACAAGCGTGTAGCTGGCAGCACTTGACATCTGTCCCTCTGCAGCGCTTGATGGTGAGGGGTGGGGGCAGGGTAGGCCCTCTGGGAGGAAATTGCCTCTTCAGATGACAGGGCACACTCCCTGTACACTCCCCCTGCACTGCTCAGAAACAATGCAAGCTGAAAATCCCCCAATCACTGGGGGGTGGCGGCGGAGTTGACTGTAGCAGCTGCTAATTAGGAAATCCTATTCCCGGCTATGCTAGCATCCCTGATGATGCTGGTTCACAAACAGATGTTTGGGAACATTAAGACACTACAGAAGTGGAAGTTGTCAACTTGAGGGGAAAAAAGCCAGGCAAAGCAACGAAACTTGTTAATTTAACCTCCATTCATGGTACAAGGGAAAGTTATGGCCTTGGTGCAGAAGGAAAGATGGTATTTCCAGCATCCCAGCTCCAGTGTGCAGTTGGTTGCTGTGGCTCAATTGCGGTGGTCTGTGACTTGAATTATCAGCTCTGACCACCTGGGGAGCTGGCCTGGGTGAGGTGAGCAGTGCCATCCTCCTTTGAGTCTCCAGGATGCTACCTGCATCAAAGGATTCTCCAAGAGTGTCTCATAGGACACAGCCTCTTCCTGTTACCCTGTAGCTGGCCCAGACTCTGCAGCTTGAGGCATCCCTCCTTTCTTGTGTCTCTAGGGCCGTCTCTCTTTTCCACCCAGGGCAAGAGCAGTCTTCCTGATCCCTTTCCATGCCTAGGATAGGTCCCTGTAGAGTCCTCTCCAGTTTACTCCAAATTACTGTCCTACTCAGGGTTTACCCAGATGCTGAATAGGAGCCATGCCACAGCAAAACTCATCCACAGTAGAACCAAAATGACTCAGGGCTTGGAAAGGATTAGTCCTTAGACTTTACTAAATATTTTAGCATTTACCCATCATTCCTCCTGAGATACATGGAACAGTGTAAAAGTGCTTGGATGCTCAAAGGAGCAGGAACTCAAGTGGCAATGGGGGTGGGCTGGGGTGCTGCCTGCCCCAGCCTGCACGATGTGTTAATCCCCTTTCTCAGGTAGAATTTATAGGCAATAAAAGAAATAGAGGAGCATCCAGGGGGCTATGGTTTACTATTCCCTTGGAACCCACAGCTGGTGACACCAGGGGCTTATTATGTTGGAGGTAGTTTTGGCCTTACCCTGTGCTCCCAAATTCACCCAGTTTTTCTTAAGATGTGAGCAGCCACTCGGCCAGCCTCAGTCCTTTAATCAAAGTAGACTCCCAACTTTCAAGAGGGACTGTGGGCAGTATTGGGGGTTTCAGCTCTGGTATCATCTCTGACCAGCTGCCTGGAGAAAGATGGGGATACAGAGCCATGACTGATTAGCAGCTCCAGCCACAGTCATCCTGCAACTATGTGTTGAAGGCTGATAACCCAAAATCGATTCAGTAGCTATAACGTATGTAGTGCTCACTGTATCAGGGATTGTTGTAAGCTCTTACACAAATATACTCTATTATCTTCATAACAGGCTAGTGAAATAGGTAATGTTATTATCCACCTCTTTCAAATAAGAGGCCAAGGCACAAACAATTCTGTTTCTCACCTAAGGTCATAGGACATGTAAGTGGTGGAGCTAGAAATAGAACCCAGGTGGTCTTTCATCACAGTCTGTGCATTATCCACTGACTCTTCAACCGAATTTCTGTATCCAGAACCCAAAGCTGAAAGCAGGTTGATTTCCTTCACATGGAAAACACTGATTCACAAGGTATGGGTAAAAAGAAGCAACGTTTAAATTTTGCCTCTTTTGTTCCTGAGGAAAGAAAGGCGTAGATCCCACCAAACTTAACAGTTTTTCACCAATCCAGGCAGCTGTGGTACCCACTAAGAAAAGGGTAGAGGTAGAATCATGAGCTAGCAGGTCTCTGAGGTTAGTGGACCCCAGCAGTGGTGCCACTGACAAAGGGTGTATCTTGTCTCTAACTGCTTAGAGATAGGGAGATGGTCATTGGCCAGCTCTCTTTGATAAGGCCACCAGTAATGGCCACAGCTGGTACTGGCAGTAGTCAGGCATCAAAGGGCCAAGAGGCCCAGGCACAAGTAAACTCATCAGTCTTTCTGCTGTACAGTTAAAAACCACTCACATGTTTATACTTCAGAATGTCACTGGAGTCCCAACCTACACACAACATTATTTTCATGTTTCACGAGCCATCTTTAAGGTATATAAACTTCATCATACTTAGGGGGAAGTCTGGAAACCAGCGAAAGCCCATTTCAAAGTGACTTCTCTAGGTCTCCAGACTTGGAGTCATTTTACCAAGATACAGCCATTTTTTACCCCCTTTGGTGGTGGTGGTGCTGGGAATTGAACACAAGGCTTCATGCAGGCCCTCTATCAGTGAGCCAAATCCCTAGCACTTCCCTCTTTTTAAAAATTTAAATTGAGACAAGGTCTCACTATGTTGCCCAGACTGGCTTCAAACCTGCAACTCTCCTGCCTCAGCCTTCCAAGTTGCTGGGATTATAAGTGTGAGCCACCATGCCCAGCTCAGGAAACACAATTTAAATTAGATAGATATTTAATAAAATGAGATCAAATGGTATGTACTGTTTTGTAATTTATGCAGACACTTAACAATTTGGGGTAAACATAATACATAACTAAAATTGTATCAATGGCATTTTGGTCAGTCCTTTACAATTTTTTGTCTCATACTTAAGTTAACTGACTCACTATTGCAGAAATTTAGGTTGCTTTCAATTTTCATTATTATAAAAAAGACTGATAAACTTTCTTGTACCTAACACTTTTTGAACTTCCTTAACTATTTCCTTAGAATTTATTTCCAGAAATGGAAACCTGGATCAAAATATATGCCTATTTTTAAGATTTTTGAAATAGATTGCAAAATTTATCATCAGAAAGACTGTCAATTTCATTATTATTAACATTGTATGAAACTGTTCATTTTCTGAACCTGCAATGACGTTAGATACTATTTTTAACTTTTTATCAATTTGATAGGCAGAAATAAATAAAACTTCAAAAGGATCTTGTCTCATTTGGGGTTGTACTTCCTTGCTTTTAAACACTACTTTCATGTCTTTCTTTATTTCCCTTTGTGAATTGTACCTTCATGTTCTTTGTCTATGAGATGTACACTTTAGGGATTTCAAAGTTAACCTTTCAGCTGGCACTACAGACATTTATGCTGTTCAACTTTAAAATTTTTTAGTTTTTATTTTTATCAAACTTACATATAGTTTAAAGATCAAACAGATTTTATAAGGCTATTATAAAAGCCCTGATCACTCCACCATCATAATTTTCTGCTCTCCATAATCAACCAATTTCAGCCTTTTTAATTGCTTCTTTTAGTAGTTTTCTCCATATCACTAAGTAACATGCTTATTTATTGATTTTTTTGTATTGTTTTGGGCAATATTAATTGATTTCTTTCAATGGATGTTTCATGTCATTCCAGGCTCTATCAGTTTAGAAGAGCTTCTATCCTTTAGGATCAGTTTGAGTAATTTAAATGCATTTTCACACAGCTCAAAATTATCCTTCTACAGCACAGACCTCCTACAGACTCTTGTTATCCAGGATTTGTTTCATTTTGTTTTATTAATTCCACTAATGAGAAATTATAATTTTTCATGAATTCCATGTTTTCTTTGTTCATTATGTCTTCTTGTATCTGATATCTGTCATCTACAATTGTTTTTCTTCTATTTGAAATCAGTCCTCTATAATTTCCTTTAGTGAGTGTAGTTGATAAACTCAGTTTTGACTGGACATTTTCTTACTTGATAATTTCAAGATATTTTTGGAAAGGTAGTTTCTCTGAGTATATAATTCTAGTTTCTTTTCTTTCTTAGCACATTGAAAATATTTATCTACTATCTTTTGGTTTTCCATTATTGCAGTTGAAAAATCATCTGTAAGCCTAATTGCTATCTTCTATAGATAATCTTCCATATTTTTCTTTTGGTTGCTGGCTGTGTTGTGTGTGTGTGATTTCAGGATTTATGCTTTCAGCTACTGTCTTTTTGAATATTTCCACTTCGGCTTTCCTTCTCTTCTCCTAGACCTCAAGGTAGACCCATGTTGGACTTTCTCACTCTTCCTTCCTCGTCTATTAACCTTTTGTTCATATTTTCTTTTTATCTCATTCTTGGCATTATCTACCTTCTAATTCTTTCTTCAGCTATATCTAATCTATTGTTGAGTTTAATTTCAATTATATTATTCATTTCTAGAATTTTAATTAAGGCTTATTTCAAATATCCTTGGCATTATTTATGGCATCTTTTTCTTTATTCTGAATTAGAAGTCTTTGCTTGCCTACTTTGCTGACTTCTGCTCATGGATGCCTTATTTTCTTGTATATTTTATGATTTTTGATGCAATCTCTTATTCACTGGATTTTATTGGTAGTGGGCTGGGGCTGTAGCTCAGCAGCAGAGTGCATGCCTGGCACATGTGAGGCCCTGGGTTCGATTCTCAGCTCCACATAAAAGTAAATAAATAAAATGAAGGTATTATGTCCATCTATAACTAAAAAATATTTTTTTAAAAAAGATTTTATTGGTAGAAATTGGTTAGAAAATATGCTTTCTAGAGAATATTAACATTTGTTTCTGCCAGGTACTTGGAGGCATTATCAGGATCACTCCCTACCTCTCCATTAATTATAGTATGAATGTAGCCAGGTAGGCACATTTGAGATATAATTTACATACTATAAATTCTTATTTTTTAGAGTATAGTTCAGTCGTTTTCAGTATATTCACAAGGTTTAAGACCACTTTTAAGTACATCCTCAACTCTAGGTTCAGACTACACAGGTAATATAAATTTGTGCTGCACACCCACATGAGGGCTAGCTTTATGGTTACAAATTCTTGAAGAGATGAAGTTTTTCTTTCGCCTACAACCAGGATAAAGGGCCAGGTTTCCTTTTTGTCCCTACTTCATGGCAGGTTTGTTTCTATTTGCCCTACACCCCAGGGATAGTTGTTTGGAGTCCCAGCTCTCACAGTGGTTTTCTTTTAGATTCCCTCCTAGAGAGTGAGTCTCTCACCTCCTGCATCCCTGAAGCCATCAGAACAAAAGTTCAGGGTCACAAATGTTGAACAGGTACCAATTTCAGTCTTCATTCTTCTCTCTGGTTTCCTAATTTTGGTTCATTTGGGATCTCAGAAGAGTTGATTCTTAACTTACCAACTCAGCAATACATTTAGACATATTTATAAAAACTATTTTATTTAGCATCTTAGTTGTTGATAGTGGCAGGATTATTGAGGATACTGCAGGAATATGGTCTGCCTTTTAGTTTTGTTTATAGTGTATGTTTTTTCTTTCTTACATTAAAAAAAAAAATGTACATGTAATGGTGGGAATCAAATCCAGTGCTTCTTCCGTGATAGGCAAGTGTTCTACCACTGAGCCACACCCCCAGCCTCTTTCTTACATCCTTAGTCTCCTCCTGCAGAGAGAGCATGGTTTATTGTGAGCCATGTCCTGTCTGTGTGTGGCTATTCTTTTCTTCTTGGAAACTGAAGTGGAATTCCTTGAGCTGACCGGGGTCTAGGACTTTTACTTTTGTTCTCTGAAGGGGACATAGCTGCTTCCTCTAAGGCCAGCCATACCCCCCAGTGGCGGTGTCTCACATTTGTTTTAAGTCTATACTAAAGCTAAGTTCATTTCCTTTCCTTTGCTTGTGGCTTGCCAGCTTTGGGCATGAATCTGAGTCCCTTCTGCCTCCCCACAATCACTTTTTCCTGGCTTCCTTTGAGGATAATTTTTCCACTGCTCCCAATTAACCAAGAGGATAGAGAAAGCTTCCTTAAACCATTTCACCTCCTCTGGAGAAGCCAGCTTGCCTTTGTAGTTCAGATAGGAACTCCTCAAAGGGAGGATATATGGGTCACTGCTGTCCACTGCCCAAGTTCAATTTATGGACTTGGTGGCTGTCCCTGGAAATACCACTCTAAATCCCATTTTTAGCCAAGTATGGGCCTTGCCTGTCTGGGGCTGGGCCCCAAAGGAGCCCAGCTGCCTGAGCAACTTCCCTCCCGCTCCAGGAAGCCTCTGCTAATTATCACCTCCAGAAAACAGAATAGGAGGCATAAAACCAGTAATTCATAAGGGATTTGGGAAGGAAAGAATTCCCTTAGGAAACTTGTCAGAATCTCTTCTGGAAGTTTTTGTAATCACCATTCACCCGATCCCAAATAAGTGAGCCACTGCTTCTGGTAATGTTGATCTGGAACTGCACTGTTTAATAGGGTAGCTACTAGTCAGCCATGTGGTTATCAAGAGCTCAATGTGTCTAGTAAAAAACTCAATGAATTTTAGTTTTAATGCTTAAAAATATATAATATCTTGATAGTTCTTATATCAATTACATGTTGAAATGATAGTATTTTGGATATGTTGAATTAAATACAAATATTAAAATTAATTTCACTTTCATTATTTTTAAAGTGTGGCTATATTAAAGTTACTTATGTGGATTGTGTTTGTTGTTCTCTTTATCTTTGGGCAGCACTAAACTAAAAGGTAACTTTCTTATTTTTTGTGTATTTGTACATGCACCACATGATATTTAGATACAAACTAGTTCTGCCTGCCTGCAGCCTCTGCTTGTCAGATGGTTTGACATTGCTGCCTCACTCAGAGATGGAAGTGACTTCATTCATCCTTGCAGAGATTTTTCAACAGTCCCCAGCTGTCCTCCATCTTAAGCAGAAAGAGAAATATTCCTAAATGTGGAAAATAAAAATGAGATTTTCAAGGAGCCATGTCGTCAGCAATAACCTCAAATGGTCTATACATGCTCTCTTTTCTGAAGGTTCACTTTTCTTTTCAGAAACAAGCAAGTTCTCACTGATGCATTTTCTTATTGTTGCAGCTGCTGAGAGTAACCACTGGCCAGAAAGTAAGACTGAACCCCATATAGAAAATACCATCTTTTATCAGAATCAAGCGGACTTTTCAACAGTGGACTCCAAAGAGGGCATGATGGTTCAGACCTCTGGAATGAGCCATGCATTTTCAGAGGCTCCAGAAAATCGTACTTTCCTAGTTGAAACGGCAACTGCTGAAGGAGGAAACGAGTCTTCAAGTAGAACAAACTTCACTCAAATTTCACCTGAAATTGCAACAACTCTTACATCCCAGGGCAGCACCTTAAGTGAGTTTGTACTGAGGATGCTCATTTCATTTATGTATGTCCAGTGCTGGAAAATAACAATTTCTGCTACTGCCTTCTTCCTCATCTTGAGCAACTATGCCCATCCAGGGGTCCTGGGCTGGAGTGGATCAGACCTGTGACTTAAGCCCCTGGCCTGTGGCTTGCTTGTAACATAGACCAGAGGAGGGTGCAGATTTGCTAAGTAATCTGGCCCATTCTGTGGTATCTACATTCCAGTCAGCCTGAATTCAAACCATGTCCCTCCTCCATAGATTCTGCCACACAATACCAATCTCAGGGGCACAGATCTAGTGGGATGTGTGGCCAGGGAAGACTGTACTTGTTTATGTTTGTTGTGTTGGTGTGGTTTTGTTTGTGTTCATGTGGTTCAAATATCTGTTCTTGGTCCAGTCAGCATAGCTTGGAGGTTTGCTATTTTTGGGAAAGGCTTTCAAAGGGGGCTAGGGCTTCACGCATCAGACTTAATTGAGGAAGAGAAGTCAGAATAGCAATGTTTAGGTACTACTAGATACCAACATAACTATTTTAAGTCCTTATGAAAGCAGGTTATTCCTATTTTAGGAATTTAGAAACAAACTCAGAGAAGTTATTAGCCCAATGTTTGGAGGTCAAACAATTGACGGGGTTCAAAGCTAGAATTTGAGCCTATGTAGCTGAGTGAGGTGAGAAGGTTGACTAAGGAGTGGAATGCTCAATGTGATTGAAGGTACAGAAGAGACAAAGACAGGGGTGGCCTCTTTGTGGGGCGGTAGGACCAGCACCCTCCCTGTGGGAAGCATGATCAGCCAGTGGGACCGTTGTGTGAATGGGGCAGGGACAATCATGGAGGACTTTGCAAACCAGACAGTTTATACTTGGTGTGGTGAGAAGTCACTGAAGAGTTTTGCACAATGGAGTGATACTGGTAAAGCAGATTTGATGAAGATTCATCTGGCAGCCAGGTACAAGATGTCTGGTATGGACGTGAGAGGGTAGGGGGAATCTAGAGTGGGGGGAACCACCCAAGTAGACACAAATCCAGGTGTTGACCTTGTGGCCACAGAGATGAAGAGACAGGGCTTGGTGAAGACTCAGCAAAAGGAAGTTGGTAGTTAGTGAGGTTCTGAAAATAGAGGATAAAGCCAGCAAAGGTCACTCTGTGGTTTCATGACCTAGTGACAAGAGGTCTGACTGTGGACATTCGGTTTTTAAAAGAAAAACATATGAAGGGATTTTGTGTCCCATGCATGAATGGTGGCTACAGAGCTTAGAAACTACACATAAAACTGCCTGGTTTTGTTGGTCATCCAAATATTGGGAACTCTTGTTTATGTTGAATTCAAGCCAATTCTGGGACCAACTTTGTGGGATGTGGGTGATGAATAATGATGATCTGACACTGGTCTCATAGGTCCATATCATCTGTTACTTAGCTTCAATCTATCCCTTTACTTGTAATTTTATCCAAAAATGTAAACTCTCTGTCTTGTTTTGTGGCCTCCCTTTCAGGAATTCATTTTCCATAGAATGAAAAATTGTTCTTGATTTCTTCACATCTATATATTTTGTAGAACTCAGAGTTGAGCCCATTAAAAGATTATGAAGATATTTGAAAGTCTGCTGGTAGAATTTTAATTGTTGCCCTCTGCTTTCAGGCTTGGAACGGCTTCAGCTTCCATCCAGCAGTTCAGGGTCAGAAGGAAGAACAGCCCCTTCTCAAACAGAGAGTGGAACACCCCAGGTCTCCCTGGAGAAGGGGACGGGGATGCCAGAAGAAGCATCTGTACACACTCAAATGGCTGGCACTTCAGATTCAAGCTGGTCTTCCTTTGCTGCTTTGGAGCCAGGAGAACCCACTATGCTGTCGAGGAAAAGAAATTCCTTAGGATCAGAGCTCTCCGTACTGCATTCCTCCAAGACAACTGCTTACCCTCCTTCCTCAGACCATTCCTCAGGTGAGTTCCCAGCTCACCTCTCCAGTCATTCAAAATAGCCACAAGTAAATGTGTATAACTAGCTAGCTAAATACCTAAACAGGAGCTAAGGGGGAAATAAGCAAAAACCAAAAACAAACAAGCAAGCAAAAACAAGAAAAATTTAAAAAACATTCCTTTAGGGCTGGGGATATGGCTCAAGCGGTAGTGCGCTCGCCTGGCATACGTGCGGCCTGGGTTCGATCCTCAGCACCACATACAAAGATGTTTTGTCCGCCAATAATTAAAAAATAAATATTAAAATTCTCTCTCTCTCTCTTTAAAAAAAATTCCTTTAATGCTAAGTATTTGGGGTAGAAGTATAATCTACAGAGCTTATTTCAGTATGTTTAAAATATGTTTTCTTTAACTATACAAGAAAAAAATAATAGTTAGTCTGGTGGGTATGATGGGCCTTCTCTCCACCAACCCATGCTTCCTCCATCCCTCTCCCCTACACACACACACTCCCCCGCCCCCCCCCACACAAACAAAAAACAAAGGCTTAAGTGTTACTAGTGTGTATTCTTACACAACAATACATGCCAGGGTGCTTGTAAGAAATGGTGAGCACCATACCATCTGATTAGGAATTAGTTTTATTTCTTCAAGATTGCAAAAACATTTCTTTAGTTGTCAAAGAAAACATGGGTATATGTTTTTTCTAGGCTTCATTTTGGGGAAAAAATGCATTGCAGGTGTTTGCAGGGCATGATATTAGTCACTACAGCTGTGGAGTACTCCTCTCTGCCATTCCACTTCCTACTCATCAGTTGAGTCTCAGCTCAAGAATTCCATTTCCATGAGCCTTTCTACACCTTCTGGACCTTTGTGCTATACACCTTGTCATACCAGGTCATCCAAAGCCTACCCACTCAGAGACTGTAGTCCTCTTGGGAACACATGCTACTTCTATTACTTCTCCTAGGGTCCCTGCAGACCAAAAACAAGGTACAATTGAAAAGAAATAGGTATTAATATGTGCCCAAATACCCTCACAGGGCACATGCTGCCATGAGAATGCTGGAAAATGCCCTTTCCTCTCTTCTCAGGTGTTAGTTGGGGTCGGTGTCTACTGCTTGTTTTCATACTCAGGCAATAGGGAGCAGAACGGAGAGAGTCAGGAACCTTCTTGGGAAATTGAGGTTAGGTTGCTTCGGAAAATGCTGTTTTAAAATTCTTGTGTCAGAGATTTTTAGAGTGCTTTGTAAGACTAGAAGTTTTGGGCTTATGTCATCAAAGCAAAAACTGAACCCAGAGGTCCTTTTTGTAATGCCTATTTAAAGCAGCCAGTTCCTCTTCCATTTACTTTGTAGACAGTTTCCTGCTGACTGGGGTTTGGATATAATTTATGATTCATATTTTAGGAGTTTGCTTTTTAAGATTATTCATAAACATTGGTTGGATTGGATAAAAGCTATGATTCTTTGCAGATTCAAAGTTCTGTGGTTCAGTGATTTATAACCAACTTTACCAAACAGTGGAAAGGAAGCATTTCCTAGGAAGCTCCACTTTGATTTTAGTCAGGGTCATTTAATATTTATAATTTAAATTTAACCCAGTATGTGGTTTATTTGAAAATCAGCCCATGTTTCTAACTTTACTGGATACAACTGTCTACTTACCTATATTTTTCAACACTTAAAAAAAATATTGCCCTCAAATTCTTTGAGCAATTGTCCTTTTAGAACCTTAGCATTCTAATATTAGGAGATTTCTATCACATCTTTCATATTCGAGCCTTCTACTGAGAATTTCTTTTCCTTGGTGAATTAGGTATTCTGCTCTAGGTAAAGTCAGACCACCCTCTTAGATAATGGAGAGGGCTTTTGGGAAGAAGACACATGGAACAGAATCTGAAATCCAAGGAGAAACAAAGTTCTGCTTTATTTTTTAAATTTTTTATATTTTTAGTTGTAGATGGACACACACCTTTATTTATTTGTTTATTTGTTTATTTAATGCGGTGCTGAGAATTGAACCCAGGGCCTCACACATGCAAGGCAAGTGCTCTACCACTGAGCCACAACCCCAGCCCAAGTTCTACTTTATTTTTAAAGCTGGGTTGGCACCTGTCAATCCACCAAACAGAGCTCTATATACCTCTTACCTACCCTGGGGGGAAATATTGAGCTTTTATTCTCCCTTTACCTTCCCATGATAAAGTTGATGTAAGTACTTGGGAGAGTCATCAGGACCTGCCAAAGCAGACCTGGAATTGGCCTGGCCTAGCTGGGCTAGCTCTGTAGAATAACAGAAGTGAAGGGGTGCAGTAGAGACTTGAGCCTTTTTTAGGATTTTTTTTTAAGTTATAGATGGACACAATATTTTTATTTTATTTGTTTATTTTTATACGGTGTTGAGGATCGAACCCAATGCCTCACATGTGCAAGGCAAGCATTCCACCACTGAGTCACAACCCCAGCCCAAGGCTTGAGCCTTTTGGCACTTGTCCACTGCATCCTCTGGTAAATGTCCATTCCATCGTCTGGTAAATGTGACCCATAGAAAAACCTGGCACTTAGACTAGTCAGATTAGTGACACTCTTCACAAGATGAACATGAAGATGGCGAGCTAGGAGCCTGGCACAGGGAGGATGGGGTTCCTCATTGAAAACATCAGACCAGATGATCTGAAAGATCCTTTCTAGTTTCACCATCTGAGAGTCCACACACACTCGGCCTTTGTCTCCCTTCACTCCTACTGATCCACCCAGAAACATGTGTAGCCTAGCCTTTTCCCAGGCTGGGATAGCCAGGATTTATCTGCTTCTGGAAATAAACTGTACATCACTAAAGCAGGCAGCAGAATCAGACTTTAAAAAAACAGATCAGAAACCATTTAAAATTATTTTTTGTGCTGCTTTATACTTTTCTGTATTTTCCATATCGATCATGTACTGTTTGATCATTGGAGGAAAAGTATACAAAGCAACAAAGGGGAAAAATTTCTTTGGAAGGCAGGAAGAAATATGTGTATGTTGAACTGTGTGAGAATGGCTACAATTGAGGACTAAATTTAGTCTGAGCTTCCTGGAAACCAGGGCACAAAAGGAAGCTGGGTGGGGCATGCGATTGTTGTCAGATAAAGTATGCATACAATTTAATCCATAGGCATAAGTGTTTGGGGGGTTGTAATTCTAAGAGGAATATTTACAAGGAATGTTGAGAATCATAATGGAAAATGCCTTCAATTGCCGTTTTGTGGAAATTGTGCTAATGTTCTTTAAAAGGTGATATTTTATATAGATTCTCAATAGGAGTGGAAAGTATTATAATGGATCTCAACTTATGAAAGTATTTCTGTGGGTAGCTGAGCTGATGTGGTCCAGGTAAATTGCATTGTGGTGATTTCACTTTGTAAAGGGAGAAAGTATAAATAACTTAGATGATTTTAGATTTAGCCTATCCTTCTCAAATATCAGCTGCTTCATCTATACTATTGCCAAGTTCTAGATAGCAGTCAAGGTAAGGTTGAACATTTTGATGCATACTTGTGATTGTGCGGTGACTGGAGAGTGACCCATATACCTTTACCAGGCATTCTTTTCACCTTCTATTATAAAGACTAGTAACTTTGCTTGTGTCTGCTCCTGGTGAATGAATGGTCTTCCCATTTTAGTTGTTTTGTTTTTGTGGTAATGAGAATCAAACCCTGAATCTTGCAAATGTTAGGTAAGCATTCTACCACTGACCTACATCCACATCCCTGGTCTTCCCATTTTTTAAAAAAAATGTTTCTTTTTTTAATATGTTCTTTTTAGATATACGTGACAGTAGAGTGTGTTTTGACATAGTTTACACACATGGAGCATAACTTATTCTAATTAGGATCCCATTCTTATGGTCGTACATGATGTAGAGTTTCACTGGTCATGTATTCATGTATGAACATAGGAAAATTATGTCTGATTCATTGGTATTCCCATTTTTGAATGGGTGCTTTAGAGGCAGAAGCAAGCAAGGAAGGGAAATTATTAAAAAATTAATAATACTGGCCTGTTGACTAGAAGTGTGGTAAATTTTCTCTTAGGTTATTTAGCTGGTGCTCATTTAGTAACATAATTAGCAATTGTAGACTAATTTGACCCCATATTTCCTCTTCTTTATTAAGAGGCACTAACTCTACAATTTTCAGACAAATTTCATTGCTTTACTGTGAGCATTAAATGTGACTAGTATATAAATACTTAGTACAATTCTTGACACATCATAACTCGTCAATTAATGATAACTTTTTGTAAGAATGATATGATGAAGAAGCAATGTGCTACAGAGCCCATAGTCAGGGAGAACAGCCATTTTCCTTTTGTGACTCAGTATCTGTGACGTTAGTGATTATATTTCTGTGGCCATTTATTTGATGAAACCACCAAAATTAATACCTGTTTTGATGGAAACATCAAATGGAAGAAATAAGGCAATTTACTAGGAATAAAAGTGTTTTGGAAGTAATTCCTTGGAGATAATTATTTTGGGCCAGTATTTATTATGCTTTTCATTTTTCATACTAAAGTGCTTTTTGTTTTCAAGTAGGGTTAGTTTGGGGTAGGCCATGCCTACACTTTTCTGTTTGGATCTTTCTATTCCTTTGTTTCAATTCCTAGTTTTATGGATAACCTGCATCTTCATTTTGACTTTATTAAGGCCAGTAACCAGAGCTGCATGCTGTGTTCTAGGTTTAGCTAGGTTTATGGTTTTGTATGAGGATAAGAAGAACCTTTTGCTTCCTATGTTCTTTCTCTATAACTATATTTAAAATTTTATTTGTGCTTTTGGTCACAACTGCACGTAAGTCTGATCTTTAAGAAACTGTTTATAATGACAACTTCCTTTCCCCCCTTTCTGGATCATAATTAATAGCTCAAAGCCTTTTGTTATATAGGTATAGAGTATGTTTATGTATAAAGTACTTTTTGTTGTTTTTAGCTTAAAATGATTTAAAAGAAAAAAGGAGTCTGTTTTCTTCCCTGCCATGTTTCTTCCTGCTCATGGGCTTTCTTGAAATTAGGAATGAGTATTTTGTTGTTGTTATTGTTGTGGTGCTGGGAATAGAACTCAGGGCCTCATGCATACTAGGCAAGCACAATGCCACTGAGCTACATCCCTAGCCTTTTGGATTAGGGTATTAATATACCATTCTGGAGGTCAGTTCTCAAGATATCCTTTGAAAAATTCTCTGTGAGAGGGAGCCACTAGCAAGCCAAGCAACCTATAATGTGGAGCAGACTGTACATTTTGACCAATGGCATGTAATTCAATTCTTGAGGTTCTTGACAATTATCCAGTGACCTCCATCCATGGATCAGAAAAACCATTCCTCATCTGCAGTTCTTGATCTCCTAGGGGACCTACTGGAGTAGCATGTTGGGTTAAGAACTGGTCTCCAATGTTTAATGAGACTAAATAATTATAATAATGAAGGCCGTCTGATTTCGGGTGAAATTAAGTTAAATTCATGGGGTAATAATGAGTATCTCCTGATGTTGAGACCTTCTGTTACTTAATGAATCCATTTTGGTGGATAGTTATTTCAAAACAAAATTTATGGTGGCTCTGGGTTAGGGAAGAATAAAGAGCCCTTGACAATGAAAAGGATGGGAATTACTGTCCTAGAGCAGTAGTGTCCTAGCTGTATTCTGCAGAACCTGAGGCCTCTTCAGTGGTGACCAGGGGGCTAGGCTTGGCACCATGTGACTTTTATTCATTTTTTAATTGGATTTTAATTTATAATAATACTTGAATAAAAAGATACGTAAATAAAATAAAACAAGATGAAAGCCTTAACACAATAGCCTGTCCTGTTTAAGCAATATTATGAAATTCAGTAGTACTAATTTTATCTTCTTCTATAAAAACCAAAAAAGCAAATAATGTATCTGTTATGATTCTCTTATCTTCCTTTTAGCTTGCACAGAAAGCTTTGCATTGTGCTGCATGAGGAACATCACTGCTTCTCCACTAAGCTACATGAGAATCAGAACTAGTGAGGAGGGGGTGAAGGTGTATGTTTTAGTTGTACATGTGTGTAAACATACACAATTGTCTGTATCTACATCAGGTCCAATAGTGTTTAGATTTATATTCAAAAATATAATAAACATTATTTTTTACTTAGATAGTGCCAGATTTTCTTGAGTCCTTGAGTAGTTTTGAAACATATTTTCTTCTGTTTTAGCTTCTGGGAATATAAAGGAACTGAACAACTCTACTACTCTCCAAAGTCCACTGGTCAACCAGACAAAGAGTACACATGTTGCCACCACATTCACTGACAGTGTCTCAAGGATTCTCAGGTCTTTGACTGTCAGTCTGGAACCTATAAACAAGACAGAGAGTTTCCCTAAGGACTCCAAAATTGCCACAACTTCAGTTTCAGTCCCTTCCTCACCCTCTACAGTAGAATCAAGAAGTAAGAGTAGAGTAACCAAGAATCCAGGAGATGGAGAATTCAATGAGCCATCTACAGAAAATGAATTTGGTGTTACATCTTTACATTGGCAAAATGATTCCACAAGTAAGTATTCTATCTTTACTTGATCTGTAAGGATATTTCTAAATAGCAGATCTCTTTAAGAACATTTGTAGCCTCTGAAAAATTATGTACTCTTTGATGACACCAGCTCCTTCATTAGTATATCACATTATTGCATTTTGATTTTCATTCTTATGAAAACATTGTGAAGTTAGTTGGACAGGTGCCACCCCTCCTGCTTTTTTTTATAGGTGAAGAGGAGGTTTAAGTAATGCATGCATTGTCTCACTCAGCAGAGTTGAGACCGGAGCCTTAGGGCTGTCACTTGATTCTATCTTGTTTTTAACCCTACAGCATTGTCTTCAAAGTGAGAGCTGACCTAATCCTTACAACTAGCTTCAGTGCTTTTATGATCAGATCTTTACAAATAAATGTACAGAATAAATATAGTTCTCAAGTTCTTGGTTTGGTTTACTCCCTATAGTTGATTTTTTTAAAACTACTTCAGGATTAGGATAATCTTTATTAATATTACAACTGTTTTAGAAAAGTGCTGTATGTGCTATATTTATGCACATCATATTTGTTGGATATAATGCCGTACTCATTTCCTCAAACTACTTTTCAAGGGACAGAGAATAAAATACTCAAGTATAAATTACTTTGCTATTTGCACATGCTGTTTAAAAGTCCCCTGTTCAAAAAACTTTTATTTTTTGGTATTGCTATCTTGTCGACACCAAGAGTTTGAAAATAATGATTTAGAATATGATAATGTTTGTCACATACAATAAATATTAAACAAGATTTCTGTGGAAAAGGATATCTTAAAGAAGACTCACTTCTTAGTTGTTGGAGGATCTTTTTCATACCCATATAATGGAATTTTTGTTTATATACTATCTCACAGCCTTTAGAGGACATCAGCTTGCCAGCAGCTCTCAAGTGAAAAATGGAAGTTTCAGGCTTCAGACTGAGACTGTGTCTAGGTCAGTTCCCTCCAGTAGACACGAAGAGAGCACAGCACACTGGTCCTTGACCAACAGCAAGACATTTGCAGATGTGACAGGAAGCTCTGCTTTACATCCTGAAGTTTTGAACTCTTCAGTTTCGACCCAAGCTTCAGATTCTGCTCAACAGTCCAGAAGAGGTACCACAGTGTCAGATGAGAGAAGTTACTCAGAGTCTTCGTTTATATCTTCCTCAGAAAGCCTAGGTTCTTCAACGCTACATGGAGAAAATTCAAGTAAGTTTTCATTTCACAGGGTGGTACCACATGGAAGGTGAGAGACTTAACAATGCTTATGACTGACTGTGGCATATTAAGTCATCTATTAAGGAAATAGCTCCTGAGGCCCCTCTAGTATCATTACTCTCAGGCCATTCTTATAGCTGATTGACAGATGTACATGTATATCCTATCATATTCCATATTATTCACATACAACTCAAGGTCTCTCTGTCTATGTACTCCTTTTCTTTGTTGCCCACCCTGTATCCCCATACCTGCCTCAATCATAGAGCTTCTGAAAGGTGAAAATATCACCTTCTCATGAATTGTTGTTCACTCCAGGACATTCATAGCATTCATTGAAAAATACTCTCTCCCCTCCTCTTTTTAAAAATAGATTTGAGATATAATTCACATTCCATACAGTGTGCCTGTTTAAAGTGTACAATTGATTTTTAGTATATTTACAAAAACTGTGCAATCACCACTACTATCTAATTCCAGAACATTTATATCACCTCCCCCCCCCAAAAAAAAAAAAAACAAAAAAAAAAACTCCATACTTATCAGCAGTCACTTCCCATTTTACCCTCCTTCCAGTTCCTGGCAACCACTTAATTTTCTTTCTGTCTCTGTGGATTTGCCTGTTTTAGACATTTCCTGTAAATGGAATCTTATATAATCTTTGTTTTTCACTTAATGTAATGCAATGTTTTCAAGATTCATCCATATTCCAGCATATATTAGTATTTCATTTCTTTTTATGACAATATTCTATACTATAGGGATACACTGTATTTTATCTTTTCATCAATTGGTATATCGTTCCCACCTTTTAGCTTTTTTATTTTTTTAGTTGTAGATGGACAGCATGCCTTTGTTTACTTTTATGTGGTGCCTCACACATGCTAGGCAAGTGCTCTGCCACTGAGCTACAGCTACAGCCCCTACCTTTTAGCTTTTATGAATAATGCTGCTGTCAACATTCCAAGTACAAGCTTTGTGTGGACATGTGCCCTTTTGGAACTGCCACATTTTTAAAGCAATGCCATTTTTAAGCTTCTGAGGGATTGCCAAGCTATTTTCCAAAGTAGTACACCATTTTATATTCCTCCCAGCAATGTACAAGAGTCCCAGTGTCTCCATATCTTCACCAACACTTGTTATTATCCATCTTTTTTGATTATATCCATGTTATCAGTTTGAAGGGTATTTCATTAGTTTTCTTCTGCATTTCCCAGCCGACTGATGATGTCAAATATCTTTTCACATGCTTGTTGGCCATTTGTTTTATCTTCCTTGAAAATGTCTATTCAGATATTTTGCGCATTTTGAAACTGGCTTGTCTTACTCTAGAGTGTAAGAAGTCTTTGCATATTCTGGATACTAGTCCCTTATCAGATGTATGATTGACAGGTATTGTCTCCTGTTCTGTGTGTTACCTTTTTACTTTCAGCCCGGGAACAGAGTGTGGCGCGGGCCTACAGTTCCGCTGCAGAGGGGAGCAGTTCCGGGGCTCACTCCCACAGCGGGCACACCTGGGCTGCTCTCACCGGAAGTGGGGAGCGAACTCTGCGGTCACTCAGCTTCGCCCCTGCCGGCGCCACCTCTGCGGAAGTGGGGAGTTCTGCGGGCGCCACACAACGCGGGAACGCGACAGAGCGGGCGGGCCTGCTCTCAAGGTCGCCCGCCTCTGAGCCTACACTTGGAGGTGGTGTCTTCCCCAGCAAGGATTCTCTCCACAGCCCCTCAGCCCACCTGGCACTTTACTCAGTTCTAGGATGATTAAGTTGGCTGGCAACCCAGAGAATATCCTACTAGAAGCTCTTTATGTAAATAGGACTTTTTGGGTTCTCCCACCTCAGGAAGACACCCCTCATCCCCTCACATACTGATGAGGCATATGGGGTGACGTCTGCTGGGAGGCTTAAAATAAAAGACCAGTCACTTTGTGGCTAAGATCAGTCTCCTGGGAAAGAAATATCTCATTATACAGAATGGAAAGTTGGGAGGGTTTTCCTTTTTCCGTTTAAGCGTAACAATGATTCTATTTGGGATCTTGAGAGCTTTTCACATACAAATTTGCTTTTATCAAAGAAAAGGCATGTGGAAGGAATTTGGAACTGTTCCCTATTTTTAGGCCCCTGCCATTTCTCTTATATTACCATGTTCATTGCTGCCACCATGGCCTTCACAGGAGGTAAATCTACCTGGCAGACAGTGACTGTTACAGCCTTCTCATGTTGCCATTCAGTGTGTTCACCACTGAAAACCCCCTCTCCAAGGAAAGTATTTTACTCACTTGAGTTCAAGGATACTGAAAAATCTGGATTTTGGTGCATGTTTCAGAGATTGCTTGTTTGTTAACTTGACCTAACTTTGGCTTTTCCCTTTGCAGTTACTGGACTTAGCTATGGTCAAGTGAGTGGCACAGATACTGAACAAAGGACTTCTAGTGACCACACAGACCACACCTATGTTTCATCTACTTTCACCAAAGGAGAACGGGCATTACTGTCCATTACAGATAATGGTTCATCCTCGGACATCAGTGAAAGCTCAACCTCTTATATTAAGATCTCAGATTCTCCATATTCAGACTATTCTTCCTCTTCTCATCCTCGATCTGAAAGAAGAAACATCTCATCCTATGATGGGGAATATGTCCAGCCGTCCACTGAGTCACTGGCTCTGCATACATCCAGCCTTCCATCCTACACCTCTACCATTAATATACCAAAAACTTCAGTTTTTGTGGATGCCAGGACTGGGTCTGTTGGTGACTCATCTTCTGCTTTGGGCCCCCATTTGCCTCTGCCTTCAGTGTCACAATCCCACCAGTTATTCTCATCAAGTTTACCATCAACCAAGGCCTCTGCTCATCAGCTGAAGTCTACCTCTGAGACATCTACACCTGTGTCTTCCTCACCATCACCTTTACCAGTGTCCTTAACAGCTTCTTCTCCTGCCCCACTTTCTGTCTCACAAACAGACTTACTACATTCATCTACCCCAGTCCTGCCCAGGGCAAGAGAGATGCCTAAGACTTCAGTTCAGACATCAACAATGGCATCATCCATGATAATTCTCCATAGTAGTAACACAGCAGATCCCAAGAATCAGACCATCCCACAACAAAAGAAAATCATTACAGAAGCAAAGTCACCAAGCCTGGTGTCTCTGCCCACAGTATACACCAAAGTTGTAATAGTGAGTGCTCCTTCAGGGGACCCTTTGCCCCCAGCCTTAACTGAGTCCTTCACTAAGCCAGCCCTTCCAGCCATGAGCACCAGCTTAACCCAAATGTCTCCAACTTTGACAGCTACCACTCTGAAGACCTCTCACTCTTCTGTGACCAATCCCAGCACCTTGTCAAGTACAGAAGTTCTGATTACTGACCCCATATCTGGACACACTACAGCTGGAAAACAGCTCTTCCCAACCAATCCTGAAATTCTGGTGCCACAAATCTCAACAGAAGGTGTCATTACCACAGAAAAGAACCATGTGCATATCGATGTTACCACCCACTTAATCTCTCTGACCAGTGTACCAACATCAACAAAAGAATTGACCACAAGGCTTGGTATCACAGAAGAGTACAGCTCACCTTCACATTTCCTCAGAACTTCTCCTCCTTCCCAAACCACAGATGTTTCTACAGCTGAAGTGTTAACTCCTAAACCTACCAACTTTGCTACTCAGAGTAGCACACAGTCCCCAATGGCATTGTCACCTCCAACATCAGGTACAATGCATCTTTCAAACACACATCAACTGCTAGACCCTGTGCAACACTGTAAACTGCATGAGGCTCAGGATTTAAGTGAATGTGTAGAAATGGCTAGTATTTGAAATAATCTCAGTTTTGTGACCAATACTTCCTGTTGAAAACAAAGCATAAAATAAGGTCATGGTGGACTCTCATTTTCTTATTTTCCCCAAGTTAGGTGATACTTCCTGAAGAGAAGAGGACATATTGGTTGTGTGTGACATCAGTATAGTGCAGTTGAAGCTTTTAATGCCCTGTAATTAATTGCAATAGTTTTTCAAGCATGCCCTTAACTTCTTGGATTAGAACCAGGCAAGGTGTAGATTTGGATAGTAGAGAAACTGAAGAAGCTTTAGGTAGCCTGTGTGAAACAGGGAGTGAGTCAGGTGCAAGCACCCAGATCAGGGCCCAAAGCTTCTGAGTCAGTCATCTGGCTCTCCAATCACCAGGAGGCATCTAAGGGTCAGAGGGCTTTTCTTGGGCCAGAAAAACTCATGCTACTTTGTCTCTCTAAGATTATTTTGCTAGTTGATAAACAGCAGTAGAGGGACATATAAATAAAAAAGATGATGAACTTTTTTCCCCACAGTGACTGCATCATCAGGGATTTTTTACATTGTATGTATGGTTATCTTTAAGTCACGTTGAAGTTGATGGTACAGAAAAAGATAAAGTCATCCAAATGATTCTTTGTCACTTAAGGGAAAGTAGAAGGAAGTAGGATGATACATATTGTTGGATATCATGTTCAGAATTGTAGTTTTGGTATGTGTAGATCCACAAAGAGAAAACTGCTGTGGAGGAAGGCACAAGATGGAGACTAATTCTTTAAGGAAAAAGAAAAGAAAGGAAATGCTTTGTATTAACTGGAGCATGGAATGAATGATATAGTGATATAGGTGGTCAGCCTATATCAGACAGGGGTGTCTCCTGCTATCAGTCACAATCAACCCTAGGGTGGAGGTCGTAAACTACCCTCACTACCAGCTTATGGTGTTCCCTGTGTAATTTGGGTACCTCTGGAAGATGAGAGATGGCTTTTTTGGCCTTGCTTTAGGACACATTGTCTTTATTTCCAAAGGCCAAATGTGTATTTCAATACTAAATGTACCATAATTCACAAGGCTCCTTAAAGTAAATTATGGCCATTGTAATTACTGTAGACAGGTCTTAGGGACATTCTCACTGGCTGTTAAGAATTTTTTTTCTGTATCATTGTGTTCATGGGTATTGGTTATACAGGTACACTACTTGAATAGATGATTTTACACTGAAGAGTAAGATTAAGAATATCATCTTTAGGTTTAGCCTGTTCATTTTCTTTTGACGAACTCTTGACTTCTGCCCTCTTTTTTGCATTCTCCCACTAATTTCCTCCTTGCAGATGACACAGTTACATTGTAGGTTTCAACTTTTCTAGGTTTATGTCAAAACCTTTATGAAGCAGATGTTACATAACTGGATTGTGACACTTCCAGTTATATAGAGCAAAACAGAGTTATGGTCATTGCCTTTGGGGGATATAAGTCTGTGTGTCATAAGGGCCTCCATGAATTCAGCTGAGGCCCATTTTTTGCTTTATTTAAAGAGAGAGGTCATTGTAATGCTCAACTCTGATTATTTTCTGAATGATGTACAATATGTGGAGTTCCAGTTATATTTGGAGATTTTGGGATAAAGGTTGCTATGTCCAGGAGAAAAGGCAAGGCACCCATACACACAGAGTAAATCTTTCATCAGGGAGGATGAATTGATCAGAGATTCTTTTTTTTTTTCTAAGAAAGAGTGAGAGAGGGGGGGGGAGAGAGAGAGAGAGAGAGAATTTTTAATATTTATTTTTTAGTATTTGGCGGACACAACATCTTTGTTTGTATGTGGTGCTGAGGATCGAACCCAGGCCGCACGCATGCCAGGCAAGTGCGCTACTGCTTGAGCCACATCCCCAGCCCGATCAGAGATTCTTTCCCCCCTCTTAATGTGTGTTTTATTTATTTATTTTTTTTATTGGTTGTTCAAAACATTACATAGTTCTTGATATATCATATTTCACACTTTGATTCAATTAATGTGTTTTTTAAATTGGCATTGATTCAAGTAGAATTTTCTAAGTATCACAAAAGTAATACGATCGTCAGTCCTGAACTGAGTGACTGAATAAGCAACATTTGATTTGAATCAGTTCTTGAATTCAGGAATCCAATTGTCTTATGTATGGACACAAACTATTACCAGTACCCAGTCCTACTGCCAATCTTCTACATCTCTTGGGACCTCATTCTATTTTTGTAGTATGTCTTTTCAGGGCAAGTAAATAGAAATAAGCAAGGATCAAATATTAGCTGAGAGAATTAAATATTTACCTAGGGTTGTCTTTGCATTGCCATTGTGATTAACTGTGTTATTCTTGGATGGGTTTTTAGTCAACAGCTGTGCCGTGAACCCTTGTCTTCATGATGGCAAATGCATTGTGGACCTCACCAGCAATGGCTATCGATGTGTGTGTTCATCTTCCTGGCAAGGGGATAACTGCAGTGTGGGTAAGAGAAAAAATAATATCCAGTATCTGCAGTATCACATTTGGTTATTCAATAAATGCCTTTTTCATCCAAAATGTAGAAGAATAAGATCTTTTAATTAATACCCTGCTTACTTGAGAGTTAGCATGTTTGTGTGTTATCTGCAGAGTAACATGAAGTACCATAGTGTAGTGCTGACAAACTTCCTGATTTGGTTCTCCCCACGTTCCTGCCACACTAGACCACCTATTGCTCCCTAAAGACACCTGCATTTTCCTGCCTCTGGCATTCACAGTACTGCTGCCTCAATATAAAATTATCCTACTCAAATTTGTTTATTAAAAATTCTTCCAGTCTTAATCTGGATGTTATTTGAAATAGTCTTAATTCTTTCCTCCATCAAAATTTGTTACTTTCTCTGTACTTCAGATCATATCTTGTATTTATAATTAGTTGTTTATTGACTGCTTCTGCCTTCAATAGGTGGTCAGCCCCTTGAGAACAGGGAGGTTTCCTACTCATCTTTGGGGCCCCATTGTATCTAATAAGTGCAGTGGTCCTTAGTAAGTATTTACCGTACTGGGGTATGATTTTGCTGTCTGTCACAGACTCAATATGGTCTTTCCCCCCCCTCCTTTGCAGATGTGAATGAATGCCTGTCAAATCCCTGCCCACCTCTGGCCATGTGTAATAATACTCAGGGATCTTTTACCTGCAAATGCCCAGTTGGGTACCAGTTGGAAAAAGGAATATGTAATTTGGGTAAGAGATTTTATCTTAGAATTTATTCTGTCTCACGATATATTTTATAAAACATCATTTACTATTTTTCTTCCTAATCAAAATTAATATTTCTCCATGATAAAAAGGAATGTAAAATGAAATGGAAGACATTGCCTATTGTTATTTGCTTTACCATTCTACCCTGCAGTTAGGGGGAAAAAAATTTAAAAAATATTCTGATTGGGCTGGGGATGTGGCTCAAGCTGTAGCGTGCTCGCCTGGCATGCATGCGGCCCGGGTTGGATCCTCAGCACCACATACAAACAAAGATGTTGTGTCCACCGAAAACTAAAAAATAAATATTTAAAAATTTCTCTCTCTCTCTCTCTCTCTCTCTCTCTCTCGCGCTCTCTCTCTCTCTCTCTCTCTCTCCCTCTCTCTCTCCCTCTCTTTCCCTCTCTCTCTCCCTCTCTCTCCCTCTCTCCCTCTCTCTCTCTTTAACCAAAAAAACAAAAACATTTTAGAGGAAGAAAAGAATAAAATCCTGATTGTCCTACCACATTTACATATGTTTTTTTATTTTAAAAATTGATCTTCATGTTCTTATCTACAGATAGATATGTTTTTGACAAAGCTGCTACTGTAACTGTATCACACTATTTATCATATTTTGATCCCTAGTTTGATAGATTCATGAAGCTGGTTGATATTAATACAATCTCCATTTTACAGGTTAAAAAGCAAAAAAACAAACCAAATGAAAACAAAGGCCCTGACAAGGTGCTAAGTGGCCAAGCTTATGTAATCAGTTGATGAGATACTTGGTTTCCAGCCCACAGTACTTTCTATTACACAACAATGTATTGATTGTAAGAACTTTCTTGCATGCAAGGTATAACCCTTATTAGGATGCTGAGTTTAATACCTAACTTGCTGAAGAAATTAGAATGAACACTAGAGTTTCTAAGCTGGATAAGGAAACTGACAGGTAAAATGACTCATTTTTTAATCATCTTAAATTGTGAAGTGTGATACTTAAAACACAAAAAGTGCTCAGTAAATGTTTTTGAGAGAGTAAATATCTGTTTCTTTTGAAAATATTATCTTCATGGATTTCTATTACCTATAGGCAGAAGGAACTTTTAAAGAAAGTTGGTATTCTATTAGAACAAAAGTAGAATTTTGAAAGATGTTTGAAATATAACAGTTAAGCATTGTTTTAAGAAGAAGAATCTAGGGCTGGGGTTGTGGCTCAGTGGAAGAGCACTTGCCTAGCATGTGTGAGGCACTGGGTTTGATTCTCAGCACCACATACAAATAAATAAAATAAAGGTTCATCAACAATAAAAAATATTTTTAAAAACAAAGAAGAATCTAGAAATATAGACATTAGTTTTATTCTAATAATTTATTTGCATTTGGGTAACTTGTTCCATTTTGCCACACCATATAAGAAATTAGCCAAGAGTTTTCATTTTAAGAACAAAGAAGATGAAAATGATTTTAGTTTAAAGCATTGTGAGAAGTACACTTGTCCAGGAATCAAATTCCTGGTACTTATAGGGCCACCACCTATAGCACATGACCCTGTAAAATCAGATTGTAATCTGCTCTGCTTCCCACTGAGGGTATTGTGAAAGTCAAATAAAAGAATATATTTGTGCAAGCTTTAAAAGAATTGTCCTGATGGGAAATATTATTTAACATTAGTCTTCAAACTGTTAGACCAGATTGAAAGCTATGAAAACAGAGCACTCTGATTACAAAGCAATACTTATGGATCTTTCCAAAATAATAATTAGATAATATATATCCTGAGGGTGCAGAGGATATAGAGGGGAAAGAAGAATTTTAAAGATGGACACACATGAATATGATGCTAATTTTGGCCCTTAGGAGCTGGATGATATTTCTTTGGAAGTTACCTGACTTCTGGAAACCTCTTTTATCAATGATAAAACAGATATTTCCTCTGAAAAAGTTAAATTTAAATTTGAAGAAAAATTTGTCTTAAAGTTAAATGATAAAACTATAGGTATGACGTGTAAATGTCTTTTAGAAAAATCCCGGGAAAGAAATAGGATTTGATTCATCTTCTTATTTACACTGAAAGCAGGGGCCACATTGATTGTCATAATTCAGAAAACTTCTAGTACCTAACATTTAGCTATATGTATTTCTGAACGGAAAGTCTGGGTGAGAGGTGAGAGATAAAGATGAAGGAGTAGAAAGATTGTTCTGGAAGCCTGTATACAGAGTCCCACAGGTAGCACAGATCAGGAGGAGAGCAGTTCTATTGAGTTAACAATCATCTTTCCCCTTTTTCAAGTCATTTAGCTTCATTGTTCATAAACATCAGAGAAACATGCAAATTAGAGCATGGTGAAATGCTTTCATTTGGCCAAGAATGTTTTCAAAGAGCTCCCTGCTGCTCAGAAAGAGTCCTAAGCAGCTGGCTTCACTGAACTGTAGAACAAGCAAAAAGATGTTAAATAAGGATTAAGGGCTTTAGACAGTTAAGTATAAGATGTTAAATGTTTTCCCTGGCTCATTTGTGGGTTTTTCTCTTAATTCACCATGCAAGTTTTCCATGAAAGAGCAGCTTCATGGGCTTCTCTGTTTTGGGTTATTATTATTATTTTTTCCTTTCCAGAGGGAAAGATAAGAATTTAATGAATTGGAAGATAAGAACCAGATATAAAGAAACTTGTACTAATTTTTGGTTGTCTGCCCATTTGTAAGTCTCATTCCCCTCAGGCCCAATCAGCACAAATTGGTGTTAACTAATGTTATGTTATGAGTGAAATGGGCCTTGAAAATGGGGCTACTCTTTTCATTTCTGAACCCAACAGTGTCTGTAACATAGTTTTTGTTATATAATCATGGAGTCCAGCAAGCCTCCTGGAATACATGCCTACTACAAATATTTGGCCCCCTGCTCTATAGCTTCTTGGTTGTCCTTAGAATATCAGATGCCTGAGGGTGCAGAGGATATAGTGGGGAAAGAAGAACTATGAAGATGAACACACATGAATATGATGCTAATTTTGGCCCTTGGGAGCTGGATGATCTTTCTTTGGAAGTTACCTGACTTCTGGAAACCTCTTTTATCAATGATAAGACAGACATTTCCTCTGAACAAGAAGAATGGGGGTTGGATGAGAGTGGCTTTAATGAGAAGAAACCAAAGTACCCCCTTGAAGTCAATTGAAGTTAAATTGGTTAAAGAGCTTGGAGAACAAGAACTTTCCTTGATCTCATCTTATGAGGCTTGAAGAACAATTTTAGGGTCTAGTACCATACTTCTTTCCCTCCCTTCTATGATTATGTTGTTTAGACCAGCTTATTTTTCTTGGTCACAGCTTTATTGAGCATATATTATGTGAGAAGCCATCAGAGGAATATTAAGAAGGTTCCTTCTCTCAGCAGCACTTGTGTACATGTGTAAAAGGCTCCTTACAGTCACCCACTTAAAGGTTTACTTGGTCTAAGCCTTCAGCTCAGCCCAGTAGATGTTCACTTTGCTAGAGAGGAACTAGAGGCAAGGGTAGTTTCCATCCTGACAGAGAAAGAAATGCACACAGATTGTCCTGGGGTGAGGATGGTATAAAGGTGGTTACCTTAGAGATTTACAAACACAAGGCCTTACATAGATTGATCTGTTATGTGGTCTAATAGGTAACATTTTCATTTGCAGTTAGAACCTTCGTGACAGAGTTTAAATTAAAGAAAACATTTCTTAATACTACCATGGAAAAACATTCAGACCTACATGAAGTTGAAAATGAGATCACCAAAACAGTAAGTTTCTTGAAAGGACTATTCATTGTGAATCCTTTGTTTCCTCCAACATATTTCATTGAGAATTGGGGACTCCTGGAGTCACCTGTATTTCTCCCGGGCCTCTTCTTTTATATTGGGAAGGGAAACTTCATGGTAAAGCAGAAAGCCTCTTAGAAACAGAAAAGAGGTGTTGAGAACTAGTGATGCCTGGTAGAAGTGTTTTTTAAAATGCATCTTCATGTGCAGTCCTTATCTGCCATAGTGTTTTTTTTTTCCATGTGCAAAATTAGTCATAGACAGAAGTGACATGCACCAGAGGGCTGTTGGTGAAGAGCAAAAACCCAGAAAATCCTTGTGCCTTATCTGCTATTTACATATGGTATGACTTTCCTCCTATGTTTGAGAGTTTTTGGATAATGACACTTTTTCTACTCAAGGGAATGCCAAAGACCTATTAATCCTGGTTATCTAAGGCTTGAAAATTCACTATATAGATATTTAGGGATCTTTGATTCTGCTTCTTTCCCTCTTTGCCTGCTTTTTATAAGGAAAAAATGAAGAAGAAAGAAGAGATGAAAATGAAACTCACAATATGTTTAGTTTTCAACTCCTACACAAGTCAAAGATCTGCTGTTCAGAAAATTGAAATTTGCCATTATAATAGGTTAGAAATTAATTGATATCTAGTTTCATTTGTACTTGTTCTCCATGGGTGAGAGATAGTATATTAGCTAAGAATTATGTATCTATAGGACTGTGGATTTTATTTGTGTAAAATAAGATTCCAATTCCATATCTTATCTATTGAGCATCTACTCCATAACAGGAGTAGATAAAATATGCCAGATATTTTATTCTTTTTAGAGGTATTGTCAAAACCTTTGAAGATAGAAAACTGGGAGGCTCTGGAAGTTAATGACATTGCCTGAGTTCACACAGAATAGGTATAAATTTGGGGAACAGTTCATGAGCTAATCTCACTACTGAGAGCAATTGCAAGTTCAGGAATCCCTAAGACCACCTTTAATTTCAGTAATTTACTAGAAGCTATTATCCTCACTGTTGTGGTAAAGATTGCAGTGAAGGATTGCAGATTAAAAACAGTCATGGGGCAGAGTCCATGAGGGCTCCAGATGCTATTTCTAGTTGTCCTGTCCCTATGGAGTCATGGGCAGTATATTGTCAATCAGGAAGCTCACCTGAGCCTAGGTATCTGAAGCCTTTATTTGGGCTGACCTCAGTCTCTGGCACCTCTAGAGGCTTAGCTAATACCATGTCACCTAAAGCCCTCATCATATATCATAGTGTTACATTCCTTGATATGGCCCAAGGACCCCCAGGTAAACAAAAACATTTTTATATTTTTTCTTCCTTTTTAAGTTGATACATTATAGTTGTCCATAATAGTGGGATTTGTTGTCACATATTTATACTTGCGCACAATATAACAATACTATTTAGCCAGTATCACTCTCCAGAGACATTTATAGTAGACAGTACAGTCCAAGGGCTTAGAAATTATCTTGCAAAGGCATGGCCTTTGCTACACAGCCTGATTTTATGTCTGCTAACCCTATACCTTGTCACTCCATCACTGCTGCCTCCTGATTGTGCTATAGGTAGATATTTCCTTCTAAGGCAGTACAGGGGTTTAGAACCCTGTGTAGGAGTGTGGTTCTTTACATTACACAGAACTCAATGACTTATCTGCCCAGCATTATAGTGTAATTTATTAGTGATGTGACACACCTGTCCCCAAGAAACAGTGAAGAATTAAATAGCAGCTGGGGAAGCCACTTGTTTGGTCTTTGCTAAGGTGCCATTCTGTCAAATAATACCTGGGAGAAAAATTAATAATAAAACAGAAATAACAAATCATTGCTATAAGACCATATAAAGAAATGTCAAGCAAAGCCAAAAGTCATTTGATAATACTCCAAACTTGACTCCATCTTCTTTTTTTAAAATTTTTTTTTTTTACTTGTAGATGGACGCAATACCTTTATTTTATTTGTTTATTTTTATGTGGTGTTGGGGATTGAACCCAGTGCCTCACGCATGCTAGGCAAGTGCTCTACCACTGAGCCACAACCCCAGCCCCTTGAGTCCATCATCTAACCAGTGAGATGGCTCTGAGACACTGGCTTGAAGACTGATGGCTACACATAGAGCAAGATATTGAGACCCTCTGCTCCATAAAAGGAATCTATAGCCCCTAATATAGAGGGCAGCAAGGAAATATACACGATACTGATACTTTATGGTGTAGAGATATTTTCTGTGCTCTGAGGGCACAAGGCAAACACAGGGAGAGTGGCTCTTAATTTGCTCTCAGCAAAAGAGCTCTTGACCCACATAATGTAATTTCCATGGAGAGCCTTTTTGAAGAAGACCTATCTTTGAGTTAGATCAACTCATTGTATATTAGGAGACCCATCAGACCTGGGGAAGCTGAAAGGAGCCTGTTCACTATGCAGAGTCCAAATAAACAGTTGCCTCTAAGTTTTTTGAAACCTTGGGTGTTAGAAGAAATCTGCTCCTTTGAAGATGTTTTGCATCCAAGGGTGCTGTTCTGAACATCATTTCCTGCCAAGATTTCCCTACTGATTTACTATTTGCCTCTCTCCCTTTGTATTTGGGGAACAACAGAAAAGCATTTAAGAGGGGAACAAATAAAGGACACCATTTCTGTGTAAAGCTGCCTGCTGATCACTTGATGGCTGGAAAATGCCTATTTTATCCTGAAAATAGGAAATTGGTTCTTGGTCCAAAGCTTTTGTCTAAATAACAGTTAATGACAAACTGTTCTTCTTTGCAGTTAAATGTGTGTTTTTCAACGTTACCTGGTTATATCCGATCCACAGTTCATGCATCTAGGTAAGAAACTGAATTATATTTGCTTATGATCTAGTCTGTGGAAAAGGGAGGCTGTTATAAGATGGGTGATGGCAACAAAACTTGACTCTATTTTGACCAAGCCCCTGGGTGACCCAAGACAAATGGGACTTTATGTTCTCCTGTTCCCTCACTGGAAAATGGCTATGATACCTACTTTCCAAAAGCCCTGGGGCCCACATATAATTTTAGGTCATTTTGGGTCAATTAAAGACTCAAAAACTGTGCCCACAGGGAATCCAGTGCAGTGGTGATCTCATTGCAAACCACCTTTTCCCTGACTTCCAATGTGACGCTGTTTGACTTGGCTGACGGGATCCAGAAATGTGTCAACTCCTGCAGGTCCTCTGCTGAGGTTTGCCAGCTCTTGGGATCTCAGAGGCGGATCTTTAGAGGTAAGAGAAGTAGAGGTCCTCTAAGAGGACTCTGCCCATGTAGTCAGGCACAGACCTGAAGGTATTCTGGGTTCAAATCCCGAATAGGCGCACACTCGCACACAGCCTGTGGGCACACAGCCTTGAGGGCACCTGTCTTTGGCATGTGGCCCCTTCTATTTCTTCTGTACAGTATTAGGGTGTGAGGAGAAGGAACATAGAAACTGATGTTACAAAGAAAAGCTCTTTTTGTTCCCTGAGGAGACAGGAAACTCACACATGAAGTATATGTGCTTGTCAGTGACCCCAAAACCTTCATAATGATAACTATAAAGTAAAAAAGGATGTGCATTATTACCTATGGGTGTGTGGGTTTTTTTTTTTAATAAATTATAAACATATAACAAGACTGGTAGGATGTAGGGCCAAATGCTCCCCATGGTACCAATAATGATGAGAGTTTTCCTTTTCTTGTTCTTGCTTTGTCTGTTTTATGAGAAGCTTCTGCAGTGCATATAGGGTAAGGCAAATGAAGAAAGAGTTTAGAGACAAGTTCAGAAGGCAAATTTGGGTCTTGAAGGGGGAGTTTTACCTCTGGGTTGGGAAATCTGTGTGGAATAAAAAGTGCTTCTTCGCCAAGGGGACTAGTCCCACTTGGCACATCATAAGTGATCAAAGTGGACTCTGGTTAGCTCATTTTACCACACAGCTTAGTCTGGCAAAGGATGTAGAATCTAGTCAAAATCTCCCCATCTGGTATCCAGATGTTGGACATAAATTGAAGGTATCAAATTTTGGCACTCTATCTGCTGGTCAATCTGGGACACTCCCAATGGGTCAGGGTTTTGTAACTGCTTTCCCATGTAGGCCTCTGTATTGTGGAGCTTGGGAGCTGAATAGTTATCCTTTTGTTCTGGGATAAACACTGGAGGTTGGCCTATTTAAGGGCTAGTTAGTTATTAATTTGGGGTAGGGGAAAGGACTAAACTTTTTGGAGTCAAAGGGACTACCAACTACGGAGTTAGTTGAAAAGTTTATGCCCCATTATTTAGTGCTGGAAATTTGGGACTTTGGTTTTTCTTTTTTGCTTCTCTTGCTAAAGATTCAAGGGTACCAATTTTTCCTTCCCAATGAGGTAGTCCCTTTCATTTCACTAAATATTTATGGAGAAACTTATATGTGTGGTCAGCATTGTACCATGTTATTATTTTTTCACCAGTAAATGCATTGTGTCTTGCAAATCAGGTGGCCAGATATTTGAATTTCTAAGAGTTCACAGCAGCCCACCTTCTCTCTGACCCCCATTCTGTAGACTGCTTAGATATGGCTTATGGGAGGGTGCCTGTCGTCCTTGCTTCCTTGCTGAGGCACTCATTCTGTATTTCTCCTTTCCCACCATTTGAGAACAAAGACAGTTATGCATATTGTCTGGAAATGGGATCACTTCCCTGTTTTTTTCCTCCAAGGACTTCTCCAGATTTTGCCAACAAACCCAACTTGGTCACTTGCTAACAGGAAAGTGCAGGAGAGGTGAACTTGACTACCAGGAGCTGTGTGATTCTGACATCTGGATGTTTCCAGCATGTGGGCAGCACTGTGTATTCTGGACATTCCCATTGGAAAAGAGGGTTTTCACCCTTTGATTCACAAAATGTCTATTTCCCTGCCTTTCAGAGAAATGCAGTTCTCATGATCTCCAGAGATTTAGAGACTTTGGAAATCCCCCATGAAATGTCTCAGTCGTAGATTTACTTTAAGTGTCCATTGTCTGTTTAGCGGATGTTATACCCAGGAAAGACCATGGGAATTGTGAATTAAGAAAAATCACATCACCAGGCTTTCAATGAAAATGAGACTATTTGTGGTTCTGTTGGATGGATTTATAATAGAATCTTTGAGAATTTTTAGGAAAGCAGTCTCCATTGCAGAGGCAGACTGCTTTCCCTCTTTCATATGAATCTGCTTCTGTGCAGGGAATGATGGCTTCAGCACTGGATCAGTGGACAGGATGGAAGGAAAGCATGACATTGGTTCCCAGAAAATATCTGATCAGGCCAGGCAATTCATGCTAGCTACTAGACAAGGCTACTACAGCCTGGACAAAACTGTCTAACCTGGAGATATTTCTTTTTATTAAGGCTATTGGATTGGCAAAGTATCCAAAGAATTCAGGTAGTGGATTGTTGAAGTTTAGTACCTCATTGGTACCAGTTTTGCAGTCTTTGCCTGATGAGATTTTCCATTTAAAATTTTTTCCATTAAATGCAAAAATTTTACAATAAACAAAGGAAATTCCATCACATTACAAACAGAGTTCTGATTTAGCATGCCAACTTCCACTGATAAAGACAGGAAACTCAGCAATGAGAACTAAAGTTGTGTCTGAAACTTACCTCACTGCATCTAGGGTGTGCCCTAAGATTTACAAAATGGGTAGATGCTGGATGTCCTGTGTGGGTTTTTGAGCCCTAGTGTCAACTCCCATCTCTAGAACCTGCCTGGCCAAGGGGCAGTTTTGCTATAATTAACAACTGGTATCTGGTTTCTGAATAAGTTGGGATCTTCTTTAAGGTAGAGGAGGGGAGAATATACCTGGAAAATTGGCAGACACTCCTCACAGCATATTATACACATTGTCCTTCCCATTGCAGCTCTCTTCCCATTTGACCTTGCTCTTGCCTCCCAACAACAGCAAAAGCACATATCTATCTTACCTGGCCCTGTACATGGGTATAGATAAGTTACTATTCACTATCCAATTGGTTTCATATTTTTGTCTTACTGCTTCTGTACCCCCATTTACACATGACCTTTTTGTTGGGCTTATCTTAGATGGTAAAATGCACCCTTATTGTGTCTGCTATATACAGCCTCATAGAAGACCATGGACCAATCAATAGTGAATGCCTTTTGATAGTAATAAAATGATTCTTTGTCATCCATGAAATGAATAAGGCCCTAGAATAAATATGGAAACAGCCTGAAAGATGGGCTCCTTCCTTGCCTGCCCCTGCTTCTTTCAGCAAAGAGACTAATGGAATGATGGCACCTTTGGCATATATGTACCTAGCATTCTCTGCACAAGGATCCAAAGACCCCAGAAGTGAATAAGGCCCAAGAAACCATTGCTGTAGTGAAGGGAACAGCCAGACAAACATAACTGCTCTAGCCCTGGGCAAGCTGAGTTTTGTTTGTGCCTCTCTTTGTAGGTCTCTGTTGGTTAATTTACTTTCAGGGCAGCAAGCTACTCTATCATGAGGAATGTGCTGGGGCCTTCTAGGTCATACAGATAAACAGAACTGAGATACACTTGAGGCAGGTCTGACCAGCACTAGTTGTTTTTGGTCCAAGTCTCTAAGCTACCTAAGAGCATGGTCACATTTCTGGGTTTATTCTAATCCTCCCACTGTCCCACTCTGTCTTTTAGTATGAAGGACACCACAGTGGAATCACATTTGCAATAGGTGACAGAAGAGGGGAAGCACCCTATTTCTTTCCAGTTTGGTTTTTCAGTGTGGGTGTTCTCAGTGGGGAACACTTGTGACCATTTAGTAAATAGGTCTGGGACTGATACAGGGAAGGAACTGCAGAAGGCATTGCAGAGTGAACATCTAGAGGAATGTTACTCTATAGAGACTCTTTGGGAAATTCTCAGATTCTGTGAATAGCAAGTTCATGCATCTTACAGTTTGAAGTTTTGTTTTGTTTCACTGTCTTGTTTTTCTCATTCTAGCGGGCAGCTTGTGCAAACGGAAGAGTCCAGAATGTGACAAAGAGACCTCCATCTGTACTGATCTGGATGGTGTTGCACTATGCCAGTGCAAGTCAGGCTATTTTCAGTTCAACAAGATGGATCACTCCTGCCGAGGTAGCAACAGGTTTGCTGGTGTTTCTGGGGACAAGAAGATGCTTTTCTCTGCCCAGTATAGGAGCGCTCTCTCTCTTCCCCTCTCCCCCTCCCCCTCCCTTTCTCCTTCCTTCCCTTTCCCTCTGCTCTGGATGTGACTCCTCTTAACGGGGTGGGGGGGTGGGGGGGGGTGGTGGTGACTGTTTTTTGTTATTTTGCTCATAGCTGGATTGAATACTTTATCTCCTTGGAATAATAGCATTGTTTCCCACTGGTGCATGTTGGTCTGGTCAATTGATTCAAAAGAAAAGAAAAGAGAATGGAATGCCTGTGATAGCAATGCCTTAAAAAATTTTTTTCCTACTTAGAGGTAGTTAGAAAAATTATTGTTCTAATTTTTATCAGTTGCCTGCTGATCTCTTAAAGTGGAAATACAAGCATGGAGTCAGGTCTGTGTCTTTTAGGGACATTTGTGGCTCAGTAGACAGTGTACTCAACTAAGGCCCAAAAGACCTGAGTTAGCACCCTACTTGGCCTCACTGTTCGAGTTTCATCTTGGATAAGTCACTTCATTTTTCTGAGCCTCAGTTTCCTCTCCCATGAAATGTGTGTAATGGTGCTTCTTTACATATTCTAGGAATTAAAGAAGGCAGTGTATATAGAGGTATTTTTTAGCTATCAGCATTCCCTCTTGTATTTTACCCAAGTTGTTGTTAAATTTTTAAAAAATATTTTTTAGTTGTAATTGGACACAATACCTTTATTTTATTTATTTTTATGTGGTGCTGAGGATCAAACCCAGGGCCTTGCATGTACTAGGTGAGCATTCTACCGCTGAGCCACAACCCCAGCCCCTTGTTGTTGAATTAATGAGTTATAGTTTTAAAGTTTTCATGAAGTGTTTGAGAGCAAAAGTCTAATTCTACTAACCTTTTAGGTGAGGATTAAATTTATTCAGTTTAGAATAAAAACTGCTCAATGACTATAATCTAAGAATATTACTTTAAAATAAAATAAATTCATGTCCAGAGCACTGTATACCCTGACATAAAAGACTGATATTAATTTGTGATCATTAGAAAAACTGCCAGTATGAAAGATAGTTTTTCATGTAGTTCTAAGTATTGCCTCCCATTAGAATGTGGATGGCACAGATTTCCTGTTCAGTCAGCACCTTGATGGTAACAGATATATTGGTATCTGAGTAAAAATCACATACTGGGGCAAGGTGAAATGCCCCTTATTTCTGTCAGGACTTCCTGTTAGAGGACTTGTTCCATCAGAAGAATATGAAAATATATTTCGGGGCTGTACTCTCCTCCTGAGCTCCAGACTCTCTGTCCTTGTTGTGTTTTGATAGAGTTCCGAAGTATACATCGTCAGTTCTCCAGGTAGGACCTGTGATAGGTTTTGAACAGGAAGGCCACATCTCTGAGTTACACAGCAGTCTTGACGCATGACTGGGACACAACCTTTCTCAGTGTTGTGCCAGACTGCTGCTTAGCTACAAAGAGATAATGCTTTGTAATTCCCTCTTATCTGGCTTAATGCGAATGTGCCTTGCCCCTTTTAAAAATTGGGAGTTAAGCCCAGCTTAAAGTCCATGTGTGCTGGGGTATGCAGATGGCAGGAAGGGATACAAGGTGGGCAGCAGCTTTGGCATGTAGGGGAGATAGCCCCTGTGAGTGGTGCTTCAAGAACAATCTTGCCTGCTACCCTTGCTTTTGGCTGTCCTGAGCCATATTTCTTTGCTTCCAAGTCAGCAATTTTATAATTGTGTCACAGGCTAGCATTAGCAATAGCAGAGCTGTTAGAGATTTACCAAATGTCATGGTACAGGCACCAACAACCTTATGTTTACCAAGTGATGACCTGAGAAGCAACATAAGGAAATCTTGAATAACTTTTGGACTCTTGCCAAGGCCCTGTGAAGCCTCTTCTCAGCAGTACCTGTGGCCATGAGGCCTCTGGTGAATGAATCTAGAACTTCTTGGATTAGAACTTCCTGTCAGCTAGGTTCTGATAGATTAGCAGTGACATCTTCTGGCCATCAGTGCCGGAGCACAGGCATATTTTAAATGATAACTCTTTCGGATGCCTCAGATCTGGTCAGTCGTCTGTGTAAGTGGAGGGTAGGGGTATGTGTATGTTTTTTCTAATCACTGAGATTCGGGCTGTATATTAGTAAGTTTCTGTATTGTTCTCTGTTGTATGCACATGTACACATGCACACTTCTTTTTTTATGTTTATTTTTTAGTTTTAGGTGGACACAATATCTTTATTTTATTTTTATGTGGTGCTGAGGATCAAACCCAGTGCCTTACGCGTGCCAGGCGAGCGCACTACCACTTGAGCCACATCCCAAGCACCATGCACACTTCTTAATGTCTCACATAAAACATCTTTACTAGTCTTTCAAAGCTACATATAAAATTAAAAATAAATATAAAATTAAAAATAGATGACCCGGGGCTAGGGCTGGGGCTCAGCAATAGAGCACTTGTCTAGCACATGCGAGAGGCTCTGGACTCGATCCTCAGCACCACATAAAAATAAATAAATAAAATAAAGGTATATAAAAAAATAGATATCCCTCCTATAGGTTTCTTAGCTTCCTTTCATCATGCATGGGAAATTCTAAGGAACCATTTGCATCTGACCAGATTACAAGTTCCTTGAAAACCAGAACCATATTCTAGAATAGGGCCTAGTATGTGGGAGGGTTCAACAAATGTCTGTTGAGTAAGCACATGGACAACAGGGTAGCAAACATGGTAGGAAAAGAGTGGAACATCCTGACTTAGGTTCTAACAAGGGAACAAAAGAGTTATTAAGACCCCACCATTTATTTAAGTCCATAATGCTTGAATTTGCTTGTTTGCCATAGCAATAGGAAAAGCCCAGTTGAGCACATATGCAAGTTCTAATCACATTCTTTTCATCTTAGTGCTCTGTTGTGAGTCCCTCTGGGGTGTATGCAATGAGAAACTGAGTCCTAAGGAACATGGGAGTGCCTTACTGACAAGGTTTCCCCTAAGACCCTAGCATACCAAGCACACAGTAGCATAGCACTCAGTCTTTGATGAATGACTGAATGACTCCTTTTGAAATGGAGAAATGTCATTACTTCAGGGAATTAGGCTACTTCTGAAGCTAAATGAAGATAGCCTAACCCATTAACTCTCAGTCAGGACAACAGATGGACCTTATACATGACTGGATGACAGCCAAAGAGTAGAAAGTTCCCACCCAGCAGACAAGGATTGGGTAGGTAGGTTTGATGTGAAAACGTTTCCAGGAAGTGGTGTTCAGAATACAACAGACTGCTGAAGTAGAAGAAGTGAGCAGTCCTTGTGTAGCTGCCCTGTAGTGTGAGCCATAGGTCACACTTGGGTGGTTCCCTCACTTTCACATCTCTGATGTAACATGATGCAGATTGATGCATTGAGAAGAGGATCATTAGGGCACGATGCTTTCTGTGTCAGTCTGGGATGTGCAAGAGTACTTGCTTGTTCCAAAGAGAAGGCCCCACTCTAGTAAAGGCAGCAGAAAACTCAAAGGTTTAACAGATTGTAAGATGATTATACTCTACCTTGTTGCATAAAGGAGTTGAAACACTTAATGGAAAATCATATAATGAAACAAAATTTTAAAATACTTAAAAAAGATAAATTAGGTTGAAGGGAAAATTAAATACTTTGTTGAGGCTAGAAGGAAAGTGAATATGCAGAAAGATAAACCATAAGGCCCTGTAAGTTTGCTAAAATAAGCCTCTCATTTAAGTTCTGAGCTTCCTGAATACTAAAGTAAAAATAGGAACATGACTTAGAAAATAATTAGGATCCATAAAATAAAACTCAGTCATTCAGAGAACAACTGGGAAAATATCCATCTTTCTAGGCAGTAGGGCCAGAGAGAAATTTCTCTGGGCATCCGCAGCAAGAGGTTACTGAGTGGTATTGTGGCAACATGGTCTGCATCATCCTGTAGTAAATGCTATATGACTTTCCTATAGCGGTTTCTTATTTAAATACATATGTATGTGTGTGTGTGTGCACATGCACACATGCGTGCATATGTATATGTCCCTCAATACGAGAGTAAGTATCTCAGGAAAAGTGATTCTGTGGGGCCCAAACAGTGTAATCCAGGTTCACAGCTCTTTAGTGATCTGCAATCTTAAGTTACAGATTAATTTAGAACACTGTTTTCCAGAATGTGTTCCATGAAACTCCAGTAATATGTTCAAAGATAGTTTATAACAGTAAAATAGATTTAGCTTCTAACATTGTAAATGTATAAGAAGAAAGAATATTAAACATATTACACAGTTAACACTATCAGGCACAATTCTAGAATAGAGGATACTAGGGAATCTGTGAAAGACCTTTAGACCTAGCCTGCAGGACGTTCTCCTCCCTCCTTCATCTCACTGTCAGCCACACACACTGCTGCATTCACAACTCACCATTAGTGCATGTCTGCTATCTGTTCAGGGATGGCGACTGGCAGCTCTGTACCTTTTTATCTGTGCATTTTTATGCAGTGTCTATTGTACATTAATCATGAATTAAATTTTTATCATTCTTTGTTTCAAGGAATTTGTCTATGAGGCCATTTTTCATTGTCTGCTTTCATTCAAGCATGCATTGTAGCTTGTGGTGTTCTGTTGAGTTATTGTAATGTTGAAAGTATTCTGTGATGATATAAATTTGGGAACCACTGATCCAAGGGAATAACTGAACTGGGCTTCTATCCTTTCAGTAAAGCATGTTCCGGAAGTAGCATTGCCAGAGGGTTCAAAGTTATGTTCTTGGGTACCAGTTAGGACACATCTAGATATGAACAGAATCCCCTTCGCAGACTCTCATGAAAACCTGGATGCCCATTACAACTGTGACCCAGAGAGTGTAATCCACTGCTTCTATCTCCTTATGGAAGAGGGCTAATAAGGCAATATCTGGTTGAAGATTTGATTTACATCAAAGAAGGTGAAACATTTGTCTTTGAGCATATGGAATGATAATTCCACCAGAGACAGTCCTTATCTGTATGTATATAGAACTTCCTTAAAAAATTGCATTTTGGGGATAATAATTACAACTATAAACATTTACATAGTGATTACTGTGTGCCAGGCCTATGCTGAAACACTTGGTACCTTGTCCATGAAACTATAAGGTAACTATTTATAATTTTCTTTCTATTAAATGGGAAACAGAGCCACAAAGAGATTAGCAAAAGTTTCTTGATTATGTCAAGAGGTGAACTGGCAGCAGTGTTTAGGTCAGGTTATAGAAAATGTAAAGCAAGGGCTGGGTGCTGAGACTCAGTGGCAGAGCACTTGCCTAGTGTGGGTGAGGCACGGGATTCAATCCTTAGCACCACATACAAAATTAAGCAAATAAAATAAAGGCATGCTGTCCATCTGCAACTGCAATAAATAAATAAATAAAAATTTAAAGCTATTTTCAGACTCTGGTTCTGGAATATGCTTGTGGACTTCAAGATGGGGAAGGGAGATAAATAAATACATTCATGGTTTCCTTTTCTCTTTCAGCATGTGAGGATGGATATAGACTTGAAAATGAAACCTGTATGAGGTAGGGTCCATGTTCTTTTTTTCTGATGAAATTGTTACAAATCTTATTATAAAAACTATTCTAAAACAAAGTCTATCCTAATAAAGAACTACTCTAACTAATAATGGTGACACACACCTGTGATCCCAGCTACTAAGGAAGCTGAGGCAGAAATATTGCAATTTGAAGGACAGTCTGGGCAACTTAGCAAGACTCTTGAATTTTAAAAAATAGGTGATAGAGTACTTTGGGAGGTCATAGGTCCCCTACAGTATTGCAAAAACAAAAACCCCAAAACAACCTAAGAAATTACTTTAGTAAATTACCTCCATTATTTCTTTTTAGATTTGAAACTGATTCTTGTTCTTTTTTTCTCTCTTGAACTTCCAGTTGCCCGTTTGGCCTCGGGGGTCTCAACTGTGGAAACCGTAAGTATATAAAAGTGGAGAATTGCACTTGGCAATCCTGGACTAGTATCAGTGTATAGGGTATCAGTCTTGTCCCGTTTTCCTCAGTTTAAACCCATTATCTTCTTAGGACCTGTGCTGCATGGAATGGGGAAAGACTTGCCTGGTGCTCACTAAGGGCTGAAGACAGAGAGGGAAGATAAATATTCTTAAATAGCCCCAACTATGGGAGTGTTAGTGTGATAAATCAGGCATGAGGCGGGAGGCAGAGACCATGCCTAGAAGAGAATGCAAGGACCCCCAGAGTGTTTCTTAGAGGGGATGGAATTGCAGGGAGGATTGGAAAGAATGGCAGATATGAGGGAAGAAGGACATTCTTGACAGAGGCAACCATAGGCCTTAAGGTATTCTGGGGACAGTTTTTAAGTGGATATTGCTATAGTATATATACAGAAATGCAGAAAGAATTGTTGGGGTTTGATCACCAGGCTGAAGAGTTAGACTCTAATCAGTAACTGGTAATCTGGCAAGAGTCTTGGGACAGGAAAGCAGCTTGATTGAGAAGAGTACCTTGGGCTGCAGAAAGGAGGAGAGAATGGACAGAGGAGAACATGGGAGTGGTTTGGAGACTTCCAGTATAGTGCCATCTGGGGGTCAGTGCTACCTTGGGAGTCATCTGCTTTAAGCTGAAGCCTGCATCTTGAAGTAGAAAATGGAACACAGAGCAGTGAGAATGCTGGTAGGGACTGGGAGCATGGTGCACTGCACACCTAATTCAGTTCTTTTTTTTTTTTAATTTTTTGATAGTTGTGTATAGACAGCATTCCTTTATTTGTTTATTTTTATGTAGTGCTAAGGATTGATCCCAGTGCCTCACACGTGCTAGGCAAGCACTCTGACTCTGAGTTAGAACCCCAGCCCTAATTCAGCTCTTTTATGAGTCATTTAAAATCACATTCACTGACATTTTCTTATAGGTATCAAGACATTACAAATTTAAATTATCTTCAGAATCAGTAAAGAAATTCTGAGATATAGGATAGATATACCAAGAATAATAACAATCAAGATTTCATTTTATGTAGCTTTATCCCTCATTCTATAGATAAAAGTTCAAATGGCATATTATTCTAAGTTTTCTTGTTTAATAGTAGACATATGTCTAATAGTGGACATAATTTTATTTATTGTGTACTCAGTTTCCATTTCCTAATGTTATACTTTATCTTTTATGTCCTCAATGGCATTTTCTTTATTTATAAAGCTTTTCTGTTAGCAAATTTTATAATTAAAATTTGAATATAAGTAAAGAATAGAAATAAAATAAAACAGATTCAATATTGGGTACAAAACTGACATAAACTCTCTTTGATTCCAGTGTGGAGTCTTTGTAGCTCAGTCAGTCTAGAGACTTAGAACTGCATTTAGGATTACTGATGACTTTGGTCATTTGATTTATCCTGACTGCAACTAGCAAGAATTTACAATAGGAAAGCTGCGAGAAGGACTGAGGCATCCCTTCTAGAAACAAATATATTTAGAGTCATAGGAATAGACAGAGAGAGGAACTCACAGAATTAATGTTCAGTTCAACAGAAGTAGCAACCCGAGGCTGCTGGGTGCAGTGTGAATAACCCCATGCTCTTTAGTGGTGACTAAGGATGCTGAGGTGCATAACACCAGAAGGTCATTATGACACACCCGAGTCATCCCTACAGCAAATGATGTTTAGAATACTCAGTGTAGTAAGGCAAGAAATGTTATCATTTTTTAGATCTTTAAAAAATTAGAAAGTAGTCAAGATTCTTGTGTCAGTGCTTTAAATTATAAGGGTATGACTATGAAAACAGTCTGGTAATAATAGGTATTCTTTCTAAAAATCATTTTGGGGGCTGAGGTTATGGCTCAGTGGTAGAGAACATGCTAAGGCCTTAGTTTTGATTCCCAGCACCAGAAAAATAAAATAAATGAAAATCACCTTCTAGATAAGCTAATGTCTCACCTGGGGTCCAAGTATTTCTCTTTTTTAAAGCATAAAGAGAATATCTGTGCTTTAAAAGGTGTTCCTGGGATGCAGTATTGCCTGTGTTTACTTTCTAGTGTATTAAGTGGTATTGCTGCTTTCCCCACCCCTAGAGATCATTAACTACTATATGTATGGAGATGCCCCTGCATTCATTGAATGTTCTGTAAGTTCTTTCGTCAGGAAAAGGGTCATCCCCATTATGTTTATGGGTCCTGGAAGTAACCAGAGTTTCTTTCCGATCCCTGAGACTTCTTTTTGCTCTGCATTTATCCAAGTCTCTGTCATTATGTCCAGCAGAGGGCAGACAACCATCTGAATTGTTGGCTCCCAGCCACCTTCAGTAACTGGCACTGACAATTTATCATTAAAACATGATGTATGAATATCATTTTATGATTTTGATATATTACCATTAGTGTTGCAAAACAATTTAAGTGGCTGATAACTATTATTACTTATAATAATATATAAAGAGGCACTTGCTGCACTTGCTTCAGCTGCACATATACTAAAGAGACACTTGCCACCTGCCTCCTTATCTGAGGTCTAGGCCCAGCCCTGGTGTTGGTTAAGGAATTGAGAACACCTAGTTTTCATCCCCATGGTATGATGATAACACCTTTGGAGTCTGTAACTCATCACTCTTTGGTGTCAGATAACAGAACTCTTACCGCCTATCTCTATTACTTCTACTATGTGCCACCAAAGACAGTAGGTACCTCCCTGGAGTACCTCCTGGTACTCAGGCTAGGTTTTTCACTGACATAGAAATGCTTTTTCTCTGTGCAAACCTCTTGGGGCACGTGCTGTACTCAAATCCAGTGAGATAGGGAGGCAGTTTTCCCAGCCATGCATATGATCTTGAGATTCCCTCACCCCTACATTCTTGGCAGTTATCCAACTGCAGCATTTTCTGGGCTTAGGCATAGTCCTGCCTTGCTAAAAGTTTCCGTTCACTTTCTAGTTGTACCCACATTTCATTCCTTGCTCCTCCTTTCTGAAGAGAGTATTCTTCAAAAGGGCAAAACAAGCCCTTCTCTCAAGTCTTTAGTTCCTGAGGACATGCAGGCCAACTGGATGGTCAGGACAGGGCCACCCACACATGAGCAGCCCAGGTCTGTACCTGTTTTATCACTGCTCCCCTTTTTATTTTCTGGTCATGAGAAATTTATCTCTGTTTACAGGTCAGATTCCAATAATTCTGTCTTCTTACACTTTTGTCCATTTGACCAGAATTTTTTTTTACAGATTTATTATTAGATATGACCCTTTCTCCTCACTTTTTTCTCTATTGTTTGAATTTTATGTTGGTTCCTCCTCATACTTTTTCCTTTCTTTTCTTTTTTTTGGCATTTTTTAGTTGTAGATGGATACAATACCTTTATTTTATTTATTTGTATGTGGTGCTGAAGATCCAACCCAGTGCCTCATATGTGTGAGGCAATTGCTTTACCTCTGTACCACAACCCTAAGCCCCTCCTCATACTTTTAATATCTCCCTTGATACTTGTTTGCTTCACCTTTTATCTGTTTTTAAAATAAATTAATTTTTCACAGCATAATACAATATATACCATTAATTTCCCCCTCCCTTTTTTTTAACCCAAATGAATTAGAAAAATAGGTTTAGGTTTAAGGTAATGAAAAAAGAAAACTAAGGTAAACAATCTCATTACACATTACATAGTATTTGTCCTTGCTCCTAAGTGTGGTCCATGGGACTGGCAGCATCAATATTATCCATGAGCTTATTGGAAAAATAGAATTTCAGGCCTTCTGACTCCAGACCTACTGAATCAGAAGCTGGATTTTATCAGACTCAGAGATTTGGTTAGTATGTAGAATTACATACATGTTGAAGTTTGAGAAACACTGGTATTGTCCATGTTTCCAGAGATATGTATGTATGTGTTCTTTTAAAGGAATTAAATCTCACTGAATATACCTGTTTTTAAACCTAGTAAACTGTGGAATGTTTTCATTTCCATAATTTTATAATGTCACGTTTGAAAGTTTTATACTATTTTATACTATAATTTACTTAACCATTCTCTTCTAATTACCTTTTAAGAATCTCTTTTATGTTCTCATCCTCCAAATCATTTCTGTTTTATGGTTATTACTTTATGATTATAAAACCCACATAATTTTCCCAGAATACTTTTTTCAGGCCACAGATATTTTTGTCTGTCCTTTCATATTCACCCCATGTCCTTTTGGAGGTCATCCTTTCCTTTGAAGGATTCTGGATCTTTTCAGAAGTGACTCCCTCCTCCCCTCAGTCCCCCAGCATGGCCAGAGAGGATTTAGAGCCTGTCTTCCCTATTTATAGTCCTCTTACAGTAAAACCAGAACATTCTGCTTAAAGATATTCCACACTGTCTTCCCACCCCAACCCACAGTTGAATGGCAGGTGTAAAAAGTACCTTTTAATTGTGTATACCCTGTGGTTGCATGGGACTGTAAAAAAGACTTAGACCAGTGGAAATGCTGTGTGTTGGCAGAAATTACTCCAAAGAAATGTCCAGGAAGATGGCCATGAACTGCTTAGGAGGAAGGAGAGATCATTAATTATCCAGAAGTCAGCTAAAAGTTTTGTTCAACTGAAAGTAGTCATTTTACTCAGTTTGGACTGGACTCCTTTCATGTCAGAATAGAAGGGAATCAGGGTTTGAGGCAAGAGGATTGCTGCTCTGTGTCTGATCTTCCCACTAGCAGGCACTGTTCTGTGAGAGGGAAGGGAGAGAAACTGGAACAAAGTGAAAGAATCACATGGGAAATTGTCATAATGAAGAGCAGTGGGCACTGGGTATGTTCACATGCAGCCTGTAGACTTGAAGAAGGCAAATTTTAAAAGGTGCAAAAAAAGAAAAAAAGGAGGGAAGGAGAATACTGCAAATAGAGATGGAAGAAGGAAGCAAATATTTAAAAGGCAAAAATCTAACCATGCATCCCTAATGAACGTGGTAAGGGGAAAACACAAAGAACCAATTTAATTTTAAAGTAAAATTAATATGACTACCTAAAAAGTTTAAAAGGATGGTGTATTAGTTGGCTAAAGTTCTTCTGGAGTAAATAAGCCTAGCTAGTTTTAGTTTAAATAGAGAGTTTATTGGAAGGATTCTGGATTCTAGCATTAAGAGTGGCAGGAATCATGGAACCGTGAGGACTCTAGCAGTGGAAGTCAGGGCCTTCTATTCAGAGCACAAGCTAATGTGATTCCATCTTCGTATCTCCCCTCTGATGTTTGCTATGTGTGTGTCCGGCTTTCTTTCCTTCCCACACAATGTGATGGAAAGTCACATTGCCAAATGGTTCTTGAGTGTGTGTCACTGCTCAGTCATTTTGAAAAAGAAGACTCTCTTTTTTTTCTGGGAAGGAACTAATTGATCCAGTTTGAATCATGTGTTTATTCCTAATCAGCTATGACCAGGAGATGTTGATACATGTACAAATATGTTTCCCATCACTGTAGATGGAGGAGGGTAAACAGTTCTCAGGAGTTTGCCTAAGCAGACAGACTAGTAGGTTCCTTCTAAATAAGTACATATGTAAAGACAAATAGAACTTACAGGAAAGGTAGAGGCCCAGAGTGTATTGGTTTGATGAAAAGTGCTAACAATGACTAAAACAACGTGAAGCTGTGAAGGTGAAGGGAAAAATAGAGCCACTGCGGGTGAAATATTAAAATGTCAACAAATGGCTCTGAAGTAGGACTGAGAATTCCAAATTCTTCATTCTGGAGAATCTTTTCAGATAAGAAGGAATAGGCCAGACAAGCCTACAATGACATTCACTACTTCTTTCCCACCTCAATAAACATTCAGAACACTTGCAAAGCTGGTAAATATTACACTTGGCCTTGATTCAAACCCCATCTTATTCTATATCATAATAAATTTAAAGTCAGTGCATAAGCTCAAAAGATCAAGTTAGGAAGGATCAAAAAAAGATGAAGTGGGTGATACTGTTCATACACATAAGTTTCCAGTAACATAGCTTCCCCAAAAAACATGAAATATGCCCTTTTTGCAATATGTATACTTAACACAATTTCTGTATTTGGAGAAGTGCATGCCCGTGTGTGTGTGTATAAAATCTAAATAAAATTTGGGAAATACAGAGAAACAAAAATAAGAAAATAAAAGTTAAGCCATAGGTATTAACAGTACTGACTTCCCTGGACATTTTGATGCATTATCTCCTAGGCTCTTTCTCTATGCTCTTGTGCAAGGAGATCTGCTGGCTTTCAGCCCAGTGTTGTTTCCTCTCCTCTCTATTGTATACCAGTGCAACCCAGTCTGGTCTGCAAGTCAGCAGCATCACCATTCCTTGGAACTCCCTAAGAAATACAGCTTATGAGCCCTTGCACAGACCTACTGAATCAAACCTCTTAGGGTAGGCACCAGAAATCTATTTCACAAGGCTTCTGGGTGATTCAGATGGACATGAAAGTTTGAAAAGCATAGTCTATACCAGTGCTACTCTAAGTGCAGTCTGTAATGGGAACAGATAACACAAAAATTGAACAAAGGTATTTAGAAGTGTTTATATTAATTTGATATGGTTGTGGCATCCAATAGTTTTATTGTATTTTACAAAGGTATCAGTCCACAGTCAACTCCTTTAAAAAGGACAAAAAGGAGGGCTAGGGTTATAGCTCAATGGTAGAGCACTTTCCTGACATGGGTGAGGCTCTGGGTTCAGTCCCCAGCACCACATAAAACTAAATAAACAAAATAAAGGTATTGTGTCCATCTACAACTAAAAATATTAAAAAAAAAAAGGACAGAAAGGAAATTCATGATTATTGTGCCTGTGGGGAAAGAAAAGAAAGTGAATTTTGAACCTTTATTTTTGTTCTATGTTTTTAAAATATATCCCCAAACACAAGCAAATGAACAAAAACTGGCTCATAGTTTGAGAAGCACTTGTCTACATAGTCCATGTCTCTTTTTTTTTAAAAAAATTGTTTGTTTCAAAGAAGAACCTGCTACAACCTGCAACCACCTGCAAAGGCACTTCTAAAATGGATGCTTGCTTGTTTTGCTGGAAGTAAGAAAACTTAATTTGGTGAGGAGGAATAAGCAAGAACTAGAATTTGGTCTCTGTCTAGGAATGGAGGGAGCCACAGAAGTTTTTTAAAGCAGAGAAATGGCACGATTAGACTTGCTTTTTATAATGAGCAGATAAGACTGGGAGCAAGAAGCTGAGTTGGGAAGCAGTTGCCATTGTTTAAACAACAGATGACGTTAGCTTAGGACATTGTTGGTGGAAATGAAGAAGAGTAGATACATTCAAGAGATTTCTCCTTTATCTTCACTTCTGTTAAAAGAGAAACTTCTGAATACATGTCAGGAGGTGAGGAGAGAATGAGCTTATTCTATGTTTGGCTATTCCCTATGTAACTCAGTCATGAGAGCTTTCCATAAAAATCCGGTTTCTATGCTATTTATTTAAATAAAAGGATTGGGAAAGGTTGCCTAATGTCTTTTACACTGTTTGCTCTCTACTGCCCTTATTTTCAACCAGTGCTTAGGGAGAAGGAGACTTAGCCAAAAAGGGGACTAGAGCATTAGCCCCATGTCTGACACTTTGACTTTACCTGAATGCCTAGAAAGCATGATGCCAATCTTAATTCTGTGCAGAAAATGTGGTTGTTGGCCTTCATCCTGTGTCTTACAACCTGAGAACACAATTTGAATTCTATTTCCACAACAAAAAATCAACCTGAATATTTAATAGAATTTATTAAAAATAATTTCACCAGAAATATACAGGTATAAAACCTGATTAATGAAAACTTTTAGTAGTATTTACTACATATGATACGTGCTTGCTTATATCACTGTTAATTTCTGGTAATTAAATTCAATATGTATTTATTGAGGCATCTACTTATTTCCTAGTGTGGTTTATGCGTTGATTCCCAGACCCCAGACTTAACTGCCCAATAATGTTTTTGATAAATTTGAGAGTTTAACTTGCCTCTTTTTATTTTATCAAGATCCTAAAACTGACTCATGCATTTTTATGTCTACTCTCAAAAAAATTAAACAACAATTAATATCAAAAGTAGTAAACAACTAAGATTCTCCATAACTTTAAAAACAATACCATTTCCCAAGGCATATTTTATACATGGTGAAAGACACAATCTTGAGAAAAAAATTAGAAGTATAAAATATTATAGAACAGTTATTGAAATGAAACAAGTGTGTGAAGAACTCACTGACTTTTATTTTTCACTTTTGGCCATGAATTAGTGAAAATGTCATAAGGGGCTGGTCTGCAGGTACAATTTAGGACCTACCATTCTAGGAGTGGCTAGAAGGGGAAACTCTTGTAATACAGAGAAAAGGAAGGGATAGCCATTAAGGATCTCTTGCCAGAGACCAAGAATTAGAAGGTCTCCAGCGGAGGAAGGTTGGTGGCTGTGGGAGGGGAGACTGTTCTTCAATATTCACTATACCTCCTACCAATCCCCTTGTTTGTTTGTTTGACATATGTAGCCTATCAGCTTATCACTGTGGTGATTGCAGCAGCAGGAGGTGGGCTTCTTCTTATCCTAGGCATTGCACTGATTGTTACCTGCTGCAGGTAAGTGATGAGAGTTCAAATTCTAATCTGTTTCTTTGCTTGTGTGGAAGGGTCAGATTCTTTGCAAGGATCAGGTTTTACTCTTTTAAAGAATACTTGAGGGTAGGAGGGAATGGGAGGGGGCGGGGGATTAGCAAGGGCAGTGGAATGTGATGGACATCATTATCCAAAGTACATTTATGAAGACTCGAATTGGGTGTCAACATACTTTATATATAAACAGAGATATGAAAAATTGTGGTATATATGTGTAATAAGAATTGTAATGCAAAAAAAACAAAGTACATGTATAGAGGCGTGAATTGGCATGAATATACTCTATATACAAAGATATGAAAAATTGTACTCTATATGTGTAATAAGAATTGTAATGCATTCCACTATTGTGTATTTTAAAAAAATAAAATCAATAAAACTAAAAAAAATTTTAAAATAAAAGGCTAAAAAAAGAATATTTGAGGTGGTTTAAATCATAGTGTATAACTGAACCATTAAAAAGAAGGAAAAGGGGAAATTCATAATAGTTGGTGCCTAGGGAAAATAAAGGGAATAAATGGTACTTTATTTATTTATTTTTTATTAAAAAAGAAAATCCAGCTGGGTATGGTGGCACACACCTGTAATACCAGTGGTTTGGCTGTGTCATGAGAATCACAAGTTCAAAGCCTGCCTCAGCAACAGTGAGGCCCTAAGCAACTTAGCAAGACCCTGTCTCTAAATAAAATATAAAAAGGACTGGGGATGTGGCTCAGTGGTTGAGTGCCCCTAGGTTCAATCCCCGGTACAAAAAATGAAACAAACAAAACCCACCATGAGATACCACTTTTCACCCAGTAGAATGACTGTTTAAAATAATGAGTATTGATGAGGATGTGGAAAAATTAGAACTCTTACATGTGGTGGGAATGTAAAATGTAAAACTAATTATAGCACTTCTAGCCTTAGGTATTATACCCAAGAAAAAATGAAAATCTGTAGCCACACAAAAACTTGTACAAGGATGTTCATAGCAACATTATTCATAATAGCCAAAAGATTAAACCATCCCCAATGTCTATCCACTAACAAATGGATAAATGAAATGTGATGTAGCCACAGAGTAGAATATTATTCAGCTATTAAAAAGGAATGACATACTGATATGTGGATGAACCTTGAAGATATTATGCTAAGTGAAATAAGCCAGTTGCAACAGTTCACCTAGTATGTCATTCCATTTATGTGAGTGGTCTAAAATAGGAAAATCTAGTAGAGAACAGATTAGTGGTTGCTGAGGGCTAGGGCTAGGGGTGGTAATGGGGCAATGAGAGAAAGACAATTGGGGAGTGATTGCTCAGGAATATGAGGTTTCTTTTTGTAGTGATGAAACTGTCCTAAATTATTATGATGATGGTTGCATGATTCTGAATATGCTAAAAACTGTTATATGAATCATATGGTGTGTGAATTATAGCTCAGTAAAGCTATGCATATATAGACAGAGAAAAAAAGAAAGAAGAACCAAAGCAGTTACCTGAAATATTTTAGCAATGGAGAAGTTGTAACTGCAGTGTGAGTTGAGCAGTAAAATTATCTGTAGGCTTCCTGGAAGCCAATAGGATTTGGTTTCTGTTGAGGAAGGGTGGCATTGATCCCCCTATCGGTTGAGATAAAGGAAAATTATGACCTTTGATTTATATCCTAATAAATGGCAACAACTATCTATATATAACAGATGGAGAGAACCTACCAAAAGGGCAGTCTTTTCTACCATCAACATTGAAGTTAATTTTAAGATATTCTTTATTTCTAGTAAGAACATGGAGAACAATTTGCATAACTGCCCATTCAGGAATGCAGGTCTTTGCCTATCTTTTACAAAAATGCCATCAAAGATGATACATATGAGGGGGCATGGTGGCACACACCTGTAATCCCAGAGACTTGGGAGGCTGAGGCAGGAGGATTGCAAGTTCAAAGCCAGCCTCAGCAAAAGCAAGGCACTAAGCAACTCAGTGAAACCCTGTCTCTAAATAAAATATAAACTAGGGCTGGTTGATGTGGCTCAGTGGTTGAGTGCCCCTGAGTTCAATTCCTGGTACTTCTCCCTGCAAAAAATGATAATCCATATGAGTGGAAATAAACTCCTGGACATGAAACTAGAAGCAGTTACCTAGAGGGTCAAAATCTCAGAGCTCAAAGCAATGTATTCCTCATATCTGTGATGTGTTCAATACCATGTGGTGTAGCCATTTTGGAACAGAGACTGTGACGTTCATTGCTGAGGAGGGAAGATAATTACGAACAAGTCAGTCATTGTTTAAGACCAGATTCCACACCTACAAGAGCAGTAGCAGGTCTGAACTTGCATGAAAGACCAATACCTAAACCACATACTGGACATTTGGTTTTATGACCCTGAGTTATTTTGTAACTTCCCCCAGAAAATTTACTTACAGATGAGTGAGAAGGAAGAAACTTCAGATTATCTTACCCAAGGGAAATATAATTTAAAATTTTCTGGTCCTAGGTCCATTAGCTAAGTGAAGAATTCATATTCCAATAATTTTTATTTAGTGAAACATCACTATGGGATTCCTCTGACCCCCTGAAATCAGAGTATGGAAGAAACTATGGACTTTTTTTTTTTATACAAACAAACAATCCTTTTTTTTTTTTTTTTTTAACGTAATTTGTGAAGTAGCTTCATGTAGTAGAAAGAACACTGGCTGGAGAGGTGAGAGACCAGACTGAATTCCAGTCCCAGCTTTTCTAGTAGCAAAAGGTAACCCAAAAGACAAGTCAGGTCTCCTCAGTAAGCCAGAGTTGTCCTTTCCCTACAGTTCCTGGTTCAGTAAAGCTGGGTGAGACTTAGACACTTCCATGTAAATTCTGGTGCATAGGCCAGTTGAGAGACATTGAACTTCCTTCTGACTCCACCGTTCTGTAAACTTTTGATCCTTGTTTCCCTGGAAACCCCCAAGATACAGTGACCTCTGTCCCCTAGGGGAGTCTAACAGCTCCAATGTAGCTGTCTTTGTCCTCTCTGCCCCTGCTAATCTAGTCCTTTGGTATAGAAAACTTTCTGCATCTTTTTCGGTACCTAATTGCACTTTTACTTACTCTGGGCAAACACTAAAAATAATAACCATAATAATATTCCTCAGTGAGTAGCTACACAGAAACACAATGGTATCCCATAGTCTAATTTTTGTTGGAAAATAATTGGTGTTTTTACATATATAATTTCTTTACAGAACTTAGTCATGGAACTTTCCAAATATTTTCATCCCACAGAAAGAATAAAAATGATATAAGCAAACTTATCTTCAAAAGTGGGGATTTCCAAATGTCCCCATATGCTGAGTACCCTAAAAACCCTCGATCACAAGAATGGGGCCGAGAAGCTATTGAAATGCATGAGAATGGAAGCACCAAAAACCTCCTCCAGATGACAGATGTGTATTACTCGGTGTGTATTCCCCATGCCCAAGAGCAGCCTCAGGGCTCCAGTCTCCTCTGAGAAGTTAAATTCTGTTTTGCTGTAGTAAAAGCATTATAGCTAGTTAAAGGTTCAAGAGAATGATGGAATGAGCCTCTTATTTGCATATTTTAACACTCAGTTTAATTATGATCTTTTTGCATGATACTTATTAATTTTGGTGTTGGGATAAGGCTATTTCCATGTAGCACATTACTTTATGGGATTGTAAGCAGTAACCCATGAAATTCCCTTTGAGTTGTAGGAATGAAAACTAAAAGCTAGAGAAAAAATTTTATGATAGTAAACCCTTGAGCCTTTTATTTTTATTTCTTATCTGCCAACCTTTAGCTTGCTTTGTGTAATTAGGTATTTAAAATCTGGGGTTGGAAAAAGGCATGAAGAAAACATTTCAACATCATCCCCAACAAGCACTTTTCAGAGGTTTAGAAGATTATAAAACTCAGGAAGTATTAAATAATTTGCTCTGTCCATCCCTGGATATTTAATTTGAGAAGACAGGACAATACCTTGAGCTCCTGCTTCTCCTGTCCTACATTGAATTTAACCCAGGTCTTATTCCTCTATACTGCCAGTTCATTTCATGTTACACTAGGTCAAACATAAAGCAAATACAAACTGGGCTATCTGAACTGAAAACTAAACATGTCAGGTGACTTCTCATTAGTTTGAGGTATAGCAATAAACATGAAACCTTGCCCTGTGGAGACTTAATGGCTTTAGACAGTCCTGTTACAGGAACCACAATCCCTCTGGTTGCTATAGGAATTGACCATGAGGATCAGACTTTGGATGGGAGGGGCAGGTTTGTTCATGCTAAGAAGTTGTTGGTTTCAACTGGTTCTTTGAAAATTTTGAACCTAGAGAAAGAACAAGAAGAAATAAAATGGAAGTAAAAAGAAAGATAAATATCTCCAACATAGCTCTAGTTAAAATGTTTCCATTGCTTTCTATATAGAGCTCTGTTTTTCCTCTGACAGAAAAGCCCTTTTCCTTTCTTAACTGTAGCCATAACTATACAAGCATTTTACCCAGGCATGAACCCACATCCTTTGTAGGGACTCCTGAGCCCCAGCATCATGTGACAACTGGCAACAAGTAGGCCTCCATGTGGTAGGACCCAACTTCACTGCATGTTTCCATGGAATTGGCTGAAGAGTTGTCTTCAATAGATTTAGTTAAGCACTTAAATGAGCCTCATTTTCACTTCAAAACAGTAGGCTGAACAGTGTATAGAAACAGAGCTTGGGCTTTATAGCATGGAACTGTCACCTGAGTAGATGAGCTGTTCCTTGGTAGGCTCAGGGGTGGTCTGGGTGATTCCCACATTGGGCTCTTATGGGATTTGAGTTTATAATGTGCAGTATCCAGTGCTTTATTTCTGCTGAGAAAGCATTTACCTGTGGTGCTTCAATGAAGGTCTCCTCGAAGTAGCCTCTGTTATTCCCATGGAGCTTTTGTGCAGATCAGGTAGGTAGTTCATGACCCATGAAACTAGTGTTTGGTCAGAGACACTTGAAAATTGCTGTTGGCCTACTGGTTTGGGGGTCCTTACTCCATCCTGGATGTGGTCATAGGACCTTGCAAAATTTGTGTCAGTTGCTCTTTGTGAAGTGACAGGGATAGTAGCCTTCTGCTAAATGCCAGGGAGGACTTGAGCTGCTTATATTCCACAGAGAAAGATACTTCAAAAAATTAAGAATCAGTATACTCACTTCATACAGGATAAACCCAGGTCTTTTACTTTATTGATATAAATTCACTGGATGTCCTTAATATTTTTAATCCCCTTTTTAAATAGGGGCAAATATAATGTATCCCCTGTTCCATAGAGATCTGTGATGGTCCCTACCTATAGATCAGACCTTGCTCTGCTATTTATAGCTACCTCCACCTTAAGTTTATGAAAATGTAGAATGCTTTTTTTGCACTTAAATTTAAACCCAAGAATCACTAATTGAGTTTTCTTCTTTTCTCTTTGCAACCAGCCTACAAGTGTGAGAAATCCTGAACTTGAACGAAATGGACTGTACCCTGCCTACACTGGATTGCCTGGATCACGGCATTCTTGCATTTTCCCTGGACAGTATAACCCATCTTTCATTAGTGATGAAAGCAGGAGAAGAGACTACTTTTGAGTCCATGAAAGAAAGGGGCCCATCACTCTGAACTAGTTTCCCAGGACTTCTGTGGCTCAGAGGATACTCTGGCTGCTCTCAGGACTTATCAGAGCCATGCTTAAGTGGCAAGCAGAAAAGAGACAGGCACAAGGGGCATGACCACAATGGAAGGGGACAGATGGATGTGGAACTGCAGACTGCTTGTTCAGCACCTTTGTTGTTACTGTGAACATGAACATGGGCCAGTACCAAGAGAGTTTCTGAGTGACTACAACATAGCACTGGCAGTAGGGGCAATCATTAACCATAGCTAGGTATCATTGTGAGGACCCAATTTTCCCTTAGTTTGCACTTTAGTAAATTGGGCAGGGAGGTTTCCTGGATTTGTTTCAAGATGGTTCAGGAAAGAAGGTTTCCTTTCCTGAGACACTTCCATAGGCCCCAATTTGGTGATTAATTTGTAGCTAGATGCTAGCTGTATGTTTTCCTGCTCCGTGCCTACGTGCTAAACAATAGCTAGGGATAAACATACCACTAAGGTTTGAAGATGCTAAAGTTGAATGTACAGTATTTTAAGATTTCCATGTTGTTGTATACTATGGTTTCTAAGTCAGCCTCCCAAAATCAGGAATTGACATTTGTGAGGCACAACACACAACTTCCATTTGTATTTCAAGGCAAGGTGGCACATTTATTTAAGATGTCCATTCAACTTTGGCAGTTAAATCTCACCTTGTCAAGCAAGTCTGCATCAGGGCAAAACAATTTATACTTGGTTTTAGTTGGAGACATCCACTGGCCCCTAATGAGGCCCAGCAGGCAGAATTGGGAGTTTACCCTACAGGCAGTGGGGTACTTTCCATCCCTGAGGACTTTTCATGAGGTCTGGGACTCTGATCACCATTGTGGAGACCAGAGGCTACAAAGGATGGGATGGAAATGGAGAGTTGAATGCTGGTAGGGTCTTAGCTGTTATTTCACCAGTAAAGGAAAAGCAGTGTGCTGTCCCTGCAGCAGAATGTGGTTAGAGGAAGGAGCTGAATAGGCATGTTGGTTTCCTAGATCGCCAGTGCTTTGGGAAGCCATGGGGATTCCTGTGGGAAGAATAGGAACCGAGGATGGAGCCTCAGATAAGTGTGCTAATCTGCTAATCTTTATATCCATATCCTTATCCACAAACTCACTATAAACCTCAGCCACTCAGAGCTATTTATTCATTGAAGAACTAACTTATTTTCTCAAATCCAATCATTTGTACCTCTTTATGTGACTGTGCAGTATCCCCTGGAAACACAGTTGTAGTTCAAAGCAGCATTGGAGAACTACATCCTGGCAGGTTAGTGATCTGAGAGTTTGCTTTTGGGAAGGAGATTCTACATGTCTTATTTATCGTGCCTGTGATATGGGTCCTGCAAAGGAGGCATATTCAGCACTCAGTGTCTCATTTATCTGCTTATGGAACACCTGATTTTGGATGAAGTGATGGGAACACTGAGGTAAAAGAATTGTTCTCACCCTGAAGCTGGGAGTTAAATGGCACGCATTTCTGGAAATGGTACAACTGTTGGGACAATTCTGCCCTAGGCATGGTTGTTTCTTCAGGGCTCTCTAATTTCTTCAAAGCACATTCAGTTCTCTCCCTAAGTGTGGAGTCCTATGTCCCTTGGTCTCTGCAACTCACCATCACCTGCTATAGCAGGAACACTTGAAAGGGGCAATGAATTTTAACGGTTAAATTGCACCTATAAATATAAAAATAATTCTGTTATCAATGGATGTTAACTTAAAATTTCAAAGTATCACCGTCTTGAAACTTTGGGTCTTGTATCTCTGTGGAACCAAATGGCCTTTTGTGCCTCACTGCCTCCTATCCAACTGGAGAGCTCCAAGCTCCTGCACTCAGCTCACCTGAGCCAACAGACTTGGATCCCTTGTGAGGTGGACTTGCTCCACCTCTTATGCAGCATCCCTGTTATTCCCTAGGCCCCACAGCTATGGGAGGAGCCACCATAGAAGCTCTTTCCTGACATGTATTTCTGCTGCCTTGAGCTGATCTCACAGCTGGCAAATCATCTCCTATCTCAGGGTCAGAAGCCTTAAGTCCCACAAAATGAAGTGTTTGAAGAGCATTTTTGGGAAGAATCCCAAAGTCCAGAAAAGTGTGTCCTTTGAGTTCCAAAAGTTGTTTGCCTCTTCGTGGCTTTTGTCAAGTGTTGAGTGTTTCATTGATTAAGGGTGTTTTGTTGTTGTTGTTGTTGTTGTTAACTGTGAAAAAAAGCACCAAACAAGGTTGAGTTCACACCATCTCTACAATTTCCAGGAGGTATGGGATGTAGAAAGCATCCTGAGATTTAAGAAAGCATGAAAAGGAGCATGCGTGTTGTTCAGTGCTAACAACACCCTGGATGAGGAAGCCAGGGACTGGGTCTACTCCTGTTGAGATTAATACCTCTCTTGTGCCAAGAGAAAATAACTGGTATGGTGTTAGCCGCCCATGGACAGAACAGGTCTGGGTGTGTGTACACCTGACATGGGGGATCTCAATCAGGGAGCAAGAGCTTAGCATCAGCCCTCACACCTGGGATGCACTATTCATGTGCACAACAATGTCATGGTTCTGCATTGTAACCCCACAGCTAAGGGAAAGTGGGAGGAAGGGAAAAGTGACACTGACTGCCCTCAAAATGCTTCTGTAGGGAAGAGGCAGGCCAGGTGGAACCTGTGTGTCCTGGAATATGACAGAGCATGACTTAGGGAGGGGTTGACTTCCTGGCTTCCCAGTATCCACTCTGGGTTTTGTTTAGGCTCCTAAAAGTCCTATTTCCATTTTTTCCCCTGTTTGCTCCATGAACTATTTCTTTAGGAGGATAAATAACATCTTTCATGTTCCTGCCATGACCAGGCTCCATACAGGGTACTTGGCTTCACGGCATCCTTGTTAGTTGACCGTGAGAGCATTTATTTCCTGGATATAGAAACCTTCAGAGAGGACAATTCTGTAGAGGCAGAATTCAAGTCCTAGTCAGCCTGACTCACCCTGTTGTTCTTTCCACTAGGTCTCCCTGCCTCACCTTCCTGGCAGGCATCTCACCATGCAGTGTACTTTAAATGTCAATGAGGACAAGAGAGATTGGACTTAAAAATAAATTATTTTTAGAGAAGCTTAATATTAAACAGTATCCTAACTAATGACATAAAGTGCAAAAAAGTGTTGAATATCCTTTTGAAGATGTCCTTTCAGGTTGGTGTGTGTATATATATATCTTGGGTGCTTGTGGTCTCATTAAGAAAATAGTGGCTGGCTTATGCTTGGCAAGAAGCATATTGGTATGTGTCTTTGGCAGAAGGAAGTTAAGGTGATGATCTGGATAGGTTTTTGACAAGCACGGCCAGACATACACTTCCTTTGGAGGGCTGTCTTGTTCCCATAGTAAGACCATGGCTCCCAAATATTGGGAGAATATTTTTGTGAATCATCATCAGCATTGGGAACATAGTTTAAATGCTGATAAACCTTGCTCCTTTAAGGGAAAGGTAATTTTCAGAAGCAGATAAGTTATTTAGAGCCAGAATTGCTGACTGGATGGTGCAGTCAAGCTGGATGATAGTAGTTAAGAAGATCAAAAAGTAAGATGTGACTATTGAGTTTTGGAAGAGGTAACTCTTGGAAGTTGGCCCATAGGAGAGGGCAGCATCTTTGCAATAAGGGGCTGGATTGCTACCCAAAAATGTCTGTGAAAGATAATAGCTATTCAGATGTGAAAGTTGTAGAGAAGTCATGTTTAGGGTGCCCCCTTCCTCACACAAGGCTTCATATGCTTCGTTAAGCTACTTTGCCCACTGGTAAAGTGCTCAGGTGCACTTCAACTCATTGACTTTGCCTGAAGAAGTAGGTCTGTATAGTGAACCCAAAATTAGACTTTGATCCATAGTTCTAAAATAAACTTTGACTTTGGGACTAGAAGACCTGAGCACTTCTTTGGAGAGAAGAAGAAAGCAAAATTAGTATTTCAATATTTTGTATCTTATTAAAACTGCTCTTAATATCAGAGATCATTTTTTCTATCTGAAAGCTTTTGTGGAGGTAGGAAGGGGCATTTCATTTCATTTCTTCTTGATGAAGCATCATTCTAAGATTCTTGTGTGCATTTTTGGAAACAAATAGGGTTTTATAGAGTTCACCTTTGAGTAGGTGTTCTTTTTCTTAAAACCCCAAAGAAGAAACTAGTAAAAAATGGTAGTAACATTAAATGACAATTAATTTGTTCTTCTAAAGTATCTTAGTAATCTTATACTCCCTATCTGATGTAAATTTTAGCTCACAGAAAAGCCTGTGAAACCAAAGGAGACTATTTAGTTCTAAAAAGAGACAGATCCTAGACTAGATCTGTCCCATGGGCATTTTCAAGACAACATTTCAAAGGAGTTTGCTATTAGATTCTGTTTTTATAATTTTTAAATGATATTAGTGTACTTCAGTGCAAAGTCCCTGGGTGGAAAGGGTGGGATAGGACAGGGATGGGACGTAACCAGTTTGTCTGGGAAACTGATCCAACTCACTTACCTTTCTGTATTACCTAGACTTGTTCTAAAAAAAAAAAAAAAAAAAAAAAAAAAAAAAAAAAAAAAAAAGATTGTTTTATGAAGAGTTGCTGTGAGTTTTTTAAATGTTTGTGTTGCTGGAATTATGGTTAAATGGAGCATGTAGTGGAAATATGAATTTTTTGAGTTTTCATATTGTCCTGGATTTGTGTTTGTAAACCTTTAAACTTAGCCCCTGGTTGATTGTGCTAAATCCATTATGAGAATGTTATTTAAAGTTGTATTATAATTGCAGCCTTCACTAATTATTCAGTACTGTAGTAGCAAAGTATTATTTGTAAGAATTTGGTTATTTTTCTACTTGTATCCATTATAAGTCTGGCGTTCTAGTCAGTAAAATGATGCAATAAAATGATATCGTTCTCATTTTGTGGTTTTATCTTAATAATAAGTAAACTAACTGGATCACAAGTTATTTTTTATGAGGGCATTTGCTTAAACAATACAAGTGTACAGTGAACTCCTGCACAGCAAATGTAGGCAGTGGGTCATTTTCCTACCCTCAGTGCCCAGAAGGTGGGACACTGTTGATGATGGATGGATGGATGGATGGACGGACGGACAGACAGATGGAAGGACAGATGACTCTAAATGATAAAAGGCTTAACTTGGATATAACACCTGCTTTTGTTTTACATTCCTCTCTGAATTGGAGGACATAAGTAACCAATTCAGACATTGGGAATTTCCTCCTGAATGCCTCTTTCTACCACTCCATGCCAACTCCTCACATCTTGGAGGAGAAGGAAAAGTATATCTGTGCTCTGATGGACAGGATTTATGGAACTTTAAGACAGTGGGCCATGGACCTTACACATACAGTGGCCAAGGAATATGGCTGCCTGGTTAGCTATATGTTCAATCGTTTCCTTGGATGTCTCACATGACAGGGACAATTGAACTTTTCACCTGCTTTATGGCAAAAACCTCAAAAACCTTGGCACTAGGAGAGGCCAAGTAGTAGCTTGATCCATGGAAGTGACTTTTTGGCAGATTATATTAGAGAAGTGGCCCATCAAACATTCCTGAATGGTGCTGACTGGCAACCGTCTCCTATTCTTTTTTAAAAATTTTTTATTTGTTTTAATTAGTTATACATTGCATTTATCCACTTTGATATATCATACATAGTGGGATATAATTTCTAATTTTTCTGAGTGTACATGTTGCAGATTCATATTCGTCATGTAGTCACATATATACATACAGTAATAATGTTTGTTTCATTTTACTATCTTTCCTATCCCCACATTCCCTCCCTCCCCTCCCATCACTTCCCTCTACCTAATCTAAGATAACACTATTCTTCCCTAGTGCCCCCCCCACCTTATTGTAAATTAGAATCTGCATATTAGAGAAAATATTCAGCCTTTGGTTTTGCGAGATTGGCTTATTTCGCTAGCATGATATTCTCCAATTCTAACCATTTACTGGCAAATGCCATAATTTTACTCTTCTATAAAGCTGAGTAATATTCCATTCAGTATATATAACATGTTTTCTTTATCCATTTATCTATTGAGGGACACCTGGGTTGGTTGGTTTCATAGTCCAGCTATTGTGAATTGAGCTGCTATAAATATTGATGTGGCTGCATCACTGTAGTATGCTGATTTTAAGTCCTTTGGGTATAAACCGAGGAGTGGGATTGCTGGGTCAGTTGGTGGTTCCATTCCCAGTTTTCTGAGGAATTGCCATACTGCTTTCTGTAGTGGTTGCACCAATTTGCAGTCCCACCAGCAATGTATAAGTGTGCCTTTTTCCCTACATCCTTGCCAACATTTACTGTTGCCTGTATTCTTAATGATTGCCATTCTGACAGGAGTGAGATGAAACCTTAGAGTAGTTTTGATTTGTATTTCTCTAATTGCTAGAGATGTTGAACACTTTTTCATATTTTGTTGATCAATTGTATGTCGTCTTCTGTGAAGTGTCTGTTCAGTTCCTTAGCCCATTTATTGATTGGGTTATTTGGTTTTTTGGTGTTGAATTTTTTGAGTTCTTTATATATCCTAGAGATTAATGCTTTATCAGAGGTGCATGTAGTAAAGATTTTCTCCCAATCTGTAGGCTCTTTCCTCACGTTATTGTTTCCTTTGCTGAGAAGAAGCTTTTTAATTTGAACCCATCCCCTTTATTAATTCTTGATTTTACTTCTTCCGCTTTAAGAATCTTATTAAGGAAGTCAGATCCTAGGCCCATGTTGTGAAGATTTGGGCCTATTTTTTCTTCTATTAGGCGCAGGGTCTCTGTTCTAGTGCCTAAGTGTTGATCCACTTTGAGTTGAGTTTTGTGTGGGATAAGGGACAGATATTTAATTTCATTTTGCTACATACAGATTTCCAGTTTTTCGAGCACCATTTGTTGAATAGGCTGTCTTTACACCAGTGAATGTTTTTGGCACTCTTGTCTAGTATGAGATAACCGTATTTATGTGTGTTTGTCTCTGTGTCCTCTATTCTGTACCATTGGTCTACAAGTCTATTTTGATGCCAATAATATACCATTTTGTTACTATATCTCTGTAGTATAGTTTAAGGTCTGGTATTCTAATGCCTCTTGCTTCACTTTTCTTGCTAAAAATTGCTTTAGCTATTCTGGGTCTCTTATTTTTCTAAATAAATTTCATGACTACTTTTTCTATTTCTATAGAGAATGTTATTGGGATTTTAATAGGAATTGCATTAAATCTATATAACGCTTCTGGTAGTATGGTCATTTTGACAATATTAATTCTGTCTATCCAGGAGCATGGGAGATCTTTCCATCTTCTGAGGTTTTCAATTTCTTTCTTTAGTGTTCTGTAATTTTCATTGTAGAGGTCTTTCACCTCTTTTGTTAGATTGATTCCAAGGTATTTTATTTTTTTGAGGCTCTTGTGAATGGAGTAGTTTTCCTAATTTCTCTTTCAGTGGATTCATCACTGATGTATAGGAATGCGTTTGATTTATCGGTGTTGGTTTTATATCCTGCTACTTTGCTGAATTCATTTATTAGTTCTAGAAGTTTTCAGTGGAATTTTTTGGGTCTTCTGTCAGATATAGAATCATATCACCAGAAAATAGTGATAGTTTGAGTTCTTCTTTACCTATTTGTATCCCTTTAATTTCTTTCTTTTGTCTAATTGTTCTGTTTCAAGGATGATATTGAATAGAAGTGATGAAAGAGGACATCCTTGTCTTGTTCCAGTTTTTAGCAGGAATGCTTGCAATTTTTCTTCATTTAGAATGATATTGGCCTTGGGTTTAGCATATATAGCTTTTACAATGTTGAGGTATGCTCTTACTATCCCTAGTTTCTCTAGTGTTTTGAACATGAAGGTGTGCTGTATTGGTGAAATACTTTTTCTGCATCTATTGAGATGATCATATGATTCTTGTTTTTAATGTTTAATGTTGAATTACATTTATTGATTTCCGTATATTGAACCAGCCCTGCATCCCTGGGATGAATCCCACTTGATCGTGGTATGCTATCTTTTAATTGTTTTTGTATGTGATTTGCCAGGATTTTATTGAGGATTTTTGCCTCTACATTCATCAGGGATATTGGTCTGAAGTTTTCTTTCCTTGAGGTGTCTTTATCTGGTTTTGGTAACAGGGTGATATTAGCCTCATAGAATTAGTTTGGAAGGGTTCCTTCCTTTTCTACTTCATGGAATACTTTGAGGAGTATTGGTATTAATTCTTCTTTGAAAGTCTTGTAGAACTCAGCTGAGAATCCATCTGGTCCTGGGCTTTTCTTGGTTGGTAGGCTTTTGATGGTGTTTTATATTTCATTGCTGGAAATTGATCTGTTTAAATCATGTATGACTTCCTCATTCAGTTTGGGTAGATCATTTGTCTCTGGAAATTTGTTGATATCTTCAAATATTTTCTATTTTATTAGAGTATAAATTTTCAAAATAGTTTCTAATTATCTTCTGTATTTCAGTTGTGTCCATTGTGATATTTCCTTCTTCACCTTGTATTTTATTAATTTGAGTTTTCTCTTTGTTAGCATGGCCAGGGGTTTATCTGTTTTATTTATTTTTTTAAAAACCTGACTTTGTTTTGTCAATTTTTTCAATTGTTTCTTTTATTTCAATTTCATTGATTTCAGCTCTGATTTTAATTATTTCTTGCTTCTGCTTTTGATTGATTTGTTCTTCTTTTTCTAGGGCTTTGAGATGTAGTATTAGGTCATTTATTTGTTGACTTTTTATTCTTTTAATAAATGCGATGCAATAAACTTTCCTCTTAGTACTGCCTTCATAGTGTCCCAGAGATTTTTGATATGTTGTTTCAGTGTTCTCATTTATCTCTAAGAATTTTTATTTCATCCTTGATTTCTTCTACCATCCACTCATTATTTAATAGTGTATTATTCAGTCTCTATTTGTTTGGAGTAGCTTCTATTTTTTATTTTATCATTGATTTCTAATTTCATTCCATTGTGGTCTGATAGAATGCAGGGTGTTATCTCTTTTTATTTTTTTTTTACTAAGAGTTGCTTTGTGGCATAAGATATGGTATATTTTAGAGAAGGAGTCATGTGCTACTGAGAAGAAAGTATATTTGTTCATTGATGGATGGAATATTCTATATATGGCTGTTAAGTCTAAATTATTGATTGTATTATTTATTCTATAGTTTCCTTATTAAGTTTTGGCTTGGAAGTTCTGTCTAGTAGTGAGAGAGGTGTGTTAAAGTCACCCAGTATTATTGTATTGTGGCCTATTTGATTCTTGAAATTGAGAAGGGTTTGTTTGATGTACATAGATGCTCCATTGCTTGGGGCATAAATATTTATAATTGTTATGTCTTGCTTATATATACTTCCCTTAAGAAGTATGAAATGTCCTTTTTTGTGTCTTCTGATTAACTTTAGTTTAAAGTCTACTTTCTCTGAAATAAGAATGGAAACTCCTGCTTGTTTATGCAATCCATATGAGTGATACATTTTTTCCCCTTCCTTTCACCTTCAGCCTGTAGATGTCTTTGCTCATGAGGTGAGTCTCTTGAAGACAGCATATTGTTTGGTCCTGCTTTTTAATCCAATCTGCCAGTCTATGTCTTTTGATTGATGAGTTTAGGTCGTTAACATTCAAAGTTATTATTGAGATATGACTAGTATTCCCTGTCATTTTTATTTATTTCTGGTTTTTGATTTGTCTTAGTTTCTCTTTTAGTTGAATGTCCCAGTAGTATAGTCCTCCCTTTGCTGGTTTTCATTTTTTTTTCACTTCCTCCTCATGGAATATTCTGTTGAGATGCTCTGTAGTGTAGGATTTCTAGTTGTGAATTCTTTTAATTTTTGTTTATCATGGAATGTTTTAATTTCACCTCCAAATCTGAAATTTATTTTTGCTGGATATAAAATTCTTGGTTGACATCCATTTTATTTCAGAGCTTTAAATATATTATTCCAGGATATCCTAGCTTTGAGAGTCTAGGTTGAGAAATCATTTGAGATCCAAATTGGTTTTCCCCTATATGTAATTTGATTTTTCCTCTCACAATCTTTAAGATTTTATCTTTAATCTCTGTGTTAGTGATTCTCATTAAAATGTGTCTTGGTGTGAGTCTTGTACATTTGGGGTCCTGTAAGCCTCTTATATTTGATTTTCCATTCCATTTTTTAGGTTTGGGAAATTTTCTGCTATTATATCATTGAAAAGATTGTGCATTCCTTTGGTTTGTATCTCTGCTCCTTCATCTATTCTGACAACTCTTAAATTTGGTCTTTTCATGTTATCCCATAATTCTTGGGTGTTCTGTTCATGGTTTCTTACCATCTTCTCCACATGTTCAACTCTACTTTCAAGATTATATATTTTGTCTTCATTGTCTGAGGTTCTGTCTTCCAAGTGGTCTAGTCTGTTGGTGATGCTTTCTATTGAATTTATAACTTGGTTTACTGATTCCTTCATTTCAAGGGTTTCTGCTTGTTTTTTTTTCCACAATCTCTCTTTATTGAAGTAGTCTTTCACTTCCTGTATATTTTCTTTGATTTCACTCCTTATACTATCCTTTACTTCACATATCAGTTTAAGTATATACAATCTGAACTCCTTCTTGGATATTTCTTCTTCTGTGTTATCAGTGGCTTCTGTTGTTGAAGCATCTTGTTTGAGGCTCTTTATTCCCTTGCTTTTTCATGTTGTTCAAGTGTTTTCCCACCTAAGTATGGATCTAAGGCAAGATAAATTCTACCCTATAGACCTACAGTGTCCCTGAAGGTTTCCAGTACTTCACCTTTACTGGTAAGACCAATATCAACAGCACCCAGCATATACTATATATAACCTTAAATCTAGTAGCTCCCACTAAGACATCTACTACTTCCTTGCATTAACTCAAAATGATGAGTTCAGTAACTATCTATAGTATAAACAGAACATTTGTTAAAATGATTTACAATTTCAAATGGTGGATGAAATAACAGAGGTATAGTATGCAATATTAGAGAGGGAGGAAGAGAGGAGCTAGAAGTAAAAAATTCGCAGGAAGAGTGGAAGAGGAGCCGGCAGAGATTGGCTGTTGGTTGGAGAAAAGTTGGAAAGAAAATAGATAAGACAGAGGAAGAATATGAACAAATAGAAAAAATAAGACATAAGAATACAACAAAAATGCAAAACACCATTCACATATCATTGTCCTCCACACACTGATGCATAAAAAACATCCTGTTCCAAATATAGTAGAGAGATTAGTGAATCAAAAAATAAAATAAAATAAATTTTGCTGGAAAGTAGAACTGTCTCTCAAACCCAGTCAGTCTCTATCCCACTAATCTAGGCTTCAGATATCTGAGGATCAGCCACGCTGCAGTCCCAAGATCTCAATGCTGCTCCTACTTGCAGATAGACCACCAGGGAAACACTCATGCAGAGTGCAACCCTGAGATGCAGCAGCAAGACAAGTGCTACCAACAGCCTCAGCAGGAAGACCTGCAGGCACCCCCCACACTGGACCTGCAGGTCCCAGCTGGAGTCCCCAGTCAGAGGCTTTTGTGGTGGTAAACCTGCTGGCACCCAGGACCCATTCCCTGGCTGGTGTCCCAAAATGGGCGCAGCCATGTGCAACCAAACCTGGAGACTCCCCCCATGCAATCCTCTATGCTGTGGTAGCAACGTTGGTGGTGGTGGTTAGCAGCAAGCAGTGAGTCATCAGTAGCAGCGGTTGCAGTAGCAGCTACAATTGCAGTTGTGGGGCAGTGTCACCAGGTGATCTCTGGGGGTCAGCAGCAGTGTCAGCTTCAGTTGCATCCAGGGCAGCGGTTTCTTCTGTGGCAAAAGCACCTGGAAAGAAGACCTCCAGGCGACCTCAGGCTGGCAGCAGTGGAATCTAACCTCCTCCTATTCTGACCAGCTCCTCTCAGCTTTCTTAGCCCGCTAGTTCATGGCCTCCAGCTAAGTGAGATCTTAATAGGAAGCCAGTGCTGACCCCTTCTCATTTCTGCCCAGCTCAGCCAGACACTGTGAGCATCATGTCATCCAGACCTTCTCTCCACTGATAATTATTTTTTAATTTATATATAAGGCGTACAGCATGATGTTTTGATATACAAGTAAAATGGTTACTATAGTCAAACAAGTTAGCATATCTGTCATGTCCCACAGTTTTGTGTATGTAAAAGAGCATCTAAAGTCTACTTTTCAACAATCTCTCAGTATACAATGTAATATTATTCACTGTAGCACTGTGCTGTACACTAGATCTCTAGATTTACTCTTCCTACACAATTGAAAGTTTGTACCCTTTAATCTACTCTCCATTGACTTCTTCTCCTAACATTCTATTCTCTATTTCTATGTACTTGACTTACTTTTTCTTTTCTTTTTTTTTTTTTTTAGATTCCACATAGGTATGGTTTCAATGTAGTTCATCCTTCAAAGATTCATGCATTGACTTGGTCCTCAGTGTGGCCATATTAGGAGGTGGTGGAACCTGTAATAGGTAGGGACTAGTGGAAGTTTCCTGGGTTGGTTGGGAATGTACCCTTGGAAGGGACTGGGGGACCTCAGTCTCCCAGCTTTTCCCTGTCAATCCTGTTTTGCAATGTGATCTCTTCTTCATACTGGATGCTGCCATGACATGTACAGCCAACGGGGTCCTCCCTAGAACTGCTGTCTCTGCACCCTTGAGCTTTTAGAACTAAGCTAAATAAGCTTCTTTATTGGTATCTAGCCTCTTATATTTTGTACTAGAAATGAGTACATACATATAGTACACACTAATACATATAAATGAAGTCATACAATATTTATCTTTCTGTCTCTGGCTTATTTTACTTCACATAATGTCCTCCAAGTTCCCTGTTGTCTCAAATGACAGTATCTCCTTTTTTAGTGCCAAATAATATTCATTGTTTATGTGTAGAGCACAATTTCCTTATTCATCTGTAAGTGGACACTTAGGTAATTTTCGTATCTTGGTTATTGTGAATAATATTGCACCTGGTCATTGTTTTGAACCTAAAATGGGAAGCCCTTCTGCTATACACAGTAGACCCAAGCCCTCTCCTCTTTGTGCCTCTGGCCTAACTGAGCCTCCACCTCAGAATTTGGTTTGCCAGCAAGTAAAGATGCCCAAAGTATTTTTAGACTCAAAGAACTTCAGCACCAGGTGTGGCGGTGCGTGCCTATAATCCCAGAGGCTCAGGAGGCTGAAGCAAGAGAATCTCACGTTCAAAGCCAGTCTCAGCAATTTAGCGAGGCCCTAAGCAATGAAGCGAGACTCTGTCTCAAAACATTAAAAAAAAAAAAAAAAGTTGCTGAGGATGTGGCTCAGTGGTTAAGAGCCCCTGGGTTCAATCCCTGATTCAAAAAAAAAGGGAGGACTTCAGCAATGCATTGTGATCCATTTGCCAGTTGGTTGGGAAGTAAGAAAAAAAGGAAAGGTGCTGGGCTTGGTGGCATATACCTTTAATGTTTGCAATTTTGGAGGCTGAGGCAAGAGGGTCATAAGTTCAAGGTCAGCCTGGGCAATTTATCAAGACCTAGTCTCAAAAAATAAAAAGGTCTGGGGATATAGCCCAATGGTAGAGTGGCCCTGGGTTCAATCCCTGCTACCAAAAAATAAAAACCAAAAAAGATAAGGTATATGATACAGAGAACATCTCAATCAGAGTCCTCCTGTATCAGACATTGAAATGGCCATGGAAGCTTTTGATTTGAAGAATTGGATCATGACATCATGCAGCCTCTGACACTGAGCAGAAACTTCAGATCAGAAAGTAAGAGAGAAGGGCTGGGGTTGTAGCTCTGTGGTAGCTTGTGGTGCCTTAATTTTATTTGTTTATTTTTGTGTGGTGCTGGGGATTGAACCCAGTACCTCACTGCTTGCCTAGCATGTGTGAGGTACTGGGTTCAATCCCTGGCACCACATAAAAATAAACAAATAAAATAAAGCTATTGTGTCTATCTATAACAATAACAATAACAATAACAACAACAAAGAAAGTAAGAGAGAGACCAGAAACAAATATTTATGTTGATTTTTTTTAACCTTAAAAAAAATCCTTCAGCACAGTCAGTTGGTACAAGACATTCTCTGATGTTTTCCCCAAATTATGAAGTCAGGCCTACTAGTCTTTCCAGCCTTCTGAGCCTGAGTGTCCTGGTCAGTAAAGTGGGGATATTAGTTATTGCCTAGCAGAGTTGGGAAAATTAAAAGGGAAAGTTCTTTGTAAACACTTTATAAACTTTAAAGAAAGAATGCATATTGGTTCTTCAATAGGGCCTCCTGTCTCTAGAAAAAGGAAACAATTAAAAAATCAATCCATTTGTTATTATAATGCTGATTCATTAGCAATAGCCCCTGGACACCTTGGATTTACTGTTAAAGGTTCTTGCCATCTCCCTCTTTATTCCTTAACCTGCTCCCGAAAACATGAAGGAATGAATGTGCTCAGAATCATAACTGGGTGTGGACAGGAATCAACACTGTCCTTTTAAAACATCTTATACTCGGAGCCTGGCATGCACCTCTTAGACATTCACTAAAACAAAGAATAGGTAAGTGGGTGGATGAATGTCTGAAAAAATAAAAAAATCCAGCGCCTCTAGTAACCCAAGGCTGAGGAGGCTGATAATTAGTTGCTGTTGAATAAATATATAGCAAGGACATGTAACTGAAGTGGAATCTTTAGCAAAGATTTCTTGTAACAAAGCTCAAGCAGGCATTTGGGAAGAAAATACTTTAAAAATACACTAGACAGTCAGGCCTGGTGGTGCACACCTATGATTCCAGCAACTCCTCATGCCTGCTCAGGCAGGAGGATTGCAAGTTAGGAGCCAGATTGGACAATTTAGTGAGATCTTCTCTCAAAAACTAAAAAGGACTAGGGATGTAGCTCTGGCATAGCACCACCACTGGATTCAATCCCCACAAAGGAAAAAAAAAACAAAGAAGTAGACTAGACAACCCTTTCCCTGCAGAATTATAGAACAGCTATGCAATAAACTACGACTGGAACAGGCAACCACAGGGGTGAATCTCAAAAGGGTTGCTAAGTGAAAAAAAGCTGGACATGGGCCGCAGACTGTATGACTCCATTTATCTTACATTCTGGAAAAAAATAAAACCACAAGGACAGAAAACAGAGGGATGATTACTTGGAAGTGGGGAAGGTGGTTTCTGCTGTTCATCAAATCTTTGCACCATTCTTCCTTCCAGGCATACGGGAGGATGCACTTCCCCATTTCTTTAAAGTGTGTCCATGAGACTTGGCTTTGACTGAAGAAATGTGTCACTTCTGGAAGGCACTCTAGGAGCCAGGATCTGATGTTCACTTTCTAGCTTCAACAATCATGTTTGGATTCATGTTGGAAATACATGTTGGAATGGAGCGGCTATTAGCCTGGGACCCTAACTGCCTAAGAAAAATGGAGCCCTTCATTGGTCAGGGTTGGGCATGAGTGAAAAATAAACTTGTGGTGAAGGCACTGAAATTTTGAGTTCCTTGTTTTGCAGCATTACTGGGTCCACCCTGATAACTAAAAGTAGCACTGGTTAGTTAGTGCAGTTCATGAGAACTGTTTGATTCCTTGTTAAGTGCTGTGGGACATTTGAGGTTGCTAAAATTCTTCAACTGTTTTAATTTTTTTTAAGAATTCAAATAAAAAATATATTTTGCATGGCTAATATTTACCACACCTGTTATCTGAAGCTTTGTGGTATGGTTGAGCTTTTGAATAAGAAGGACCTAGGTTTGAAACACCTCTACAGCTTATTTGCCATGATACCTTGAAAGATTTCATAACCAATCCCATTTAATAATTAGTTTCTCCTTTATAACATAGAATAAATGAAATGTCTAATTCAGAGGTATGTCAAGGGGTTAAATTATGATGTCTTCAGTGTAGATGTAAATGGCAGGATGAAGCTAAGGTTCTGGGCAAATGGATGAAGAACATGTGGAATAAATGTGAACCAGGCTCTGTGGCAGAAGTGCTTGAAGAAATTGTTTGTGGTAAGTAGAAAAAATTATTGATTTTTCTGCCCCACCCTCCTACTAACTTCATAGTTGTGCAAATCCCATTGTAAGGTATTATCACTGTAACACTATCATCATCGATAAAACAGTTGTTCTGGATACTATACCATAATTTCATGCTACACATAGAACTCAGTCTATATTTAGCCCAGTGATAACTAGTTTAATCAAGGAATGAAGTACATCTTTCTGTCTCTCCACATCCCACACCCAAGGGGAATATAATATCCCTCACTTTTGGGTAACTCCTTTCTAAAAACCAAAGGATAGGGTCCCAATCATCTTAACCTGGGAAAATGAGAGCAGCTCTCACCTTTACTCACACAGTATCACAGAATATGAGCCTTGAAAGACTTTTTGAGAGAGGTCATCTAGACCTCTAGACAGAATTTATAAATCCTGTCTCAGAGACTGAAGCAAGAGGATCACAATTTCGAGGCCAGACTTAGCAATTTAGTGAGTCCCTGTGTTAAGATAAAAAATAAAAAGGTGATATGGCGCAATTGTAAAACACCCCTGGATTCAATCCCCAGTACAGATATATATATATATATATATATATATATATATATATCTTGATGTCCTGAGTGCTAGGGGTGCTGAATCAGAAGGGAGTTATCTGAGGACAGTTATTAAAACTGAGGACAAATACATGAAGTAAGTGGGGAGTTTTTCAAAAAACAACATTTACTCAGTTTAAATGCTACTTCATTATTATGAGATAATATCCTGGGGAGGGTATAAATACTGTCTATTTTATGAAATAATAGTAATAGAAGAAGGAACTTCTCCATACCTGTGCTTAGGCAGCAGCTCATATGTCAGCTCCTCCACACACAACCTTTTTTTTTTTTTTTTTTTGATATATCACTAGTTTTGTGCTTTTAACCTTTAGGGACCCAGGGGTTGTAGTTCAGTGGTACAGCATTTGTCTTGCATGTGCAAGGCCCTGGGTTTGATCTCCAGCTCTATAAAAAAAATAAAATAAACAACAACAACAGAAAAAAAAACTTTTAAATCTATGAACCACTGACTTGGTCTAGCCTGCCATATCAACAAAAGAGGAAATTGAGGCCCAAGGAAATTGAGTTACTTTCCCCAGTTTCCTAATGTCCCTGGTTGTATTCCTCCTGGGTGGACAGAAATAATACCCTCATGAGGTGGGACAGAAGGATGCAGGCTTCAAAGACAGATTCACATGCAAATTCTGGGCTCAGATGAGCTACTTAGTAGGACAGGACATTGGGAAGCCATAGCTGCCCTTGGATCTTAGGTATTACTTTTTGCTACTTTTAAAACGAGGAGAGTTCTAGCTGGGCATGGTGGCGTATGCCTGCAATTCCAGTGGCTTGGGAGGCTGAAGCAAGAGGATTGTAATTTCCAAGCCAACCTCAGCAATTTAGCGAGGCCCTAAGCAACTTAGTGAGACCATAAAGAAAATATGAAAAAGGGCTGGGATGTGGCTCAGTGGTTAAAAATGCAGAACAAGTCTGCCCTTAGACTTCTTCATAGCAACATGCAAAGCCAGAGGGCAATGAAACAAGGGCCAGGAGGTTATTCATTTAAATATGCAAGCAAGTTCTTGGGGGTCAGCACCCAAGGATCCCGGCTTCATGGTAAGGTGCTGCCAACTCAGAGAAGAATCACAACACAGAATTTGGGAATGGAAAAGCCACGAGGGACAAATATTAAGTCTGTTTAGACATAGACCTAATAGTAAAAAAAAAAAAAAAAGAATTAAGATTTTTAATAGGGGCTGGGCATATATCTCAGTGGTAAGAGCACATGCTTAGCACGTGTGAGGCCCTGGGTTCCATCCCCATTACCAAAAAATAAATATGTGGAAATAGAATACATGTTATAAAACCTGAAAAAATAAAAAATGATATGAGCCACAGAAGCAGGAGGTATGAGAAGAATGAGATATCCTTCCACTTATTTTTCATAGATGATAAATAGATAGATAGATAGATAGATAGATAGATAGATCAATCTTCTAGCACAGTTCCTGGCATAGGCATTTTTGATGCTTGGGACTATTATTATTGCTTTCTTGGGGTGTGTGTGTAAGGGGTGTGAACAGAGCCTTAAATCCTAACTGTAATAATCTCCTTTTCTAGTAGGTGTTCTTAGTTGCCGAAGTGAACATCCAATTGGTTTTGTTCAAGTGGCTCACAGAATCTCTGGGAGAGCCTTGGAAGATCCCCAGATAGGAACAACAGCCAACTCAGCCAGTGGAGTACTCCGGTGGAGACAACCCTGCCACCACAGCCACCCAGCACAGGGCCCCACAGCCCCCATCACTGACCCCATGTAAGGATGCTTACATCTCAGGTTCCCTCCCCCTGAAAGCCAGAAAAATGGACTCTGATTTGTGCCTGCTTCTTTTCATTTCTGTCTTCTTAATGCAAGACTGGTGTAGGTGCCTCTAATTTATGGACTTTATTGACTTTAACCAAGTCAAAGGCCAGCACCCTGCAGAAAAGAGAGGCTATAAGCTAACATCTATTTCAACATCTTAAAAAATACTTAAATTCCTTCTCATCTGAGTAAATATTCTAGGAACTGGGTGCTCTTTTATCCTGAGGAAGCCCCTTCATATCTCCATAACTCCAACTGGGGGAACTTCCAACCAAGTATTTCCCCTTGCTTGGAAGAGAGTCCTCCTGGAAGGACAAGGAGCTGAGAGGAAGGAGTGGAGGACCTAGAGTAGGTCAGGGTTACTCAGGAACAGATGTGAGCTAAGTTAATCAGGAGAGAAGGGGGCGACAAGGTTGGAGAGGAGGGTCAGTTCTGCCTTCTGAAGGCAGGGTGGGCTTCAGGTGCTGAGAACCTGTAGCAGGGGATGCAGATTCTGCTAGTCCCAGGGTGAGGTCTCAAGCAGCTACAACCAATATCCCAAAGTAACTTTGAAAACATAAGGAGAAAGGACTTCCTGCTCGTCTGTGAGAAGAAGGAAAAGCTCACCTCCGTAACTTCTCCCCAGCTAAGCTTGCAGCCATGATGGGGAGGACAGAGGCTGCTGAGTTAGTGGGAGAGGCAGGTGATGTAGGCTATCTGTGCCCTTTCTGTGTGCACACCCCCCTTGCTAGCCCTGTGACACTAGACAGGGCCTCAGTTTCCTTAGATGTATAATAATAGAATTCACCTCTTAAAGTTATCTTGAGAATTCAATGAGTCAATATCTATTAACCACAATGCTATTTTGCATGACAAATGCTATCTAAGTATTTGCTAACTGTAAAACATTTTGCAGTTCACACGGGAAACAAAGCAACGGAACTGTGTATTGGGTTTCACATAGTGCCATTTATTTATTTTGGATCATATTCCTGACATCTCTTAAACTATGAAACAAGTTGGGAATTAAAATGAAAGAAGTACTTTCTTCTTGCTCTCTTGCTGTGCAATACCATGCCTGGATCCAAAGAACTGTGAGGTTAACCTTCAGTAAAATGGGACTTGAGATCATTAATGTCCCCAAAGGCTCCCTGTCCCCTGATTGATAGGCATCACAATAAAGTTCATTTCCTGGACCTACTTCTCTACAGTGATAGTTAGGGAAAAAGGCGTACTGACTTCAATGTTATTGATTCCCAAATTTTTATTATTTCTAAATTTAAATTATGAGCTCCCTGACTATTAAGAGTAGGGAACTCCTTGGGCCGGGGATATAGCTCAGTTGGTAGAGTTCTTGCCTCACATGCACGAGGCCCTGGGCTCAAGTCCCAGAACCAAAAAAAAAAAAAAAAAAGGAGACTCCTCTAGAGTAGAGACTTCAGTCTTATTTACCTATTTGTTCTGTTATCAACCCCCACTCCCTTCTGTGAACACAGGGTAGATATTTAAATATTTGTGAAACAGGCTTTCATTTCAGCTCTTCCTTGTTCCATAATGCCCTATTCTCTATTCTGTCTGTGTATGTGGCCGAAGATCAAGTTAACCTCTTTGTTTGGTTAATTTATTCTCAGGTGTCCTTGTGAACATGCCAGGAGTTGGTATTTCAGGGGTGCCATGTCTATTAATAGACTATTGTGTCAGGAACCTTAAAACAAAGTTCATAATCCATGCCTCTCTGGCCCAATAAGCGGTAAGAATTTCTCATAACTCTTGCTGATAAAAAGATGTGGCAACATATGGGTAATAAAATATATCAAGGAATCAGGGAAGGAGTTCAGGAAACCCCCACTCCTATTTTATAGACAAGGAAACTGAATGTCAGAAAATCGGGGACATTTTGCATGGTTATTATGTTAGTCACCATTTCACCACTGTGACAAGATACCTGAGAAAAATAACTTAAGGGAGAAAATATTTATTTTGATTTATGGTTTCATAGGTTTCAGTCCAGTTTCGGTCCATGGTTGGCTATTTCTATTGCTGTGGGCCTGTGGTTAGGAAGAACAAGATGGCAGAAGGGTGTGGTAGAGCAAAGATGTTTACCTCATGGTGACCAGAAAGCAAAGAGAGAGAAAGGACCAGAGATGAGACATACATGAGAGGCACACCCGCATTGTTTCACTTCCTCCAACTAGACCCACCTCCCACATTTTCCACTACCCCCCAATAGTCCATTCAAGTAGGAACCCATCCATGGAGCACAGCCCTCATGATCCAACCACTTCAAAATCCCCACCTCTTCGCCTTGCTGCACTGGAAGCCACACCTTCACCACATGAACATTTGGAGGATGTTTTGAATTCCAATAAGAGTTTAATCAGCTGTTTCACAGAAGGATTATAGTAAGAGTCCAGGGTCTAACATCCAGTTTATTAGACTTTCCAGAGCATCTCTTATCATCAAAATTATGTGTCATAAAAGCATGTGAGACACAGAAGTGCACGGGAGAAGGCAGGCCAACAAGCCCAGCTATGTTGCCTGACAAGGCAGAACTCCATAGTGAAGTGAGAAGTCACTGGTGATCCTGCGAGAAGGACTGGTTGGAGAACATGGGCAGAGCCATGGGGCCGACATAGACAAGTGTCTGGATGAAATCGACACAGGGTCGTATAGTAAAGACAGCACAGACTTTGAACCCGGGGGACAATCCCACACCTGCCACATTTCTTCTTGTTACTTAACTTCTCTATGATCCAATTTTTTAGTCTATAAAAACTTGCCTGCTGGGCTGGGGATGTGGCTCAAGTGGTAGCGCGCTTGCCTGGCATGCGTGCAGCTCGGGTTCGATCCTCAGCACCACATACAAAGATGTTGTGTCCGCAAATAGTAAAAGTTCTCTCTCTAAAAAAAAAAAAAAACAAAAAACAAAAAACAAAACAAAACAAAACTTGCCTGCAGAACTGACTTCTCTGAGTTGAGGTAAAGGACACTGGATGTCTTGTCACGCTGAAAGAGCTCTGGAAGACGGTAGTTTGTAATTTGACTTGGAGGTCGAGTTTTGTGTTCATTCTAGGAGGTTCAGTGTGAGCACCCATTCTTCTATAAATCTTCACAATGCTTTTAGCAGGGGTGAGCTCTGGTCAGGGAGAACTTCTCCCCATTGAGCTGATTGCCCTCAAGATTAGGGGTTGGCAACCACGTCCCTTGGGTTAGATTCAGCAGCTGTCTGCTTTCCTAGGACCCACAAACTAAGAGTGATTGTTACATTTTAAATAGCTGGAAAAATTTTAAAGGATCATATTTTGTAAAATGTGAAAATGACAAAGAATGCAGATGTCAGTATCGTATCCACAAAGGAAGTTTTATTGGGCCACAGCCATACTCATTTGTTTGCATATTGCCTACAGTTAGTTGCTTCGGGGCTATGATAAAACAACTGAGCTGAATCTAACCCAATCTAACCCATAGAGATTACCTGTGATATTCAAGTCACTTCACTTGGCACACTACACATCACAGTGATGTGGTTATAACTCAACAATTTCTCAAGCACCGTGTATATGGCCATACCATGACATTTTCTTTTCTCTTTTAAGATTATCAATACATACCCACCATGCCAAAACAAGAAGAGGAAAATAGACTTCAAATATTATGCTTTCAAGTGACAGTATGGATTATCATGGAGTGTGGAGAATGAATCATCATATGAAATTAGATGGCAAAGCATTGTGAGTATAGGTGGCTAAAATAGTAGATTATGTCCACATTACTAAACTAAGCACATATACAATATTCACAACTCATGGAAAGCAACCTGCAGGAAAAAAATAGAAAATTTAAAGTGGAATATCTCATTACACCAGAATTTCTTCATAAGATTAAATTTTGAGTGAGGCTACAACCAAAGCAAGTTTCTGAGTGGCTCATTTGCTCACCGTGCCAAAAAAAAAAAGAAAAAGAAAAAAAAAGCCATGTAAGTATGGGTTGATTGAATTATGTTGGATTGTGGCATCCAAAAAAATGATGGGCCTAGAGGGAAAAGATTTTTTTCGAGACTATTCAAAACTTGCTTAAGACTATTTTGGCAAGAATAATCACTAGAGAGTTGAGAACATTGGGAACAGTATCAATAGTTAATTTTAAAACAAGGAAAATAATTTTCAGTGGTTTTCCTTAATGTGCTAACAGTTGTTACCAATGTCACAACATACTCAAGTGTCATTTGACGAATCAATGACAAGTTTGAAGTGACTAGAGAATTTGCCTTTATGACTAGTCTCTGTGGAAAAACTATAGGAAAGCATATTTTCAAGATGGAATAATATGCTTTAAATGGGTAAATTTTGCTGGGTATAGTGGCATGTGCCTGTACCCAGGGAGGATAAAGCAGGAGGATCACAAGTTTGAGGCCATCCTGAGCAATAAGTAAGACCCTGCCTCAAATTAAAATATGGTTTTATTTTGAGTTTTCACCTAGCATGTGCAAGACCCTGGATTTAATCCCCAGCTCCGCAAGAAAAAATAAATAAAAAAGGTGAGTTTCACAGCCTATGAATTAAACCTAATAAAGTAGGGTTTTTTGTTTTGTTTTGTTTTTTAGAAAAAATGTTTTCAAAAAAGTTGAGAAAACACTGTTTCAGTATTAACTAAGATACAGTCCTCTAAGATGTGTTACAGTTGATGGTTGTAGAAATATGTCAGAACAGAAAAATCTATAGTTGGACTCATTTACAAAACTATGAAAATGTGAGATATTTAAAGCATATGTTTATCCATTGTATTATTCATGAGCAAGTTTTGTTTTGTTTGTGGTGCTGGAGATTGAATCCAGGTCTTAACATGGATCTAATCCATGCAAAAGCTTTACCACTAAGCTACACTCTCTGTCCAATGAGCAGATATTTTGTAGAATATATTTGAGGGCTGGGCTTGTGGCTCAGTGGCAGAACACTTGCTTTGCACATGTGAGGCACTGGGTTGTATCATCAGCACCACACAAAAATAAAGAAAAAACAAATTAAAGACATTTTGACCATGTATACCTAAAAATATACTAAAAAAGAATATATTTGAATATATATTGTGTTATTGAATTAGTAAATTGGTTCTCTGAGCTTTTGAATTTTTGTCAGGTATAGAAGCTGAAGATCCTTACTTACCCTACTATATACCCGTTTGGTAAATGCTGCTATAAAAATTCATGTATCAATTTTTGTTTGGACATAGTTTCATTTCTCTTGTGTGTAGACCTAAAAATGGAATTGCTGAGTTAAGAGTAACTCTATATCTAACTTTTTGGGGAAATATCATTGGGCACAGGGTTAAAACTAAATTCTGAGTGAGGACTTATCTCAACCAGTATTACTGAGGACCAAATGGCTTCTTAAATTATATTTTGTGGGCTGGGGATGTGGCTCAAGTGGTAGCGTGCTCGCCTGGCATGCGAGCAGCTCTGGGTTCGATCCTCAGCACCACATACAAATAAAGATGTTGTGTCCGCCGAAAACTAAAAAATAAATTTAAAAAATTATATTTTGCTAAAGTTTGATCATGTTTCTTAATTCAACTTATAATAACAAGGTAAAACAGCACTTACATGCAAACCATAACATGTGATAATTGCAAAAAGTTACATACAGCAGAGGAAAGCATCCTCTGAGCAGAAATTTCCTTTAAGACAGTCCTCCCAAAAATTTCTCTGGAAGGGTTTCTATCTATTCACTTTTTAAAATCCTTTCCTCATTCTCTTTCTCCTCGTCATCCTTCTTGTTTTCCTCTTCCTCTCCTTCTTCAAGCTTTATTGAGATGTAATTCACATACCATATAACTTCATCATTACAGTCAATTTCAGCTCATTTCCATCAACCTGATGAGAAACCCATACTTCTTGGCCATCGTACCCCAGTCCTCCCATTCCCCAAGCACTAGGCAACTGCTAACCTAATTTTTGTCCCTATAGATTTGCCTATTCTGGACATTTAATATAAATAGCATCAAACAAATAGAGTGTTTTGTGTCTAGCTTCTTTCATTTAGCTAATATTTTCAAGGTTTGTCCATGATGTACATTGTAGAAGTACTCGCTTTTTGTACCAAGTAATATTTCATTGTATGAATATATAATATTTTGTTTATTCATTCATCAATTGTTGGATATTGGGTTATTCTACCTTTTAGCTCTTAAGAGTAATGCTGCTATAAACATTCATGGATCAATTTTTGTTTGGACATAGTTTCATTTCTCTTGTGTGTAGACCTAAAAATGGAATTGCTGAGTTAAGAGTAACTCTATATCTAACTTTTGGGGGAAATATCATATTTCTGTTTTCCACGTTGGCCATATCATTTGACCGCTCACTAGCAATGTATTAGAGTTCTAATTTCTCCTCATTCTCACCAACAGATGATGATGACTTTTTCATTGATATCTAATCTAGTGACTATGAAGTAGCGTCCAGCTCACTTTTAGTTCTCTGGCATAGTGTGGTAGGAAAAACTACCCTTCCTACTACTCCATTCTTGGTCCATGTGTTAGTGAAGTTTTCCTTGCTATGACCAAAATGCTGACAAGAACAACGTAAAGGAGGAAATGTTTATTTTAGCCTGTTTTCAGAGATTCAGGGGCCTGACTTCATTGCTCTGGGCCCAAGGTGAGGCAGAACATCGCGGCAGAAGGAAGCTGCTCTACTTATGATAACCAGAAAGGAAAGAAAGGGGAAGGGGCTGCAGGGGAAAAAAATCCCTTCCAAAGCATGTCTCCATGACCCACCTCCTCCATTCATACCCCGACTACCTACAGTTTTCATCCAGTTAAGTCCATTCAAACTAGGAGGGACTGAGTCGGTCACAACTCTCACACTCCAAGCATTTTAGCTCTGAAGATCTCTGCATTAGCACAGGAGCTTTTGGGGAACACCTCACATGCAAGCCATAACAGTCCAAGACACCACCCTGGGAGCACAGTTCTGCAAGAGCATAAGTATTTCTACTGAAAATCTAAATTTTCCTCAGGAAGAGAAAAATCCTTAAGACTCTGCTCCATGGGCAATTAGTTTCTCGGTTCACAAGCCCAAACATTTTACCACCCTCTAAGAAGACACTGTTGGAAGATGGGGAACTGATTATTGGGAGTTCAAGGGAACTTCAAATATTTACAGGGCAGATTATTACAAGGCATCTGGACTCAGCAGGAGCTAGAACATGATCTCTTCTGGAGAGGAGTTCTGTAGACAGTACCGTCCCAGCCCTACCTCCCACCTCTCATTCTCCTTCCTCTGGTTTCCAGAGACTGTAAAGGAGCTTTCTGGAGAAGGAAGGGGACTTGAAGTTTGCAAATGGCACTAAAGCCAATGCAACCAATGCTTGGCTGAGGCTAAGTTGCCAGGGAGGAACCAGAACCCCTTGTGAAGAGTGACCATGAAGGAAAAGAATCTCACTAAACAGTCAGGCCCAGTTTCAGGGCAGGGGGTCAGAGAGCAGGGTGGTTTCTGGTCCTGACCTGCACGGCAGCTGACCAGGGTGGTACTGAAATTAGGATATTTGCTCCCAAAGAATGTCAGTCAATCGTGGGCTCTTTATTGAATGCCTAATGTGCCCACCTCTGCTGGGTGTGGTACTTATGGAGATTACAGGGAAGCCAGTTTTCCTGCTGTACACACCATCACCATCCCTCAGTGTGTCACTTTACCGAGTTAGTGTGGGAGTTAATATGTATTTAGTTGGTTGCTATATCCTCAGAGCCTAAACTGTGTCAGTCACTCCTAGATGTTTAAATATCTGGTGAAGGAAGGAAGAAGTCTAAATTCAGCACAGGGGCCAGGGATGTATGTGAGTGATAGAGTACTCAAGTCTCTGGGTGTGATTCCCAGCTCCAAAATAAATAAACCCAATATTGTCTACTGGGTTCCAAGTACAGTAACTCACTATGTAGAATGTTTTATTATTCATTGAAACAATAAAATACAATATTATTGAAATTTTCATTATTATTGATTCTAAGCCAATTTTTTAAAATTTGTTCCTTTTAGTTATACATGACAGTAGAGTGTACTTTGACATGTCATACATACATGGAGTATAACTTCCCATTCTTGTGGTTGTACATCATGTGGAGTTTCATGGTGGTGTATTCATATATGATCATAGGGAAGTTATGTCTGATTCATTCTACTGTCTTTCCCATTCCCATCTCCCCTACTTTCTCCCCATTACTCCCTGTCCAATCTGGTGAAACGCCACTCCTCCCTCTCCCCCTCTATTGTGAGTCAGCATCCACATATCAGAGAGGACATTCGGCCTTTGTTTTTTGGGGATTGGCTTTATTTCACTTAGCATGATAGTCTCCAGTTCCATCCATTTACTGGCAAATGCCATTATTTCTTTCTTCTTTATGGCTGAGTAATAGTCCATTGTGTATATGTACCAAGTTTTCTTTATCCATTCATCTGTTGAAGGGCACCTTGTTTGGTTCCATAGTTTAGCTATTGTGAATTGGCCTGCTATAAACATTGATGTGGCTACATCTCTATAGTTTGCTGATTTTAAGTCCTTTGGGTATATACCCAGCAGTGGGATAACTGGGTCAAATGATGGTTTCATTCCAAGTTTTCTGAGGAATCTCCAGACTGTCCAAGCTGAATTTTAATGATTGCATAATATTTCTGTCATGAATTCACCCAATTTGTATTAACCAAGCCCCTTTATAGTCCTTTGTGTAGTTTTTTTTTCCTAGGAAAAATAATAATGACATATTTGTACATATGTCTTTGAGCATATTTTTGTCTATTTCCATAGGATAAATTACTACAGTGGAATTGCTGGGTCAAGGGATATAAACATTAAAGGTCTATGATTCATATTACCCATATCCCTCCCCTGAAAGCTATGTAAATGCCCTCCCTACCACTCTGTATAAGTCCTATTTCCACAACCATCTGGGAATAACAGGCTCAGTCAATGTCTCCATTTTTGCCAGTTAATAACCCTCTGTATCACTGTATCTCTTAGTGCTAAGGCAACTTAACTCTTAAGGAATCGCTTATGAGTACCTGTTAATGTATTATTTTGAATCACCTATAAAATAAAAAGTTTCCTGAGAAAGTCAAATAAAGGATTTTTTTTTCTGAAAGAGAACTTTCATAGGTGACTTGGAATAACAATAAAAAAAGAAGGTCTGGTTTATGATTAGTGGCACAGTTGCCCGTTGAGTTCAAACTCTGAATGTCTATTCCAACGTCATTTTGTTCTCCCAAGACAGATGGCTGTGGGGAGGGAGAGACTTTCCAGAATGGGCTCTTATGTATTAAAGTTGATCAGGAAACAGGTCAGAGTTCAGTTCCAGCTCTAGCTTCATTTAGATTTCTTGTTGACTGGTGTGATGTGGCATTTTTCATGGGGTTGAAACTTTGTTCTTGTCTATAGCTAACAGCGTTACTGTTTGCTTTCCGGCTCCTATACTTTTGAAGGTCCTTTTCTCTGCTATTCCAAGTGTCCTATCACAGTGTCTCCCAGGCAATTGTGTACTACCCTCGGGATTCCTGACAAACCCTACATCGTCTCTTTCTTGCATAATATTTTTCTTGATATTGACTTTGTTTTTTAAAATCTAAGTGAATTTATTTTTTTCAAATAAATGACATCACCACCACAAATAGAACAAGAATTAGTTTCCTTGACTATAGATAGAAAGTAATCATAAAATAAATACACCAGCCAGGCCCAATGGCATATGCCAAGCAGCCTAGGAAGCTGAGGCTGGAAGATAATAAGTTCAAGGCCACCCTCAGCAACTTAGCAAGGCCCTAAGCAACTTTGCAAGATTCTGTCTCAAAATAAAAAAAAAAATTAAAAAGGCCGAGGATGTGGCTAAGTGGCTAAGCACCCCTGGATTCAATCCATGGTACCAAAAAATAAACAAACAAACAAAAATAAATAAAATAAAATGTTGATTCAAGGTGACTATCTTTGATTGTCAAAGGCTTTGTGCCTGAGGCCTGATCTTTTCCTTCATGAAAGGAAATAAGCCAGTATTGAAAAAGAGTTAAAGATACACTAATATCAATGAGATTTTTCTCCCCCTGTAAACAGAATTTCTGAAATACATTTGGAAAGACCTAACTTTCCTCTCTGAGTGATGTTACCCAATGCTGTGTCCAGGGACATTTCAAACCATTCTGTGTGCCTCCAGTGTGGTGGTTTCAAACCTGCACATCAGAGTAGCCTGGAGCTTTGGTAAAACACAGACAGCTGATCTCTGTAGGTCTGGGTCTGGACCAGTTCCCAAGTCATGCTGGTGCTGCTAGTCTGGAGAACACATCTGGAGAACCACTGCCCTGGTTGCCTTGGCTGTCATTTTAGGAATAACTGGACTGGAGTAGGTTATCTCCCACTGAGGACCATCACCAGATGTAATCCACTGTTGTTAAATACAGTTGTTTGTGTTTTTTTATACTAACCAGTGCAACTGCAAACCCCAGACAGATGCCAATCTTCTCCTATCTATCTGTTGCGTCCCCCGCCCCTGCCATGGTACCGAGGACTGAAGCCAGGGACACTAGACCACTGAGCTATATCGCCAGTTCTTTTTTTATTGTTATTTTGAGACAGGCTCTCCCTAAGTTGCAGAGGCTGACCTTGAATTTATGACCCTCTCCCTCAACCTCCCATGTCACTGGGATTACAGGTTTGTAATGGCTTATCTTTTGTTTCTAATTCCTTCCAAAAACCAAAAAGCCCAGGCTCAGTGGTAGCATCTTTGGGGACTGTGTCAATTCCTTGATGAGGAGATCTGAAGTAAAACCGTGGCCCTCCAGAAGAAAGTTTCTGACCTCCAGCTTCTCATAATCCCAGGTGGTAATTGTGAGTAAAGTAGTGAAAACTACTTCCTGGGGAAAATCCCTTTATAGAACTTCTCTGAGAGTGTAATTCCAGAAGATGGATAATAGAAAGCAATTAAAAAGCACATAAAAATTTCTCATGACATAAAATTTTCCTTATAGTGCTGACTAAACTCAATGGCATGGGCAGATAAATGATTGTGAAATTTTACAAGCCAAGACTTCAAATGTTAATACCTGCTCCTTTTGAAGACCAAAGAGGTTAGGAATATATGTCCAGTGATTGAAAGTCCATACACTGATGGTGTGCAGTGGTGTATTCCTATAAACCCAGCAACTCCAGACAGGAGGATCACAAGTTTTGAGGCCAGCCTTGAATTTAGCAAAATAATAATTTAGAAAAGGGCTCGGAATATAGCTTAGTAGTGAAGAAACTTGGGTTTAATCCCTGGGTTTAATCCCCAGTAATGCAAAAACAAAAGCCATACATTGGTATTTGAACTTCCATTAATTCTTTACATTGTGTGTGTGTGTGTGTGCACGCATGCTAGAATGAAAAAAGAAGTCAACACAGAAGAGCTCAGCTCATCCTGCCAACCCACAAATTAAGCCATATTCATTTTTCTGTTTCCTTCTAGCATTTATCTTTATAGAGGCACTTTTTTACTTAATTAGAGAACACATACTATGGGTTCTATTTTTTTCACGTGCTATCCTAGAAGAATCAGCACTTGCCCTGTTGCTGTCCGTCATGTTCAGCATCCTAACTCATGTGATGTGGTTTTATCTCCCACTGAGGACAGTCATCAGATGTAATTCTCTGTTGTTGAATAAACTTGTTGGCAATTTTTTTAATATTAAGTGTAACACTGCCCCAAACATATTGTACATACAATTTTCTCTTTGTTTGAAATTATTTCCTTATGATAAAGTCGTTCAAGAAGTGAATTTCATAAGAGTGTTTTTATACCTCTTAATAACTCTTGCCAAATTGCTCTTGAAGCCATATAGCAATTGTAATCATATTATTTATACCTTTGCTAGAGTTGAATATTTATATGTATATGTATTGGTACCAGGGATGGAACCCAGAGGTGTTTAATCACTGAGCCACATCCCCAGCCCTTTTATGTTTTATTTAGAGACAGAGTCTTGCTAAGTTGCTTAGGTCCTCACTAAGTTGCTGAGGCTGGCTTTACACTTTCGATCCTCCTGCCTCAGCCTCCCAAGCTGCTGGGATAGCAGGTGTGCGCCCACATCTGGCTTAATGTACACATTTTAAGAGTTTAAAAATATTATCTCATTATTGTTTTCGTATTTGCATGTCTTTAAAATGAGTGAAAAGCTGAGTATTTTCCTCACCTTTTTTGAATCATCTGATCATGACAACCACATTTGGAAAACAAATGGTCAAAAGCACTGTCAGCATGAAGACTCAGGACTATGTCTTGTTTGCTTTTCATTGGCTGCTCCCTGCACCCAGAACAAATCAGAGGGCATTCACCCACTCATTCTTTTATTCCATAAATATTTGCTGAGCACTTTCTATCTGCCAGCTGTCCTGGGTACTGAGATCAGGAAGTGAACAGGGCAGGGACAACCAACAACTAAACCAACAAAAAGACAAAGTAATGTCACACTGTGATGAAGCTTACGGAGGAAACTCACTGGGGCTGGGGAGAGTGGGTGGGTAGGGCAGCTCTTTTAGATAAGGTGACTAAGGAAGACCTCTGCCACCATTCTCCTGCCTAATGTTCCCATGACTTCCTGTTACTGCACTCAGGATGAAACCCACACTCCTGACAGCTGCCTGGAAGACCCTGGGATACGGCTCCCATCTGCCTCTCTGACATCACCTCCTCCCAATCTCCTTCTAAATTAGGGTGCTCCTTAAACTCGCCAGATATGTTTCAGCCTCGGGGCCTTTGCCCTCACCCTTCCTCTGCCTGGAATGCCCTTCCCCTGATAGAACCTTCTTTTCCATATCAGGCCTAGTTCAGATATCAGCTCCTGCAAGAAAGTTCTGCTGGCCATCCTATTTAAAGTAGCATCTCCAACCCCACAAGTCACTGTCCCATTATTGTGTTTTATTTCCCTTATAGCATTTATCACTCTCCAAAATAATTTTATTTCATTGTTTGTTTCTGCTGACCCCTATTATCCATCAGCTCACGGAAGCGCCAGGAGAGTAGAGATGTCACCGTCCAGCTCACGGCTTCATCTGGTGTGGAGATGCCTGGAGCATCGGGTGTCAACTGACCAGCCACCTGAACTTTATTCATGCAGGGTAATCAAGAGCTGCAAAGTTAATCTCAGTAGATGGGAATGCCAGGATTGGGAATGGTTTTAATCAAAGCATCATTGATTAAACATTTAAATTGAGAATATTGCTTCATTTATTATCTAAATCAGATATTGACAATTGGTAATTGTGAAAGTGGCAAGACTATACATATACCTCTACCAAGGGGCTAAATTAGAATCAGATAAGGGCTTAAAATGTATTACAGCACTTGATTCTATAGAAAAAGAACAATTCTATGGGCATGGTTATTTTAGGTGGGCCATAATCCTCTAGAACCTTATCAAGGTACTGTGGTGTTGCGGAACCATAGAAGCTAAAGAGGGGCTCTTGACAGATCCAGTTCCAATCCAATAAGTTTCCAGTCTCTCCCTTGCTGAGTTCTAGCATTCTCTCATAGTCGCTTACCTCAAAATGCCTCTATCCACCTGTTGCTTTGATTCTTCATTACGGAGGATGAGGCGAGGGCTGGACATCTCTATTCAGCCTTCCTAGAATCCCCAAACTCCAATCCTAAATGGCTCTGCTATAGCTCTCTTTATTACAAAAAAAAAAGATAAAACAAATACTTTATATCTATACAATTAGGCACTGATTTAGATTAATGGATATGTCCGATTCCTTTTCATAGCTGATAGAATCATCAATAAAATACCCGTGAAGAATAGTTCTCTGGTGAACAAGCAATTATGCAAAGTATCTATAGAAAAACGGAATCTATACTCTTAACTTATAGATGAATATTGTAGCTGAGTTGTGCTAATAAATATCACCTCTTTTTCCTGTGCAGGTTTTGAATCATGTGAGAAGACAAGGAATATGAGGTAACCTATCGTTTCAGTATATTATTAAGGAGTTTATTTTGAAGAATGTGGCTTAGGAGTTTTAAATTCTGAATCTTGTCTTCCCGGGCATGAACCACAGGAATATTCAAGATCTAAGGTGAGTTTATTGTTCTGAAACAACTCTCTACTCCTCGTGTAGGCTAAAATGCATGAAGACACATCAAGAAGCAGGATCGTGGCCAGGCTGAGCTCCCTCCACCAGGAAGCACCAGCAATGGGGAAGACGTATTGCCCCTAGGAGAAGCTCTGAACTCACCTCTGATTCTGGAATGTTGAAGTCTGGTGTGGGTTGAGTTAGGAGGTGACATAAGAAAGACTGGTTGCTGGTTCATACTTTCAGGACTGCTTGACAGTCTTGTTGCTCATACTTTTCCAGGTAAGGCCAGGAAAGAGTCAGGGATCCAGATGCTTTGGAGTCCTCCATTCCTTCCTGGTCATATTGTCCTATGCCCAGCCATGGTAGACTTTAGCATTGATGTAATATGGTGACATTCGCAGAAGCTGGTCATAGAGTACAGTGAGCATGTCTCCCCTGATATCTAAACTGAAGACAGGAAAATTGCAATAGGCTCTTCCTGGATTAGGAAATAGGATTGAGACCTCCATTTGAGATCCTATGCTAATTATGTGACATTAGTCTACATTCAGTTTTCCTAGGTTCCTGGTTAAACTTTTATAAAGTAAAAGTAGTAGGTTGAAAATTCCATGTAAAAATCATAGAAAGGAGAAATATTTGCAACTCTTATATAGGGAACTCTTACAACTCAAAACCAAAAGAATCAATTCAATTTAAAAATGGGCAAACCATTGGAACACATACGGAACAAAAGAAGAGAGTTGAGAGTCTCCTAAGCATGTGAAAAGATGCTCAAATCCTTTGCCATCAGGAGATAGAAATTAAAACCAGAGTGAGATGCCAGTACAAACACGTAGAGTGGCTGATATTATAAAGACTAACGACACAAAGTGTTGGCAAGGATTAGAAACAACTGGAAATCTCATATATTGCTGATGAAAATGTAAAGGGTACAACAAAATAGGAAAACAGTTGACAGTTGATTAAAAAGTTAAACACAAACCTATAATATGATGCAGCCATTCCACTCAAAATATTTACCCAAGAGAAATGAAAGCATATGCACACATAAAATCTTATACACGAACACTCATAACCCCTTTATTGATCAATGTAGAAAACTTGAAACTACCCAAATGTCCATCAATAGAGGAATTGATAAATAAACTATAGTACATTCCATACAATGGAATACTATTCAGAAATAAGAAACTACCGCATGGATGAATCTCAAAATGATTACATTGAGAAAAAGAAGCCAGACTAACAAAATCAAACCAAACCAAACCCAGAACAACTGTATGAATCTATTTATATAAAATTCTAGAAAAAACAAACTAATCAGTAGTTGCCTGGGGATGGGGTTGGGAAAGGGATAGACTGCAAAGGGGCAAGAAGACACCTTCAGATGTGATGGGAATGCATCTTGGTTGTGAGGTAGTTTCACTTCTGTGTATATCAACCCAACAAAACCCATTGTACTGTACACTCTAACCAGGTAGTCTATGGTAATAAATGATATCTCAATAAGTTAGTTTATAAAGAAAATAAATAATAATAATAATAATTAAAAAAAACAGGCCTTTGGTGTGGCACACACCTATAATCCCAGCTATTTGGGAGGCTAAGGAAGGAGGATTTAAAGTTCAAGGATAGCCTGGGTAACTTAGTGAGACCCTGTTTCAGAATAAAATTTTTTAAATAAATAAATAAATAAAGGCTGGAGAGGTAGCATCCGTGGGGTTCAGTGGTAGAGCACCCCAGTAACACCAATACAGGCATCAGTTTAAATCCTGGTGCCAGAAGTCACTCAGGTTGAGAATGCTTGATGCCACATCATGGGCCTTAAAAGATCAAAAATATTTAAAGGGACCTCTCAGCCAGAGGAGAACAAAATCCAATCCAATTTTTAAGCAAATATTTTTGGTTATAAATGGACCCAATAATTTTATTTATTTTTAAATGTGGTACTGAGGATCGAACTCAGTGCTTTACATGTGTTAGGCAAGTGCTCTACCCTGAGCCACAACCCCGGCCACCCAATCCTATTTTTGAATGGAGACTTTTCGGACAATAAGGAGCTAACCTGTTGGGCAATAATCTAATTTTTAAAATCTAAAGTCAGAGTTAAAACTCAAACTGGAATCCACAAGGTGTTTTCAGTTTCTGTTCCTCTGGCTCTGGCTGGGGCTGGGCATTGGGAGTGTTGGGGCCTCTTAAGGACAGAGCACTGGATTTAAAAGACTCTAAGGCAAGTGAAAAAGCTGGTTCCTGAAACACAGTAAGAGGCCAGGGGCTGAGGAAGAAGGGGACGGGTGAGGGAACCAGAGGTGGGGTGCATGGCCACGAAACCTCACCACAGGAGCAGGGAGGTCAAACCATCTGTCCCAGTTCTCCTCCTTGATGGCACTGTATTTCCCCTTCCTTGGCTGTCACCCACAAGCCTTCAGTAAAATGAGATTAAACGCTGCAATTTGATGTGAACAGCATTTGGGAACATGGGTTTGGGGTCTGTGTCCAGGCAGATAAACAACATGGAGAGCCATGGAAGCTTGGAGATGTAATTATAAAGTTGCTAAAAACTGATCATTAGAGAGGCATAGTGCCATTGGTCCACAGTGAAAGGGAACAAAAGCCAAGTGACATTTTGGAGAAGTTTCTCAGAGATTCTCAGGACTACCCCTGGAGAAAAGAGGATTTTTTTGGGAACACAATGGGAGTGACTATGTTATTGAATGTTTAAAGAATGGTGTCCTTGCCCGGTGCAATGGCACACACCTGTAATCCCAGTGACACAGGAGGCTGCGGCAGGAGGATGGCAGGTTTGAGGATAGCCTCAGCAATTTAGTGAGTCCCTAAACAATTTTGCGAGACCCTATCTCAAAATAAAATATAAAAAGGACTGAGGATGTGGCTCAGTGGCTGAGTGGCCCTGGATTCAATCCAAAAAAGGTGGTAGTGTAGGGATATTTGGGAATATAAAGAATTTAAGCAAATTCACTTACCATGGACCTTTTAACAACTTTGAAATAGATTTTGAAATATCCTGACTTATTTTGGACTCTGACTTAGAAAAGTAATCCATGAGGCCAGGTTCCCCCAGTGTATCTCAAAAGCTGGGAAGAGCCCTGTGATATATGACCGAATCCTGATGGCCAATAGCCTCTGACGTCAGTTAATGACTGGACTTTGCACCTGAAAGAGAGTTAAAACCCAAGGTAGTTCGGGAGAGGAATCATTTCCTCCTTGGATTACCAGGCAAAAGCAGCTAAAATGAAAGCCTCCACATCTCTGGCTCTTCTCGCTCTCCTTTTCATCAGCTTGGGTAAGAAATGTTTGTTTGTTTGTTTTATTTTAATTCTTCCAACATGTTTGTCATCATGGGATAGAATCCAGTAGGTTTTCCTGTCTGACTCAGCTCAAAGATGCAGGCATTTTAGTCTACAAGGGGCAAGACAAAGAGAGCTGCAGCAAACCGTCTATGAACTAGGACTTTGAGGATCAGAGATTTGTCTGAGACTAAATAAGAATGACTCGGTCGTCTTCTTGGGGCCTAGTGGTCTGCCGTAGCATTCTGGATCTGTCCTCTGAATATAAGAGGGACAGCCACAGGATAAAGCCCTCCTTTCACCAAGGTCTTTGTGTGTACTAAACCACAAGGAGCAATTGCAATATTGATTGGACTGCAGACAGGTGCTTCTCTTCTGAGTTTGGAAGGGCTCCCTGGGGGCCAGTGGCAGGGAAGGCCACCTGTGTGTCTGAGAGGTCAGGGTTTAACAGCTTGAGTTTGCTTGCAGAAAGAGATGTCGTATTGGTACGTCAGAAAGGTGAAAAGAAATTGAATCTGCTTTAGAGAACTGGAGTGGCAATGTCAGGATTTGATTTTCTAAGATGTTCCCCCTGCTAATAGGAGGAAGGTGGGGAAAACTATTCTCAGAGGAGGGGCAGGCCTCACCAGATCTTCCTGTCAACCCTGGAGACAGCTGTCATAACCAAACCTTCAGGCCCAGTAAGAACTGGTGAGGTCTATATGAGTTTCATGAGCCACTGCTAAAGGAGGCTTGACATACTATGTAAAATATAAGAAGGATGGGTGGATAGGATGGGAAATTTGGCTGCAAGGGTTGGAGAAATGGCTAGAGATCAGAGAATCAGGAGTTACTCATTCTCAAGGTCCCTTCTGGAGAAGGGTAGGGTGGGGTGGGGGAAACATGGAAAAGACTTTTCTTGGCTCACAGAGCCCTGGGGAAGGGCTCAGAGCTCAGCGGATCGCATGCTCCAGAGTGAGGGCAGTTATCCAAACACCATGAGCTGCTAATGAGCTCTGGGGTGCCTGAGCCTCAGATCCTCCCTATGGAGTAATAGAGGAGATCTTCCTGTCCTGAAGAGTGACTGGGGCAGGTAAATGAGAAAGGTATGTGACCTGCAGGGCACATAGTAAGCTCACCGGATGCTTTCTGCTATGCCTGCCCTCATATCCAGTTTTTAAACTTTGTTTTTGTTTTTGCTTTTCTTTTTTTTAAGTTATGCAAGTAATGCAGACCCATGTAACAAATTCAGACAATACAGATGTGTATGAAATAAAAAGTGAACATCTGACCTGCCCTTCTATCTATCTGTCCCCATTCTAGCAATTCAAACCCAGAAGACTACTATTGATAGTTTTGGTGACTACGACGGTTTGTTTCTTGTGGGGAGGAAAAGGGGCAAAAGCTTCTTTTTCTAGGAAATATTAAGGATTTGGCAGATGTGGAAGGAATTATTATTTAAAACATGAGTTCCATCTCAGAGTCCTAACAACCAAGGGCAGGAAGTGTACTCTTGTACTTTCCCATTCTCCCCAGCCCCAGTTCCTTGCATAGACTTTTCCCGCAGTAACCCCTTCATAAGAATGTTCTGTAAAGATGAAGAGATGCGCAGAGACTATTCAAAGTCCCTTTACAGGCAAAACTTTCCAGGTTGTTTTTGCTTTCTTCGAGCGATAAGGGCTGCTTTATTTCACAGCATCTGATTAGTAACTTTGGGAACCAACATTTCTTAATATTGAAGGATTTAGGGGCTGGAGTTGTGAGCTCAGTGGTAGAGTACTCACCTCGCACATGCAAGGCCCTGGGTTTGATCCTCAGCGCCACATAAACAAAATAAAGGTATTATGTCCAACTACAACTAAAAAATAAAAATAAAATATTGAAGGATTTAGATTTGTAAGAAAGGCATTTTATTGTGAACTTCAGTGAGCTTAGAATAGAGAAGCGGATGTTCCCTGGATGGTGGTGGTTGTGAAATGTTCTCTAGGAAGAGCCAGATCAGGGCATACTTTTTCTTTTCTTTTCCAAGATGTTAAGATTTTATTTACAAAGCTTTTTTGTTGTACAGAAAGTAAAAATGCTGTTACAATCTCGGTGTAACTGGTAGCCACGGATGGTTGACTCACCAATCACAGCTATCCATGCTACAGCAAGAGTCTTACACAAAAAAACCTAACAATGCTTACAATTTTGTTGGGGCAAAGTCCCCAAGCTTGGTGATGGATTACCAAGAGGGACTGAAAGGAGGAAGGTGGAATGTCACAGGAACTATTCTTTGGCTCTTTGGGTGGGTGGGTGTCCTGGGGTTTGTATCACAGCTACCTTTTTTTTAAAACAGCTATCAAATCCATGAGCAGTCCAACCAATACTGAACAGTTCTGTTTTTGCAGTTTATCTGGGGTCTTAATCATCTTCTCCTTCATCATCTGTTTCTCTCTTCCTCTTTTCACCTTTCCTGCTTTCTTCCTCCTCTTCTTCATCTTCATCTACTTCTCCATCATGCCCAAATTCTTCTTCCTCCCTGCTGACTTCATTTTAATTGTCTTCCCCTTCTACATCTTCATCTTCTTCATCAAACTCTTCCTCCTCATCATCCTCATCTTCTCCTTCTTCATCCTCCTCTTCTTCATCCACACCATCCACCTCGGCATGTGAGTGGGGGGAGTCTTCTCCATCATATCGGTCCAGGTAGGTCAGCTGGGGCAGGAGCCTGAACACACTCTCTGTGAAGATGAGCGGCTTCACAGTTCAACAGATCCAGGCTCTTCAGACAATCCAACTGTTTCAAAGGTTCCAAGGTGCTGATGTCTTTCAGTTTATTTCCACTTCAGTTTAGATGTGTGACATTTGCAAGTTTTTCTGCTAACATATCCAGACCTCCATAGATTCTGTTGTCACTGAGCTCAAGCTTTTTTCAATTTAGGTAGCTTGGGGAGATTTGAAACTGAAATCAAGCCTACATTTATTCAACTGAGGAACTCCAAGTTCACAAATTCAGCAGTTAAGCCCTCAATTTTTCCATCATTTGATTTTCAATTGTCCAAGACAAGTTCTCGAACAGGTTTATTCAGCTCCAGCTGGATCCTCCTCTTCAAGTCCATGTTCCCCTCATCCCCTCTCTTCAAACTTAACTTTCCGCGGCCAGAACAGAGCGTGCAGAATAGGGCCGTCAGAGGGGGTTGTAACAGCGCCACCTTGTGACATCTTCAATTATCTTCAACGAGAATTGTCAAAAATATTAAACCCAGGTTGATAGCTTTGCAGTTATAGGCTTAAATGATGTTGCTTCTTGGATACTTCTCATTTTAATAAACATTAAATCTTTGTTATATTTTCAATAACATTTCCAGTTTTGACTGTTTAACTTTATTTTCTCTTTAGAATTAGTCCTGTGTTTCCATTTTCTTTTTTTTTAATAAAAATATTTATTTTTAGTTGTAGTTGAATACAATATCTTTATTTCACTTATTTATCTTTATGTGGTGCTGAGGATCGAACCCAGTGCCTCACGAATAGCTGGCGAGCACACTACCACTTGAGCCACATCCCCAGCCCGTGTGTTTCTATTTTCAATATACTCATCTTTATTAGTTTTTCCAGAAAAGAGAGTTGAGTACTAATTAGTACTAAGTAATAGTAAGTGCCCTTATTTATTTAACGTGCTGACTTCTGAGACTTGGCACCTTTGTCTCTTTATTCACATCTATAGCAAACAATTCTTCCTCCACAACCCAAGCGCCTTCCACCAACACGCCTTCCAGCAACACGACAGAAGAGCCCTCCAACAACACGACAGAAGAGCCCTCCAACAACACGACAGAAGAGCCCTCCAACAACACGACAGAAGAGCCCTCCAACAACACGACAGAAGAGCCCTCCAACAACACGACAGAAGAGCCCTCCAACAACACGACAGAAGAGCCCTCCAACAACACGACAGAAGAGCCCTCCAACAACACGACAGAAGAGCCCTCCAACAACACGACAGAAGAGCCCTCCAACAACACGACAGAAGCGCCCTCCAACACGACCCAAGCGCCCTCCAACAACACGACAGAAGAGCCCTCCAACAACACGACAGAAGAGCCCTCCAACAACACGACAGAAGCGCCCTCCAACAACACGACAGAAGCGCCCTCTAACAACACGACAGAAGGGCCCTCCAACAACACGACCCAAGCGCCCTCCAACAACACGACAGAAGCTCCCTCCAACAACACGACAGAAGAGCCCTCCAACAACACGACAGAAGGGCCCTCCAACAACACGACAGAAGCACCCCCCAACACTGGTTCTACCCCTACACCACAAGTGAATTCCAGCGGTAGGTACCCTTTCTTCATCAGAGACCAGCACTCCCAAACCTTGGTAAGAGTGCCCCCTCAGTGACTCCTCTCTGAGGGCACATAACAGTTGTGGAGCATGGTAGTTAAGTGTGTGCTGGTGGGGAAGGGAAATAGGCATAAAGACATTGAGTTTCTTTGCATATGAACCATGCACTTAAAACCTGAGTCACAAGAGCTAGTAGGCAGAGACCCTAATACATTGCCTCAGTTCCATTCTGTTCTTTTCTTCCTGCTCATCCTACCTCAAGCTATTTGCCAGATGTAGAATATTTTTTATGAACTTGATCTTTGTGAAAGATACTCTGGGAAATTTTTGGACACAATTTCAGGCTTCTCTGAGAAGCCCAGGTTCAAATAAGCACTGGCTTCCAGCCATATTGTCTACCTAAGGACCAAGTCAGTGCTACCCTGACTTCAGGTCCTCGTTAATCACAATTTGGAAACTGAACCAAGCCACAGAATTTAAACCTGAAGAATGAGAAACCAAAAAACAGCAATGCTCAAAACACAATTTGAGTCAAATGTATGAAAGATGATATATCATGAGCTATGTAATGCTTTAAATAATCAATAAAAAAAAAAACAGCAATGCTCAGACAGTCCTAGGCATGACCAGACAATTATCCAAACAACATGTTTTGGGGGATACTGAAAAATGACAACCGACTTTAACCTGAAGCTATTGAAACAAATCACCTGTCTCATTTCCCTAAGCTTGGTCTAGAACAGGTGCCAGAAACTTAAGCAGCAAAGGCCAAATAGAAACTATTTCAGGCTTTGTGGCCTATGTAGTCTCTGTTGCAACTGCTACACTTTTTAACATGAAATCAGACATATCAACACATAAATGAATGAGCTTAGCTATTTTCCAATAACACTGTGCTTGTAAAACCAGAGCATTGGTCAGATATAGTTCATGAACCATAGTTTGCCAACCCCTGATCTAGAAGAATCCTCTTACTTTAGAACTTGAAGAGTCTTGATAAACCATGTCCTCCTCAGATAGTGAATCTGAGGACCAGTGACTTGTCCAAGGTCAAAGATCAAGCTGGTGTCTTCCTAAGCATCTTTTTCTCCTCTCCCTTCCTCTTTGTCCTCTTCACCACCCCCCTCCTTTTTTCAGCAGGTTCTCACCAAATGGCCCAGGCTGACCTTGAACTTGTAATCCTCTTGCCTTAGCCTCCCAAGTTGCTGGTATTAGAGGCAGGTGCCTCTTTCTCTACACATATTTCTGATGGCTTTCCCAGTATTTGTTGGTAAAGCTAAGAAATGGGTGATTAAGCAAAGAAAGTCCAGATCCTATATCTAGACTATTCTCAGATTTCTTACACTTGGAGGGGTCATTCTAAAGTCTGCAGGTGGCTCACAGCTACACCATCAGCTCTAGTAGAATCAGGAAAGGGAGCATCTCTGAGCTGTTCTGCTTCCCCAAACATCCTCTCAGATGAAGGCAGTTTTCTGTGTCCTGGCCCACCACAAAGTGTGGCATATGGGGCAAATCATGTCTTTCTTGGTATTCATTTGTAATAAGGTGTGACCGAACTAAATTGTCACCAAAATCCCTTCCAGCTGTAACATCCTGTGACTTAATCAATTCCTGACTACAGAACAAGCTAACAAGCCTGTCCTTCATTGTTGCAGAGAGAGCACACCAAGAATGACTTGTCTGGTATCTCCAGAAAGGAACTGCACTCAATTTCTTCCTTAGGACTTTCCAAATTCTCCTTGAAATTTGTCTGAGGCTCTTTTTTTTTTTTAAGCCATTTACTTTACTTAGAATACTGGTTCATGCTTTTTTTTTTTTTTTTTTTTTTTGTGTATCAGGGATTGAACCCAGGGTTGCTTAACTGCTGAGCCACATTCCAGCCCTCACCCCCTTTCTTTTTTTAATGATTTATTTAGAGACAGGGTCTTGCTAAGTTGCTTAGGGCCTCACTAAGTTGCTGAGGCTGGCTTTGAACTTTTGATCTTCCTGCCTCAGCCTCCCAAGGCACCAGGATTATAGACATGCGCCCCCACACCCAATTCTGGTTCATGCTTTATTACAGGGGTGATGATTACTCTTGTTTATGGGGTAATGAATGTGCCTCCTTTTGTCCCATATAGCCTATATTTTTTCTTCTCCCTTTAAAAAAATTAGATTTTATTTTCGGAGCAATTTTAGATTCAAAGCAAAATTGAGAGGAAGGCATGTAGGTCTCCCACATACCCCCTGTCCCTACGAATGTGTGTTATCAACATTGCCCACCAAAGGGGTGCATTGGTTACAATAGTGGCCCTACATTGACACATCATTAAGAAAGATCATAGTTTACATTAGTGCATTTATGGGTCTGGATAAATGTTTAATGACAGCTGTCCATCATTAGAGTATCATATAGAGTAGTTTCACTGCCCTGAAAGTCCTCTGTACTCTCTTTCACTTGGTAACATGCACATTCTCTGTCTTTTCATGGCTCAATAGCTTATTTCTTTTTAGTGCTGAATAGTGATCTGGTGCCTGGATGCACCACAGTTTAATCCCTTTACCTACTACAGGACATCTCAGTTGCTTCCAAGTTTTGGTAATCATGAATCAAAAGCTTCTGTCAACATCTGTGTGCAGGGTTTTGTGTGAGCATGTTTCTAACTCCTTTAGGTAAATACCAAGGAGCATGATTGTTCGATCATATGTTGAGCATGTTTAGAAACTGCCAAATTGTCTTCCAAAGTAGCTGACATTTTACACTTCCTTTGACAAAGAATGAGAGTTCTTGTTCTTGGTGAGAACTCCACCAAGAGTTGTTTGATTCATTATTTAATTATTTATTTACTTTTTGCCATCTGAAGGATCAAACCCCAGGGTCCCAGGCATGCTAGGCAAGTGTTCTACCATTGAGCTACACTGGGAAGCCATTTAATTTTTAAATTTTATTTATTTATTTATTGGTACTGGGGATTGAACCTAGGAGTGCTCTACCATCCCCAGTCCTAGGCTGGCCTTCAAATTGTGATCCTCTTGCCTCAGCCTCCTGAATTGCTGGGATTACAGGCCTATACCACTGTGCCCAGCTGTCTTTTTTTTTTAAATAAAGTAAATTAGGATCATGATTATCAAAAAAGCAGCTCAAACAGGGCAAAATATGTGCAATAAAAATAAAATCTCCCTTCTATCCTAAACCTCTAAGCCCTCAGTGGCCAATTTCTTGTGTCTTCCTCCAGAAATAATCTATGCAAATACAAAGCATATATATTTGTGTGTTTGTGTCCCCTTTTTAATCACAAAAGAAAGTATGTTACACATAACATATTATACATATATACACATAACTTGTGTATAGCTTTTTTAAAAACCAACTAGCCTATCTACCATAGGTTTTTAAGAATCTCAAGCTGTCGCTAAAGGGTATCAAACACTTAAGCTATCCTGATATCAAAATTCAGAATTCTTCCTGATGGAAGTGAAGAAGCTGGCCAACCAAGATCAACATTTGGCCACTCACTGAAATTCCCTCCTCAGATCTCATCAATTCTTTGGAAAGAAGGAAGACACTGTACCCTGCCTGGCCCAGGAGACTTGTCCACTGGCACAGAAGCCATTGCAATATTATTCTCACCATTTTTCAAGGCATCCACTCAGAAAGCCAGAGGCTGGAGTGTCCCCTCACCACCTCCCTTAGAATGTCCCCTGGGTTCATCCACGTTTCCTCCTTTACTATCTCATTCCTTTCCTCATGGATATGTACACCAGGCATGGTAGCCAGACTAGGACATCTAGTTCCTTTTTGGAGCTTCTTGAGTGTTCCCTCCCTACAAAGCAATCATTCACGCCATCCTAAAAAAAAAAAAAAAAAAATGATCCTTTATCCAAATGGTTTTTTTTTTTTTTTTTTGGGTGGGGGGGTCTGACTTAGCATTAGAGAACTAGGTACTGAGGTTTTAGAGGGTCCTGGAAATCTAAAGATTCCTAACTCCTGGGAATTAGAAGGCTCTATCCATTTCTCTTTCTTCCTCAAGCAGGCCTTTGTCCACCAACTTGTAATCTTTGCCATCGATAAGCTCTTGGCCCAAATTTCAGCACCAAACTCCCCAGAGACAGAAAGCTGCATTGGTTTCTAGCTTCTTAAGAGTATGCTGTGGAGTCACATAGCCCGGGAATGGAGACCACCCAGGAGGGAGGCATGAGGATTGACAACTGTGTTTCTAAATGTTATTTGCTGTAATTTCTGTGGACTTCTAATGTCTTTCTTCCATCTAAGTTTCCAGCGATCCTTGCCAAGTAAGACCCTGTGGAGGTGGTGCTGCCTGCGTTAACCTGCATAACAACACATTCTGCCTGTGTGTGGAAGGGTATTACTACAGCACTTCCTCATGTCTGAAAGGTGAGTGGCCAGGATGTGCCAGGGCAGGGCTCCATCTCCTGCCTAAAGTGGAATAGAAAACTCAAAACCATGGCAAACAGAGGCTCCAGAATATGAGAGGCAGAAGAGAATTGGAGGCAACCAAGGCCAGACAAATAGGGAAAGGGTCTCCTTTGTCCTGGGTGACTCAATAGGAGAGGAGAGGGACCAGGTCAGATTTGCGAGGTAGGCCTAAGGGTCAGGGGTGCCATCTGCTGTTGGAGGGAAACTTTTGTGGCAACAAAATGAAGTGATAACTGTTGAAGCCCCTGGAAAACTACTGAAAGACCACACAACTATGAAGTGTTGTAACAAAGCCCTGTTACAACAAGGGGACAGCAGAAGAAGGTGACATGGCTTGGAAGTCTGGTCTGTGACTATGACTCAGTTTTCTGGCACAGGATCTGCTTGTTTCTTGATAGCAAAGCCCCCTATTAGAGTGTAACAGCCTTCTAGCTCTGGAAATTAACTTTTGAGGATACAACAACATACTCTTACCTTCATATGTTTCTGGTTAGATGACCTGGTTGCTCTGCGGCTCAAGGCCTGTCTGTCTGAAATACACGTTTTTTTTTCTGTTTAATAAATGAGAAATATTATATAGGAAATGAATGCATTGTATTGCCCACAGGAGTTAGGGATATGCCAAAAGCCAAACAAAATCCATATTTATAGCACTAAGAATTTTATTTCTGGGAATCTGCTCTAAGTAAATGACTCCAGAAAAGGCTTATGCAAAAAGATGTCCATTGCAACCATCCCCCTGCCCTTTACACAATGAAAAGTGCCAAGTCCAATAACCACCACCACAAATGACCACATCAGCAAAGGGGACATATACTTTATAGAATGTTATGTAGACTTTAAAAATGGTAGTTATGAAGATGAGGAAATGATTTGAAAAACTTGTTGATGTAATAATGAGTAAAAGTGAGGTATGTTATAAACTTGGTATTATAACCATGTAAACCTTGAGGGGTGGAGGGGGGAAGAAATATACCAGATGAAAATGGCCAAGCTAGGTTAGGGGGTATGATGAGTAATTTTTAAAAAATACTTATAGTCTTCCTGTAGTGTCATCATGTAATGTTAACAATTAAAAAATAATAATCAATGTTTTATAACAAATTGGAAATGACTCTCTTTGTGTTAAATAGTACAGAAAGATTCTGCTTGATTTTCAGGAAAGACATTCCCTGGAGAGATTACAGTACAAGTCCAAGATACAACTGGGTTGGACAATAAGAATTCTGTAGCCTATGAACACTTTCATGATGACATAATTAGCTTCGTAAGTATTTTCTGTAAGTCCTTTCTGTAGAGTGTTCTTTGTTCTCACGCTGAGCTACAGAGTGTGGGACACACTGGGACAGTTGTGTCAGTTGTTAAATAGTGAAACATACCCCTCCTGGTTGGTGGGCAGCTTCTACCACTGCCCTCTTGCTCAGATCCCCTTCCTGAGGCCCTGGGACCTCCCTGCTGGGCTTGTACCTAGAGGGGGAGCAGCTAGCAAGGCAGAGGGTCTAGGGAAGCCTGCTCCTGCCATAGTTTTAAATGGACAGGAAATATAGTGGTGTCTTAAAATAAATTATTTCAGAGTGGGTTGGGATATATCTTAGTGGTAGAGCACTTTCCTAGCATGGGAAAGGCCTTGGGTTTAATATCCAGTACTATAAATAATTTAAAAATGCATAAAGAAATAATCATTTTGGACTGGGATTGTAGCTCAGTAATACCTGCTTAGCATATATGAGACCCTAGGTTCAATGTCTAGCACTGAAAAAAATAAAATAAAATTTCCACATCATGGAGAGAAAAAAAATTAAAGATTTTTTTTTTTTTGGCTTTTCACATTCAAATTTGCATGTATTTCTGTACTAGTCTGGCTTTTAAAAAAACTATAGGAGGGATTACATCTGAATTTATAAGTGTTATATTTTCTTTCCATTGTCAAAAATATTGAAATGAATCAGTTTCTTTTCAGTTAGATTCTTTTTTTTTAATGAGAGAGAGAGAGAATTTTTAATATTTATTTTTTAGTTCTCGGTGGACACAACATCTTTGTTTGTATGCGGTGCTGAGGATCGAACCCGGGCCTCACGCATGCCAGGCGAGCGCACTACCGCTTGAGCCACATCCCCAGCCCTCAGTTAGATTCTTATGTGTAGGGTGTGGGCATGGAGAGAGCGGGTATCTCTATTCTGGAATCATGTGTTAGGCCAGGAAGAACTTGCAGGCAACATCCCACCAATATTTCTCAAAGTTTAATTTTAAAGGGAATAAAACCAGCCTTAAGTATTTCTTAGGTCTCTAGTTGGGGAAAAAGAAAAAAAAAACTTTAATTTTGTTTTGTTTTGTTTTGTTTTGTTATTGGGGATTGAAACTCAGGGCATTTTACCATTGAGTTACATCCCCAGCCCAAAACAAAACAAAAATGTTTTATTTTGAGGCAGGATGATGATGATGATGATGATTACTGAGGCTGGCCTCAAATTTGTGATTCTCCTGCCTCAGCCTCCCTAGTCTCTGGAATGACCGGCAGGTACCACCACAACCTGGTCAGTAGAAAAATACTTTTAAAAGACTAAATTCTTGTTCTATGATAATATCTTTCCACTTGAAATTATATCAATACAAAAGGATTTGGTATTATTTTAGAACTGATAAAGTACAAAAAATTATTATTGAAACGATTCCACAGGTTGTGCGGCAAGAGCTAGTGTTCCTGGCTGCACAGCCAGTACCTAGCAATGCTAAAACCCATGGCCTTGCTGTCACAATTTTGCTCCTGCCCCTTTCCATCCACCTCTGCATGATGGGCCATCTTGCAGTGACTTGCCCTGTTATCTTGGATCGGCATCCAAATTTGCCAGCTTAGGTGCTATTCATATATTATAGGTGACAACAGCATCATGGTCCTACTACCAGGGAACCTCCAGATTGCCTTGAGTGGCTTTACTGAGCACTACTGCTGTGGCCACCACGTTCACCAGATTTTGCTTTGGGTCTGAGTGCCTTCTCCACTTTACAGGGCTTGTCCCCTGGTCTTCCAAGTCAGTTTACAGACTTGAGCTCAGCCTGGGCTGGATATTCCTGGAGGAACTAGTAAAGAGATGGAGCATTCTCATAGTTTCAAAGGGATCTTTAATCCAAAGGGATATACCAGAACTCCCTCGAAACCCCTGGAGCAGAGTTAGGAAAACTGAGACAACCTAATTTCTTCAGGGCTGTCTTAATAGACTTATGGGACAGTTCCAGATCAGGCCATGATTTTTTACCTGTTAGGGTACAAAACAGACCAACTGGGCAGTCTGCAGAGGGGTTTGGGGTTTCTCAGTGGGGGGGGGGCTATTTTTGCATTCTACAGGCAATGATCCTAATTCTGAAAACAGCCCTGCAGGGGAGATAGTACTATTATGCCCATTTTACAGATGTGGTAACTGAAGATCAGGAAAGGTGAGTTACTGACTGAAGGTCATCCATTTGATTAGTGGAGGAGGTCGAGACTTGAACCCAGAGCTGCCTGCCCACAGGACTGCCTCTGCTTCTCCTCACTTGCTGACTGTGGTGCCAGCAGGCCTGTGTGGACAGCTCCTGTCTTCTTGCCCAACCTGGCAGCCACAGGTTAGGAGATGCTTCCTCAGAGAATGACATCGAAGGAAAAAAAGAAGAGGAAACACATTTTCTTTCATATTAGATACTAATTTCTCAAGCGTTTCTTTGGAATTAAGAGATTTCTTTGGAATGACAGGCTTACAAAACCAGGTATCTCTATGGCACTTGCCTTTCTCAACTCCACAGCATGCTCCTCTACCTGATCACAAGACTGAGAGAGCCCTAGCATAATGTCCCCTAGCATAATGCCTTGGGCAAGGGAGGCAAATATATGTTCCTTGGATAAATTGATAAATGCATGAAGCACATATATAGATAAAACTACGAATACACAAAACTTAAGTCAAAATAAGTCACCTTTTTTTTTTTCAGTTCTGGGGATCAAACCCAGGGCCACACACATGCTAGGCAATCACTTTACTACTGAGCTACAACCCCAACCAGTCACCTTATTTTTAAGAGTAAGATAATTGATTTGGCTAAGTGTTTTAGGTTTCCATCTTTTTCCTGGGTAACTCTGAGTTATGTTAGACTCTTGCTACTTCATAGCAAAGATTACTGTTAGCAAGCAAAGAATAAATAATTTGTTGTGATAAACCATATATATTTAATTTTTTTTCAACTTGTTTTTAAATCTGTTCTCTGCCACAGTTTCAAAATGTATTTGGCCATTCTGATTATGGACAGACTGTGATTCTTCAAGTGAGGTAAGTTTGCTATGGACCAAAGGGGTGCTTTGGAGGCAGTGTGTGTTTGCCTCACTTTTGGTCTTCTCTTGAGTTCCTCATGTGACACTAAGGCCCTCTGGTGGCAAGTCGAAGTCAAGAAGGGGACTTTGTGCATTGCTCCTGAGTTGTTTTTTTTTTTTTGTTTTTGTTTTTTTTTTTTTTTTTTTTGTAGTTGTAGATGGACAGCATGCCTTTATTTTATTTATTTTTGTATGTCGTGCTAAGGATCAAACCCAGTGCCTCACACATGCTAGGCGAGTGCTCTGCCACTGAGCCCCAGCCCCAGCCCTCGCCTTGCCTTTGACTCTGGCCAGGACAGGCAGGGTATGGCCTGGAGAAGGAGGATGCTCATGGCTACTTAGCAACTGGAGCACGTGGTCCCAGGCATCATCGGCACCAGTTTGTTTGGTCTGATCCCCTCAGCTGCAAACCATACTGAGTCAGTCCCTGGGATGTGCTTTCCAGGATGCCGAGGAAGGAGAAGTGGCTCATGGTCATCTCCTCTCTCATATGGGGTTGTGAGGGGGACGAGAACACTCAGATCACACACCTGACTTCTGAAGGGCCCATAGTGAGCTCTTCCTGCTCTAAGAACAGCACTTATTTGTGCACTGCGATATATAATGACAAATACTCAGTGCTATTTTGAGACATGAAAAGGCAGAGGATTCTCAGGAATTTAACAATTCTATCTGTGTTCTTTAATGCATATTAATATGCAAGTAGTCAGGCCAAGGACAGAATGCTCTGAGATGAATGAAGTTGTGCAGAAAAGGAAGCACAGTGTAATATTTATGTTTGAAGTTTTTTTTTTTATTGTGTTTATTCTGTGAGTTATGTCAAATCCTTTGTGGAATAAGATACAGTATACATATAGACAGCTGGGCTTCTGTATCTGTGGATTATACATTTGAGGAGTCATCTGGAGATAAAAAATATTTGAAAAAAAAATTGCATCTGTACTGAACATGCACTGACTTTGTCATCATTCCATAAACAATGTAGAATAATAGTGATTTCCATAGCATTTACTTTGCATTTGGTATTATAAATAATCTAGAGATAATTTAAGGAATATGAGAGGATATCTGTAGCTTATATCCAAATACTAGGCCATTTTATATAAGGGACTTGAGCACTTTCAGATTTGAGTGTCCACCAGGCGACTCCTTCCAAGGGTCCTGGAAGCAATTCCCCCAAAGATACTGAGGGTATGTATATGCGTTAAAAGTTTCAGAGACCCGGGTGCGGTGGCACATGTTTGTAATCTCAGTGGCTCTGGAGGCTGAGGCGGGAGGATCACTGGTTCAAAGCCAGCCTCAGCAAAGGCAAGGTGCTAAGCAACTCAGTGAGACCCTGTCTCTAAATAAAATACAAACAAGGGCTGGGGATGTGGCTCAGTGATTGAGAGCCCCTGGGTTCAATCCCTGGTACCAAAAAAAAAAAAAAAATCAGAGAAGCCTTCCTAAAGGTGGTAGATTCTGAGCTGGGTCTTGCCTGGGGGGAAGTCTGACTGGCAGGCAGAGGTACAGAGTTTGCATGGTCAGAAGCTGGCAGAGAGCAGAAAGGTTGGGCCCAAACACAGGGTTCTGAAGCTGGAGGACTACAAACTGTTCCAGGATTTTAGGCTTGGTTTAATGGATGACAGCCGTTTCCTGTAGAGGATGACTGGTTGGAAACAAGAATGGTGAGGGGCAGCTGAATCAGCAAAACCTGGGCTTTGATCCTGACCTTAGCACTTCTTCAATGGATGACAGCTCAGGTGTTTTAACCTTTGTTATCTCCTCCCAGCACCTGGTGAGGAGTCAATGAGATAACATTGGGAAGATTCCTTGCACATAGTTGATTTCAACACTGGTCTGTTTCCTTTTCAAAAAAATGGGACCTTGCAGTGTCATGGAGACTGGGTCCCATAAGATCATCTGGGGGCGGGGGAGTCCCCCAAATTGTGGCATTCCTTTTATTCTTCAGGAGTTACTAGAAGGGAACCATGAGCAATAAGAGGCAAACCTTTCCCTGTTATTCCAGGGTCATGGAGGGGGCCAGAGCCATTGCTCAGGCCTTCATAGGTCTTGCCGATGAAGACATTTCTTAAACTCCAGCTCAAACTCTCTACTACTCTACAAACATTAGTCTTAGTAGGATACTCAGAATTTCTCTCCTTCAAATCTCTCTTGGAATAGAAGAGAAAACTCAGGCTCAGAGAAATTATGACTGGCCTTGGGCCACCAAAGATAGGGGCAAGTTTGGGTCTTACTAAATTGCTCAGGGCTTTGCTAAGTTGCCCAGGCTGACTTTGAACTTGTGATCCTTCTGTCTCAGGTTCCTGTGTACCCGGATTACAGGCGTGTGTCACTGCACCTAGCTTTTAAGAGACGTAGTCTTGTTCTACCGAAAATGACAATTTACTATTTCAGATGTTACTTGTTCTACTTGTAGTTAGCTCCAGGCTCCTAAATCCTAAAAATGGTTGACCATTATTTTGTCAAAAACGAATATCAACAATTTTCCTAAGTGTACTCCAAGAGGACATAATTCTTTCCATGGGCTTCCTCTGAACACATACAGACCTCCAGGCTGCAAATCTGCTGTCTTCTGGTATGTGGCTCTGGGCCTCCATATTGAGGACCCACTGTGGAGACTGGACAGTGCGTCAGGACTAGGGCTGGGAGATCTGTGCCTCTAGGAAGTTAGAAGACCTGTTTGTTGACCCTTCAGTTCAATTCATCAAGTTGACAGATTTGTTTCATTTTTAGCTTACGCCCTTCTCTGTCAGGAAGATCTGAAATGCGTGCTGATATGAAGCTTGTTGATGCTTCAGTAATAAACATTTTAAAAGAGAGTACAACTCTAACTGAAAAAGATGTAAATGATGAGATTGAGAAGGCAGTCAAGAAAAGCAATTTTACACAAAGCTATAATCGTAAGTATTAAATAATTTCCCTCGAATTTTACCTAGAGTTCTACTTACACTTTGGTAAACCTTTACATTACAGTAAATGTGAGGAGGGGGTAAGAACTATAGAAGTAAATCATCAGGTGTCTCCAAATTTCCTTTTAATTAGTCCATTCTTTCTCCCTTTCCCTTCTTCTCACTTACCTTCTCCAGTTTCCTAACCATCTCCAAGTCATCAACTGACCAATAAATTTGTTCTTCCCTTGGAAAGTATAAATGACCAGACACATCATCTCTGGACAGGGAAAGATGAGAAGAGAAAGAATAAGAAGGCTTGAGCCAAGTTATAGTTTTCTAAATGTTATGAAAACTTCACCTGTACTGTTTCCCCCTTAGGTTGATGCATGGGTAGCTGTAACAACTCCCACTTGCCATGTCACCAACCGTTTCAAAACCTAGTGGCTGGCCTAAAATACCTCCATTTATTTCTTGCAACTCCATAATTCTGTGGGTCAGAACTTGATATGGGCTCCACTGGAAAGTTCTGCTGGCCTAGGCCAGGCTTGACGGATCTCTGCTAGACTTGCTTAAGCATCTGCCTTTAGCTGCTGGATCAGTTGGAGACTGGCTGATCTCAGATGGCTCTGTGGGTGGTTCCTCTCTGCTCCACATGGTCTCTCCTCCTCCAGCAGGCTAGTCTACAGGGATTAATGCAGCAAGAGGGTATAGTTCAGTGCACATGTGTTTCTCCAGTCTCTGCTTACATTGCATTTACAACTGTCCTAATGACCAGAGCAATTCACATGACCAAATCCAGCATGGAAGGGCCCTATGGAAGGGCACAGAGTCAGAAAGGCAGTCAACCCACCCCTGCAGCCATCGGAAACTCCTCTCCTTGGAAGTGACCGTTAGGGCCAGCCCCCGTGGAGATACAAGTGCTGTTTAGGCCTGTGGCCAGAGGCCTTGGTTGAGCCACAGTGAATTTAATTTCCTTGTAGCCTTTGACACCAATATCCTTCTCTTCTTCTAGTCCCCTTCTTCCTGAGCCCCCACCCACCATTCTCCCAACCCCCTTCCTGCCTCCTTCAGACTCGTCTTTTTTTTCCAACATTCATTTCCCTACTCTTTTACTTTTTTTTAGTGATTGTAACCTCCCTGACCTTGTTTGTTTGTAAAACTCATTTCTGTTTCTGCAAATACAAATCCTGCTCACTTATAATTTTCTAACACTTTTTCTCTTTCCTCAAGATTTTTACAATGATTCTCACAATGTCCCAGGGCTTGGAGTTATAAATGCTCTGTGATAAAATTCTTATAACTGATTGGAAAATATGGGGGCTCTTTTTCTGTACCTCCTTCTTGGGGTCAGATTGCCTTTTAACAACACCCATTCAATTCTTTTCCAGCTAAATATAATTTCTGGGACTGGGGCTGTAGTTCAGTGGTAGAGTACTTGCCTAGCACGTGTGAGGCCCTGGGTTCAATCCTCAGCACCACATAAAATAAATAACTAGAATAAAGGTATTGCGGTGAAAAAATCAAAAAATAATAAAATAAATATAATTTCCTTGCAAAAGAGACTGGAGAAAAACAGTCATGGAGCTATTCTGTCTTTTTCATGTCTTCTGTCAACAATACATGAGTCAGCCCTGGCTTTCCCAAAAGCCACTTACCCCTCCCATAGACACACCCACCCCTCTACTTATTTGCTCACTAAAAGGGAAACCTTTTAACCCTTGTTACTTTGTCATTGGAGTTTTTGTTGTTGCTTTATTTTGGATTATGTTTGTGGCAAGCCTGAGGTCATCTGAGGCTCAACTTTCTCTGACACATTTTTAAATATTTCATCTTTGGTGATGGGACCCTCTTTCTGTACTTTGTTTTTTCTCATTTGAGAGCTTCCTGTGAAAATAACACTAGTTTTTACATTATCTCCTTCCTGCAAGCCCCAGAGTTTCTACAGCATCTTTTTGTAGCTTGCACACTGAGAATTTACATTTTCAAAGCTTTTCACCTTCTTGAACTATTTTCTTCTTCCAGAATTGCATGCCATGGAATTAGCACTTTTTTCTTTCTGAATGTTTCAATATTTACTGTCTCTCCAAGTCTACAGTATGCATCTGTCTGTTCCCTTGCATCTCTCTCTGACCATCTCTTGGTCCTTATCTCCTAAGAGGCCCATCTCTTCTACCTGCCAATCATTTTGTAGGGGTTAGGATTTTGGCTAAGAGTAGCAATCAGATCCTTTAGCACACTCTGCTTTTGACGAGATGAGACTTGCAACAAGTGTGAAGAAGTTGAGGGTCCCCTTCAGCATGCATACTGACCACTCAGGGTGGTTGCCAGCTAAAAACACTTGTGCGCTCCTCAAGATAATGTTGGGGTCGCCATGCAGTTCTCTTGTTTGGGCTTTGCAGAGTGATTGTGTTGGCTACCAGTCCTGACATACTTGAAACCATTTGGCTCTAGCCCGGAAAGTTGCTATTTAGACAACCCCTCTCAATACTTCCTTCCACTCTGAAACCAGGCATTCCCTCCTAGACACACTGACAAAATGCCAAATGGTGTCATCTCGAGGTAGCTTCGAGAACAAACCAGCCAGCCATGTGGAAGTGAGAGCCTCGTAACTCTTAAGACGAAGACAACTTTTCCTGCTGTCCAGACTCGGTGGCAAAAGTAGATCGTCTCTTCTGTGCCCAAAGGTGTAGATTCTCATTCTCTAGATTTTAACTGGAGTTATTTTCAAGTTGCAGTTGAGGAAGGAAGGTCAGTTACAGTTTGAGATGTTCAGAGAGCAATCACATCACTTTTCTACCTGCATTTATTCTCTCCTCCAAATCCATTCTCAAATTCATCTTTTTATCCCTAAAGCTTGCCAGTCCACTTCAAGACTACTCTTCCTGCCCACCCACCTCTGGCCTTCAGTGCTGGGCATGATGTGTTATGCAATGCCCTACATTTTTTTTTTTTTTTTTTTTTTTTTTTTGGTACTGGGGATTGAATCCAGGGGCACTTAACCACAGAGCCACATCCACAGCCCTTTTTATTATTTAGAGTCAGGGTCTCACTGAGTTGCTTAGGCTAAGTTGCTGAGGCTGACTTTAACTCACAATCCTCCTGCTTCAGCCTCCCAAGCTGCTAGAATTACAGGTGTGCACCCCCACCCCCAGCTATGCTAACATTCTTAAAGGATTGCTTTCTCATGCCAGGCTCCTGCTTAAAATCTACCAAAGAATTCTTTGGCTTATAGAATCAAATTGGGTGTCTTTAACCTGACATCCAAACTCTGCTATACCTATGAATGAACAAGACAATGAGATTTGTTGAAGAACCTGGCAAGGGTACTGTCATCTACACTAGCTCACTCCATTCTCCTCATAATCAGGGGGAACAAGTATTATTATCCCCCTTATAGATGGAGGGAACTTGGACTCACCCCAAATCAAATATTGAATAGAGAACCTGCAACCAATAAACATCAAAGACATCCGTTCTGGGTTTTCTTCCACCTCTCCAAACTCCCTCTCCTTACCACAAGCACAGCTCGCTGCCCCCTGACAAGAAATCTGGGCTCCCTTTCATGCCTGTTTACTCCATTTAAACAGACTTTGCCTCTCCCTGGTTGTTCAAATCTTCCTATCTTTAAAGACTTATTCAATTTCCTCCTTCCCTGTGTTGTTATCTTGAGCTATTTGAGCCACTAAATTCTTCTTGCCTTTGAAGTCTGAACCACAAAGCCTAGAGCTGAATTGTGTGTTGCTTGACTCTGGGACTCTATAAAGATGGAGCCTAATAGATGGCTTCAGCGGCTCTGGGGGAACCTAGCACAGAGAAAGGTGCAGAAGAGATTTTGAACTTGAGCTTTATTGCTTGGATGGAATTAACTTAAACTGAATAATGAAGAGAGGATGGGGGGGCCAGGTTTCAGAATCCCAGATTTTCATTTGTTAAATCCCAAAATGTATTAAAAGAAAAATACAACAACGATGGGGGGAGGGAGTGTTTTCACAAATTATCTACTGTCAGGCTGGGGATGTGGCTCAAGCGGTAGCGTGCTCGCCTGGCATGCGTGCGGCCCGGGTTCGATCCCCAGCACCACATACCAACAAAGATGTGTGTCCGCCGAAAACTAAAAAATGAGTATTAAAAATTCCCTCTCTCTCTCTCTCTCTCTCTCTCTCTCTCTCTCTCAAAAAAAAACAAATTATCTACTATCTTGCTGAATATATTTTTTAATTGTTTGGCCTCTCTCAGCTATAGATTCATGTGAATTTTATGGTTGTGTGAAGAAGGATCAAGATTGCAGCAATAGTTTACAATGTGAATGCAAACCTGGGCTGCAGAGACCCAACATGCTGTCCCCTTATTGTCTTCGTAAGTGTTCCCCACCCACTTCTAAATGTTCTTCACAATGCTCATGTTCCCACCACCTTTTGCGTTTGCAAAGTACAAATGTTACTGCTTGAATGTCCGTGTGCATTCCAGTGACTGAGTAATGTGAATTTGGGCTTTAGACCTATGGCCAGGGTGGGGGAATGGGTGAAGCAGCACGTGGGCAGCTTGTCATGTGTGGAGCCAAGGGGTACTTCCTTTTACTTAGAAAAAGCAATGTGAAAAAAAAAAATCTGTGTTGTCACATGTACATTGGGGTTAAAGAGATTGTTTCTGAAAATTACCTATAAATCCCTCTGTTTTGAAGCTCTTGAGTGTTCTGCAAACTGCAGTGTGGAGTTTAATAAGCAATGCATAAAGAAGGAGAACAAAGAGCTTCAATGCGTGTGCCTGCCAGACTTCGAGAGAGATGCTAATGACGTCTGTCAAGCGTAAGAGAAATCTCTCCATTTTTACTTTGCCATAGCTGGAGCTAGGCAGAGAGGATAGATCTTGCAACATATATGGGCTTAGACTCAGGAAGTTGGGGAGCTGGTGTAGGGTAGGAGGTATGAAGCTGCTGCTGACATTTCCTGGTGCCAGGAACCACACTAGGGAGTACCAATCACATAACAACTATCAGAAGCTTATCAGTTACCTATTTTCAGATGAGGGACCTGAAACTGAATATAAATGACATGCCCTTGCTCACAGGGGAGCAAACAGGTGGCAGCACCCTGTGGTGTCACCCCTTGCAAGGTGACGCCATAACTTTTAGGTTCAACTTTAACTGAATTGCTGAGTCTGCCTGGAGTTCAGATGAGGCAGGAAGAACACAAGCCAGTGAGACCACCCAGAATTGTATGCCTCTCATCCTTCCAGAGCCCCGTGGATGGTGCTCTCCTGGAATAAAGGGAGTGGGAGAAAGATGAGAGAAGGAGAAGGAGCAAAGGAATGCAGAATGAAAGGAAGAAATGGAGATGTGGGTGGGAACTCCAGCGTGCTCCCCACATGGGCTCTTGAACATGGCTTCCTGTTTCTCACTCTATTCCAGGTGTCCATTTGGCTATGGTGGTGTGGACTGCAAAGACCGTGAGTATGAGTCTTGCTATTATAAATAAGTTATTACACACCCAAGAAATAAACATTAAGGGGCTGGGGTTGTGGCTCAGTGGTAGAGCACTTGCCTTGCATGTGTGAGGCACTGGGTTAGAGTCTCAGCACCACATATAAATAAATAAATAAAATGAAGATATTGTGTCCATCTACAATGAAAACACACACACATATAAACATCATATTTGAGAGGCTGTCCAGTTCTCCAAAGTCTCCGCTTCCTTCAAAGAGAAAAATCTGCTTGCAGTTTGTCTTCTGGGTTATGCATCCCATGTTCACCCTTATGGACAGCAGCATCTCTGCTGTTAAAAATAATAGAACTAAGATAATAATAATAATAATAATAATACTCAGACCAAGGGTTGGGCTGGTACCTCTGAACTTACTCCAACCCGGAGAAGGGCATCCTAAGTCATTATATTGATTCCTACATGAGCTGAAATATGAAGTTTTTGCTACTAGAATGGATAAAAATGTATATCAAAACTGCTGCCTATAGGAGAGCAGACCTGGGCACCAGACATTTAAATGTTCAAATAGTTTCATCTCAGAATTATTTACTGGTGTGGGTTGTGTTAAGAAAAATTCGATTGCTTCATTTCCTCCTATGCTTTACTGCCAACACATTGGGACAATACTAACTTGAAATTTTAAAATGTACATAATGAACCGAAGCTCAATGGTCAAGGTGCAGGAAATATGCCCATCAGCTCACCACCAGCCACAGAAATAGTGCGGAGAGATGCTCTCGGTTTCCACTGTACTTCGTTGCAAAGACAGACTTGCTGTCATTTCTTCCTTCTAGGCTTTCAATTTCCACATCTATCTATCAAATGAGGCATTTGGACCAAATGACCTTTCTGGTCTCTTCCTGATTTTGTGGTTTATGGCCCTGTGGGCCCAAGTTTCAGGTGGATTTGTGGCAGTGATGTGGCAGGAAGATACAGTGACAGTACTGTCCAATAGAGAGAGAATGTGAAGCTGGGCACTCGGCGCACACCTGTAACCCAGTGACTCGGGAGGCTGAGGCAGGAAGAACACAAGTTTGGGGACAGCCTCAGCAACTTAGCAAGACCCTGACTCAGAATCAAAAATAAAAAGGGCTGGGGATGTAGCTCAGTGGGAGAGCACTCCCGGGTTTCATCCCTTGTACCACAAAGACAAAAAAGAAAGATAATGTGAGTCACAAATTTCATTATAAATTTTAAAAGTTTCAAGCAAAAGTTTAAAAGTAAGAAGAAACAGGTGAATTTGATTTTACTGACATATTCTATTTAACCCAATAAAATTCCATTTATCATCTCAAAATGTTATCAGATAGGAATATTAGTATTAACTTTCTTTTCATGCTAAGTGTTTGGAATCTGGTATGTAGGCTGCACTCAGGTCACCCCATAGCCACACTTCAGTATCCATGGCACTACTCCAGACTCTTTCCTCAAATGATGCTGTCAAGATATTATCTGGTGCATCCAGTATGACAAATTTAACTCCAAACTGGAATCCCTAGCTTATGAGTAAGGGGAGGGCTGGAGGGCAGGCAAAGGAAGCAAGGTAGGGAAGAAAGGCTGAGATCCTACTTCCCACAAAGCCCCGGAAGACCCCGTCGCTATCAGCCTCCTTTGTATTTATGCTCTTGAGTCTGGCAAGGATGCCTGTTCTGGTTGAGTCCTGAAGACATGGTTAGTGGGTTAGAGGAGGGCTGCTAAAGGAGATGAGCCATCTACCCACCCTGGCACTAGAGGGGTCAGAAACCAGAGTGTGATCATCCTCATAACCAAGAGTCCTGGGAGCACACGGACCTGTGCAGTAGACACTGGGAGTGGTTGATTGAAGCCTGTCCCTACTCTGTTCTTCCTCCTTTCAGAGTTTCAGCTGATCCTCACTATTGTGGGCACCATCGCTGCCGTCCTCATTCTCGCCTTATTGATTTCATTGGTCTTCTCCACAAGGTATGGAATTTCCCCTTTCCTGTGGACACTCTGGTTTCTAAACACACCGGCCTCTCCTGGGCAGGGGAGGGGACATATGAGGGGAGGCCTCTCTGATGCCGCTTTATTTTTTCTTTCCTTAGTTTTCTTCTGATTGTGTAAGTATACATGATCATGAAAGAAAACCGTAAAAACAGAAACGTGGAAAAGAGCAGAGTAAAAAAGTCACTCACAGAACCCACCATCCTAAGGCAACTCACATTTCAGTATATATCCTTCCAGATGTTCTGTAAAAGATATTATATGCATAGTGTTGCATTCTTTGTGTTTTTAAAAATTTCTGTTAAGGTTTATTTTTCATCAGAGGACATAGCAGTCATTTTCCTGTCATTAAGAATTCTGTGGACAGTTTTTTAACTCCACTGATGCTGTCAAATACAATTTTTACCAAGTCACTCCAATGCCCAGGACCTTGCTACAAATGGTCTAAAATGAGCCCCCATAGAACCCGCTGGGTTTAATGAGGAAGAAACCCGTATCTGTGTGGCTGTTTCTCAGCTTGGTGCCTTAGGAAGGTGGAGTAGGGTCCATTCATTTTTCCAACAAATATTTAGGTATGTGGAAGTTTCTCCTATCAGCAGAGAGAGATTGCTATTATCTCTTTTGCATTTTTACATGTGCCAAGTGGGATCCACTTTGTTAAAAAAAAAAAAAAGAGAGAAAAGCTACTTTTTTTCTAACATTTAGCTCATACCTTATATTTTGGAAAATAGGTGTTTTCCCACTATAATTGGAGAGGATCAATGGATTTTAGGTTCCTAAAATACTTTATTTCTTCTTTTTCCTTGTATTCCATTTTGATGTTATCTCTTCCCAGAGACTCAGTAATAAGGAATGAAAGCTGAGAACTTGCTGTGTGAGCATTCATTCCCCTGGTCTCCAATATTCCCTTCTCCAGAGAGAGAGAGAGACAGAACATTTCTGGGTCTGGAGCAAGGTTATTCTTAGGAGGATTGATTGATTGTCTTGGACCCCAGTGATTCAGGAAGCTGAGGCAGGAGGATCACAAGTTTGAGGACAGCCTCAGCGGCTTGGCAAGACCCTATCTCGAAATTTAAAAAAAAATTTAATTAAAAAGGGCTGGTGATGTAACTCAGTGGTAAAGTGTCTCTGGGCTCAATCCCCAGTACTGGGGGAAAAATAGAAAAGAAGAAAAAAAAAAGAGTTGCTATGGAAGCTTGTGGCCCCGTGAGAGCCACAAAGCTCAGTCCTCCTTCCTGCCACAGAGCCACGCTTGCTTAACCCAGCTACAAAGTCATGATTGTTGACAATGAAACACAGCTTTTAATTTCATTGCTCGTTTGTAGAGAAGGGAAGCCCTTTCCTCAGCCACTTTACACAAGAGAGTGTTGAAGGGCAGGGGCCCTGCTATGGGCTGTGCTGGCCATCAGGATCACAGGCTGAGGGACATTCCCAGTGTGACCGAGGCTTAGGTGACTGACACCTGGAAGTACACTGTGAGCATCACAGACCACGTCTGCACTGTCCACTCCCACTGTCCAGGGTACTGCAGAAGCAAGACCAGGCCTGGGGACCAGGAAGGAAAGAGGGGTCACCATCAGAGTTATCTGGGGACAATGCCTCCCTCATGGCACATGCTTACTCTTGACTTTCAATACCTATACTTGAGAACCTTGGGGGGTCCACAGCAGATCACAGCAGACCCTATTTCTCAATTCAAGACCTTGACCCCTTGAACTCATCTTATTCGCCAAGGTGTTTCTGTAGATGTTGGATCTACTTGGATATGATTTCCATAAATAATTGAAAAGTATGTTTAAGACTATTGATATTCTGCTCAGTGTGGTGGCACACACTTGTCATGCCAGCAGCTCAAGAGGCTAAGGCAAGAGGATGGCAAGTTCAAAGCCAGCTTCAGCAACTTAGCAAGGTCCTAAGCAACTTAGTGAGTCTCAAAATAAAAAATAAAAAAGAGGCTGGGGATGTGGCTTAGTGGCTAAGTGCCCCAGGGTTCAATCTCCAGTGTCCAAAAAAAAAAAAAAAAAAAAACCACCTGAAATTCTTGACAAAATTTAAAGAAAGCTAGTGAAATTAGATGGTAACATTGGGTCAGCTGATATTCATGCCCTGGAACTTATGAGGGGACTGTCCTTAAATGTAGGGGATCTACATTGAATGAAATAATAAAATATTTATTACAAGTGATGGGACATCAGGTCTGCAACCTATTCTTCATGGATTCAGAAGGCTTAACAATTGGGAAATCTAGGTGATGGGTACATGAGAATTCTGTAACATATATCTTTTTATAACTTATGGTGTAAATTTAAAATCATTTCAAAATTTAAAGAACATTTTTAAAGAAAGAACATCAATATTTACTTTGAGGAACTGTCTGCCATTGTTAGATCCTAATTCCTGTTATTAATTACAGGTCAAAGAACAAAAAGAGTGATATTGAGGAAGAGAACTTGCTTGACAATGACTTTCAAAATCTGAGAATGCAGTCGACAGGCTTCAGCAACCTCGGAGCTAATGGAAACATCTTCCCCAAAGTCAGAACCACGGCTTCCAAAGACCTCCAGTCGCAAAACCCCTACGCAAACCAGAGAAGAGAGCCTCGCCCCGATTACTAGGTGAGTCCAGGGCCTTCTGCTTGGCTTTTGGCTTTGCAGATTGAGATACCCTAGGGGCTGGGGTTGTGGCTCAGTGGCAGAGTGCTTGCCACTCATGCATGAGGCCCTGGGTTCGATCCCCAGCACCACATAAAAATAAATAAATAAAAGTGAAGATATTGTGTTCATCTACAACTAAAAAAAAATACTAAAAAAAAAAAAAGAATGAAACACCCCAGGGCAGAATAAGGGCCCCTCAATCCAGGGCTGCAACCTGCTCAAATGATGGCTGGCTGCTCCGTGGGCTTTTATTTTGTTTTCATTTTTAATCAAAAGAGAAAGATGGAGGAGGAAGCCCCCTGCTCTTGTAAATAGCCACCACTGGCTTGTCTCTGAGCCTTCCACCCACACTTAACTTCTTAGGCCTTCTATTTCCTCATATGTAAAAAGAACCACTTAATTTAGATGTCCTTAAGGCCCCTTTAAATTATCAACTTCAATGGCTCCGATTCCAGTGGTTGTGAAGCCAACTCCCAGCTGTGAAGCACCTAGGTCCTGGGTCAGGCCTAGAAAAGGGCTGTTGGCTATAAGGGTAGTTCTGCTCCATCCTTGCCAGTCTCCTCCCACTGACCTTGAGGCAACTCAGTCCTTTTTTTCTTTCTCTTCCTCCTTCCCTCCCTTCCTCCCTCCCTCCCTCCCTCCCTCCCTCCCTCCCTCCCTCCCTCCCTTCCTCTTTCCCTTCCTTCCTCTCTTCCTTCTTTCTTCTTTTTCTTCTCCTTCTCCTTCCTCCTTTCTTCCTCCTTCTCCTCTTCCTCTTCCTCCTTCCTTCCTTCCTTCCTTCCTTCCTTCCTTCCTTCCTTCCTTCCTTCCTTCCTTCCTTCCTTCCTTCCTCCTCCTTCTTCTTTTGGTACTGGGGTTTGAGTCCAAGGGTACCTTACCCCTGAGCTACATTCCAGCCCTTTTTATTTTTGATTTTGAGACAGGGTCTCCCTAAGTTGCTGAGGCTGGCCTTGAATTTTTGATCCTCCTGCCTCAGCCTCCCAGTCACTTGGATTACAGGCTTACATCACCACCCCTGGCAACTCAACTTGTTTTGAAAGAGATAAGGCCAGTGAGGCAGATGGTATCTTATTTCCCTTTGGAGGATTTTCAAGAAGAATAGCTGTACTCATGAGATTTGCATTGGATAATCATAGGTGGTACCACTTAGCGTGAATGAAATGTTAAAAAGAGGGAAACCTGGGAGAGGAGACTCTGGGCTAAAGAGTGACAAGGGGACTGAGATGCAAGAAGAGGCAATGATTAAGAGAAGAAAGGGACCAGGAAAGATAGGAAATGGAAGCAGGGCAAGGGAAGAAGTGACTAAAAGAACAAAGTGAGGGCTGGGGATGTGGCTCAGTGGTAGAGCACCTGGTCCCACCCCCGGCACTGCAAAAACAACAACAAAATAAAACAAAACTTGAAAACAACAACAACAAACAAACACAAAGAATAGGAGAAAGGCTGACGATCTCAAATCATGTAAATAATTTATGAATCTAATTTTTCTTGTATGCTTTTATTGGATGTTTCTTTTCTTAGAGTTTTATTTCATTCTTTTTCTGTCTAGAATGATAAAAATTTGGAACCTCCCATGGCCCTTGGCCCAACATTCATGCCATTACCTTGAGTGTTTGGAAAGACATAAAGAAGTGAGGCCTGCTGCAGGTCCAGCCTCCCTCTCCTGACACCCACTGCCTCCCTGAAGCTGGAACACCGCTCGCTGAGAAGTGTGACATTAAACTAAATGCACCTAGAACAGCTGTTAGCACTTGTAAGATGATTTTCTCCAATCAGTACAACTCGATAAGACAATGATCTGAGGTTTTTGTTGTTTTGTTTTATTTGCGGTGGGGCAACAAGAACCATTTCCCATCTAGAGGAAAGCTCCTGCCATTACTCATTCCTGGGAGAATGTTGCTCTTGAGTCCACAGAGGCGTGACCCCCCTCCCTCTTCCTGGGAGGCTCTGACTCCTCAGCTGTGGCGTTCCCAGGGGAGGGGAAAACCTGCCATCCTTTAAGGTTCACCCTCTGACAGGTGAGATTGGGGACAGTGCTTCTATCCCTCCTGGTCACCCTTGAACTGCCAGGAGCTGAGAATCTTGTCTCACTCCAACAAGACAGGAAAGACACATCCTGCAGCTTTATCAGTTTGTGAATCCAGGAAGCTTTTGATGTTAATTAGAAGGCTTAGGCTAGAAATATCCACCATGCGATGCCAGCTTGGGGCACCCTGGGGACAGGGGCCACAGCCTGTCCTGGTGACAGATGCTTAGCTGTGGCCACCAAGAATAAGGGCAAGCATGTTCAGCAGGCTTTTTAATGTTGGAAGAGCTCTGTGTAGGTCTGATGTCTAGTCCCCTTGCAAAATGTTTTTATTTTTTATTATTATTTGTTCTTGACTGTTAATTATGAAAGGTAACACAATAAATATCTTTGGTAAATGGTGTCCTTTCCCTTATTTGGGGCTTTTGTGATACACAAGGCGAGTCTCATTTTAAATAGCAAACATGACACATGACAAACTGGAGTGGTTGACATCTGCTATCCCCATTGGGCTGTTGAATTACCCAACATGATATTTACTAAGTTTTAGACATTTTTGGATGCCACCCCATGTAACCTACTCCTCCACCTTGGCAAAGCAGCTGTGTGTTTTGAGTGGGTCCGATCCTGCTCCCCATTCCAGAGGGTGGCCCAAATCACAGGGAGTGATTTACGAGTGAGCACGTGGCATCAGTGGATATAATTAGAATAAGGCCTCAACTTTGGTAGGTGGTTTGGAGGAAGGGAAACTCTTCTGGAGTGTGGGATTTTCATTCCTGGTTGCTTTTGATTCTTATATATATATATAATATGGCCTAAAATGTATTTATTTCTGCTTGCTGGTACCTTTGCAAAGATTTCTTGGTTGTCCTACAACCTTGGAGGACTTCCAGAGTGAACTGCCTAAGATGCAGACCAAGTCAGGGTGCTCCCTCGCCCAGGGCCTCTGGAATCCTCCACTGACAGCCGCAGCTCATAGCATCAGCCAGACCCCAGGGCATGTGGCTCTGGACCACTGATATTGCTCACCAGCTGTCCCCACAAGTGCTAGCCCTCTGCCCACCTGCTGTTTCTTAAACACACCTGTCCTGCTTACCTCCACTGCTTTGCTCATGATTTCCCTCCTCCTGGAGCTCTGCTTTTCTTCAGCTGCCTGAGATCTTCTGTTTAGGCATAATAAACTATCAAAGACTGGGCAGCTTTCAAATGGTTAAACATTTCTTTTTAAATTTTAAATTAAATTTTTTTAATGTGGGCTGGAAGTCCCACATCCAGGTGCCAGCAGATCTGGTGTCTGGTGAGGACCTGCTTCTTTCATGGATGGCCATCTTCTCATGGTGACCTCACCCACTGGGGCAAGGGGTCTCTCAGGCCTCTCTTGTAAGGACATGATTCCCACTTAGGAGGCTCCATCCTCAAGACTTAATCACCCCAAAGGTCCCACTTTCTAATGCCATCATATTGGGCATTAGGATTGGATACATGAATGGGGTGCTGTAGTTTGGATTGGAAATATCACCCGAAGGTCCCTGTGTTAAAGGTTCGGTCACCAGCCCAGGGCAGTATTGTGAGTTGGTGGAACTTTACAAGGAAAGTTACAGGAAATTAGACCATTGCCCTTGAAGGGGATATTGGGACCCTGACCCCTCCTCTCACTGCTGCCTGGCTCCTGAAGTGAGCAGTTTGTTTTACTACATGCTCCTGCTATAATATGTGGTGCTGCCAAGAGCCCCCAGCAACAGGGCCATGTGACCATGGACAGGAACCTCTGAAACTCCGAGCCAAATACAACTTTTCTCCTTTCAAGTTGACTTCTATCAGGTTTATACCACAAGGGGGGGAACCAAACATTAAACCATAGCACCAGACAAATACCTTCCATCTCCTCTGGCCAGCTTTTCCTCACCCTTCCCTCTCCCCCTCCTCTTGGGTCCCACTGTGTCATCTTGTAGTCAGTTCCCCCAGGGGAGGTTATGTTCAGTCAGGCTGTTTACCACTCAACTGGCACAATGCCTGGCACAGAAGGAGTGTTAACCATGCAACAGGAGCATGGATGGGACAGGACACTTCCAGCTCACTCTTCGGTTTGTTTGTTTTGGTATTGGGGATTGAATCCAAGGGTCCTTTACTACTGAGCCACATCCCCAGCACTTTTTATTTTTTATTTTCAGACAGGGTCTCACTAAGTGGCATAGGGCCTTGCTAAGTTGCTGAGGCCAGCCTTGAGCTTGCCATCCTCTGGTCTCAGCCTTCCGAGTTGCTGGGATTATAGGCACATGTCACTGTGCATGGCTCCAGCTCAATCTTGAAGAAAATATTCATTAGTTTGATTGTGGCTATGGTTCACATGTTTACCGATGTCCGAACTTGTCAGACTATACATTTATATATTATATATATGATGTATAATATATAATGTATATACTTATATATTATAGATATATAATCTACAGTTGGTTGATTATACCTTAATAAAGCTGTGTTTTTTTAAGTGTGTATATTGGTGAACTATCATGTAGGGACTTCAACCTTGGAAGAGGTGTCCTCTTGAGACAGTCCTAAGACAGATCTAGGAGAGGACAGGCACACCTCCACGTCCTTCTGCTGGAACTCTGCATTAGGCTGAAGGTTTTCTGAGGTTGGTTGTGGGGAAGCCGGCTGGGAACGGGCTGCTAACCTGAGAGCAGCCAGGTTCAAAGCACACTGAAATCACCTGGGGAGGTCTCTCAATCACTAATGCCTGGGTCCCACCCCCAAGTATTCCAAGGGTTTGGTGGGTCTGAGAATGGGGCTTACTTAAACTCCCAGGGGTTCTAATGTGCGGGGGAACTGGAGAACCACTGTGTTAGATAGCGGTTTGGCTCTTCAGGGTCAAGCCCAGCTCACATCACTGTCCATGCCTCCCCTTGACAGTTAGACATCAAGTCTGTTATGTATAAGAAGTCTTGGTGATCTCTAAGCCTCCTTGTGAAGGTGATTAGACATCCAGGTGGCATCAACACCAAAACCACTGGAGAGGTAAGTCTTTTGGACAGCTTTGCCTCTGACCAACGACCTCTGGCCTCTCCTAGCTGCTGGGCAAATTCTAAGGCCAGTAGGTGGCGCTGTCTCCTATGGCTTGCAGAAGAGACAACTTCCAGTGCAGCTGTTCTTTTAAAGGGCTTGTTTGTAATGGCTTTTATTGTACCAATCTAAATAATTTTCTTCTTGATTTTTTTTTTGTCTCTTCATTCTCACTCTTTTTCCAGGGAAACATAACCCCATTCTCTCTTCTGTTTAATCTTGTTGACATATTTGCATCATTTTTACTGGATCATCAGAAGTAACTTTTATTAGTCTCATAAATGTAAGTATTTGTTTACTTATTCATGGTGCTGGGGATTAAACCCAGGGACCCAGACATGCTATGCAGGAGCTCTACTACTGAGCTACACCCCCAGCCTCTATAACTGTTAAGTATTAAATAATGTCATATGGGTGCTGCGGAAAACTTGGTACAATTGTTCAGTTAATCAAATTTTTATTTGGTACTAACTTTACAAAATAAAAAAGGGACCTAAATCAATTTTCACTGAAAATTTCTTTAGTTAAGCTAAAACAGAACAAAACAAAGGCTTTGCTCAGATGAGCAAGGTCCCTGGGATGTCCCCCTGAGCATTATCCGAGAATTCTGATTTGTTGTCAATTGACAACAACCTACAGTGCAAAAAGTAAGGTTAGGGAAAGAGGCTGGAGAGAGCCTGAAGCACTAGAGGGGGTCTGCTCTTCACCCTCAGGGCTGGGAAATGTGCTCTTTGATTTCAAAGGCAGGAGCTTGGGGGTAAACCATTAAAGGCCTCATCATTCCTGCAGGCGTGGAAACATTTTCTGAGCAGCACAATAATGACATGTGGACCAGTCAGGAGATACTCTGCTGCTTCCAGAAGAGAGCGAGAGCTTGAAAACCAGCAACAATAACAGCATACTCTGGATTGCTCACTATATGCCAGGAACAATTCTTAGTGCCTCAGGTATCTTAGTGCCTTTAATTCATTCTCATGATAAATATGCAGTAGGTACTATTTTTATCCCTGTTCACTAGTTAAGTGAATAGAGACAAGTACCTTGTCCAAAATCACATAGTTGGCAGCAAATGGCTCAGCCAGGTTTTGAGCTCAGGCAGTCTGACTCTATTGTCCACCTCTGTGTCACTTAATGCCAAATTTATTAAGAGAAAGGATATGCCAGTGGTCAACAAGGATAATAGTCATGTATTTGAAACTAAGAGTTTCTTAGTTTCAAATACATGACTATTTATTCCTCTATTTCTTAGGCCTTGGTGGCTGAAATAGAGCAATAGATAGAACATGGTCCTTATCCTTCTGGAATTCACATGTTAATGGGCCTGTAGTTCCCAAAGTGAAAAATCCATGCTGTTCAAATTTTGCAAAGTAGTCTCCCCATTAAAGTTATTCATCTAAAATTGCCTGTAACATGCCTGTTGCATGTTATTTATTAGCCCAGGTATGGTTTCCCTCTTTGTCTGGGGACTCCAGCTTCTCTCAGGCTCTCTAGTTTCCTACCAGCTGTGGTGTCCTGCCTCCACGTGGCGATGGGAGGAATCCTCGAAGTTTCTTTTCTTTTGGTGGAGACAAAAAGCTCTCCCTACTGGGTCCAAGCCAAAAACTTCAACCTCCAGTGGACTGGCATGAATACCCGGCCCATCCTTTGATTGCTTTTATCAGCCAGCCCCTTGCTGATCTGAGCGTCCTGAAGGAGGACCCTCTGTCTAATTTCTCCTCTATGGAAAAAGTCCTCGACAATATTTATCAAATGTAAGAACGGTGGCCCTGTTTCAATGATATGACATCCTAGAGGAAAGAATGTCTTAGAATATGGAAGCAAATCTACAGAAACAGAGCTATAGAAAGTATCTCTCCGTAGCCCAAAGTAAGAGTCTTCACCATTTTCTTACTAAAGATAATTAACTGGTACAATATGCTCCAAACGGTGCATAATATTTATTCCATCATATAACATTTGTTGTTTTCCAAGGATATTTTAAATTTCTGATATTATCCTAGGTCTCAATTAAAAAAAAAAGATCCTTGAAGTGTAAATACAAAAGACCTTTGGACAATGGCCCCCACCTGAATATTATAATCAAGCAGTATCTATTTCTGCTCATATGTTTTTCTGATAATTCCTTCTCCACCCCAACCAAAGTGATAATTCAGTTCCTTCCAGTGATGCCGCTCCAAGGTCTCCACCTATCTGCATCCGCCCAGGAGAAAGTTAAAGAGCATGAACGACCTTGTAAAAGAGGTTTTTGTGTCTCTCGTCTGGAATGAATGCACCTCATGTACCCCCACATCACTCTGCCTAAGACTTGGTCTCAGGACTATGACCCAACACACGGGGGGGGGGGGGGAGGCATGAACAGATGCTTGGACTCTGTTCCTCTCCCTCCCCTTCCCTTACCCAGTTTTCTCATCCTTGGAGATTCGGCACACACATCACTGTGTACTCTCACCCTGGAGTGGTATCTGGCATAAATATTCATCCCAATATTTGCAGAATAAATGAACACTTCTTTAAGTGACCACTGTCAAGGGTTGAGAATTACATCAGAGATTTGCTCACTCCATAAAAGCCTCAAGAGATAAGGGCCAAGTCCTTGAAGAGCAAGGAAGAAAGCATTCTGTTGGTGGTAGTTCACTCATCTAACGATGAGTAAGGACCAGGCACAGTGGTGCTTGCTGCAATCCCAGTGACTAGAGAGGCTGAGGAAGGAGAATCACAAATTCAAGGCCAGCCTCCACAATTTGGAGGCCCTATCTCCAAATAAAAATTTAAAAGTTCAGTGGTAGAACTTCTGGGTCAATCACAGTGCAAAAAATAAAATAAAATACAGGGTGAGGGGTGGGACCTTCCATGGAGAAGGAACAGGAGGTGCAAAGGTGAGAATGTGTCTGTGAGCCTGGGAGGGGGCCAGGCTATGAAGGGCCTCGGGAGTTGCTCCCTCCTCTGATTCCTGGTCTACTGATCTTCAGTTGTTGCAGGTGTGTGCTCTGCCTGATCATCGGAACAACTATATTTAGCAAAGCGTTTCCTCAAGCCCTGTCTCTGGTGTAGAGGAACTCTCTGGTGCCCGTGTGGTCTCTGGAAGGAGAGGTCCTGCAGGCTCCAGTTACAGCTGCGTGCCTCTGTCCTCCAGCTGCATCTGGAAGACAGTGATTTGGATGGCCTAATTTGATCCAGAATCCCGTAGCTTACTACATTGTTGCTTATTGATCTAGGGTTGAAAGGCACTGTGTTTGCTGTCAGTGAAGATTGAATTGTGGTTTAGGAATGAACTCTGCAAGGAGACCCTTAAAACTTGGAGCCCCACAGAGCTAAAGGCCTGCTGTGACCCTGTGTAGAAGAGTAGTGCTCAAAGCTACAAATCATCTGGATCCACCTCCCAATTTAGGAAACAAAAGGCAGATTCAACGAACATTTATTGAATGTCTGGTATATGTGAGGTATTTTCAGATGTATTTGCTAATTTTTTGCAGTACTGGGGATGGAACCTAAGGCCTTGCATATGCTAGGCAAGTATTCTACCACTGAACCACATCCCCAGCCCTTTTTACCATTTTTTTTTTTTTTTTGAGACAGAATCTTTCTGAGTCTCCCAGGCTGGCCTTGAACTTGCAATCCTCCTGCCTCAGGCTTCCTAGTTACCTGCAAATATAATCATGCCCCTCCAATGCCCAACTCTACTTGCTAATTTAGCCTGTACATATGTTCTGAAATAATTACAGAAAAGACCAATTATCATTATATGAGAAACATTGTTATACTTTAGAGCACATTAGGATTTTATATTTCTTTTAAATACACTCAAATTGTGTTAAAACTCTGTCATAGTCATACTAAAGATCAGAAATTTCACTCAAAATGAGGCCACTGTAAAACAGTAGAAAGCACCAGGGAGACAGGAATTCTTGGCACTATTGTTTATCATCACCTGTGTGCAAATGGGGAGAATAAGGCATGCTTTATGGTGCTGAGTTGTGGGAACTATAAATACCTGGTGGGGCACCATCTTTTGGTCCTCTCTGAGTGTGGTGACTCTTTCAGTAGTGTTTGTCCTTTGTGAGGTTCCTGGAATCTATACCCATGGAAGTACTGTAGAAGACATTGGCCACTAAATTGGAGGATGGGAGGGAGTCTATACCTGCCTAACACCTGAGCTGACTACTAATGCTTGACTGATAGCAATACTCCCATGAGATGAACTTCTTATTTAACTGCTTATTTTTTAATTGACACACAAATATTGTACACATCTGTGGGGTGCCATGTGATGTTTTAATACATATATACATTGTGTAGAGATGAGCTCTTGACATTGTCCTATGGGTCAGTGGTGACTCCTCCTATGTTTTTTTGAGTTATCTAGGGCCGAGTGTGGTCTCTGGGAGAATTGTGAGTCTGAACGTGTAGCTGAACCCAAGAAGCAGCTCTGGTAAGCACGGCAGGCATCATGCTTTACTATAGGGCCTCTGAAATCTTGAGGGGGATAGGGACCAGATCTCCACTAAAGCTGGGAGAAGAAAAACTATCAAAGGATCTTGGTTTTCATGGACTAAAGAATTTGCTGTGATTGATGATTAAATAATAGAGGTGGGTTAGCATGGGAGCTGATGGAAGCCCTCGGGACATCGTTTAAAGAAGAAAGGTGATATTTTCAGAGTGTACCCACAAAACAGTCTTCCCACAGAGAGAGCATGTTCAAACAGGACTCGCACCCTCTATTTAAGGGCAGTGGTTTTTTGAAGAACAATTTTTACTTGGTAGATCAGGTTATGTACATCAGAACCTGCTGCCAAGCGCTGAACACATTTGACTTTACCAGTAGTAATTACAGAGGCAGCTCTGGCAGGGACCAAAGCCTTTGCTCTCTAGACGAGCAAACTGAGGGCCTGAGAGCTAATTGATGACGCTGAGGACTGGAACTCAATTCTGATCCTGGGGGGAGATTCCTGGTGCTCTTCCACTAGTAGTGGAATACGAGGGGCCATATTTTACAAAAGGAACAGCAGCCATGTAAACAGGCCCAAGTTGGGTCCCAGGCTGGCAGGTGACTCTTAGCTTCCTGCAGACCTGGTTCTGGAACAGCTGCTCAGCCTCCATCTTCTACCCCACCCTCAAACATGCTCCCTCAAGAAGGGTAAGGGGCAGAAGCTTGTCCTGCCATTTAAAAGGCTTCTGAACAGCTACCCGAGCACTGTCTTAAGGGCCACTGTCATACCACTGTTACCCCAAGGCACTGGAGAGAGGTGAGGTGCAGGGAAGAGAGTGTGGAGTAGGGGTGGAAAGGAGAATTAAAAAGAAAGTGGTTCTGAGGTGGCCAAGGGAAAGAGGGGGAATGCTGGCTCAGCCTCCAAGAGCATTCTCTCCAAATGGCTTCCTTGTGGTCTTCAGATATCTGTCTCTGCTCTGAGCTCAGGGCCTCTGTCCTCTCACTCCAGCTCTGTGGCATTTCTCTCCCAGCCACAGCTACATGGACTATACCTGTTCTGTGTCCCTTCTCTATCTCTTGATTACTCCTTTAATCCTGACCTTTAAGTCTCTAAACATGATTGACTTAAACGTGTGTGCGCGCGCACACACACACACTTAGCTGTTTTCATTCACTGTATTTTTTACTGAAATAACTGGAAAAGAATCTCCACCCTGCTACGGAGTAACTTCTAGGAAAAGATAGAGTGTGATTGCTTTGCTGGAGTGGAAAGGGGGCATTTAAAAAAAGACTCCAGCAGAGACTTCCTCTGAGCCTGAGTCCTGCTGATGATTTCAAAGAAATGTTTCCTAAAAAGAAAATAAATAAATAAAAATATCCTAACCTTTACCATAATTGTTTTTAAATATTTCAGTTCATAAGAGCTGAAAAACATACATTTCCTCTGGAATACATAATCTTAAAAATATTCTCCAATCTTAACCTTTGACAAATTGCTCTCAGAAAGATATAAGTAATGAGCATTTTCAGATTCGCTAATTAAATGGAAGAGATTGAAAACACATGGCTTAGTTACCAAGAGTGTGTTAGCTACTCCATAAATAAATTAAAAATGCCAGTGTGTGCTTAATAGAATCAGAGAAATATGACAGTTCTGTAATTAACAGCTACGTTTGTGCATTAAAAGCAACAAACAGAAACACCTTGCCCAAGGGATGAAATGTTCTATCAATACACACTTGGCATTCCATCTCTTAATGTGAAATTCCACTGTCACACTTAGCATAACCACAGTGTGCAAGTGTAACCTAAAAATAAACAAAGATCACTGAGGATCTTCTCTATGCCAGTTCACATAATAAGCTATTTTCACTGACAGGAAGCCTGGTGTGTTCATGGGGCTTGTCATCTGCCATCTCCAGTGTTCATCTATTATCTGGATGTCATTGTCTTCCTTCCTTCCTTCCTTCCTTCCTTCCTTCCTTCCTTCCTTCCTTCCTTCCTTCCTCCCTCCCTCCCTCCCTTCCTCCCTCCCTCCCTTCCTTCCTTCTTCCCCTCCCCTCCCCTCCCCACCCCTCCCCACCCCTCCCCTTCCTTTTGTTGCCCTACTGAGGATTGAACCAAGGAACTTGCACAGCCTGGGCAAGAGCCACACCCCAGCACCCCCACCCCTTTTAAAAAATAATTTTATTTCAAGACAGGGTTTCATTAGGTTGCCCAGCCTGATCTCAAACTTGAGATCCTCCTGCCTTAGTCTCCCCAGTAGCTGGGATTACAGGCATGTGCTGCAGGCTTCTGGGGTCACTTTTAGGACTGTCCTCAGCAGTCCTGGGGATTACTGTCCTAACAAATAGACAATAGTGCATGAGAAGAGAAAAACTGTCAGAACATTTTCCTATAAAAAGAATATAATCTGGTATTTTTTTCTAATAAAAAGTTAACCTCAACATTAAATTGTATCCATATTTCATAGGCTAATAATTTGTCATATATTTTAAGTATATTTTCTATGTATACATGCTATATACACACTCACATAGACACTTTTTTTTTTTTCAGCGCTGGGCAAGCACTCTACCACTAACTAAGCTGCATCCCCAGCTCTAAACCTAATAATCCCTGCTAAAGATTTTGTCATTTATTCATTTTAGGTATAAACTCAAAAGAACTGAAGACACTTACGCTCATAGCCGAATTATTCACAGTAGCCAAAAAGGAGAGAAAACCCAAACATGTCCATCAACAATGACACTGATACTGTTCATTTCTTATACAAAACTCAGGTGTGACTAGTAAAAGAGTAAGTTAAGAATATTACCTAGACTAGGGTGAATACTGTGCATTATTATTTCTATCTCTTTCAACTTTTTCTCTTACATATTAAACTGAAGATATATGTCAGAATCTTTTTTTTTTTTTTTTTTTAAATACTGGGGATTGGGCCCAGGGTCTTGTGGAAGCCAGGCAAGTACTCTACCACTGAACGACATCCCCAGACCTTTTTTTCAGGAAGAGGGGTTACTGGTGTTTGAACCCAAGGGTGCTTAACCACAGAGTGACATCCCCAGCATTTTTTAAAAATATATATAGGGCTGGGGATGTGGCTCAAGCAGTAGCGTGCCCATCTGGCATACGTGCGGCTAGGGTTCGATCCTCAGCACCACATACAAACAAAGATGTTGTGTCCACCAAAAACTAAAAAAAATAAATAAATATTAAAATTCTCTCTCTCTCTCTCTCTCTTTATATATATATATATATATATATATATATATATATATATATTTAGATAGGGTTTCACTAAGTTATTTAGGGTCTTTCTAAATGCTGAGGCTAGTCTTGAACTTTCAATCCTCCTGCTTCAGCCTCTAAGACCTTGGGATTGTAGGCATGCACCACCATACCCATCTCCCCAGACCTTTTATAAATTTTATTTTGAGACAGGGTCTTGCTAAGCTGCCCTGGCTGACATTGAACTTATTATCCTCTTGCCTCAGCCTCCTGAGTCACTGGTATGTAACACCACATCCAACAGTGCATCAGAATATTTAACCTGGGCTATATAAACTAATTGCTCATTATGACAACTCACTATAGAAAAGATACAAAACTCAATAATTAAGTAGGAAAGTTTTAACTAATCTGATATTTAAAAATTTTTTTTTAGTTTTAATTGGACACAATACCTTTATTTTATTTATTTAATTTTATGTGGTGCTGAAGATTGAACCCAGCGCCTCACACGTACTAGGTAAGCATTCCACCGCTGAGCCACAGCCCCAACCCCTAAACTGATGTTTTAAGTGTTGTTTTGTTATTGTGTTTTGGGGGATCCAGGGCCTTGAGCATGCTAGGTAAGTGTCCTACTACTGAGCTACATCTCAGCCATAAGTTTTTTTTAAATGATGAAAAAAATATGATATAAAAATATATAAAAATGGGGCTGGGGATGTGGCTCAAGCGGTAGCACGCTCGCCTGGCATGCGTGCGGTCCAGGTTCGATCCTCAGCACCACATACCAACAAAGATGTTGTGTCCGCGGAGAACTAAAAAATAAATATTAAAAAAAAAATTCTCTCTCTCTCTCTCTCTCTCTCTCTCTCTCTCTCACTCTCTCTTTAAAAAAAATATATATATATATAAATGCATATTATACAATTTACCATTTTAACTATTTCAAGTGCCCCACTTATTTGTTTTTGAGGTACTAAAGACCAAACTCAGGATCTTACACATGCTGGCAAGTGCTCTGCTGAACTGTAACCCCAGACCTTAAGCTTACCACTTGGTGTTACTAAGTCCAGTCTCCACATTGTGCAGCCATCACCACCATCCATTTTCAGAACTTTTCCATGATCCCAATTGAAACTCTGTTACTCCATCCTCTCTTCTGTTGTACTTTCTGTCTCTATCAATTTGCCTATATTGGATATTGTATATATGCAGAATCATATAATGTTTGTGCCTTTGGGTTGAGTTTATTATACTTAGCATGTTTTCAAGGTTTATCCATGTTGTAGCATGTGTCAGAATTTCATTCCTTTTTAAGACTGAATACTAGTCCGTTGTATACATTTTGTTTAGCCATTCATCCATTCATGGACACTCTTGGGTCATCTCTCCCTTTTGGCTATTGTTGAATAATGCTGCTACAAAAATGGGTGTACACATAATCTGCCTTCAATTCTTTTGGATACACACTAAGAACTGGAGTAGTTGTATCATATGCTAATTCTAGAGAAATTAATCATATTTAAAAACTAACAATAAGAAGCATAAATTTTCTCTGCATGTTCCTTGTTCCAACCCTAAGAATCAAACTGATCCAACCAGCAGCCTCCCTTGAGCTCAGCAGCTCAGCAGTGATCAGACATGGAATGTGCCTGAGGCAACCACAAAGAATAGTGTTTCGGTGGATATGGGAAGTATTGCCTGTCCCCTGCCTGAAGGGGAGTCATCAGTACAGGTCAACTTGCAGAGAGGGAGGACATAAAGTACTGAAGGGCATCTCCGCTCTCAGGCTTATTTAAAAGAATGAGGGGTTCTTAGGAAAAAAGGCACAGAAAGCAGAAGCTCAGAATTAGAAAAGGTACCTCCATACCTGTTTTCAGATAATGGAGTGTGGATCACTCAGGATTCAGTGGCTTATGTCAGGTCTAGGCAGGTTGGGAAGCACCAGGTGAGGCAGGGAGGGGGCAGGTGAGAATGACAGCAGGGACAAGTTGGATCACAGTACCTTCCAGGTGTAATTAAGATAAATGGTGGTCTGTGTTGGATGTGGGATAAAGTGAGATATTTCAACAGTTAGGAAACACCCAATCTGGGGTAGAGAAGTGCCCAGAAGATCTGACAGCACAGGGCCTAAACTTAAACAATGCTTGGCATATGCAAGTTATTACTGCACTTATTAATGCAGTGTTTACACAATTTCCAGGACCAGACTCCCCTTCCATCTAATCCACCCCACACATTCCTGCCAGTCGAATATTTTTAAATCATTTGGCACATGATGTCTCCCAGTTCAAACTCTTTCACTAACTTCTCATTACTTATAATCATTGCTTCTCAAACTGGGGTGAGTAGTCTCAAGGCCACTGCTCTGAGGGGCAGGTAAGCTCAAGATAAACTGGGGGTAGCTTCTGTAACATCAATTTTCTCGAAAAAGAGGATAAATTTGACTTTTACCTCAGAGTGGATGTAATAGCCCTGGATGATATTTGTATGAGATTTAAGAATGAAACGCTGGCCTTCAGTGAAACTGGGGCTGCCTGCTATGGTCTGTTTCATCTTTGTCTCCACACACCACACTACAAAAATACCTTTATTTACTCCAGCAATGGACACCACCTTGCTAGTCTGGGAGGTGAGGGTGGGCTCAAATAAAGATCCAAGCTTCTCATGCTGGGCAGTTAGGACACTTTTGTACATGCCTCTCCAGCTGGTTCCGGCTATTTCCTGACCTGCAAAGGTGAGACCCCCTTGCTCTTTATTCCTTACTGCTTCTGCTTTTAGTCTAGCCATCAGAACTTTTGGACAAGGAATTCCAGCTGTCACTTCCTCGGGGATGTTTGCCCCTGTGTGCCTGTTTCTTTATCTGGGTAACACCAGGGGTTTAACGAGTTAATACAGTATAGCATTTATCACAGTGCTTGGTTAGCAGGGTCCGTGCTAGGTGTCTTATTATTACTTCCTTCTATATAAATTCACTTCTTCTCTTGATATAAACAATTCCAGTCTCGACCTATTCCTCATGATCCTGATAAATCCACTGGATCCTTTGCATGAGCTTCCTGAGAAGTCCCCCACGGCGCCCCTTATTGGCAATTTCTGATCCGGTGCAGATGTAAAGGATAAGGCATCCCTTTTGAGTTTATCAGTTTGGTCACTGAAACCGCCAGTGTATTGGTAACGAAAACTGATTAGCGGCATATTGGCTAGTCTCAAATCCTCGAAAGGGGCAAAGTGTAAATAATTGAATGGAGTCCTTCATCTGTGCCTCCATGCCCCACGTGTTCCCCCCCCCCCATCCAGAGCTTAACTTTGCTGCTGCAGGCACGGCCACCTGGGGCGAGGCCGGGGTTGGAGGTGCAGCTTTGGGAGGGTGAGACGGATAAGGCAGGTTCGCGCCATACCTGCTCTCCTTCTTTAAGTCTAAAGCCTCCTTTGGCCCAAGTAATCGCCGCTCGCCTAATGGAATGTGCATACCCACCCCCCTTCCCTGGCTAAAGCGCCGGAGCGAGCCCCTCTACCCAGTAGCCCCGAACCCCGACTCTTCAAGTGCGCCGGAAGGGATTTCCACCTGGGCGCCCGAGGGCCTTTACGTCCTGGGTCGGTCCCCGAGCTGGGCGGAGCTGGTCCAGCCCGGAGCTCGCCCCGCCTCGCCCCGCCTGGCCGTAAGCTGACCGTGTGGCTGTCGGGCGGGGGCCTGGCAGGGAGAAAAGGGGAGGAGAAAGGAGGGGAGGAAAGTGGAGCCTGGCGGGCCGGAGGGAGGAAGGGAAGGGGCGGAGGCGAAGTGCAGAGTGTGCCGGCGCGCGGGGGAGCCTCAGCGCGGGGCGCGTCCGGGAGCCCAAGTCGCGGACGCCGCGCGGAGCCAGTCCCTCCCCTGCCTAGAGCAGCCCACAAGGGCTGTCCCGAACCGCAATACCCGGGCGTCCCGGCCTGCCATCTAGGACAGCGGCGACCGGGAGACTCGGTTGCGAGCGCTGCGGGAGGGATGGTGGCGACCGGGCGCGGGCCAGCGCAGCCGCCCCTTCCTCTCGCTCGGCTGCGGGCGCCTTGAGTCCGAACTGCGAGCGGGGCATGAGGCTGCGGCCCCCGGCCTTAGGCCCCCGCGCCCCGGCCCCCGCCACGCGACCCTGCGGAGTTTGTCACCCGCGCCGCCGCTGAGGCCGGGCGCCCCACCATGCCGCGGGCCCCGGCGCCCCTGTACGCCTGCCTCCTCGGGCTTTGCGCGCTCGTGCCGCCGCTCCCAGGTAAGCCGCGCCTCCAACTGAGTGGAAAGAAACTTTGTAGCGCACACAGAGCCAGCCGGCGTTTCCGAGGGGCCGCTGCGGGGGCGTTGCCCCAGTGGAGGGTGCCCTCGGGGCACTCTCAGGTGGGCCAGCCGCCGCGGGACAGTCCCGCGGGCGCTTCTGAAATGCGTGCGTCATCCGGTGCCTGCAGCCCTGCCGGCCGTCTCGATCTCCTGTCCCTTCCCTGGCCGAGGAGGAGCCTTCCCTTCCTGTGTAAACAGCCTGGCCCGTCTGCTGACCGAGCGAGCCCGCGAGCGCCCGCGCCCAGGGCGCGGGAGGGCCGCCGCCAGCTCTGCTTTGGGACCAGGGCGCTCCACTCGTGGGCACAAAGCGGCCCTTGTGGCCGATCGGGGGCGGGCGGGGAGGCGCAGAGCAATGCAGCCGGTGCCCTGGTCCCGGGGAGGTGAAGGGCAGCGGGAGGCGCGAGACGTAGGGTCTTCCCTAGAGCCAAAGCGTGGCGCCCTGCTGACTCTGGAGGACTGGTCTCCTGGAACAGCGGGTGCACAGAACCCAATAGCGAATCCCAAAGTTTCACTGCGCCTAGGCCAACTGCCTTCCTATAAAGATGTAATGCCCCTGAGCTCCCTAAGTCACTGCAAACCCGAGGGGAGACTGGCAACCCGAGGGGAGACTGGCATCCCGAGCCACTGCCCCACCGGAACTTCCCGATCTGATTCCTTCTGCTTGATTTTATCCCGCAACTCACAAACACTTCGAGGATCACACGGCCCTAACTATGGAGGATTCTGGATCAGGGACTGTTGAAGTAGCCTTTTCCGGACACTGCCCTGGGCTGGCTGGAGGCTGTGTGACGACTCTTAAGCTACTTTTAAGTTTTCGGAGTTGGGAGTGGCATTTAGGAGGCTCCTAGTGGAAGGATGCTCTGTTTGGCGCTGTGGGCTGCCAGACAGATGAGCTAGCCTATCTCCTCCTCCTCCTACTCCAAATCAACAAACAAACCCAGAGCAGGCTGCACACTTTCTCCCTTCTCAGAGCACGTAATTGCGTGTCGGTGTGCTCCATTCACTTTCAAGCCCCAGAAACTTGGTCTGCTCTTGTGAGCCAAGTGGTTGCCTGGCTGCCCGAGGTTAGGACTGTTTTCCCCTACGGTGTCTCATTTACATGAAGGCAGTGGAGGTTTCAGTGTGAGAGTGGAGGAGGGGTCTGAACAAACAAAAACTTTGTCCAGTCCCTAATTCAAACTTCATACTGTAGCAAGGTTTCTTTTGTGGGAAAATACTCAATCCATAGCTTGGAGTAGATCACTGGAGTACAAAACCTATCTGACAACCAGGACCTATCCCTGGTGTTTTCATGGGACCCTAGAGAAATGGAGAGAGGAGGAAGATGTGGCACACACGAGCTTTGTCAACTGTCCTTTGCTTCATGATGACTTTTCTTTAATTTGAAATTGTGACCCCCTTTTTAAATTTTTTTTTGTAGTTGTAAGTGGACATAATGCCTTTATTTTTATTTATTGACTTTTATGAGGTGCTGAGGATCGAACCCAGTGCCTCACCCATGCTAGGGGAGCGTTCTACCACTGAGCCACAACCCCAGCCCTAAATTGTGCCCCTTTATCTATTGGTAGAAATTTTTCTTTAATACATTTTAGTGATGGTAGTTTTTAATTTTTTGGCAAACAAAATAACCAGCAACCCTTATTAATTTCCTCCTTTTCTGCTTTTTTTTCCTTTTGTTTTTCAATCTTGGTGTTCTGTAAAATTAAAAAGTTCAGGAACTGCTAAAGGAGATCCAAGTTCCGGTCCAGGCTGACATTCTGTGATTCTTATAAAACTCAAATATTTCCAGTTGCAAAGAATTTTTTTAAAAGCATTATTTTCCACTTGCATTGTGATTCCCCATTTTAAAGTTCATGTGCATCCTCACAAGGATCTTCATTTTGCAGAGGGTCCCAAGAGGGCAAAGCCACTTGCTACTTTGCACCTGCCTTCGTTTGAGAGCAGTGGACCAGGGACCATGGCTTTTGGTCTAGTGCCCTTGATCCTACATGACCTCATCATAAGGAAAAAGCATCGAGCTTGATGGTTTATTTCCAATGCCTTCAGGGTTCCTTTTTTTCCATTGCCCATCTCTATAACCACAGGCCTTCTGCCATTTCCTGTTAGAGTTGTCAGCTCCCAGGGATCAGCAGAACAGCACAGAGCAAGCAGAACACTGGCCACCTCTCTCTTAGTGCCCTGGGACCCCAAAAGGTTAGATGGACTGGTTCACCCATGTGATTTCTCCATTTCCCAATGTTACCGAGCCAACTTCAAGCTTTCTATTTTGGTCTTCCTTCCTTTTTTCTTTTCTTTTAAGCACTGCAGGTACTTTCTCCTCTGTCTTGCTACCAGGAGTTTGATTTGAACAAAAAAGTCACCCAGAGAAAGGAGGAGGTGACCTGCAGGGCCCTGCCTGCCTGGGTGTCCCTAGACCAGTGAACAAATCCAGCAGGAAACTGACCTTAGGCTCATTTTTTTGTTAGTTTGTTTGTGGTACTGGAGACTGAACATAGGAGTGCTCTACCACTGGTTTCCATCCCAGCCCTTTTTATTTTATTTTATTTTTTAAATTTTGAGACAGGACCTTACTAAATTGCCAGAGCTGGTCTTGAACTTGTGATCCTCCTGCCTTAGCCTGGGGAGTAGCTGGGATTATAGATCCATGCCACTAAGCAGGGTTAAAGGGCTCATTTTAAACAAGTATTCCTTCAGACTGACAACAATGGCCCCCTCCCCACCAGGAGTATCTTTGCTTATCCATGGCCACAAGAGTCTCCAGATGGAACCCTAAGAAGTGGTCCTCTCACAAAACCAGGGAAAGATCTCATTGGCTTTTCCATGCCACCCTTGCTCTCTAAGAGGAAGGACTGTGCTCTTGGTCCTGCCGTATGACTGTAGTCACGTTTGCTATCATAGTTTATATTTTTAAGCCATCAAATGTTTCTTTTACTGAATGCCCTGAAAATTAAAATGCTCTGAATTGTAAGAGAGCACCTCATTTTATTTAGCAGACTCACACTGGCAGTGCCCCTCCCTTCTGCCCTCACCCATTCCAGGCCTAGTGCTGGTCTGTGATGGGCTATTGGAATTTGGCTGGATTTGCTGCTCTCTTCAGGTAACCAGGCCCAGGCTTGGCAATGGCAGGACAGTCAATGAAATATGCAAACAGTGGGCTTGGTTTGTAGACTGCTGTTTACCCTATGGGTTTGCATTTTAACTTCCTCATCCTTGAGTCATGGGGGGTGCTTTTTATAAAGGGGATTGAGGCAGAAGAGGGCAGGGCCTAATTAGCTCTAATTAGTATTCCTCTCTTGCTTGTTCTCCATGCTTATTTAGCTACTGAGGCAACAGAGAATTAAAATATCTAAGTAGTTTGGCAAAAGGCCCTTTGTACCCGCCTGCCCTGCTAACAACTTTTTCTTTTTCAGCCTGATTATGGAAATATTCTGAGAAGTTTTAAGATATCAGTAATGTGGGACAATTTCACTGTGCTTAAATAATAGGGTCCCTTTCACAGGGCGTGTGGAGCTGGGTTTCTGGGATGGGGCCTTTCCACAGGTATTTTCATTTGGCCAGGCTGGAGGCTTTGGAAAGCTGATGGCCATGCTTTGTTTTCCTTCCTTCCAGTTGGAATGGGATTAGTGGGCTTTCAGACCCCTTTATTTATAAGCATCCATTTGTTGGTGAGGCTTCTTGCTTGCAGGGCCATGGGGTGAAGAGTCCGTGCCAGGACAGGTTGACTCATCCCCTGTGGCTGGTGCTTTGGGGGTGCCTAGATATGCTGCCCTCTCCTTGCAGGATCCCCTCCTGACCTCAGCTGAATTGTTTAGAGGTGGTCTCTTGTAGAGTTGGGATGGACTCATGCACTTGACCCTAGGTACTCTCAGCTCTCAGAATGATCCTGTTGAAACTTTAGTCAGATCGTGTTGCTGTGCTTAAAACTTTCTGGTGGCTTTGGGAAGTCCTCACATGGGAATGCTTACCCTTCTGCCGTGACCCTTCACTACTCTCCCCTCAGGCACTTCACTCCAGCAGCCTGTGCCGCCTCTGATCTTCTAGCAGCCAGCCAGGTCCCCAGGGCAGGCCCTTCTACTTCCTCCATCCCCAAAACCTCTTCTCAAGTGTTTCCTGCTCAATCACTTGGTATCCCCAGCCATTACCAACCAAAGCTGCCACTTCCTACGTCAGCCTCATGCTTCCTATCTCCTTTCCTTCCTCTGTCTTCCTCTTAGCACTTCTGCTGTCTAATGTGCCTGTTTATCTGCCTGCCTATGAGCAAGCTGAGGGAGGGCTATGTGACTTGCCCAAGGTCATCAGTGCTGAGCACTCTATCAATTCCCCACACACTCCACATCTGTGGTTTCAATGGCTTTATAAAAAAAATCCTAAAAATTTAGAATGGTTTCAGATTTATAGGAAACCTGAGAATATCACAGAGTTGCCATTAGCGTCCTCCATCAGCGTGATGTGTTTGTTGCAGTTATGAACTACATTGATAATACTCTCATTAACCTAAGTCCACTTTTATTCAGATTTCCTTAGTTTTTACTTTTTTTTTTCTGTTGTAGGATCCTATTTAGTATACCATGTGGGGTTGTCATGTCTCCTTGGGTTTCTCCTGACTATGACAGTTTCTCAGTCTTTCCTTGTTTTCAGTGGCCTTGACAGGTTTTTATTTTATGCTCTCTCTTTTCCTTCTTTTTTCTATCTATTTTTGGTGCTGGGGATTGAAGCCAGGGCCTCATGCATGGTAGGCAAGTCCTCTACCACTAAGCTACATTCCCAGCTAACCTTGACAATTTTGACAAGTATTGGTCAGTTATTTTGAGGACTGTGTCCTATTAGGGTTCAGCTGATGTTATTTTTTTTTCTCATGATTAGATGGAGTTATTGGTTTCTAGAGGAAGACCATAGAGGTAATCAATGGCCTCTTTTTCAATTAATTTTTGAATACATAACATACATACTTCTTAAAAGTATAACTAGGATACAGTGAGAAGCCTCTCTTCCTCCTTGTTGTCCATTAGCTCAGGATAGTCCCCTGATGATTGCGTTCCCTGCACAGGCGTTCTCTGTTAGGTTCCTTTTGTAAGTATTTCTATGCACACGTTACAAATATCTCTTATCTGTTTTCATTCAAAAGTAACAGTAAACATACTGTTCTACATCTTGCTTTTTATTTTTAATTTGGCAATATATTGGAGTAAGCTTTGTCTTACATGCCATGCCCATTCTCATTTATATATAGAATCCATACAATAGAATACTTACTATACTGTATTGAATATCATACAGTACACGAATTGCTGTTTTAAAGATAGAAATCATATTTGTAAAGCCAATATTTCTGGTTGGCTGGCAGGAGTCTGATATTCAGAAAGGCAGTCTCAGATGGGAACTGATTGAGGTGGAAACTTCCTAGGGCATACTTGTAGCATGGTAATATCTTTGGACATTGGTTATTTAGTTGTTAGATTCTACACTGGAAATCTTTTGTCTATTGTGTGACAGATGTATGTGGCATAGCTCAGGCATGGGGACAAGCACTTCAGTGGTTTGCCACCTTCAAGGCAAAGGGTTGACATTCCAGGTTGACATCCACTTCAGTACTCACTTTTTATCCCATTAAGTGTTTTGGATCAGGCAACTCCGATGTATGCTTGAGTGTAGTTTTCTGACCTTGGACATGTGGGGTGGGACAGAAGTGGGAGAGGCTGAGTGGAGGGAGGCCAGGCGGGAGGCTACTGCAGGAAATTAGACCAGAGGGCTGGCTTGAGCTGTTGGCACTGGAGAGGGCAGGCAGGAAGGGTTGGATTAGGAGAAACATTCCGTACATCTTGAAGGAATGATCAGCCGGACATGGTGGCTGCCTGGATATGATTGATGAAAGAAAGGGGCAAGTCAATGAGTTTCGGAAGTAGAGCATATTTTTAGATTATAGTTTACAGTAAACCCCAGACTTCAGATCCTCAAAGCCAGAGGGCCACAGGGAATTGAAACTGAGCTGGGAATAGCCACGGTGCAAAACAGCAACCAAGGAAAGATGTGGCTGCCATCTGGGCTACTAGCGCCTATCTCCATGACCTAGACACAACACTCTGACATTTGTGAACTCCAGCTGCTCAGCTTTTTATTCATTGCTTCCTTTTCAAACCGCTTATTGGCACCGAGTGACTCATCTAGCCAAATCCAAAGTCTCTGAAATATTTATAGGTGGAGAGAGGAGAGATGCCAAAGGGAGTAACTTTGGCCCTAGGACACACATCAGCACAGCCTGTGGTCCTGGAGCTCCTGTCTGGTACCTGGTAACTGGCACATGGTGAGCTCTGGGAAGCAGAGCCTGGGGCTGTGTATTTGTGAATCTCCAGCCTCCTCCAGTCCAGTGCTCAGCATTTAGGATGTACTTGGTGCGGGTGTCTTGAATTTGAATCAGTCCCAATAGCAATAGGGCGATTGTTTTGAGGGCTGTAAAACTTCTTTATTATTGTATGTGAATATAGAATAATAATATAAATAATTAATAATGCACTATCACTTAAGTTTTTTAGTTTTTCAATATGTTTCATACCAGTGTCTGTCACATCCATTGAGCCCTTTCCGTATGTGTCCCAGGTCTTTGAGGCTGGTAGACCAGAAGATTAGAGACCTGTCTGGTCTGGATTGATTAGACCTGAAGAGCTCTTACCACTCTAAGCCCTGGATCCCCAGCCCAAGTTCCCAGAGGAGGCTCTGGTAGTTAGGGAGGATTGTTTGTGAATTTATGTGGTTTTAAGCAAAGTCCTAAACTAGGCCTCTGCCCTCATATTCCTTTCTGACCAAAGGGCTGTTAGCGATATCCTCCAGGAGCCCTGGAACTCAGTGACCAAGGCAGCCCTGGGTGGAGGATGGTGTAGGGATTACCTGGCAGGCATCCCATTTGGGCACTTTCCATTTGTGACCTCTTCAGACCCAGGGCTCCTTGTTTCAAGGCATTACTCAGCTTTTTTCATGTTTTCATCTGTAAAATGAGGCCACTTAACTAGCTCATCTAAAACTGTTCTAGCTTCAAGGTTCTGCAATCCATTATTGATTCATTTATTTATTTTGGTACTGGGGATTGAACCCAGGGGCACTTTACCACTGAGCTACATCCCCAGTCCTTTTAACTTTTGAGACAGGGCCTCACTAAGTTGCTGAGGCTGACCTTGAACTTGCCATCCTCCCGCCTCAGCCTCCCTAGTCATTGGGATTATAGGTGTGTACCACTGCACTCAGCTGTAATTCTATTATTTTATTGCAGTGATTTCATAGTTAAAATATGTCAAAAGGGCCTGAGTTTGTATCTGATGAGGTTGAAGAAAGGAGAAGGAAAGTAACATTTTTACTAGATGTGAGTTTTTCTTCCCTCTGACAGGAAAGGGGATTTGACCCAAAAATGGAACCAGCATTTTGAAACTCTTTTCCAGCTCAGACTCTCGTTTTTTTTTTTTTTTTTAACATTTTTTAGTAGTGGACGGACATAATACATTTATTTTATTCATTTTTATGTGGTGCCAGGGATCGAACCCAGTGCCTCACACATGCTAGGCAAGTTCTCCACCACTGAGCCACAACCCCGGCCCTCAGGCTCTCATTTTTGAAGGCTTATGTGCCTGTTTGGAAATCATGGAGTGGTTTTATTTTAAAACAAGAAAGGAGGAGTGGGTGAGGGCAGGCAGCAGGCCCAGCTTCCTAGTGGACTGTGCTCTGAGACCTTCTTGGCCTGTCTGGACTTGGGAGGACTCTTCCTGCTAAAGAAGGTCATGCAGGGCCATAGGTCCCAGTGGCACCCAGGAACTCTGGCTGCAGGCCTGGTAGTGAGAAGGTGTCTGAGAGATGCCTGCTCTGGAGCCCCTGGTTCTCTGGGTGTGAGGCAGACGAGGGGCCCCGGGTTTAGGGTCAGGTCCCTGGCTGGCGGAAACCGCTGTTCACACCCTCTTTGGTTCACAAATCCTCCCTCTTTCCTTTCCAGCATCGCAGGCTCTGTCTATTCCTCCTCCTGTCTCAGCTGCTGTTCTTCTCCCAACTAGTGTTCCTTCCAATGCCCCTTAGGATGACACCAGTGCAGTTTCCCAGCGCATCTCACCGGCCCCTATCCTGCCCAGTGGGTTCCTTTGCCGTTTATGATTCCTTTGGGTCTTACTTCTGGTGACAAAGGAGAAGCAGAAAGTTGAAATTAGCAAACTGGGGAAAGGTTAGAGTTTCCAGAGGCCTTTTCTACCCCTCTGTTTTGATACTTCTTCTCTTTTACTGTTTAACATTTTGTTTTAAAATTATATATTCTTAATTTTTTTCTCATTTTATATATATTTATTTTATATTTTTTCATATAAATCTTTATTTTTCTCATTTTATGGAGGTATACTTGACAAATATATAGTAATAGATAATATATATTTACAATACGCAGTGTGTTTTATTAATTGTTTGTTATACTTATTGTTTCAATCAGGGATTGAACCAAAGGGTGCTTAACCACTGAGCTGCATCCTCAGCCCTTTTTATTTTTTGTTTTGAGACAGGGTCTTGCTAAGTTGCTGAGGGTCTCACTAAGTTGCTGAGGCTGACCTCAAACTGACCATCCTCCTGCCTCAGCCTCCTGAGTCATTGGGATTACAATGTGATATTTTGATATAGGTATACCTTATAAAGTTGTTGCCACAATTAAACTAATGAAAATGTTTATCACCTCAGTTATTTTTGTGTGTGTGTGTGTGTGTGTGTGTGTGGTAAGAATGTTGAAACTATACTGTCTTAGCAATTTTTAAGTATTTAATATATTACCCGATGTCACCATGCTGTACAACTAACTGACCTCCAGAACTTATTCACACCATTTAAGATTTTGTACCTTTTGACCAACATCTCCCCATTCCCCACCCCCACTAGTCCCTGGTAACTAAAAACTGCCTTTCTACTCTACTCTGTGCTTCTATGATTTCCATGGTTCTAGATTTCACTGTTTTAGGTATCAGTGAGATCACACAGTGTTTGTCGTTCTGTGACTGGCTTATTTCACTTAGTATAATGTCCTCCAGATTCATCCATTTAAGGATTTCCTTCATTTTAAAAAGCTTAATAACATTCTATTATATGTATAGACCACATTTTCTTTATCCATTCATTCGCCTATGGACACTTAGGTTGATTCTGTATCTTGGCTGTAGTGACTAGTGCTATGGTGAACATGGAGTATAGGTATATATATATTTGTTTTTTTAAAGAGAGAGAGAGAATTTTGTTTTTAAAGAGAGAGAGAGAATCTTTTTAATATTTATTTTTTAGTTTTCGGTGGACACAACATCTTTGTTTGTATGTGGTGCTGAGGATCGAACCCGGGCCGCACTCATGCCAGGCGAGCGCGCTACCGCTTGAGCCACATCCCCAGCCCAAGATCGGATCTCACTAAGTTGCTTAGGGTCTTGCTAAGTTACTAAAGCTCTCTTTGAACTCTTGCTTTCTGTTTTCTCATTAACAATGTACAAGGACAACCCTTTCTCTGGATCCTCTATGATGCCTTTTATCTTTTGATTTTGATAATAGTCATTCTAACAGGTATGAAGTGATAGCTTATTATGGTTTTAATTTGAATTTCCCTGATGATTAGTAATGTGGAACATTTTATGCACCTTTTGGCCATTTGTATGCTTTTTGAGAAATATCTGTTGAGATCCTTTGCCCATTTTTTAATTAGGCTATTTGTTTTTTTACCATTGACTTGTTGGAGTTCCCTGCGTATTTGGGATATTAATTCATTCTCAGATTTATGGTTTGCAAATATTCTCCCCCATACCGTTTGTTGTCTCTTCATTCAGTTGAGCATTTCCTTCACTGTGCACGAGCTTTTCAGATTGATATAATCTTACCCTCACAGTTGAGCTTGGCTCTGGAGACCCCTTCCCAGTTAGAGGGGTGGAAGGAAGAAGACCTGCCTAGGTTTGAATTAAGTAACCTTTACCAGTGATAAAACAGTTCCTCTACAATCTTATTTTCTGTCAATTTGTCAATATTTGGTCTTGTGGTCTGTTTTGAAATAGCATCCCCCCCCCAAAAAAAAAAAAAAATCACTGCTGAAACCAATGTTGTGAAACTTTCCTCCTGTGTTTTCTTCTGGCAGCTTTATAGTTTTAGCTCTTCTTAACTCTTTAATCGATCTCGAGTTGATTTTTGCACATGGGGTGAGACAAGGTCTAATTTCATTTTTATGCATGTGACTATCCAGTTGTTCCGACACCATTTATTGAGGAGACCAGCCTTTCTTCTCTGTGTTTTCTTGGCACTGTTATTGAAGATCAGCTTGCCATAAGTGCATGGATTTTTTTCTGGGCTCTCTATTCTATTCCATTGGTCTATGTCTGTTTTATGCCAGTACCATGATGCTTTGATTACTACAGTTTTGGGGATTGAGCCAGGGATGTGTAACCACTGAGCCACATCCCCAGCCCTTTTTATTCTTATTTTTAAAAAATTTGAGACCGGGTCTCACTAAGTTGCTTAGGGCCTTGCTTTAGCTCTCTTTGAACTCTCGATCCTCCTGCCTCAGCCTCCAAGTTGTTGGGATTACAGGCGTGTGCCATTGTTCCTGGCAGCTTTTTATTATTATTATCATTATTTTTTTCTTTTTTGAGATGGAGTCTCATCCTGTTTCAGAGTGGCCCTGAGTTCATGATCCTCCTGCCTCAGCTTCCCAAGTAGCTGATAATGGCTTTATAGTAAGTGTATTTTGAAATCAAATAATGTGACTCATCCAGCTTTATTCTTTTTGTTTGATTGCTTTGCTTTGGCTATTTGAGGTCTTTTGTGGTTTAATGTGAATTTTAGATTTTTTTTTTACTATTTGTGTGAAAAATACTATTGGAATTTTGGTAGGGATTGCGTTGAATTGTTCATGATTGTTCAATTGCATTGAACAATCTGTAGATGGTTTTTGGTGGCATGGACATTTTAACAATATTAATTTTTATAAACTGTGAGCACAGGATATCTTTCTATTTCAGAGGGTCTTCTTCAATTTCTTTCATCAGTTTTTGTAGCTTTCAGTGTATAGAGCTTTCACCTCAATACTTAAATTTATTTCTAAGTATTTTGTTTGTTGTGGTTTTTGATGCTATCGTAAATGGAATTGCTTTCTTGATTTCTTTTCCAGGTCATTGTTAGTGCTTAGAAATAATACTGATTATCTTACAAAACATTTTCATGGTGTCTAGTGGAACTAGGTAACCATCTTCTACTTTCCTATATTTTCTTCTCTACTTTCTCTAATTTTTAACTTTTCCCCCCTTACCATCTGAACCCTCTTCCTAGGGTGGTGGCCCTGGGTTTCTTTCCTTTCCATCCATCCAGTGTGCTTCTCTCCTTTTCTTTTTGCAGAAGCAATGACCAGGAGAGACCAAATAGTGCCAAGAAGACCAAATAGAACTAGTCTCATTCAGGGAATATGAATGAATGACCAGCAAGCTTTGCTCTTGGTCAAAAGTAATGTGTAGAAATAATGGTTCAGAAAGGAAGAAAAAGACAGAGATGGTGAATCTCACCCAGGAGAGTTGTGTTGCTGGTGGTGGGTGATTGGAGGGGTGTCAGCAGTAGAAAGGGCCGTGGACTTACTCTTGTCCTCACAGTTGAGGCTGGTTCTGGAGACCCCTTCCCAGTTAGTGGGGTAAGAGGAAAAAGACTTGCCTAGGTTTGAATTAAGTAACCTTTACCATGGTAAAACAGTTTCCTTATAATCTTATTTCCTGATTAAAAAAAAATGTTATCAGGATGAGTTTTAAATTTTATCAAAAGCTTTTTCATTACCACCAGTCAATGATATGTTTTGACCTTGTCAAAGAGAAAATGACTCAAAGTCATTGACTTTCAGTCAATGAATTTCCTTTGTCTTAACTTGCATTTCTTTTTAAGAGGCTTGCCAGCTTCTTTTAGTGTACCATAGTTTTTTGTTTGTTTGTTTGTTTTTTGCTTTTTGGTACTAGAGATTAGAACCCAGGGGCACTTAACCACTGAGCCACATCCCCGACAATGTTTACATTTTGAGACAGGGTCTTGCTAAATTGCTTAGGGCCTCACTAAATTGCCGAGACTGGTTTTAAACTCCCAATCCTCCTGCCTCAGCCTCCAGAACAGCTGGGATTAGAGGCATGCACCCCTGTGCCCTGACAATATACTGTAGAGTTTGACTAGATAGTATCTAATTTAGGATTTTCTTTTTTATGCCTGAATGAAGCCAATCCATTCTTTTTTCTTACTTATACTATTTTTGCCTTTATTGGACAGACTAAGTGTAAGGGGGTCCTCTTCTCCCTCAATGAGGGAGGGTTTGCTGAGTTATGGAGAAAAGAGATGGGATCCAAGGGGGCCCAGCAGAAGAGAAGGGGGTTGCTAACACAAATGTGCATGCTGGGTAGATGCTTCAAAAACTCCATGTTTGGCCTCAGTAAATAAGCCTTAACTTGCAATCTGCAGTGGGGCACCCTTCAGCCTCAGACCTGCTGTTAAAGAAGGAAGCAACCCTCCCCACTGCCCACACACACCCCAAGCCATTCAAAGGTCTCATCACTCAGATTCAAAGTCAGGAACTAATTGGTGCATCTTTATCTTGCTTTGAAGGGCTCAACATTTGCACCAGTGGAAGTGCCACCTCGTGTGAAGAATGTCTGCTAATCCACCCAAAATGTGCCTGGTGCTCCAAAGAGGTATGTGGGGGGCTGGTGGGGGACAGAGGGGAGGGGGGAAGGAGTGTTATGGGGGAGGGGACAGGAAGGGGACAACACCACAGCACAGCACACAGATCCAGTGTACATAAAAAGCATGTACAGGGCTGGGGATGTAGCTCAGTTGGTAGGGTGCTTGCCTCGCTTGCATAGGCCCTGGGTTCCATCCCCAGCACCACACACACACACACACACACACACACACACACACACTCTCACGAGCATGTGCAGATCCTACGAGCTGCCTCTTCTGCTTCCATCCAGAATGATAACAAATCTGAGTTAAAGTCTTAAATTGGGCCTCTTGATGGTGTTGAATATTAATCTTGTTTTGGGGAAACAAGGCTTTTCTTCCCTTTTGTGTGGGAAGCAAATGGGTCTTCCTTATGGCTTTCTGACCTTTGACTAAGAACTGCCAAACCCGTCATGTGTGGACCCCTGCTAGATGCCACTCATCATATCTATAGTGTCTTTAACCCCCACAACAGCTCCGTCATGTGGATGAAAACACACCCATTTTATTGACAGTCTGAGTAAATTGATTTGTCAAAGGCCACACAGGTGTATCAAAGCTGGGGTTTGAATTTTCCTACTTGTACTTCTGGGCCCAGGCCCTTTCCTCTAGAAGGTTCTGCGTCTTACCCTCTAGACTCTCTACAACCTTTTCTACTGGGGAGCAAGAATACTAGACAAGTTACTTTGAGAGAGGAATCTCCTCCATGTATAAACCCTGAATCATATTTGCTCGTATAGTGTCTTTGTAACAAACTTTCTTTAAACCCTTTTTGGTTCCCTCTGACCTACAGGACGGATCCAAGTCCCAAGGCCTCTGCCTTTCTGCCTGCTGTCATCCCTTGCCCACCTTCACTCCTGCTTTTTCACCAGAGGGAGCTACTTGAAGACCCTCAGAGCCCCGCTGATGCACCCCTCATGACTTCCCATCTGCTCCTTCTCCCTTCACAGTCTACCAGCTTTCCACCTTCTCTTCACCAACTCTTTCCAGTTCAAACCCATCTACTCAGAAAACTCTCATGACTTCCCTTTATACACACCTGTCCATCCATCTGTGCATCTGTCTATTGCATCCATCCATCCATTCCTTTTACATGAGAATGAAACCCCCAGCTTTACTGGAATGTTACAGCAAGAGTTTTATCTCAAAAGAGAAGAAGCAACATCATTGCTTTGTCTTCAGCACTCAGCATAGTGCCCAGCACACAGAAGTTGCTCAATAAATATTAGTTGAAGGATTTCACTGGATGGCTGTTTATTTTTTACAGGCTGTGACACTCTGTCTCCCCATATTCTGTATTCCTTATACTTATAACTCCTTACTGGGTTAATTTGTTTTTATACGTGTTCTCAACTAAATCATCCTCTTTTTGCAAAATTAGATGGTTTTATTCACCTTGGCATACCCAGTATTCAGCCAAGAATCTGGAAGAAATTCATATTTGATTTAAAAAAAAAACTGTTAAACATGGAGTTAGAAAGCAAAATTTAAATCTCAGCTTTGCCATGATTTTCTCTCTCTTTAAAATTTGTTTAAAATTGTAGATGAACACACAATATCTTTATCAATGTATTTTTTATATGGTTCTGAGGCTCGAACCCAATGCCTCACACGTGAAGGCAAGCGCTCTACCACTGAGTACTGCCCCAGCCCCTGATTTCCTCTTAATACTTTGATGTATAAAATGAAGATGATGTTTCCTAGCCTCCAGCATTACACGGAGTATGTGGTGAGGTCAGTGCATGGGAGGGCTTTTGGGTGGGACTGCTCAGTTCCCTGCGTCTCCTGAATAAGTTATCCAGCAAACTGCTGCTGTCACCCATGCTTATTTCCTGGTGAGATGTGAGCACCCAGAGTCCATTGTTTACTTAAGTTTCTTCCTTTCTTGTGCTAGTACTTCCACAAGTCTGACCTCCTGATGTTGACAGTGAATGAGGTTCTCCTGAGGAGCATACTGTTGGCCCAGCCCACACAGGGGTTCCCTATCTAGCCCACCAGCTCCTCCTCTGCTTACGTGGGGTCTCATTCTTGGCTGAAGACCTTCCTGTGACCTGCCCTGGAATGCAGCTTCCCATCTTCACTGGGGTGAACTTTCGCCAGGGCATGAGTGTGTTTCAGGGAGCTGGATCTATTCAGAGCGTTTGGGATGGTTTCTATCATCCTGTTCCTTAGCGAGAAGGAATAAGTACAGCCAGTGCCTTCTTAACCACATCCTGGGACATTGTCTGAGGAATAAGGTCTCTGCCAAGTGCACAGGATGCGAGAGGACATTGAGGGCTGGTACCTAGTGGACAGCCAGGGAGGGCCAGGTCTCTTGGCCAGTGCATTCTTGTGATGTCACCTCCCTCCTCTCTTCATGAATCCATAGCACATTCCCTGTGGGTTTCTGCCCACTGCAGATCCCATAATAGCCTCCTAATTTTTACTTGAGATTCACCCAGGGGACTCCTTGCCTCTACACTTCACACCCATCATACCCTAATTCCACCTCCTCTGAACCATACTCTCCCACAGGTGCTGTATTGGAGTCAGCCTGTGTCCTTCCTTACCGCCCCCTACACAGCACTTCCTGCTGGTTCTCTCTGCTGCATTCCCCTGAGTGGTCCTGCTCACCCTGGCCCTCTTGCCTTTGTTTCCTAACTGTGGTTTGCTGGGGCTTCACACTTACCTTCCACCTTCATGACCGGGGTCTCTAGGCCCTGAGACCAGGTGGACTGCTGTCTGTCTTCACCTGTCCACACTGGCCCTGCCCCTCATCCTATCCCAGTCTTATTCTTGCCCATCTTGGCCCCACATTTTTTTTGGCCAGCTTGAACACTTAACGCTGCTGTTTGTTCTGCTCAGCATAGAACACACGACAAACTCCAGAAGTTTATTACCTCCTTGATCCACTGCTTTTTTTTTTTTTAGATAAACTTGTATTTTATTTCATTATTTTTTTTAACTTGTCAATGGACCTTATTTATATATGGTACTGAGACTTGAACCCAGTGTCTCACACATGCTAGGCAAGTGCTCTACCACTGATCCCCAGCCTCAGCCTGATCTGTTGCTTTTTTAGTGAAAAATTTGCTTCTCCCCCAAGATGGCAGGTTCCACAACCCAGCCACTATACCAAGGAGCATGTATGGAGGAGAGTGTGTGGGTGCTTCCTGGCGAGGCCCAGGGCAGCCCACCTTCTTCCCACTCACCTTTTCATCACGACTCAGCCCCCTCACTACACCTCACCACAGTGCCCGCAGGAGACCTGCAGGAGAACAAGTTCAGGAGACGAGCAGCCTGGGCCACAGGCGGCAGGCCAGGGTAGCCCTCCCAAGGTCAGGCTGAGGGGTGAGTGTTCCCAGGGAGGACCGGAGGCAGGGCTGGGGAGGGAGGCAGGGGGCAAAAGCAGGAAAGCTCGCACTCAGGGCTGGGGTATGTGCGGAAGTTGTGAGGATGAAAGTGAGACTCTGAACTGATGTGGCCCTGGGTGGCACCAGGCTGCTGTGAAACCCAGAAGGTACGGCCACCGCCTGTGGGAAGAGCGGTGAGGCCTGGGGCGTTTGGGTGGGTGGAAGCAGGTCAGGCGTGGAGGAGACTGGTGAGGCCTGGGCTGGGCTGGGGTCCTTGCCCTTGAAGGCAGAGATGGAGAAGAAAGAATGAAGGACTCCATGGAATTGGAGGCACAAGTGAGGAGGGAGAGAGATGAGAGGCGGGTCAGCAAGCTGGGTCTTCTGGGGCAGTGATGTTGGCAGGAAATGGACAAGAGACACTTTGAGTGGATTTACGTTTGAGCTAAGGAAGAAATGGAGTCAGCGTTCATTCCAGCTCACAATTAAAAAAAAAAAAAAGAAAAGATTCTTTAAGAGAACATCTTTTTGTGCTCAGACCAAATGAATGGATAATCTTGGCCCATTATAGGTGCCTTATAAGTATTTGTTCAATGAATTAAATGAGCCGATTGAAAGCTGGCAAAGGGATCTCTGTCCCCCAGGCAGGCAGCATGCATAGCAGTGTGTTGCTGGCACACAACACAAATTTCGGTTTCTCATCAGTTACTCTTCCCTCAAATCCATGAGGGCTCTGCCAAGCAGGGCTGCAGCCTTGGCTGGTCAGACGGCCCATCCAGGGAGGATGGCCACCGCAGCAGGTTCCCTGCCTGTGCCCACTTCTCCACCTAGGCCCTCTGCCTGTCTGTCGGTTTGTTTCTTCCCTCCTCATCCCAGGGATTGGGCCCAGCAGTCTCCTTTCCCTGCCTAGGTTTGTTTTCTTCCACGACCTGCAGTTTCTCATCTCTTCACTTGTTTCAGGATCACATGGAAATTTGTTCTCTCCCAAAGACCCACATCTTGCTAGAGTTTTTTTAGCTTTGGCAGCAGTGGGCAGGGTGGTATTCAAATAGCACAGTCACTGGCCTGGCACAGATAGGAGAACTTGAATGTACTGGCCTTGGTGCCGGATGCCTTAATGCTCCTGAGCTCTGGCCTTGACTGCAGGGAAAGAGATTTCCATGAACAGAATGTCCAGGGAGTCAGGAGTTACCATGTTACAACAAATAGGGATGGCATTATGTTCTCCACATTCCAGGCCATGGAGGAGTAGAGCCCGGAATGGCAACTTACAAGCAAGTTCAAATACCAGTGTGGGTGACCGGTTAGAAGCCCAGCATGAGGCTAGGTTTGTTTTCTTCCAGGGCCTGCAGTTTCTCATCTCTTCACTTGTCTCCTTTTCCATGTTGAGAGAAGTTTCCCTTCCCCTTTCCTAGGAGTATCTGTTTCTGTATCTGCCCCTCTGTATCTGTTTCTCTGTATCAAGGGGATGTTTATTCTTCCAGTGTGATAGGTGGCAGGAAGATCTCTGCAGTTGGGGCAGCAAATAAATATTAAATTTAGAGGCAGGAATCCGAGGGCCTGGTCAGTTTCCTGCTGCAGAATTTCACGTGGCCTTGGCTGAGTTGGAAGCAGGTGCTGCAAAGCACCAAACTCGGGCCCAGGAAGCCAGGGCCAGACGAACCCAAACTTCTCTGGTGAATCTAGGTATGTGAACCTCTGGTTCCTCACAAGTAAAAGTGGTACCAGGTGATGCATTTAAGAGCCTCTCCCCTTGGAATGTGCTGTGTTTAGTTCCCTGCAGAGGTCTGGGTGTCGGGTCTCTGGGATCAGAAGCGCTTAGGACATTAAACATTTGGGTGTCATGTGAGGAGGATTATTCTTAATCATGATTTTTTCTTTTCCCCAGGGGTTTATAATTTGAGGCAGCTACATTCACTGAGCTTAGTGCTCATAATTAGGGGCCCTGAGATATTTTCTTGATTCATATTGTTTGTGCACCTAAAAGGTCACACCCGTCAGAAAGATCTTCCCCTGGTCTCTGTGGTTTTGGTTTCTTCTCTTTAAATATTCATCTGTCTGGAATTAAAATATCTAGAAAGGACATCGGGGAGAAAGGAGAAGTTCTTTGCCATGGGGTTAACACTCCTTGCTGGGATCTGCGGTAATCTGTCCCTTTCTTGGGCAACAAGAACCTATAGCTAGAAATTAGTCATGGCTATTTTCAGACTAAGCCAGAAAGATGTCACACTCTTTGGAATCCTACTCTTCAGGTAACTGCCTTTGTCTCCACATTTCTTCAGACTTACTATGACCAGTACTTCCTCAGTTGATAGTTTTTAGACCCTAGAGCTTAGGGAAGATGACAAGAGTTGGTATATAGGTAAAGGTGTCTCAGAAACAACCGGTTAAGCACATCAATAAAACCCCTGGGCCTGCCCCAAGCAGCAAGCCACTGACATTGTGAAAGGGGAGGAGGTTGACACATTGATGATGGAGATGCATGATACTCCCTTATACTGTCACATTGCTGACTTGATTGGCACTCCCAAAGTCACCCTGCAAGTTGCAGCTTTTAATGTGATCAATGATGGCTCTTACAATGGCAACGCAGGTGACAGTGCAGGAGTTCATGATGGTTGCTGTTTGTGCAGGGAACAGGGAATCCAGGGGTGCTGGAACTGAAGAGGGCTTTGTTGCTAACAACCTAGAGAATAAAGAAGCCCTACTAAGGTTGCAATTGGCACAATCTGGGTGCCTCAGAGTTGTTCAGTCTGACAGGTGCCATCTAGACTTTAGTTTCTTGATGATCCTGGCAAGTACATTTTCCCTGGCCAGAAGATAGCCCTGTTCAACTCCTTTGTCATGGACTGGCAGTGTCTATCAACAATCTAGTTGAGCAGGATGTCTGGGAAGCTCAGATGAGGTTTGCCACTAGTTCAAGTACCCAGGCAGTCAGGGATGGTCAGGATGACCAACCCAAGTGAATGGCTGAGGCTGTTGGTGAAGCAGGTTGGCTCTGTGACCTATCCGGCTCAAGACCAATAGACTAAGTCTATTCCAGAGTGTAAGCTGGTCCAGATCAACAGGAGGTGTTGGGTTCCCATCATTGGGGGGGTGGGGGGGTGGAGACAAAGTTGCTTTCATGGCTGAGCTGGTGGTAGGGTCCAAGACTGATCAACACAGGTGCACCTTGATAATCAGAATGGGGCCAAGCACTGCAGCTTTTTAGAGCTGGAGGAGCCAGCAGGAAGTTCAGAAATTCTCTGAGTAAGCTCTGGGCAGGTGAGCCCTGAGCCCTTCAAACTCTGGGCACATAATTAGATCTCTGCTTCAGACAGCTCAGAACAGCAGACCAATCCTTGTGGGTCTTTAAAAAGTTCACTCTCTTCCCCCAATCCCTGTGTTTTCCTCATTGCTTCATTAGAACTGCTGCTTTAGAGCCAAGCTTGACTACCTGGAACCCAGTTTGGAAACCCTAGGTTTGAAATACAGGCCCAGAATAATAATTCCACCCCCCCACCTTTGTTCCACAAAATGTGGAGCCACACTGTATGAGTGTATTCCCTGAGGTTGTTGACAGGCCAGATCCCCAGGGGATCAATACCCCTATGAAAAATCATTCAATTATTTTAAGAATCCAGAAAACAAAGAAACAAAAGCTACCATGCAGGCCCAGGACAATACATCTGGTTCTACTTATTTAAAATACTGCAAACCTTATTGACTTTTTGTTCTTGAATTTTGCAAATGAGGAAATTGATTAGTCCTGGGGAGCCAGACCTTGGTGAAGGGTGTGACCCTCTGATTTCTGTGCTTCTGCCAGCAGTCTGGCTTCTCACACAGCCGTCTAGGGACACTGACTCATCTGAGGCTTTGTGACAAAGTGTTACAGAGGGAGGGAAAGAGATCAGTGTCCTAGCTCCTCCAGCCGATCCCAGGTTGTGGGACATAGAGCTGGCCTCCCGCCAGTTGGAGGAGCAGATGTATTTTTTATATCCATCAGTGACAGGCCTTGTTCGGAGAGGAACCTAGGCTTGCTTTGTCATTAAAAAACCCTTTCCCTGAAAATGATCCACACTTACAGGTGCCAGATTTTATAACAAAGTGTATTATTTCATTTTAAAATGAATGCCTCAGACTTCTGTTGCCCCAATTCATTCCGAGGTACCGCTTTCTCCCAAATCTAACTTAAGGACATAAAAGATCTTTGTTATACCAACAATGATAAAGATAAAAACAAAAATATGTTGGTCCCTCTGAAGTAACATCTCATTTAACATTTTTCTTTCAAATTCTACTGCAGATTCAATTCTGTTTTCTGTCCCCCCCCCCCTTATTGTCAACATTTTGAAATTTCTGCTGGATCTTCACAATTATTTGTCATGACTATTGAAGGGCCATATTTTTCTTAGGTTTAGGCAATTTAAGTTTCCAGGTTTATAAGTTCATGGTATTATAAATGATACTGCAATATACGTCTTCTTATAGACCTTCCCCCTTATTCCCATTATTTTCTTATGATAAACTTCTAGGATTAGACTGCTGGGTCTTCATTCCCTGCACACTGCTCTGTTGTTCTGGAGAATGGCTGTGTAATATCCAGTGCCCACAAAGTTGAGGTGTGAGAAGCTCAAATATTCACTTTTCTTTTTCTATTGAGACCTTGGGGGTTGAAACCAGGGCCTCCTGCACGCTAAACAAGTGCCCTACCACTTTGCTACAGCCTCAGCCCTTTTTTATTTTTTATTTTGAGACAAAGTCTTGCTAATTTGGCCAGGCTGGCCTTGAATTTGGCATCTTCCTGTCTCAGCATCCTGGGTAACTAGGATTACAGGTGTGGGCCCAGCAAAAGTTCACTTGTGAATACCTGAGCAAGGACTTCTCCTCCATCTGTGTGTCTTTTTTTTTTTCTTTGCAAGTGGAAAATGCTATTTTTTTAAGGTTGCATCTGTACTAAACACATCCAGAATTATCTTCTTGTCACTATCCCCTAAACAGTACAGTATTACAGTATAACAACTATTTATGTAGCATTTACATTATATTAGGTGTCATAAATCATCTAGGAGTGACTTTAGAAAGTAATGGTAGAACATACATAGATTATATGCAAACACTACGCCATTTTACATAAGGAAGTTGAGCATCCATAGATTTTGGTATCTGTGAATGGGTCCTGGAATCAATCCCTCACTCTGTGTATCTTTTAAAAAGAATTTTATCTATATACCCTGTGACGGGTTCAGTTTCTTTTCCTTGCTAATCAGGTCGACAGGAACATTTTAATCATTAAAATAACAATGAAACCATTTTTATTATGCATTTGGAGTTGACAAAATGCTTTCATATCCAACACCTCAGTTGGAGCAAGGCCCTAAACAACTTGGCAAGACCCTGTCTCAAAATAAAAAATAAAAGGGACTGGGGATGTGGCTCAGTGGTTAAGTGCTCCTGGGTTCCATCCCTGGTGTACACACAGACACACACACACACACACAGACACACACACACACAAGATTACTATTGTCTCCATTTTCAGACAATGAAAATGGAATGTAGAAGGCTGAAGGCCAGCAGGCCCCAAGATGTTCTGGAGATTTGCCCTGACCACCTCCTATATTTGCCTCTATTTCCCCACCTAGGACTTTGGCAGCCCAAGGTCAGTCACCTCCCGGTGTGACTTGAGGGCAAATCTCATCCGAAATGGCTGCGGAGGTGAGATCGAGAGCCCGGCCAGCAGCGCCCGTGTCCTGCGGAACCTGCCTCTCAGCAGCGAGGGCTCCAGTGCTGCAGGCTCTGATGTCATTCAGATGGCGCCACAGGAGATTGCTGTGAGCCTCCGGCCTGGTGAGTTGCCCTCAGGACGGGCTGGATGCCAGGGCTGAGGAAAGCCCACAGGAGACGTGGGACATGTTGACGTGGGGAAATGAGGAAGAGGGAGGTGAGGCTTAGACCCCAGGAAGCAGAGAACAAGGCCCTTTTGGATGAATGGGATATCTTTCCTATTTAAAAAAAAAATGTGGTGGAATATATAACATAAGATCTACCATCTTAACCATTTTTAAGTGTATAGTTCAGTTCACCATATGGGGACATCACCACTGTTTATTTCCAGAACTTTTCATCATCCCTAACAGAAATCGTGTACCCATCAGACAGTAGCTCCTCCTTCCCAAGGGCTAACCTGTATCTCCTTTCTGTCTCTGTGGATTCGACTGTGTTAGGTCCCTCCTATAGGTGGAACCACGTGTTTGTCCTTTGCTGTTACCCAGTGTGTTTTCAGGGTTCATCCATGTCATGGCATGTGGCAGAATTTCCTTCCTCTTGAAGACTGAATGACATTCCATTGTGTGGATAGTCCACATTTTGTTTATCCGTTCATCTGTGAATGGACATTGGGGCTGTTTCCACCTTCAGGCTCTTGTGAATAGTGCTATTGTTTTTTTCTGGGGCTGGTGGATTTACTCCCTAGTTCGGGTAGGTTGCTCAGGGAAAGTGCTACTTCTAGGAAAAAAGTGCTACTTTCTCCTGTCAGCAAATTCCACTTGAGTCAGTGGCATTCTAAAAGGACAAATTTTGAGCGATATTTTGTTCTAGGACCCCAGATCCCCTGCGAGCCCTACAGTCGATGGTCATAGAAGGAAACTAACAGTTTTGGCATAGCCACCATGTGCTAAATACTTGACCTGCCATTGTGCCCATGAGGAAGTAAGCTGCTGAGGTCTCTCAGGAAATGGCCAATCTGATTCAGTGCCAGGCCTTTGTGACTACAAGCCCGTGGTTATTTCTACTTCGCCTCTGCCCTCATTTCACGTTCTGCATTTTAGAACCCTTGTGGTGTGAAAGGGTAGATGTTCATGTGGCTAAACTGGAAAGTGTCACGTTGTTGGACAGGGGCAGAATTTTTCCAAATTCCCTTGCTTTTGGACATTTCATCTATCCTGTTGTCTAGAAAACCACTGGCAATAACTATTTCTAGGTGAAGTTTTAGGCTTCAGGGCAGCTTGGAACAGTGGGATGGATCTGTTTAGCTGTCCTGGGCTCCAGCTCTGGCTCTATCCCTAGCTCACAGGCCCTGGGCAGGTGTTTTAGTCAGCTTTTTCACTGCTGTGACTGAAAGACAGTACACTTCACCATTGGTGACAGACTCGCCTTTGGCTGAAGGCCTCTCCTGCTGGGTCTTTGGTGAGCTAGAAGCTTGGCAGCCAAGCCAGGAGTATGAGCAGGAATGTCCAACCCTCCGAACATCCGTAGAGGAGGAAAGGTTTATATAAAGGCTTATGGTTTTAGAGGTCTCAGTCCATAGACAGCTGGCTCTATTTTCTGGGGCTCCAGGTGAGGCTGAACATCATGGCAGAAGAGTGTGTGAGAGGGAAGTGGCTCACGTGGTGATCAGGAAGCAGAGAGGTCTCCACTTGCCAGATACAAATATACACCCCAAAGTCATGCTCCCATTCACACTTCATACAGGCCATACTCTACCCCTTCAGTTACCACTCAGTGAATCCCTATCAGGGGATTAATTCACTGATTGGGTTAACTCTCACAACCCAATCGTTTCTCCTCTGAACCTTCTTGCATTGTCTCACACGTGAGCTTTTGGGGGACACCTCACATCCAAACCATAACAGCAGGTTGTTCCTCCCCTCAGCATTTCAGGGTCTTTGTCTAGACCCCGACTGGCATGTTCAGAGGCTTAAATGAGACTTTTTTGTCTTAAAGGAACTTAAAAAGTTAAAATATTATTTTCAAAGGATAATGACCAAAGGGCTAGATGTAGGTTTGAACAGGGATGCCCAAACTACGGGATTGCCTGCCTAGAGATCAGGGGTAGGATTAACTGAAGTTGGGAGTTTTGAAAATCTTCTCGCTGTAAGTGGCACTCAGCTGTTTGTGTGGTGGGATACTAGGATGAAAGAGGAGAGGAAGGAGTCCTCACAGCACTGAGTGGGTGAGAGCAGAGTCAGCTGAGTCCCAATGTGGAGTGATGTACCCTGGGGAAAAGAACTCACATGCACACAGGCTCAGGGTGGAGGGTTCTAACTGAGCAGGGGCTGTAGGGCTTGCTGTGGACTATTGGGATATTAGAACATGGTGTAGTATAGGAATGGATATCCACGAATGTGAATGCTGTATCTTTCTTTTCATCAGAATAATAGTATAACAGTAATTTAAAAGAAATTCTAGAAAAATCATCCATTTTAACACATTATTATTTGTACTTTTACTATACCCTCTGTCTTTATTTACCTGTGTTCATATTTTTGTATACCTATAGTTAGAATGTATTTGTAATCTTGTGCTATTTTCATTCAATAATCTTTGAAGATAAGGACCAAAAGTCATACTTCCTAAAGGATTTGTAGTTTCAGCGTCAACATCCTGGGTGGCTTCTAACTTGTGCTTTTGAAGCTTGGCGTCTAGAATAGCTCTCAGAACCTGTGGGGTTCTCTCCAAGAAATACCCTCAGTGGCAGCAAATCCTTATTTCTTAGGGTAGATTTAGTTAAGGAAAGAGTTGGATGCCACACAAAGCCAAAGATGCTACAGTTTTAATGATTCCCATTTTAAAAATTAAAATTAAAGTGCAACTGTAAGGAGAGAGACTGGCTCAACTGACCAGCTGGCTTTGAAAACAGCCCCATGGAGGAGTCAGAGAAGCTATTTGAGCAATAGCAAGTTTATGCCATTTGCCAATGTATGCTCAACTAAAGAAAAAAGAAATCAGTCTTACTGGGTATAGTCACTTCTCTTGCTTAGCATTCTGATATTGTTTCCAGTGTTGGAAATGAAAAGGAAAACATGATCCTGTGTTTATACAAAATGCAGGTGCTGTGTGAAGGTCAGTCTTGTAGAAGGTTATCCCTGGAGGGCCCAGGGCTGAGGGTGTGAGGTGACAGAGGGGGTTGGCTGCCCCAGGAAGACACACCAAACCAAGAGAATGTTTCAGTCTGTACAGAGGAAGATCAGGGAGAGATCCGACAAAAAGATGAATCCCTAAAGTTCTAGAACCATTGTGAATGTGTTCTAAATATAGAAATACTGGAAACCAATAGTGTCTCTTAGTTTTTGAAGATATAACCTTAATATTTATAAAGAAGAGTAAAGTAAACCCCATTTATTAGGGAAAATGGGAATGATATGTTGCAGTTAGCAAAATTTTCTGTTTGCCAAGTGCATACTGATCTCAGGAACATTCCCCCGAGTCTGAGGGATTCTTCAGATAGGTAGGGATTGGTTTTTCTCTATACTTTTGAAAATGTTGTCCTGTCTTTTCCCCTGCTCTCTGCTCTGCCCCTCATAAGTATTTTTTGAGTGAAATGTGAAACCCTTTGCCAGCTGTACAAGACAGGTCTCAGCATGACATGAAAGATGCTTCATGAAGGCCAAGCTTTAGTTCTGGGATAAATAAAGGAGAAAATGAGAAAGAAAAATAAAAATTTCTTTTTTTAAACAACACATTTAAATTTTTTTAATTGAATTAATATTCATATATCAAACAATCACAATTCTAAAGTGTGCAGTTCAGTGATTCTTAGTTGCAAGGTTGCATAACCATCACCACTGTCTAATTCCAGAACATTTTCATTACCCCAGTAATACACCCAGTACCAATTAATAGTTACTCCTTATCCTACCCTCTCCCCTCCTCATCCAGTCCCACGTGACCACTAATCCACTTTCCATCTCTCTGATTTTTGCCTATGCTAGGTATTTCCTTTTAGTCATATAGCAAGTAGCCATTTATTCATGTTGTAGAATATACATTATCCCTTTTTATGGTCAAATAATATTCCATTGTGTACATGTAGTTAATACCACATTTTTAGCTGAAGAACATTTTAGGCTGTTTCCATTTTGGGCAGTTATGTACATTCAAGTATAGGTTTTTATGGGGACATATGTTTTCAGTTATCTTGGGTATATAGCTAGGAATGGAATTGCTGGATCATATGGTAATCCTATGTTTAAATTTTTTTGAAGAACTGCCAAACTTCAAGCAGGATTTTGTATAAACACAGGATCATGTTTTCCATTTTATTTCATTACTAGAAATAATATGTCAGGATAAGAACTTTGTAAAAAATCCCTAACAAAGGACATAAAACTCTTAAGAAGACATAAACTTTAAAGTAAATCTTATTTGGATGGTCAAAAGCTAGAGGTGGTTTTGAAACTCTAGGATAGTTGGAAATGGATTTTTTAAAGTCATTATTCATCTCAACCCTTTAGGCTCTTAAATTACGACTTTGAGCATTAGCTTTTGTATGTGTGCATTTTAAACTTTTTATTTTTAAATAATTTTAGACTCACAAGAAGTTGCAAAAACAATAATTGTATTTCCCATGTCTCCTTCTTATTTGTCCCCAGTGATAACATTTGACCTAACAGGAGTATGTTATCAAAACCAGGGAATTGCTATTGGTACAATCGTGTCAACTAAGCTGCAGGTGGTGGTGGCTGTTTTCCTGCCAGCCCTTATTTATGGGTTTTTCTCCCCTCTCCTTCCAGGTTCTGTTCTGTTTTGTGTTGGTAGGGATCAAACCCCATGCCCCACACGTGCCAGGCAAGTGATCCACCCCTGAGCTACACCCCAGCCCTTGAGTTCCATTTTGAAGGGGCCAGTTACTGACATAGATATTGCCCCTGGACTAACATTGTACATACTTAAAAGGGTGAAGGACTTTTGATGGTGGGTGGACAAGGGGCTATTCTAAGGAAATTGGAACTACAGAGCCTCTGCTTGGAGCCGGGCGCTGTGGAGGCCACCATGACTTGTTCCAAGATTCCATCTATCAGGAGTCAGGATTTTGAGGTAGCAAGTGGGATACTGTGCATCCCAGCAGCCTTGTTCTAGACCAGGGAGATAATTCTTTGGATCTAGGTCTGGATACAATTTATTTACCTTTTGCTATAATGAACAGAAGAGCCATAGGCATAAGGTGTGCACTAGGGCCCTAATTCTGTGTTCATCTGTAATCCTGTTTCCATGTAGGTGATTTTATGTTTCCCTGTTTCAGTTTCTAGCATAGAAGGGTAATTCTAGGCAATCTAAAGCCACTCACATTTATTTGGGGATGGCAAGAATCTTTGCTGAGATACCATTTTGTCTTCACACATGAAGAACAATGAATCTTAAAAGTTCTTGCTGGAATTCTTAATTCACTCTCTAGAAATGTTTGTCAACGGAGACATATTCCTAAGGAAAAATCAAATGTCTCACTTTCTATTGAAGGAAGAGCTGAAAGAAGAAAGTGTTAAAAGACTTGTTTGGGGTGGATTACTAGCTGATACTTGATTGCAGCAGGAGAGCCTGTACTTAGGAATGGAGACGTGAAAGGAATTCTGTGCAGAATATAGCTGGAGCTGGGTGCTTTGGGAGCAGGAAAACCCAGAAGGCCGTGAGGGGCCACTTGGAAGAGCACTTTCATCCTCACAGGTGCCTGGAGACCAGCTTTTCTTTGGAGTTTTCTTTACCTGTCTCTCTGATCCCGCCACTGGTCCCCAGGAAAGGGGTATATGGAACAACCTGAAAGAGAAGGGGTCTAAGCCTGAAGGGATCCTATGAGGAGAGGGACAGTAAGGGATGACAGATCTGGGCATGTGGCCTCGGGGTGGTGTCACCAGAGTCGGGTACTGCCAGGGAAGGTGAGAAGCACTTCTCCCCCTGCTGGGTATGTGGAGGGAGCCACTTTAACCTCACGCAGTGCTGGGGAGAAGCATGAAGGAGGAGAGGCGGAAGGGCAGACTGTGTCTAAGCCTGTGTGGTTCTGGGTGGGAAATGTGCCCCAGACCTCCCAGCAGAGAGTGCCCTTCACCACTGGTGACAGACTCGCCTTTGGCTGAAGGCCTCTCCTGCTGGGACTTTGGTGCGATAGAAGCTTGACACCCAAGCCAAGAGTATGAGCAGGAACGTCCATCCCTCCAAAATCTCTTGGCAGAACATTCCATCGTTACCAAAGCCTATTCAGGTATTTGTGGTATTTAAGATCAAGCATAGTAGAGGTGGCGATAAAACTTCATTCCAAATATGAATGGCATTCCCTCTTTCTTACATCTCTTTCTTTTTAGAAAACCAGGAGAAATGATCCTTTTTAATATTTATAGCCCCTCTTTGAGAAGGGGTGTGTGTTTGTGTGTGTTTTCTTAGTGATCAATTTATCTTAGAATTTAATGCCAAGAAATTTCTCACTAATAGATAATCTTCTTAGCAGAGTTTGGAACCTATAAATATCACATCTTGTTTCTGTCTTTGCCTTTATGTCTGGAAAAATTGGAGTTAAATTTATAGGCCCATTGGCTGTAGCCATTCAAACTCAGTTTCTGGCAGAATTCTCTCTCTTTTTCATTCCCATAGGAAATTGTTTCAGTAATTGACCTTTTGGGAAATTGAGGTCAAAGATTTCCTTGTGTAGGAGCATTTGTGTGGTATTTATATACATTGTCCCTTTGAATCCCCAGGATAGTTCATATCCTCCCCGCTTCACTAAGCGGAAGTGGAGTGGCACGTTAGAAGGAACTGAGGTCCCCAGATCCTTGATGACCAGGTTTGGATGGAACCCAGGTTTGTTGTTTCCAAGCCTAGTGACACTCCTAGGGTGATGTCTATGGGTGCCTCCTTGAATCTAAGATAATTCCCCATTTACTGGTCTTAAATCACCTGTCTTAATTATTCATAATCTGCAAAAAGGTAGAAGTAGGTTCTAGATTTAAAAAAAGAAGAAAAAAAGTTGGGGAGAAGGTAGACAAGTGAATGAAAATGTGGGAGAGCCTGCCAAGAGGAGATGGAATTGGATGGAGGGGATCTGATTGCAGGCTCTGTCCACTTGGGGTTCATCTGCCCAGGCAAAGGCTAATGAGGGTGTCCCTTCCCCCAGTTCCTCCCTCTTCATTCCCTCTGTGGGGTGGCATCCAAGAGCCCCCATGCAGGGACCTGCTCTGTCTGCCTGATGGGAGCCAGAGACATACTGCAGCAGTCCGGAATTCATTCTGGAAGAAATCTCAAACATTTCTTCTGTTTGAGTCAGACGGATGCTTTTTTAAAAATAGACTCATACCAACAGGCAATGCAGACTACATCAGTCCTGAGGTAGCTATAACAGTGCATGGAAAAAACATATCAGGAAGCAGGCGTGGAGCTGCCATTTTGGCTGCAAATAGTAATTATAATAATCATTCTTCATTTATGGAAAGCTTTGTTGCTATAGGACTTTTCTCTCCCACATCACTGCCTCACAGCCTCAGTCAGTGCCGTGAGCTTTGTGGTTGTTATTTCTACTTCATATTTAAGGAAATCAAGGCTCAGATTGTACCTCTAGTCGAGGGACAGAAGTGAAACTTGAACTGAAATCTTTTGATCACTGGATTCTTCCTGGTTTAGCTCATGAAACATGCCTTGTATGCGGTGGGAGGAGAGGTAGCATATTGGATGGGGTTTCGGTCCTGCAGGTGCAGGGAGGCTTTGGCTTGTTGGCTATCAGCTAGAGGTGAAAGATTGGCTTCTTTGGATGTGGCTGCAGTTAATCTATGTAGACTCTGTGGGCACAAGCAAGGCTACCTTGGCTGGTGCATGTGAAGAATATACCCAAATTTGAATTGTGCATGGACAGTTCGGCTTTGGGATAAACAGAGCATGTCTTAGTGTTCCTGAAAGGCTAATAAGCCCAAAGCAGGTTGAGTTACCTGGTATGAATTGAATCTTGAAGTTGGTTCTAAGTGGTATGCTTTAGGAGATTATGAAATGATATAAGGATCATTATCTTTGGTCTTCTGATAATTACCCTGACTTGGGTCTGTCTCTAAATCCTGGACAGTGAGGTAGCAAAGGACACACTCAGACATTGGCTCTTCTCCTTGATCTTTTTCTGTGAATTAATTCCCCTTTTCTGTGAGCTCTCTTATCATAGAGCCAAAAATCATTTTCTCTTTCTTATAACTGGTCAACAAATCTAGTGGTGTCTTTTTTTTTTCCTTTCTGTTGTTTTTGGTAGTTATTCTTTTATTTTCTTCTCTTTTTGTTTCTTCTTCTTTTTAATGAAACTGAAATTTGGAATCCATCTTTCTGTAATTATATATGTGATTTCGGATAATGAGTTGGGTCTGTGATGTCCCCAAATGTCAAATATGTGGAAGAACTGAGCACTCTTGTCTGGTGAATGGCTGGGGAAATAGAGACTGGTGACGTGGCACAGGCCCAGATACTTTTGCCCTTTGGGGTATTTTAAGTAGCTGTCTTTGTTGCCCGCCCTCCGTGACTTGTGTGTCTCTATCTTCCCCACCTGGTTCTCACTCGTGTCCACTCCTCTTGTTAATTCCTTCCCTGTTTTCTGACACCTCCTTCCCATCTGGGCTGGCTCCTTCTCTGGAGGGGATCGTGGTTGGTGGGCTCCTCTCCACCCTGTTTGTGTCCATGGAATCGTCTGGCTCACTGTCTGCCAGTTATCTAAGGGTCTTTGGCTGAGAAAATAGAATACCACTAGGGAGTCTGGCTGTTGAAGAGCTTCATGAGAGACGCTGCTGGTTCAGGCGTTTGGGGAAGAGAATCAGGGTCTTTACCTGAGGCACCATATTCCCTGCAAGCATTTTACTTCTAAGAAAAATCTTTCTTCTGGGAGGTACACCATCACTAAAAAAAAAAAAAAAAAAAAAAAAAAAAAAGCAAGAGGTGGAGCAGCTTTGAAAGCCCCCAGCAAGTAGGGTGGCCTCTAAGGTGTGTGGCCTCTCTGTTGGCACAGGTGACCAGACCACCTTCCAGCTGCAGGTTCGCCAGGTGGAGGACTATCCTGTGGACTTGTACTACCTGATGGACCTCTCCCTGTCCATGAAGGATGATTTGGACAACATCCGAAGCCTGGGCACCAAGCTCGCTGAGGAGATGAGAAAGCTCACCAGCAACTTCCGGTTGGGCTTTGGGTCTTTTGTTGACAAGGACATCTCTCCTTTCTCCTACACGGCACCGAGATACCAGACCAATCCATGCATTGGGTGAGTGGCCGCTGCTCTACTGTCAGGTACTGGGGAGGAGGGGGATGGAGTAGAAGAAAACTTACCCCCAAGGAAGGATGTTTAGGAGCATTGACTAGGCTTAGGCATTTCATCCAATTAATGATGACCAAGTTGTGTCCTTGCCCTACATATGAAGAAGTGAACTGTTACAAGGTTCACAACTCATTAATTTTCTAGCCTGCCTCACTCAGCACCATTTTCTTACATTAATAGAATTTAGAAAATATTCTCAGGGAGTCAAGGACCCAGGTTGAGGGCTGGGGTTTTGGCTCAGTGGTAGAGCATTCACCTAGAATGTGTGAGGCCCTGGTTTCAATCCTCAGCACCACATTAAAAAAATAAAATAAAGATATTTGAATAAATGAATTCAGAATTGTCCCTATTATTTATGTAAGTAACTCTAACTTACCTTGACAAAGCTGAATAAAAACCTTATGTTTTAAAGGTATGAACTTTTTTTTAATGTAACTCAATACCTGAATTAAAGAATATTTGATGAATTATTAGAGAACAGAAATTTCTGAATGTTAATGCTGAAAATAAAATTCAAAAGTGTACAATAGCTCAAACTTTCTAAGAGTTTGTTTCTTGGTTATCTAAGCCCAATAGGGTCTCCTGATCAGTGACTCGGGGGCCCTGTGTCCTTCCATCTTCTGTGTATGGATTCCAGGACATCCTACCTGGAGGATCAGGCATAGCGGGATTAGATGAGCCTGGTCTGAAGTGCCCTTCCCACTCCTGTTCCCACATTCTATTAGACACAACTGAATTCTAGTAAGGATGGGATGCTTGTTCAGCTGCATGCCGAAGAATAAGAGAAAATGGGCCTCAAGGTTGGTCTCTGCATGGGGTTTTCATGTGTAGGTGTGTGTTGGGGAATCACAGTCTTCAGTGCCCCTGACAAAACCTCTGTTAGGTTGGTTTCTTTCTTTTCTAGTCTTTCAAGTATCCCTTTAAATACAACATTATGCAATGTGACTTCATACAAGTGGTAGATAACACCTTTTTCTTGCCTCATCTCTACATTTTCAACTTCAGTGATGTTTTGGATTATAAGGTCCCAAAGTAGTCACTAGCTAAGGAATAGCTAGGTTCTCAGTTAGTGTCAGGCACCATACTAAACACTTCAGATGGATTCTTTCATTTGTATCAAAACAGCCTTTTCAGGCTTCTAAGGTAGATGTAAGCCAGATTTTAAAGATGGGAAAAGTGAGGCTTAAGAAAGCAAATAATTTAAGAGTGCACAGGTAGTAAGGAGCTGACCTGGGGTGTGAATCCAGACAGACTACTTTCAGACTCTGCATTCTCATTAACATAAAGCCTGTTTTCCCCATGCATGTCACCCTACAACCCAGAGACTTTCAAAGTCACCCAACACTAAACTTAGGGGCTACCTGAGCTGCAGTAACAAGCAACCCCCAGATCTCCATGCCTCCCCACAATCCAGCTTTTTCTTACTTGAACAAATTCTAATGAGTACTGAGCTGTTTTCCTTGGCAGCTCTCCTTCAAGCCGTGACTCAGGGATCTAGCCTCCTTCCATCTTGTGACGTCACTTTCAATTCTTGGTCTCCTGCAGCCACCCAGGGGAAGAGAGCGGTTTTTAAGCCCCTGGGCTGCCTTTCCCTCCAGGTCATCTTTGGCAGCTCAACAGCTCCCAGGTCTGAGTTGGGTTGGGTGGTTGGGTGAGGTGACAATGTGCTGGTGGCCTGTGCTCCAGCGAATACTTCCTGGTCCTGTTGTTTACTCTCCTAGAAGCCTCTTCAGATCTTCTCCAGGGGTTGAGAAGTGACATAATGGTGGAAAAACAATGAGATAATAAAAAGTTTTAAGGACAAATAGACTCTTTTTTTTTTTTAAAGGAGAGAGAGGGAGAGAGAGAGAGAGAGAGAGTTTTTAATATTTATTTTTTAGTTCTCGGCGAACACAACATCTTTGTTGGTATGTGGTGCTGAGGATCGAACCCGGGCCGCACGCATGCCAGGCGAGCGCGCTATCGCTTGAGCCACATCCCCAGCCCCAAATAGACTCTTAAGTTCCTTCACAAAGAGCGCTAGGTGTCATCATTTATTGGTTTTGCTTCCTCTAGGCCATAGGGGCCACTGGCATTCTTAGGTGCCGTCTCCAAGGCCCTTATCAGCCAGTCCCCGTGCCAAATGTCCTGTTGGAGATTTCCTGCTTACCAGGAGCAGTGAGCAGCATCATACCCAAAACTTTTTTTCAAATCATTTGAACCCGTGATCCCATCTGCTCCTTTCCTTCCCTGCCCTGCCTATGCCCCATCTCCAGACAGGGTGTGTCTCACTAACTGAGATGCTGGATTAGAAGCTGGCAGAGGATCAAGGACTGGCCATGGGCACTCATCATTTGAATACTCCAGGCTTTCCGCATTGCTTATTCAGAGCTCGCTCTCTAAGCCCTCCAAGGCAGAACCAGTCGCAGACAGTGAGATTCTTGACCGGCTATGAGTACAAGGCACACTGAAAAGCTGCTTGTAAGACAGGAAATCCAGTGAAAAATGGGAGTTTCGAAGGAAGCATCAGTTCTCTGTGACAGAAATCTCTGTCCTCTGAGCTGAGTAGTAGGAGGGTGGGGCGTCACTGGGCTGAGATTTCCCTCCCCAGATCCAGGCTGTGCAGCATCCTGCTTCTTCAAATATCCTTGCCACTGCTTAGGGAGAATAGCACAAACCAGGGCAGGTAATCTGGCTGTCCCTGTGCCTGATCCAGTCTGTATGTGGCTTTTGTTTGCTTTTCAGTTTTAACAGCACTGCAAATAAGTTACCAGAATTTTTTTTTCTTTTTCAGCTAGCCTTTACTTCCCCCCCCCCTTTCCACATTTTTTTAAATGGGTGCATCATAGTTGTACATATGATGGGATTTTTTTGTTACATATTTGTATATGCACACAATATAACAATGTAATTTGGCCAATATCACTTCCCAACACTTATCTCCTTCCCGGTCACCCACCTCAGGGTCACTTTCCTCTATTGATCTCGCTTTGATTTTCATGAGATCCCTGAACTTCCCCCCTTTCTTTCCCATTTTCCTCTCTAGTTTCCCAATGAGAGAAAACATATGACCCTTGACCTTCTGAGTTTCACTTAACATAATAGTCTCTAGTTCTATCCATTTTTCTGCAAATGACATGATTTCATTTTTCTTTATGGATAAATAAAACTCCCATCATGTATTCATACCACATTTTCTTTATCTATTCATCTGTTGATGGACACTTAGGTGGCTGGTTCCATAGTTTGTCAGTGGTGAATTGTGCTTCTATAAACACGGACATTGCATATATCTCTATAGTATGATGATTTTAATTCTTTAGGATAAATTCTGAGGAGTGGTATAGCTGGGTCTTACAGTGGTCCTATGCCAAGTTTTTTGAGGAACCTCATACTGTTTTCCATAGTCATACTAATTTACAGTCTCACTTACATTGTAGAAGTGTTCCTTTTTCTCCACATCCTCTCCAGCATTTATTATTATTTGTATTCTTGACGGCTTCCATTTTGACTGGTGAGAGATAAAATCTCAGTGTCGTTTTGATTTACATTTCCCTAATTGCTAATGATGTTGAACATTTTTTCATATATTTGTTGACTATTTGTAGTTCTTCTTTTGAGAAGTGTCTATTTAATTCATTTGCCCACTTATTAATTGGGTTATTTGATCTTTTTTGGTGGTAAGTTTTTTTGAGTTCTTTATATATTCTGAATATCAATCCTCTGTCAGAAGAGTAGCTAGCAAAGATATGCCATTCTGTATGTTCTCTCTTCACATTCCTAATTGTTTCCTTTGCTGTGTAAAAGCTTTTTAATTTGACTCCATCCCATTTATTAACTCTTGGCATTACTTCCTGAGGTTTAGTGGTCCCATTAAGAAAATCGTTGCCTGTGCCTATAGGCTGGAGTGTTGACCCTAAGTTTTCTTCTAGGAGTTGCATAGTTTCTCATCTAATTCCTAGGTCTTTAATTCATTGTGAGTTGATTTTTGTGCAGGGTGAGAGATAAGGGTCTAGTTTCATCCTTCTACCTATGATATAACCAGTTTTCCCCATACCATTTGTTCAAGAGTTTATCTTTTCTCTAATTATGTTTTTGGCACCTTCATCAAGGATCAGGTGACCTTGATGTGTGGGTTTGTCTCTGTGTCTTCTATTCTATACCAATTGATAGTTACCAACATTTAAAACACAAGATATGGCCAAGAATAACTAGGATTGCTGGATTTTCTTGGAAAACGAGGAGGTCTGGGAACGTTGGGTCTGTGCCGCAGTCCACACCCATGCTCTCGTCTTGGTGCTGTTTGCATTCCGTGCTTGAGCTAGGGAGACCTTTGCTTGGCATCCTTCTCTGACCATCCATTTCCTCCAGCTAATGGGGAGAGGAGAAGCACGGTTATCCCCAATCTCCAGCAGCACCTTCAGTTAGGATTTTCTCCCCTGGGGTGGTAGGGGCAGCATTGGCAGCCCCCAGGAAGTTTGGGGCAGCTGGGTAAGTCAGGGGATTTGATACCTGTGCAGGGGATCTCAGGAAGGAAAGCCATACACTCGGGGGTTCCTGAGGTGTGTCCCTCCTTCCTCTGCTCCAGGTGTTTCTGCCAAGGGATCCAAATCCTGAACTCATCCCTTCCCATTGTAGAATGTACCAGAAATGCCAAATCTGGAGTAAGAAGGGCTGCCATGGGAATAAAAAGGGCACAGAGTAACTTAAGTGTCATAGTGGAGTACTGTCCAGTTGCTATTTTGAATAATAGGAACAGTTTCACTGGGAAGAGTCACTTGATGCTCCCTGACACAGGATTTGTTCTTTCCAATTCTGAACACTTCTTTCTATTTTTAGGCTGTTGAAATACATCTCATATGGAAGCATTTGCAAGTGAGCCAATACATTTCATCCTTCATTATTTATATTTTTTCTTACCCGTTGTGTATTTCTCCCAAGAAATCACACCTTGAAGGTATACCCACTTCTTCTGGCCTCTTCGAGTCTGATATGGCTGTTTTTCTAGTCATTGTGTTTCTCTCTAGTGACTTTTAATTTCTTCTGTAGTGATATACACTCCCATGTGTCCAGTTAGATTTGCTTTTATCTACACCACTTGTAGCTTGGTCTGCTTTTTTCTTCTGAGAGCACATCTTTTTTTTTTTTGGTACCGGGGATTGAACTCAGGGGCACTGACCACTGAGCCACATCCTCAGCTCTACTTTGTATTTTATTTAGAGACAGGGAATCACTGAGTTGCTCAGTGCCTCGCTTTTGCTGAGGTTGGGTTTGAACTTGCCATCCTCCTGTCTCAGCCTCCCGAGCTGCAGGGATTATAGGCATGCACCATCGCTCCCGATTTGAGCACACATCTTTATTCTTGAAATTTCTGACCCTATTTCTCTGACTGCTTCCTCTCTCATGTTCTTTCTGTTTTCATCTGGACACTGTTAGGTGGCAGGCTTCTCACTCTAAATTTCACGTTTCTTAATTTTTCTCCCATAATTCTACTCTTCCCTCTCTTTTAGTTACACAATAGGAAATTTCTTCTAGTTTACTTTTGTTCTTCAGTTTCAGCTTAATCCAGACACCAAAATTTCGTTTTTTAAAAATATTTTTAGTTGTAGATGACACAATATCTTTATTTTATACTTTTATGTGGTGCTGAGAATTGAACCTAGGCAAGCATTCTACCACTGAGCCACAGCTCCAGTCCCACTAAAATTTCATTTTTGAACATCAGTGACTATATATATTTTTAACTACTATAATTTTTATTTGGTTCTTTTTCAGATGCTCCTATTTTTTTTTTTTTTTCTTTTGGCAGTACAAGGATTGAACCCAGGGCCTCAAACATACCAGGCAAGCACTCTACTACTGAGCCACAGCCTCAGCCCTTTTTATACAATTTTTCTTAAAGCCTTCTATTTTTTTTTCTATTTAATTTTTTTGTTTTGTTTTTCTAACCTTTGGCTTCTATTTCTTCCTCTTTTTAAATATCTTAAATATTCTTGTAAAGAATTTCAGATCATTTTGTTCTCCCCATTTCTTGAACTATGGTCCTTCAGTGCATTGGATTTGCTGACATTCCTTCCTGATGGTTTGTTTCTCTTGGAGTTTCTGTTTCCTTAGTTCATCTTGGAGGCTGTTTTCCATGGGGACCACATGCCCTGGAGTGTGGCCCCCTACAGAGCAGCTTGAGGTTTGCTGCTGCCAGGAACCTTCAGCATTCACTGTGGAACTAGTTTTCCTGTTAATTTCTCAGCTGGGGCTTCCTTTGCCCTAAAAGTCATGGATTCTGATTGCTCAGACCTGGGGTTCTTCTTGTCCTGGCTTAGAGTGGGAGGTGAGCTTCCTTGTCTCTTTCCCAGGCTGGTGGCTGGAGATGTCCTGTGCTTGTTTAGTGTGTGGCAGCTCTCGTGGCACTTGGCTCTATCTTTGCAGAGAGCCCTGTGTCAGGGTTTGGCCTCTGCAGGCCTGGGCTTGTCACCAGCTCGGTAGAGGCCTACTCCAAGCCTGCAGGGCCTCTGTTCTGCCCTGACACATCCCAGCTCCTTCCCGCACATTTCCTGATGCTCTTTAGTCCATTCATCTGTGGAATGGTTCCTTCTTCATTTCTGACGCCTGGGATTTACATTCTAAGCTTCTAGTTTTGGCTATCTATCTATTTAAATTTTTAAAAACTGTATTTTATCCAGAAATTCTCTACGTCTAGAGTAATAGGCAATCCTTTCCACATCAGATCAATCCACACTCTGGTCCTAAACATTATATTGTTTTCTGGCTTTACCTAGATCTAGTGTCTTCAAATTGGATTTGCTATTTATATACACATACATCCTTCCCCTTTTTGTGGGGGAGAGGGGGTTACTAAAGATTGAACTTAGGATTGCTCTACTACTAAGCTACATCCCCAGCCCTTTTTGTTTTGAGACAGGGTCTCACTGAGTTTCTGAGACTTGCCTTGAACTTGTGATCTTCCTCCCTTAGCCTCCCAAGTCACTAGGATTATAGGTGTGTATCACTGAGCCTGGCCTCATTAATAACCTTTAATTTTGTAACTCCCTATAAATAACCCTAAACTGGTATCCTATAGCACAGACACAGTGGCAGTGAGATAGTCTCCTAGCAGGAGACCCCAAAACAGACAGATCTCCAGGCCACTCAGACCACAATTCCAGAGGTTACAACAGATAACTAGTCACAGGTGACATCCTATTTCAGTGACAATGAAAATATTCCCAGGGTCTGTGTGGCAAAGCTGCTTTCCCCTCAGAAGTGTCTCTGATTTGGTTATAGACATATTCTGCAATGCAGGCTTCTCTCTGGCAAACATATTTCCTAGTTCCTAATTACTGAACTGTGATTCTACACAGTAAAAAATGTTTCTGCTCATTGCTGGTTGCAGGAGTGACAGGGAAGATGTAAAAAATGCTGAACTCTAGCTGCACGGCTCACAGTTTTCCTGATTTTTCTCATTTGACTGCAGTTATTCCGTTTTTCTCTTTTCTTCCCACAAACTGTGACAATGGACACATGCCTGAGATCCTAAGTCATGGGCTAGAACCACGTAGTGGGGAGTAGGGACTTGGAGGAAGAGAGACAGCGGTGAGACTGTGGATGCATGGCTTCCTTCTGAGCCTGTCCATTGGTCACCTGGGACCTTCTCTAAGAGGGAATGTCATCTCCATGACTCTCCTTTGACAAAATGAAGAGGTCATGAAGAGTCCTGGTGGCCTGAGGCATGGGGTCAAAAAGAGCGTGACCTGTTAAGCACAAGGTGTTCTTGAAGATTTGGGGAGGGAGAAGGGAAGAGAACCCAGGGAGGGCAGGTGGGAGGCCTGGCTGCTGCCTGCGCAGGAGAACCGTGGTCCAGGGAGGAGGGTTGATTCTGTCCTGCCAGAGCTGGCTTGCTGCGAGGGCTCTGCGCCAAGGTGGTGTGACGGTGGCAGTTGGAGCAGGGACTGTCTCCCTGAAGAGGACTTAGAGAGCCAACAGCTGCCTCTTTGTAGAGGAGAGAACCTGCCCAGACCCGCCCTGCTGAGGTTGCCTTGGCAGCAGCGAAGTCAGAGTCCGCCTGGCAGCCGCTAAGCCCGTTTCCCTTCCCATGCGCACGGCTTAGATCGAATCCAAAGCCTTCCCCCAGACCTTTCTGTTAGAGCTTATTTTTCATCTTTTTTTCAGAGAGAGAGAGAGAGAGAGAGAAAGAGAGAGAGAGAGAGAGAGACTGAGACTTCCTTTAATGTGTCCACAGACCCTGTGTTTCTGGGCCAGGGTGCCTTACCCCTTACTCTCTACTTGTAGCGCCACCAGCCTTCCTCTGTGCCCTTTCTGCCACAGGACTTTTGCACATGTGCCTCTCTTTGGATGCCACATTCTCCCTTCTTCCCCTTTATGTGGTGAACCCATTTGTAAAATCAGGCTTCTCTTCCTATTGCATTAGCTATATCAAATTGAAGCTCCTAGACTGCCATTGAAAGCTAACTTCCTCCAGGAATGGGGCTACTTGAGGTTTCCACAGCAGACTAAAGAGGACATTGCCCAATATTTCAGGAGAAAAGCCTGAAATTAACCCGCTGTTGACATGCAGTTCTTCTCCCTTCCAAGTTTCCAGATATAGTTTCCCCTTTGAAGATGCTTAATTTCCTAGTGATTTCTGCAGCATCTAGGAGAGCTGCTAGTTTGTCAGAGAAGTGTTTATAAATGAATAAAAAAAAATAGAATGTTTTCATGCCTGTTCCATTTAGCATTTGTTTGTACCAGCACACCCAGGTGGTCACTGAGTGGGTTGTCATAGAGATGATGGCACCTTTTGTCACACAGCCGCAACACAGTGGATATGAGAACCTGGTTTCCTAGAGGAACTCTGCTTATGTTGCCCTTGGTGGACGTGGTCTGCCTTGCCCACGCTGCTGGTCATCTTTCCAGGCCCATGCTAAGTTCTCCTCTGTCCACGGAAGACTGCAAAATCTCCACCTCCTTTGAGTCATTGGTCCGTACCATTCACTTGTGTGGTTTAGGCTGTCTTGCCTGTGGTTAGGGCTGGATGTCTGGAGAGTAGGGCTTGTATAATTTATCTTTGTTCTTTCCACAATGCCTGTCCCAGGGCATGTGGTAGGTGCAGAATAAATATTTACTGATGTCTCCCAAGGCACAGAACACTTGGTTAAGATTTAGTGGTGATGTTGGGAAAGTGACTCTTCTCTTCTTTCTCTCTAGTTACAAGTTATTTCCAAACTGCGTCCCCTCCTTTGGGTTCCGCCATCTGCTGCCTCTCACTGACAGAGTCGACAGCTTCAATGAGGAAGTTCGGAAGCAGAGGGTGTCCCGCAACCGAGATGCCCCGGAGGGAGGCTTTGATGCAGTCCTCCAGGCAGCTGTCTGCAAGGTAACTTCTCTTTTCTGGTCCCTTCCTGGTGCAAAGAAGACAAGGTAGAGAGAGTTGGTGATGGCACTTCTTGCAGGAGGTGGCAGAGTGTGAGTCACACCGGCATGTGGGTCCTGTCTACTCTTTCACCAGAGGCTGAGCTCTGTGGCACCTTGGGAAAATCTATAGCAGTCAAGCCAGCTGGAGCTGGGGACGGATTGGGCTGTATGTGTCTGTCAGGGTGTGGCCATATGTAATGGGATACTGTCTTTGCCAGGAGATAGCTGTTCTGTGTTTATGAATTTGGCTTTTTTTTTTTGCTTATTACCAGGGAAAAAGTAAATGACAACCCTTATACAGAGAAGCTCATAGAGCTATCTGGCCCAATTTTGGTAGACCTTAAAGACTGCCCTGTTGGAGAATCCAGCCCAAAATGAGAATTGTATAACATCTCTGGTTGCATTTCTCTTTATTTGTGTTTCTCCTGCTTCTCTATGATGTGTGAATCCAGGTTGAGGACATAGGTCAGAAATGAACTCATGTTTTGAGCGGTTTCAATCTCAGAAAAATAGATAAATGGTAATAATTTATTCCTAAAATAAGTTTCTACTGTCAAAACAGCCCCAAAACAACAAACGATAAAAAGAAGTCTCTTGAGCTCATGACCACAGCACATGCCTTGATATTTTGTGCACACACTGAGCATTTTTCTGTAGTGATCATCATAGAGTATGTGGAATTGGTAATGCTTTCTTGCAAGTCCAGGCAAGTTCATCAATAGTGGGTGTTGGGGACTCTTCTGTTTGGGAAGGGAACCCAGTTTAGAGAGGCTGCATGTGGCAGCTGCCATTCACTTACTGATCAGCACCTGGTCGCCCACTTCCAAATGTCTGAGCTCAGAGACCATGTTCAGGGTGACATGCTCGTTTTTTCTCTCCACTCGGTCCTTGACAAGGACGAGAAAAGAGCCACAGTTGTCCTTTTTGAAATAATAAACCCTAAATGATAGAGATTGAAAAGGGGAAGGAAAAAAGGGAAAGAAAGCAGCACACCCTGCAGTCCTCCTGGAGCGGACGGTGGCAGTGGCTTCCCATCCAGGATGGCTGCTGGCCAGAAACACATGGTTTGGTTCAGAAGTCCCTGGTGTGTTTTGGCAGTCTGAAAGCCAGATGGAACACAACTAGAATATGTTCAGCTCTGAATCTTTAAAACGTATCACAAAATAGTTTCGTAGTTGATGTTTGTTTTCTGTACCAGGAATTGAACCCAGGGGTGCTTGACCACTGAGCCACATCCCCAGCCACTTTTTACATTTTAGTTAGAGACAGGGTCTTGCTAATATACGTAGGACCTTACTAAGTTGCTGAGACTGGCTTTGAACTTGCAATCCTTCTGCCCCAATCTCCCACTTTTTAACAGGCATTCAGATATTGATTGTACGAGGCCTTGTCTTCACAGACATTCAGCCAAATTCTACTTCTTGGCAGGAAACAAATGGAACAGGGAAAACATAGATCTTCCTCATCTCCCCATCTTGAGAATTGTGTGGACTTTCTTTTTTCAGGGGAAGAAATTGTCTAAGGTTTGGTGAATAGGGGATGAACCCAATAACAGGCATAAGCCATGTCCATTAATTTTGCTAGATTAACAGTGTCATCGAGTGCTGGATCCACAGTGGTCTTTGAAAAGCCATTGGGTACACCTTGGGCCAGCAGAATTTTCCTGTGCCATCCCAGATGAATGGAATATTCTAGCCCTTGCAATAGTCAGTATGAGAGAGGATTCTAGCAGGTTGTCCGAACCTGGTGAATTATTGTTGACTGGGAGGTACTTTATGAGCATGTTAACAGCCTTATACCTCCTGCAGTTTTCACGTGGCCTGGGCAACAGGGAGTACAGGGAAAGTTAATAATTGCTTAGAATTGTGCAGTGTGGCAGCCACCAGCTTCTGTCTTCACCTTTGCTTTTCCTTTGTGCTGCCAGTTTATATTTAGGCACGCATCAAGCCATTTCTCTCTCATTTGAAGTCACCTATTTATAATAAATACCATTTTCCATAGTTTACTGCACCCTTGCTTATTGTGGCAAAAAAATTGGAAATAGACTATGGTCTCCCTTTTGGTAAAAGATTATGTAATAATCATAATATTAAAAATATTTAATGACTGAGTAATACCTAAGACAAACTAAGGCGGGGGTGGAAAGCAAGTTATAAAACAGAATGGACAGCATGATCCTGTTTGGCAGACAAAACAAAGAGAAATATATGAAAAATATTGGAAATAGACCAAAATGTATAATAGCAATTGTCTCAAGTGGTTGAATTATGTGTGGTTTTTATTTGTTCTTGGCAATTTTTAATTTTGTATTTATCTAAGTTTCCACAATGAATATGTATGTTTTTTTTTTAAAATTATGGAACATCTCAAAACATAAAAGTAGGGAGAACAATCTATGCATCCTTAGCCAATTTGTTTCATATGTGTTCACAACCTCCCTATCTCCTATTGTTTGAAATAAATCTCAGATATCATTCTGAAGTCCTAAGCATTCTTTGCTTTGTTTACTGAGTTTTCTGGCTCTTTCCATTTGCCCAGATTGAAAGCCTTTCCACTTAATCCTGCAAACTGTGTGTAACAGAGGGTGGAGGCCTGGAATCTCTTACACTTGACTGGGTGCCTCCTAAGGGCTGGAGTTGCTTGGACAGTCCCCCGGGCTCCAAGCGGGGCATGCTCTGCTTCCCCTGACTTTATGCCCTTGGAGATGGAGCCAATAACAGGCTTTATCTCACTGCCACGGGAAGCTCCTCCTCTGGTTTCCTTCTCACCCTGGTTTCTCTGGGATGGACTGTTGGTTATCAACTTGTGGGACAAGGTTATAGAATGTTTACGTGACTGATTTTATTTTTATTTTTTTGAATTTATGTTTTGGTGGTGGTGAGGATTGAACCCAGGGCCTTTGTGCTTGCGAGGCAAGCACTCTACCAACTGAGCTATATCCCCAGCCCACATGACTGATTTTAAATCCCACCTGTGTGACCTGCTGCATATTACTTGAAAATCTGTTCTTTGCAAAAAGGAGGAAATTCCTATTTCTATTTAGGATTCTATTCAGGATAAGGACCCTGTTCTGTGAGTGGTCGTTTGAAGTTGCTTTGTTTTTCCCCAGCAGGTCAAGTTGCTGCGAGAGGCAGTTTAACTGCATCCATTACCAGCTGGGTTGGAATGGGAGATGCACTGCTCTTAATTTCTTTCTTGTCTTCACTTTGAAGCCTATGATTGAACCTGTTTGTACTTGTTTAAATACAGAACGGTTTCTCCTGATACTAGTCTTATTGCTCTCCCAGGTCTTTCTAGAAGTTTTCTCTAATTTGTTTATTTCTGAATTACACAGGTAGAAAAGTGTGGTGGGTGGTTCAGGCTGGAAGTATTCCTGTTCTCCCCAAATAGGAAGTGCCTGTATCCTCAGGAGCTGCTGCCAAAGAGTTTCTGGTTCCAGGTTGCCAGTCCCCACTTGGCTGCTTTCATGGCTTTCAGGTTAAAGAAGTTGCCTGTGCATTTGGGCTTGGCTGGGTGCCTGCTGTTGCATGGGATTCTATGGGCTGCTGTCTCCTGTCAGCCAGAAAATAAGGTCTCTGTGGCCCAGTGCATTTCCTTGTGTGCCTCAGCTTCTACTGCCCTGGCATTTAGCCTCTGTATCCTTTAGACGGACTTTCTGTTTTAATCCTGATTCTCTAGTTTTGCATTGAGAGGTAAATTTTTAAAGATGCTTTGTGTGAATAATAAATTGTTCCTGATGTATATTGAGCCCTTTATTTGCTAGTGAAGGCATTCTAATCTAAAGTGGAGACCACAGCCCCAGAGGTGGGACCTCTTCACACTGACAGACTTTCCACAAGAATACAGAATCTGTGGGCTTTGAGAAACAGAAGTGACTGCTCCCCTTGCTTGATTGTCACTCATATGCCAGATAATTTTTGTAGACCTTTCTTTACTTTTCGTATGGTGCTGGGAATTGGGTGCAGGGTCTCATGCATGCTAGGCAAGTGCTGTACCATGGAGCTACAGCCCCAGCCTTGATCTTGATTTTTTTTTTGTGGTACCAGGGATTGAACCCAGGGGTACTTAATCACTGAATCACATCTCCAGCCCTTTTTTATTTTGAGACAGGGCCTTGCTAAGTTGCTGAGGCTGGCTTTGAACTCATGAGCCTCCTGCCTCAGCCTCCCAAGTTACTGGGATTACAGATGTGTGCCACTGGTCCCTGCTTAATTTTGGTTCTTCTAAGAGTCCTATGGTATATTGGTGGTGGTGTTCTCATTTTACAGGTGAGGAAACAGAGTATCACAGGAATTACACTTATTTTTAGTGAGGAGTAGGATCAGGACTTGGACCAGGTGGGTTGAGTCTAAAGCCTGGGCCTTTCCATTACCCAGTGACTGGGCCTTCTGAAAGTTTTCTCTAATTTGTTTGTTTCTGAATTGCACAGGTAGAAGTGTGGTGGGTGGTTCAGACTGGAACTATTCCTATTCTCCCCAAATAGGAAGTGCCTGTATCCTCAGGAGCTGCTGCCATTTTATCAATAGTGCAATGCAGAGCCCTGTCATTCTGCCCTGGCATCTCCCTCTTCTGCTGCTCCCTGGCTGGCTCTGGGCTCCTCTGGGAAATACAGGAGGGTAAGAGGGGAGGAGCTCCAGAGTGCCTTCCAGCTGTGCTGGTGAGTGCCACTTTTCACAAAGGACCTGGTCACAGCCTAGTGCCCTTTTTGCTCAGGCTTTTCTTTTCCTGGTTCAGGTCTGAACCTCAGACCCTGAATCAGTTGCTACAGATATCTGGAAGGGGTGGGAAATTTCCTAGCCCCACAGTCAGGCACAGCTGTGAGGGGTGTCCTCTTTGCACCCTTCCCCCTGCCAGTTCCAGGAATTGACTTGGTCTCTTTTGACTCGTTGCCTGATTTCTTTTTTTTTTTCCATTTATTTTTAAATTTGTTCTGATTAGTTATACATGACAATAGAGTGCTTTTTGACACACTCTACACAAATGGAGCATAACTTCTCGTTCCTCTGGCTGTACGTGGTGCAGAGTCACAGCAGTAGTGTAATCATACATGGATACAGGGTAATAATGTTCGTCTGGTTCCCCGTCCTTCCCATCCTCCAAACCCCTCCCCTCCCCTCACTCCCCTCTGCAAAATCCAAAGTTCCTCCGTTCTTCCCTAGGCCCTCCTCCCATTATGGATCAGCATCTACTTATCAGAGAAAACATTCAGCCTTTGGCTTTCTGGGTTTTCGCCTGATTTCTTTTAGACCGTAGACTTTGGTCATTTTTCCAAGCATGGATTGAGAAATGTAGCAAATTGCCTTCCCTTCCTTGGGGAAGGCACCCCCGCACCCCACCCATCACTCACCAGGCCTGGGCAGGCCCTGGAGGGGCTTCTCCACGCGCTCTGTGTTGTCTCAGCACGTAGGAGCTGCTTCTGCAGCAAGTTTCTGGGGGCTCATCCAGCACCATCCTGCTTACTCTTCCTCGCTGAAGTGTCTTGGGGACACTCCAGTGAAGCGTGGGTTTACCTTAAGGACCCTGGAACAGGTGTGCAGCGCCTGGGCCTCGCCTGTCCTTGTCTGGTGGTGCCGGCTCCCTTGGGCCTTCCGTGCTTTCACACAGGCTTTGAATCACTGGTTTGCTCTCTGGGGTGACATCTCAAGTCGTCCGTGACACCGTGGCTGACTGTGTTGTGGGCTTCACCCTCCTGCTGACAGCTGTCTGTTGTCCCAGGGGGCGTGGGATCTGGCTGAGTTAGGATTGTCGATAGGGCAAGTGGAGAGTTCCCATCTCCTCTCACCCTCTGGTGTCACCAGCCACACACCTTCCCTCCCCTCCGCCTTAGGAGTGTACCTGCGGTGGCCCCTTCCCTAACCGAGGCGGGGAAGACTCAGCCCGGGAGAGGCTGCAAGGTCTCTTGATGACTCAGGCTACATCTCCAAACTGGGGAGAATGTCAGTTTTTCATTTCAAGTCAGGGGCTTCTTCCTGCTTGGAATGTGCATTTGGCTAAGAGGCAGGGATTTAGGGTTCAGCTCTCTGGCGCTGCTCCCCCTCCAGCCTCCACCCAGGGTGCTTGGTCCCAGCCACATGACCTGGCGTCACCTACTCTTGACTCCTGCTAGGCCCTTTGCACATGCTGTTCCTATGCTTGTAAGACCCCTCCTGTAGTCCTGCTTTCTTTCTTTTCTTATTAGTAGACTTTATTTATTTATTTATTTACTTATACCAGGGATTGAGCCCAGTTGGGCTTAACCACTGAGCCACAACCCCAGACATTTTTTAATATTTTTATTCTGAGACACTAAGTTGTTTAGAGCCTTCCTAAGTTGCTGAGGCTGGCTTTGAACTTATGATCCTCCTGCCTCAGCCTCCTGAGCCACTGGGATTATAGACGTGCACCACCTTGCCCAGCAGTAGACTTTATCCTTCAGAGCATATGGCCTCTTGCACTATCAACGTCCCGTGTCCGTGTGATACATTCATTCCAATCAATGAACCAGCTTTAATACATCATCATCAACCAAAGTCCAGAGTTTGTATTACAGTTCAATCTTGGTGTGGTACATTTGATGTTTTTTTAGCATATGTAAAACCACGTGTATCCACCATTATGGTATCATTTTTCCCTGCCCTGGAAATTCCCTGTGCTCACATTTTTATCTCTCCCTTCTTCCCCCAAACCTGCTTTTCTCTTCAGGTCTAACCTAGGCCTACTTATCTTGCAGACATCAGCATAATTGTCTATCTGTCGGGGAAACCTCCCTGATTGATCATCCTGACTAGTCAGGATCCCCCATTGCCAGGTCCTTGGTCACTCCTATCCCAGTTATCATTTTATTTTTACTTGAGCATGACTTGAATGATGTGTGCCTACTCTTGGAGAAAGTAAAGTCCCTGAAGGCAGGGACAGTATCTCTTCTCTCATGCAGCACCAAGCTCACTGCTTTGCACATAATTAAACATCTGTGATCCAACAAATGCTTTGTGTGTATAGGTGCCTTTGTGTTTCTGAAGTTCAGGTGCTCCCAGGTCCTTGTGACCCACACTGTCCACCCTGCCATCATATCATGCTGCCTCTGTGGCTCCACCGTGCTTTATATATGTCCTTTGAAGTGGAACCTGAAATACTGTTTCTTGTCCCAAACTATGGCCTGGATCATGGAAGAAACTACAGAAAATGAGAAAAAGTCCTTATGGGGCTCAGGGATTTGATTTGAATTTGCAGATTCACTAAAAAGTAAATAAAACAACCTGTTTGTCAATATTATGTTGACCTATATGAAATGACCAATATTTAACTGTCAGTGATAATTGATATTTGCCTATTAATATTTTATCCAACAAAGTGGAAAATGCATGCATGACTCAACCTTATGTATTCTGAAGTTGTCTTCGGCTCAGAGTGGACCTTGCCACAGAGCCCACATAAAAATGTCCTGCTGCACATTGTTAGGTTTGGGCTTGAAGTAGATGTTTATCCCCTGAGTCACAGGCCAAGATTTCTTTCCCTAAGGAAAGAAATATTACACTTTTGGCTACATTAAGTTTAACCACAGAACAGATTTTAAAAAAAAAAAAGATATTTCATTGCAAAGTATGTGGAAGCAGGAAAAACAAACTACTGATGAGAAAAACTACTGATGTTTATTGTTATAAAGCAATAGAAACAGGCTTGAATGTCAGCATGGTTCTGGAAACCAATCACAGAGAGTCTAACCTTGTTTTTCTTCATATGCCACTTTGGAATTAAGAATCCTTGGTCCCCAAGCTCAGATCTGCTGTGGGATCTGCCCACTGGCTGGCCAGCTCAGCTCCCTTTCTTTCCTCTCTCCTCTCTGAAACCTGTCCCCAGTGCTTGCCTGAAAGGTTGATGGACAGCGAATCTTACTGTTGTGTTTGAAAATGTGTTGAGTACTTACTGGGCATGAGACCCCTGTGAGGTGCTGTGGTGGATGCGCAGTGGCAGTAACCACAGCTCCAGCCTCCATAAACTTCATTCCAGTAGAAAGATGGGTGATGAGCAAGATCTGAGATTTAGCAGGGTGCAGGCTCTGTGGAAGGATAGGCTCCTAGGACCCTGTGATTGAATCACGGTATTTCTTTCCCTCAGGAGCTCACTCTGGTCTCTCTGTGTCCTGTGAGGCTCAGATGCTAATGATGTGATTGATTCTCATTGGCTGAGCACTTTTGAGGACCAGGCTCTGTGCAGAAACACTCTGCCAGCTTATTCTGTCTCCTTAAAGGTGGGAGTATCATTCTCTTTTGATGAGGAAGATGAGTAGCTTCTCAAATTTCTTATAGTTAGAAGTGGCAGAGCCATAGCTACAGAAAGAAACTGGACCTTCATGCTGGTGTACTCAATCTGCCATCTTTTGAAGTCACACAGGAGCAGAGGAGTGGGAGGCGTGAACTTCCAAAGAGAGCCAAGTCCTAGCTCAAGGAACCATCACAGTGACCTGCCTGACCTCATTTGCTGACTGTGGAACGGGGCAGAAACGGTCCTTGGGAATCACTGTCTGTGTCCTGCTTCTCTCTTAGCTGTGACTTTCCTGCTTATCAGATGCAGTTGTGGCCTGACTCACAGTCCTGAGTATTGCCAGGGTGATCACCAGTATGGTCCCAAGGTCAGCATGCTGATGGAGCCTGGACCTTCCAGTGAGCATCTTGTCTTGCCCTTGGCTTCCCTGTCTGTACAACGGGAGCTCTTATGTCTGCCTTTCCCAGTTCTGAGAGCACCTCAGAATCACTGGCTCTGCTCCCTCAGGCTCCCCTAGCTCGCGGTGAGAGACTGCTGTTCACATGGTGGCTCTTTATCAGCAAAGGGAGAGCATGTGCCTGGTGACTCATCAGTGACAATGAGGCTGTGGGCTATGTTGACATGTGGCCTGAAGACCCCCTTCATTTGGGTCATTGCTAATTTTAGTGGCTTGACTTTGAGATCAAAAACCTGGTCATTTAAAGCTAATGTTGGTAGGGCTGGGGTGGTGGCTCAGTGGTAGAGCATTTGCCTGGCATGTGTGAGGGACTGGGTTTGATTGTCAGCACCGCATATAAATAATTGAATAAAATAAAGGTCTGTCAACAAATAAGAAAGAAAAAGAAGAGTTCAAGCTGATGTTTGTGTCATCACTGAGACTTGGTTGTGATGGCATCTTTATACTAGGGTGCCCCTGTATTTGCACAGTTTTATAGAGAGGATTTGTGAGTGTTATCTGCATAGTGAGCCAGATCAGAGAGCCACCCACGTGCCTGCAGGCACCCACCTATGTTTTCTGACCGCAGAGTGGCCATGGCTTTCTAAGATTCCCAGGCCTCCCTGACTCTCCAAGGAGCATCCTCGAGTGTTCCTCTCTCTCTCTTGTCATGCTCTGTATGCTTCTTGTGTGCAAATAAATTATTACAGAATGGTTCTGGGGACCCACAGACTTACTGTGAGCCTGGAAAATTCAGTTGCCCAGACATTGGCCATGTGCTCAGGGCCCAGTTAGAGCTCTGCTGGCCACTGTTGCAGCCCTGCTTTCTTCTGCAGGCCACACCACATTCAGGACTCCAGGGACTGTTTAATACAGGTGTTGATAGCGAAAGAGCAGAGGTGGGTGAGTGGATGGCACCTGGCTTGGAACCCTGTCCTCTTGTCACCGCCCGGGTATACGAGTAGGTCTCCAGGAGCAGAGGAGACCTCTACTCAAAACCTTCCCGGTTCTTGACCACCTCATAGAAGAGGATTTATGGACTAGTCAGGTGTGAATAGCAGAGCAAGGAATTTATTATCAAGTGGAACTTACACTTGAGTACAGGAGTACAGATGATCTCAGGGCAAGCTGCCTGACTGGTTTGGGGTTTTAACATTTAGAGAAGGGCCATAGCTGGGGCCAAACTAGGGGTGGAAGGGGATGGGGTTGCGCTGGGATGTATCCTCATGTTCTGATCATGCTACTTCTTACATTGCCTGTCTCATTAGCATCTTAAATCTCTTCAAAGATGTACGTTGTACTGTTTACCATGAAGCTAGGGTCATTTCTTGGTCACCAAATTCTTTAATTCACATACTCCCTAAAGGAGTGGTTCCTCCAGGTGCCTTATGGTCGTGGAGACAGGCACAAGGTCACAGTCCAGGATGCTCATGATTTATTTACTGGGCATTCCAACACTTCTCTTTTGAAACTCAGTATTCTCTGTATCCCTAAATTCTTATCTCACTCTGAGGAGACACTGTGAGAAGAAGCTTGTTAACTGACCCTGGCTGTCATGATTTAAGTGGGAATAGACCCTTCTGGCTGGACCAGGGGGTGCAGGAGGGTTGCTACAAGTAAGCAGCTTGGAGTCCAAGGAAGGAAGATTTTCCTGGCAAGGATTGCTCTCAGCAGCAGAGCAAGGCTGTTGGATGTTGTGGTGAGTGTGTGTGTGTGTGTGTGTGTGTGTATGTGTGCTCTGTACCCAGGTGGTGGGTGCTGGAGGAAAGATCCCCGCAGCTGATAGAGGTAGGTCTTGAACAGCTGGGATTCCTTCCAGACCTCAGGTGCTTCTTATTTGCTCTATTTTCTCCCTGGTTAACCTCTCATGCTTTTGTCCTGCAGTAGCCCCTTGATCCTGTCTTCTGAACAGTGCACCCTCTGAACTGCATTTGTATTTGGCCACTGTGACCATGAACTCTACTGTACTCACTTTGTTTGTCAAGCACAGCTTGCTTGGAGCTGGCATTTAGAAAATCTTTCCCTGGCTCCTGTGGCTTCCTGTGGAGCTTCCTTACCATTGGGGTAGGGGGACTTCTGAAGGGATCCAGGGACAGACTATGGAGGTGGGACAGAGGGAGGGTTTTAGAATCCTGTTCTTGGTCCTTTGAGGGACCTTCCTCTTTTGCCAGACCTTGCAGCCACTGAGTATGATTCCTTTCAACTCCAAGAAGCCAAATTGCCCCACAGGCTGGAGCCTCATTTTCTCAAACTACTCTCTAACCATATGACTCTCCCCAGGGCACCAGGCTCTCTGTGGGGCCAGCTGTTGTAGGTGAACAAGCCAGAAAGTCTGTCTTTACTCTTGGGAGAAGCCAGATTTTATTTACTTTTCAAAAGCTGGGAAAGGCTGGTCTTCCCTCTTGGTTCCTGTTTCCACTTTTTTTTTTTTTTTTTTATGACTGAGAGAGAGGTCAAATTAAAAGAAACCAAGGGGTGGAGGGAAATAGAGGCAATCCGTCTGCTAGCTTTAAAGAGGAGATGAGGGTCGAGAGCCTGGTGGAGTAGCAGGGTCAAGGCAAGGGTTATGGCAACTGGGCCTTGAGCATATTTTTAGACACATGATAAGGAATCCCCGAGAGACTGACTGATGGAACATTCTCCAAAGAGGGTGGGATTTGTGGGGCTGTGTTTCCTCAGGGAGGGAGGAGCCTGCCTTCCTTTGGGACAGTGAGTAGTTGAGGATGGAGAGCAGGGTCCTAGCAGAAAGATATCCCAGTGGGGTGGGGTTCCCGACACTGGGAGATACTAGGAACAGGTGTGTAGGGGTCCTTTTTTCTGTTTCTCTGGGTGATGCAAAGGTCCAGGTCACCCTGTGAATGAGTGTGAGACTGCAGATTTGAAGGCTGAAACAGACCTGGTGTTGAATCAGATTCAGATTTGACCAGCAAAATCAAACTTGAGCGAATCTCTGTCTTGGCCAGACACTGGATTTCTTGCTCCTTAGGCCAGCGCATTTCCGTCCCGCCCACCCTGACATTTTCAACCTCGGTCATCTCAGTGAAATCAGTTTTGTTTAGATGTAGTTTTTACTCAAAGATGCGGAGAAGAGTTTAGCTAAGTAAACAGTTCTTTTTCATTTAAAAGTTTATATATATATATATATAAATAAGAGAGAGAGAAAGAGAATGTATTCAACATAAAAACCTAGGAAATGAGAATAAGCAAAGGAGCTAAACACCACCTCTCTCGCTACAATCCAAGGATGAGATGGTGTGCTTCTGAATTATAGACATGAGTCAGACTTTTCAGCCTGGTGGAAATACTGATGACAGAGAGTCTAATTACTGGCTGTTGACTATATTCCAGGTGTTGGGCTGGGTGTTCCTGGTGTATCATCTTGTCTAATTCTCTCAACAGCTATATCTTATCGATACTGTTATTAGCTCCTTCTTATAATTTAAAATTTGGGACTGGCAAAGATTAAGAAACTTGCCCAAGGTCAAAAGACAAGACGAGGCAGTGATAAGGCTGAACCTAGATTTGCCAGTTCCTTGAGCCCCAGCCCACAACTGCTGCCCAGTTAAAGATTATTCATATGCAGTGTTCCCAGAACATTCCCGACCATCAGTATGTGCAGGTACTTTTATTGTATTAAATGATGTTTTGAGGGGCTGGGGATGTAGCTCAAGTGGTAGCGCGCTCGCCTGGCATGAGTGTGGCCTGGGTTCGATCCTCAGCACCACATACAAACAAAGATGTTGTGTCCCCCGAGAACTAAAAAATAAATATTAAAATCCTCTCTCCTCTCTCTCTGTCTTTAAAAAAAATGATGTGTTGAGCAAATCAAGACTTCTTTAAAATAAAAAAATCATTAAAGTACGATTGATCTACACAATGATATATCAAAAGTGTACAGTTTGACAGATTTTGACACATACAAACACTCTCAAGAAACCACACCACAACCAAGATAATGAACATATCCTTCACTGCAAAAGTGTTAATTGTGCCCCTTTGTCATTTCTCCCTTCCCTTCCACCCCAGGCAACCATGAATTTGGTTTCATTATACATTAGGTTGTAATATATACTCCCTTGTTTTGGCCTGGCTCTTTTCAACCCACACATTTATTTTGAGACTCTTTGTGCTCTTGAGTTTATCCATTCGTTCTTTTAGTTTCTGAATTGCCTAGATATTCAGAAGTTTACTTACCTGCTTTCCCTGTTGATGAACTCATGGGCTGTTTCTAGTTTTTCCTGTTATGAGAGAGCTGTTATAAATGTTTGTGATCATGTCTTAGTATGGAAGTGTGCTTTCATTTCTCTTGGACCAATACCCGAAAGAGGATGACTGGGTCATATGATAGGTGTTTAACCTTTTTCTTTCTTTTCTTTTTTTTTTGGGGGGGGGGCAGTACTGGGGATTGAACCCAGGGGTACTCTATCACTGATCAATATCCCCATTTTTATTTATTTACTTATATATTTAGTGTCAGGGATGTAATTCGGGGGCATTCAACCACTGAGCCACATCCCCAGCCCTATTTTATATTTTATTTGAAGATAGGGTCTCACTGAATTGCTTAGTGCCTCGCTGTTGCTGAGGCTGGCTTTGAACTCTTGATCCTCCTGCCTCAGCTTCCCACACTGCTGGGATTACAGGTGTGTACCACTGCGCCTGGCACCATTTTTATTTTGAGACAGGGTGTCACTGAGTTGCTGAGGCTGGCCTCAAACTTGTGACTCTTTCTTCAGCTTCCAGAATTGCTAGGATTCCAGGCGTGTACCACTGCATCTGGTTAAGTGTTTAACTTTCCAAGAAACTGCCCAACCATTTTCCAAAATTCATGTGTCATTTTACGTTCCTACCAGCAGGGTGGGTTCCAGTTGCTACATCTTCATCACTTTTGGTGCCTTCAGCCTTTTTAATTTTAGTGATTTAAATAGGCATGCAATATGAATCTCATTGTGGTTTTTAATTAATGCAGGGCTTTTAAACTGTTTGCTATGCAGTAATTAGTATTCCCTGTAACAATGGTGTAGATTCACACATCAAGTAGTAAAAAAAGAGATGTAAAAGTTATTACTGGTCCTAAAGTGATAATTATAGATTCCCTTTATAGTTACTTTCATGTGCTAAGTACTTTTTAATACACTATTTCTAAAAACCTAGCGACCAGCCTTGCAAGACAAGTTTAGCTTCATTTCACAAATGAGAGTGGGTGGGAGCTGACTCAGTGTCCCCCTTGGAGCAAGGCAGAGAGTTGAACCCAGACTCATCTGTTCTAAGGTTTGTGGAGTCTGACCTCCCTGTCATGTTCCATTTTATAGTTCAGTGATTTCCCTTAAAAAAAAAAAAATCCTCTTTCTCGCTATTGTTCCATGCCCTGAATGTACAATACAGAACTTAAGTCTTGTAAACAGAGGGCTGTACCAGCCAAGCCTACGGTAGGAAAAGTATTTTCAATGTAAATACCCTGTGCGGTCACCACATGTGAGACCTGCATGCCTGGGCGGCTGAGTGTCCTGACGCATTCCTGCAGCCCGGCCTCTGGACCACGGCTATTGACACCATTCACAGAACAAGAGCCCACTTCAGAGAAAACAGAATTACTATGATTAAGCTGTGCCACTCTACACTTGTGGAACTGCTTCCATTTCAGATGCCGCCTTCCATTCAACAAACATTTATTTTGGATGCAGCAGTCATTAGTTGCAAGCTTGCCATGTGCCAGGCTCTTGTATGATTGTCTGATTTATTGTGCACACACATGACCTCCTCTCCCTATATGATTGGCTCTAGCTAGGTTAGCTCTGAGGATAAGATGCCTGCTGTTTCAGTCTGGCTTTTCTGGCCTTTGCTAGTTCAGTAGGTGGATTACTTCATCTCTCTGAGCAGCAGTTTCCTCATCTACAAGATGGCAATCTATGACTTACTTCACCAAGGTTGTAGTGAAGAATAAATGGAATCAGGGCATGCTCGGTCTGTGTTAAGTATTATTATTATTCCTGTTTTACTGACAAGAAAAGCTTTTGAGGTGTTAAATAAGTGGGTCAAAGTAACACAGGTAGTCAGGGGCAGCAGCAAAATTCCAGTGCTCATCATGAGGCATTCCACATTGTTCGGTCCTCTTGCTGTTCCCATGGTGTATGTTCCCAAAAGACCATCAGGATTCTGGCGTAGAAGAAATGGAGACGGAAAAACTTCAGTGACAAAACCAGCAATTAAAGCCCAGTCTTGCAAAAGTAGTGCTTGTTTATTTAAATCAGTTCAGAAAATAATGGAAAAAAGATAAAAGAGATTATGCATAATCTCAACCCCTACGATACTATGCTGTAGTTTGTTTCTCTCTCTCTCCCTTTTAAATAGAGAGTTATGCTTCTTTCACAGTAGTTTGTAATCACAATACAATTGTAGTGCTGAGTTTTTGTTTTCACTTTGTTATACATAATTTCTAACAGCTATGCAGGGGATATCTTAATTTTCTTACCTTTTCCTAAAAAAAGGATATTCATGAGTTTGCCTTTTTCTTACTATTAATAAAAATATTTTGGGGTGTAATTTCATACAGCTTTTAGTGGATAGATTCTCCTGAAGTTGCATCACTGAGTCAAAAGACACATCCTTTTTAAGATGAGTGGTGGTGGCACACACCTGTAACCCCAGCGACTTGGGAAGCTGAGGTGCAGGATCCCAAGTTCCAGGCCAGCCTTAACAACATTATTTCTAATCATGTTTCTTCTTTGGTGATGTAGCTATACAAATTTTTTGACCACTTTTTAAATATAGTTTGTTTTCTTATTGACTTGGGAGTGTTCTTTATATATTCTGGATACAAACCCTTTATTAGTTTTTAACCTTTTATAAATATTTTCTTTTTTTAACACTTTTTTAAAATATTCATTTTTTAGTTGGACACAATATCTTTATTTTTTAATTTTTATGTGGTGCTGAGGATTGAACCCAGGGCCTCGCACTTGCTAGGGGAGCACTCTACCACTGAGCCACAACCTAGCCCCTTTTATAAATATTTTCTCCCAGTCTGTGCCTTGTCGTTTCATTTTCTTAACTATGTCTTTCAAAGAAGAGAAGTTTTTAGTTTTGATGAAGTCTAATTCATCAATTTTTTTATCCCATAGTTTGTCTATTCCAAGAAATCTTTGCCCATACCAAAGTCACAAGGGTTTTAAAGTTTATAGCTTTAAGCTACATTTAGGTCTATGACCAACTTTGAGTTAATTTTTGTACATGAACTGTGTGGGTTGAATTTCATTGTTTTTTTGTTTTTGTTTTTTGCATATGAATGTCTAATGAGTCCAGTATCCTGACAAAGTAAACATGTGTGGGTCTGTATCTGATCTCTGTATCCATACATTTTTTTTTTAATTGGTTGTTCACAACGTTACAAAGCACTTGACATATCATACTTCATACATTAGACTGAAGTGGGTTATGAACTCCCAATTTTACCCCAAATGCAGATTGCAGAGTCACATCGGTTACACATCCACAATTTTACATAATGCCCTATTGGTAATTGTTGTACTCTGCTCCCTTTCCTATCCCCCACTATCCCCGCTCCCCTCCCCTCCCTTTTACTCTCTCTACCCCATCTACTGTAATCCATCTCCCTCCTTATTTATTTTCCCATTCCCCACCCTGTATCCATACATTTTGTTACCGATTTTTTGGCCCCAAACTGGGTCTTTTTTCCCTCTTGAGATCATGGAACCAATAACAGGACTGAGCACAACTGAACAGTGAAAGATGGTTTATTTCTGGTCAAGAACAGGAGAAGTGGGGAATAAACCTGCAAATCAACTTCTCAGCTCATTTCAGGTTGGGAATTTATGGATGGAAAAGGAAGGAAATGAGGGGATGGAAGGGCTAATAAAGGGAGGAATATTTCATGTATTTTCTGGGAATAGGTTGGAAATTACTCTGGAATTCAGGCACCACCTCTTTCTGCTCCTTTTCAGGTTCTTTCTGATTATCTGCCTGGCAATTGTTAACTGTCATGGCGTTGGGTGGGGGTCATTTATTAAGAAGATAGATTATTATGCAGTTAGAGGTTGTCTGGTGGTCATAGATCCAAACAGTTTTGTCCACCTCGCTGGCTCTGGAACTTCTGGCCTACAGGCAACCTTCCTCAAAGATGAACAAGATTGGGTGGGTTAGAAATTCAGCTGGGTCACTGAGGCAGTACAAGATTAGGGAGCGTAGCATTTTGTCTGTAGCACACTGTCTTGATTGCTGTAATTCTGTAATCAGTCTTGACCTTAGATGATACTCCTCCTTTTTTTTTTTGTTCTTTTTCAAAATTGTTTGGCTTGTCTCCATTATTTACAATTCCATGTAAATTTTAGAGTTAGCTTGTCATTTTCTCAAAAAGGCTTTCTGGGTTTTTGATTGTGATTGTGTGTGGATCAGTCCAAACTCAGATAACTGTAAAAGTAAAAAGGACTTTATTTGGGTTCTTAAAAATTGCCATTTGGCCTGGACGTGGTGGTACATGCCTGTCATCCCAGTAGTTTAGGAGGCTGAGGCAGGAGGATTGCAGGTTTGAAGCTAGGCCTCAGCAACTTAGTGAGGCTGTAAGCAACCCTAGTGAAACCCTCTCTGAAAATAAAAAAATAAAAAGGGCTGGGGATGTGGCTCAGTGGTGAGTGTCCTTGATTTCAATCCCTGGTACCCAAAATTGCCATTTGGGAGACACAGGTTCAGATAGTTCTGAATCAGTGTTCTCTGGAAGCTAGAATAAATGGGAGCTAATACGAGCTCTTGAATGTTGAGAGGAACAGGGGCTACATGAGGTTGGAAAATGAAGAAAAGAATCATGAACAGGATGGAAGTGTTAATAAAATAAGAATTCAACCTCTTGGGGCTGGGGATGTGGCTCAAGCGGTAGCGCGCTCGCCTGGCATGCGTGCGGCCCGGGTTCGATCCTCAGCACCACATACAAAAAAAGATGTTGTGTCCGCCGAGAACTAAAAAATAAATATTAAAAAATTCTCTCTCTCTCTCTCTCTCTCTCTCTCTCTCTCTCTCTCTCTCTCTCTCTCTCTCTCTCTTTCCTCTCTCACTCTCTCTTAAAAAAAAAAAAAAAAAAGAATTCAACCTCTTGATATGCATTTTGAGCCTCTGGGCACAATGTAGCTGTCTAGTCATTAGGTCATTCGGGCCAGTCCAGATGCCACTGAGTCTAAGGGTGGATTCCTAGGCAGCAGGTAGAATCCTGCACAGTGCTGCCCCTTTCTTGGCCTCCCAAGGCCATTCTGAAATGTTCTTTATGTGTCACTTTCAAAGTAATTTTCCTTTTATTTGCACATGTCAGGTCTGTGAGTCCCTTTGTGGAAAAATGACATCTGAACACGATTAACTCCTCGATCGTGAAACTGATACCTCTGTCCATTTATTTAGGTCTCAATTTTCTGTAAGGTTCTTAATACATTTTGTCAAATTGAAGGTTGATCTTCTACTATCTTACACTGTTTTTAGTACATGATTTGTGGCTAATAAATCAACATTTTCCTGCCAAGTGCGCTCGATATCTCTCTCTCTCTCTCTCTCTCTCTCTCTCTCTCTTTCTTTTCTTTTTTAACTAGGGATTGAACTCGGCGGTGCTTTACCACTGAGCTAAGTCTTCAGACCTTTTTATTTTCGATTTTGAGACAGGGTCCTCACTAGTTGCTGAGGCTGCCCTCAAATTTGCAATCCTCCTGCCTCAGCCCCCTGAGTCCCTGATATTACAGGCATGGGCTGCCCCGCCTGTCCAAAAGCTCTCTCATTATGCTTTCTCTCCCAAGCCTTTTGTCCCCTCACTTCCATACTCAGTGGCTTGTGATACATTGTTTTATTTCTTTTGAAGTTTGTAACTCTTTATAAATATACACTCAATAAACTATATATATAAGAGTACATCTTGAGAAATATTCTCAAAATGAAAATACCAGGTCAAGCAACAGAACACTGGCAGCAACCCAGGAACCTCACTGTGACCCCTGCCAGTGCTGTCAAAAGGAGCCACATCCCAACTTCTACTTGTCAAGGCTTACCTCTGGGTCCCACCTCCTTGCTGTGCTTCTTTCTCTTCTGTATTTTGCTAGTCCCTAAAATGCCCACCCCTCTTCGACCTTCTCCCTCCTTATTTCTTCCTTCAGCTTCCTCAAAATGTCCTCTTCATTAAGTTCTGCTTCCCTTGGAAGTCCTCCTGCCCTCCCCAGCTTCCATCCACCTTGCATTTGCCCTCGTTGACATGTTCATCATGGTGTGTTGAGGCTTTCAACTTTCTGAGACCTGGAGCAAGCTTTTCTGTACCCAGGATGTTCTGTGGGGCCTGGCATACAGCAGGAGATGAGTGGCTGTATACTGGGTGGATGCTGAGTGCCTAGGAAACCGACTCCCCAAAAGAGGGAGGTCATTGTTCACAGTGGTCCCCGGCTCCCAGTCCTCACTGGCTTCTTGTCCAACCCCTTCTCTCCCTTGTGTTCCCTGACATTTGGTGATGTATTTCTCCAAGGCCAAGCTGCTTCTGGAGCAAGACAGTATCATAGTCATCAAGCTTTTTCCGTATCACTTTTGAAACGAGTGAGAGAGGTTGATGCCCTTGGCTCCTCATCTGCAGGGTAAGAGCAATAGTATTCCACTTGTTCCATCTGTGACCCAGTCTCTTATTTCAGTGTTAGAGGTGCGCAGGTAGCTGACTCTGGGCAGTGCTGAAGTCCCGCATCCATTCACCCCGTTGCCAACACATCTTGGGATGCCTTTTCACTCTTAGTAAGAAGTGGCCATATATACCACTTGTTTGTTGCTCTGTGTCAGAGTCTAGCTTCTTCTGATCATAATGACTGGGAGTGTTTATGTGCCACATTGGGGCCACAGTGACAGATGTGAAAAATAGAGTCCTTCCCTTGCCACACAGATTGCATTTAGCAAGGGTACAGCCCAAAGACTGGGTAAATTCCCAGGCATGATGGTGCATGACTATAATCCCAGCAGTTTGGGAGGCTGAGGCAGGAGGATCACAAGTTTGAGGCCATCCTTGGCAATACAACAAGACCCTGTCTCCAAACAAACAAATAAATAAAAATGTAGGGGATGTGACTAAGTGGTAAAGCATCCCTGAGTTCAATCCTCAGTACCAAAAAAAAAAAAAAAAAAAGATTGGATAAATTCCATTTAGTGAAGCAGGAAGGAGGAAAAGAGCTGATCTGACTGACTTGAGACAGGAAATGGTTCTGTTAATAATTGGAATGGTTTACATCTACCAGAATAGACGGCAGTTCTTACCAACTCCTCAAACATCAGACCTGTCTCCCCGTCTCTTGTTCATTTGAACTCTCGTCCTGAGTGACTCATGTCTAACTGGAGGACTGAGATGTTTATTTAACCATTATTTAACTATTATCTCAGACAAACCCAGCCAGAGCATGTGATGGGGTGGCTGGAGTGGATCTGGGGAAGGAATAATAGGTGAGGTGAAAGAGGGGCAGATAGGAAGGAGATGTCATTGAAAGGAGCTGGATGAATGTGATGACCTGGGGTGGGGTGGGGTCCAGGCACAGGAGCTTGTGTGGGCGAAGGCTTAGAGATTTGTCTGTGCATCTAGGTTTCCTGGGCCCAGGCTGTAGGTCTGTTAAGCCTCTGCAGAACCTATTACCAGAGGCTTAAAGAGTGAGCCATAGGGGCACATGGCCAGGGCATGCCTGCGATTAGACTACAAGCCCTGGACATGGGCCAGTGTCCCACAGATGCCCCAGGGAAGGCTTGGGCAGGAGGACTCTTGACCTTCCACTTTCTGTCCTGCAGGAGAAGATCGGCTGGCGAAAGGACGCCCTGCACTTACTGGTGTTCACAACGGATGACGTGCCCCACATCGCACTGGATGGAAAACTGGGGGGCCTGGTGCAGCCACATGATGGCCAGTGTCATCTGAACGAGGCCAACGAGTACACTGCGTCCAACCAGATGGTGAGGGGCAGACAGGCTCCGAGGGGGACCCTTCCCGGGGTTTAACTGTTCACCCCGCTTCTGATCCTTTCTCTGGCCCTCAGTCCTCACTGGCCTTTGGTCGGTTCTTGGTCTCATCCTTTTTTCTCTCTTCTCCAAGTGGGTTTCTGGAACTCCTCATTAACTTGGGACATTTCCCAGGGATTTCTGTAGCAGGTTCATCTTTCTGCCATTATGTATCCAAGTGGGGAGATTTTTGGTAGAGGAAGAAGGTAACCGGGGGAGTTGGGATAGACCATGGGCAGAGGGGATCTTTTAGGAATGTGAGGAATAGTTTCCTACAGAGCTCACGACTGGGATGGAAGTTACAGGGAGGATTCCTGGCTTCTAGAAACGGCCCCGAGGCAGTGAGTTCCCTGTCAGTGTCAGAGGGGCAGCAGGTGGACTGCTGGACCAGGAGCCTCGGGAATCCTCCACTCCCAATAGCCTGTGACAATAGCCACTTAATTTAAGAGAATTTATACAGAACTTCAAATACATATAATAATAGACAAGCACTGCAAACCCCTGCATACCCATTACCCAGCCCCAACAACTCTCGAGCTCTTGCCACACATACAATGTGGTCTTTTCCAGAAATCTGTACCTTCTTCTTTCCCAAATCCATTCTGGTGTCTGGCCAGGAAGGAGTTCTTCCCAATTTTCTTTGCGAGAAAAGCCCATTTTTCTCCAGTTTCAAGAAGTGATCATGTTGAAGCCTTTCAAATTATCCAGGAGTGGTGGAATCTGGAGAAAAGACTCGAGACTGTAGGACCTCAACTGATGGCAACCTCTATGCCCCTCAGCAGACCTTAAAATCCTTGAGGACCCTGTTAACTGCTTCTCAGCCTCCTCCTGCCTCCTGGCTCTGCATCCCACCCCATGGCCAGCTTTTAGCCCAGTGGTCAGCAGCCTCCTACTGTTCGGAGCCATGAGCAGGGACTGTGGTTGGGCACAGGAAATGGAAAATAGGGCAAGGGAAGGTCTTAGGGCAGAGAGGGAAGCGCAGAGTGCTGAAGGCAGATGGTAGAACACAGTGGTTGCTCTCCTTGGGGCCTTAGCATCTTGCTGGATGATGGAGACACAGCAGCCTGGAGAAGCCCCAGTCCTCATTTAACCATTCTGGGGTGTCTAGCAAGTATCTCAGGGTTCTTTGGGTGCCTCTGCACAGTCCCTCAGTCAGGACCTGCCACTGGGGACTGAGGGTTCTGAGGGGCCACCTGAGGGAAACCTTTCCTTTTCATGGTAAATGTGGAGCAGCTGAGTGTGTGTTGGAGCAGGTGCTGGGCTCTCAGCTCATCCCAAGTGTCACAGCCTTGATTTGCCCTGGCCCTAGGACTATCCGTCCCTTGCCTTGCTTGGAGAGAAGCTGGCAGAGAACAACATCAACCTCATTTTTGCAGTGACGAAAAACCACTATATGCTCTACAAGGTATGCCTTGGGGTGGGGGTGGGGAGCGGACTGGTTCTGGGGCCTCACTGACTCTAAGGGAGGTTAGAACTGGGTGGGAGAGTGGTAAGGCCTGTTCCCAGCCCTGCTCTGTGTGGCGAGAGACAAAGGAGGAGTGCAGTGTAGCTCTGACTTGATCCAGTGGAAAAAATCTTAATATTGAAGAAAACTCAAGCATTCACACAGCCATGAATATCTTTACAAGGAATTTAAACTTATGGTATCCAGTTTGATTCTGAGAAAATCCTTGAAAATGGCGTGAATCCCCACTTTTCTGTTGATAAAATGGAAACGTGGAGGGGCATACTCTATAGGGAAGGGAAATAAGTGCAGATGTGCACTTAAATATTCAAGTGAGCAGCCTGCATCACTACTCCAGCGTTCCTTATGCCTCCTTAGCAGAGAGTGGGAGACCAGCGGTCGTCTGGGATAGGAGCTCCCCAAGAGAACAGCCAATGTCCTGATGGCACAGAGCCATCTGTAGGGTCCTTTCCATCTAATAAGACTGTTCCCAGGCTGTCCTGTCATGCGTCGTCATCATCTCCCCTGTGAGCACTCTTTCCTGACACCATGGGCAGGTCACACATTGAACTTGAAACCCGAGATACACAACTTCTGTGAGCTGAAGGTGAAGCCCACCCTCACCTCTGATGTCCTTTTTGCTGAGAGGTTAGGAAACTTCACCAGGAATCCCCTAAATATCCACAAAGAATCCTGTCTGATCCTGTCTTTCTATGACTCTTATGAAGACTATTCCTGGTGAAAAGCCACAGGTGTCTTTGGGAATTCTTGAGCTTCTTTTAGTGTGAGACTGTTCTAGACAATGAAAACAGGGAGGACAGTCTGTTGTTGCTGTTTTGTTTGTTTGGAAAATGGCAGGCTGATGCGTTTTACAAAGTACATTTTTAGAGGGATTAACAGGTATGTACTGTCGTGGGCTTCCAGATGTTTTATGAGACGAGAAAAGAAATCCTACTCAGCTTTAGCCATCCTTTCCCAGAACCAAGTCCCCTGGCTCAGGGAAGTGGCTCATAGGGACTCTGCAAAATGCCATAAATGTGGACTTTCTGTTTTTGGAAAGTGGATTTGTCAGATTGCCATCATCAGTAACTGTTTGATATGGAACATGAATGAGGCCAGGGAGTATGTTACATGCAATAAAAACTAAAAAAATAAAAAAAATATAAGGGACTTTGCAGGCTGAGGGCAGTGGCTGCTCCATCCCTGTTACAAGAGCCGTGTTTAGGAGTTAGTACTGAGGGAAGAGGGCAGCCAGTCCTTCAGGGCTGCCTGCTTTGTCCCAAGACCACACTCGGAGGAATCCAGAGGTCCTCCGGAGGGCATTCTATTGGTCCTCAGCTCCCTATTGAGGAAAGAAAGTGTACTTGAGACCCTTGGGAAACTAGCCCTTTGCACTCCTGGGGACAGAGAGTATATCCTGGAAGTTGAACATGGGACCACCTGTGTAGACCAGAGGAGTGAGGCAAGAAAAACATGTCCTCCTCAGAGGATGGACAGAGGATGTCCCTAACAGGCCAGAGGGGCAAGGTCTCCAAGACTTTGTGCTTTAGAGCAGGTTTGTCAGCCTCTCCCCACAGGTCCCCAGGGGCTGGGATTCCTCAGCCACTGCAGCAAGTCAGTCCTTGCACCAGTTCTTCTCACCCTCCCTTGTGGTAGCTGCTCCCATGTGTGGTGCAGGAGGGTGGCCCACGAGTGCCGGGCCCTTAGTGTTCTAGTCAGTAGAGGAGTGTTCACTCTGATGGAACGGAAGGCAAAATGGACTTACTTCCTTCTTTCTTTTTCAAGAATTTTACAGCCCTGATACCTGGGACCACAGTGGAGATTTTACATGGAGATTCCAAGAACATCATTCAGCTGATTATCAATGCATACAATGTAAGTCTCTGCCTTGGCCCCCATTGCCTCCTCCATCCTGCTCACTCCTACTGAGGGCCTGGGGACTGATGTGGGTTCAGGGGGGCAGTGCGTCATGCTCATGGACTCAGCTCTGCTCTGACTCTACTTCCCTCTGCAGTCTCCACCCTCTCATCCTCAGCTGGTCCCAGTGAGCCAGCAAGTGGCTCAGTGAGACTCAGGCCCACAGCCTGGGGTCACCTCCAGTTCTGATACCTCTTGTGGGTGTGTGCTGGTGCTCTCCACCCATCCAGTTGCCCAGATGGTCTTGCAGAGCGTTTATTCCCTGGGTGAGGCCAGCAGGGCGTCCGCTAGCCACAGCTGCAGGCTGTGAGAAGCGAGAGGCATGTGTTCCAACCTTTGCCTCACGGCAAGCAGGCCAGTTGGAATTCCTTATCCTTGTAGGACTCAGCGGAGAACTGCAGACTAACAGGGACAAAGGGGACACAAGAAAAAAATCAATATCATTTTGCCCACACACTGAAGACTTGATTGCAGTTGAGCCCTTTCGGAGGGATTCTGAATGGCACATGAGATTCTGCTGTTGTAACTCATCTTGGGCACATGGCTCTAGTGTAAGTGCAGGAGATCATGGTCATGATTTAGGAGTCACTTCCATATCTCAAGCCAATCATTCAAGGAATCACTTCCCAAATCTTTCTTTTCCCCACCTTCCTTTCCCTCAGTTCACGACATCCAAGAAACACTTGACTCAGACCCATCTTCCCTGAGGAAATGGGGAGCACAATTTTTTGTACTGGGAAGTATGTTCCCTTGGCCATCCCCTCCCCGCTAGGCCCAATATGGTTGCAGCATCCAGTGCCCGCCATGCCCTCAGGGGTGGGATAATTTCTAGATCAGATTTCAGAATCATCAGCCTGTTGAAATAAAGTATCATGAAGTAACACTATTAGTCCCAAATTTACATAAAATAGACTTGTGGGCTAACCTGGGAACCTCTCGGTAAGGCATTACATATCTGTGATAAGAATCATCTTGCTTTCCCTGTAGTAACTGATTTATGAATGAGTAATTTGGAACCCTGCCTTTCCCAGTGTTGACTTTGTCCACCTACAGATGTGGCCCTATTTTGAGTTATGAAGTGCTACTCAGCTAAATCAGGAGTCACTGAGGGACCTTAGAGTCAGGGTGTAGCCAGCGTGGCACCTTGTCTCTCTGAGACCCAGTGCCCTAATGACAGCAGATTGGGCAGTGTGAGGACTTCTGGCTAGTTTGCCCTCCCTTCCTCCTGGTCATGTCAGCCCATCTCCTGCGATAATTTGGGGTCCTCTTCCTCCCTTACTAAGTTCCCCACATACTAACATCCTCTGACATTTAAATCCTCACAAGATCCAGTGGCCACCTCAGAGCCCAGAGCCCAGTGAGACAGTGTTTCCCAAATTGACTTATACTTTAGTGGTTTTCAGATTATGCAGTGAGTAATTTGGTTTGCATTTCAGAAAGAGGGAGAACAATTTTGCTTGTTTATGTGGGCACCGCAGATCTGCTGAAACACCACATACTGAGAGGGCTTTGAGAAGGGAGTGTGAGGGAAGACCCAGGCCTGCAAGGTCACCTCTTTCCTGGGATCTCTCCTCACTGGAAGCTTCTCAGGTCTCAAGCGCTGGACACTGAACTAAAGGAATCATGACCAAAGGAGCAGCCTCATCTGGGCTCAGTGGGGTACTGAGAAGACTCCTTCCTGCTGGCTTCTGGGGAGAAGATCCTTCCCGGCATTTCCATCCTCAGCTCAAGTTCAGACCCACCAGCAGCCAACAGACCTCCTGGGCTCCCTCAGAGTATTTCCTGGTGAGGGCCCAGGCCCTCTGCCTCTGTGGCTTTGATAAAGAGAGCATGATGACACACAGTTCCATAGAACTAGCTGGGTGGAGTTTGCCAGAAACAGGGAAAGCTCTGTGCATCAGCATTTTCCTGTGGCTGAGGGGATCTGGATGTCCATGCTTGTATGGAGATTACACACAAGCATGGACATACTGGATCATATATCCTTTATTATAGCTTTTATTAACATACCTATAAACATAAGTTAGGTTTTTCCCTGCATTCTTTAAGCCCATCCTAATAAATTAATTGAACTTGAGGAAGACATCATGGAAACCCTAATTTATTTCTTTAATTTTATTTTATATTGGTGCAATCTAATTATACATAATAGTGGGATTCCTTGTGCTATATTCACACATGGACATTACATAATTTGGTCAATCTCATTCCCTAGTAGCTTCCCTTTCCCTTCCTTCCTCCTCCCTATTCAGGAGTCCATTTGTTCTGTTCTACTAATCTCCCTTTTATTTTTATTATTATTATTAAACTAGTGAATTATAATTACACATATATGCAGGATTCATTGTGGTATATTCATACATGAACCTAGCATAATTTGGATGAGAACCCAGATTTATAGCCAGTGGGTCCGAGATTAAGTCACAACCTACCACTTATAACTGACATCTGAAGTGTGTGGGGGTCCTTATAGAACTGAGCCCCCCACCTGTGGCATCTGACACTTGTCTCCAGGTAGACAGTGTCAGAACTGAATCGATTTGAATTACAGGCCACACGGCTAGATGGAGGATTGCCTGGTGTGTGGGTCGGGGGTGGAGGGATTCCCACCCCTCGGGTGTTGGATGGTGAGGAGACTTGAGAGTAGGAAGGGAGCTTTGTTTTTCCTTCAGGTACCATCCTCTTGCTGCTGTCGGGTGGCAGTGGGGAGGCCCAGGTTGGGCTCCAGGCTCCTGGCACTTGCCCTGGATGCGAGTCTACCCTGGCTGTCGTGTGTGGGGTGCACTTTGGCCAGCAGGAGAGGCTCTCCACAGCCCTTCGCCTGCTGCTCTCTGGCCAGGGTCTGGTCACAGCTCTGCTTTACTATTGCATTTCCGGTGTTACCTTCCCATTGGAGCAATTTGTGGTGGATTTCGTGTGAGTCAACACAACACATGACTAGGCGGGGGTGTTGACTCTTCCCTCCTCTGGACGGCTGGCCAGTGCTCTGTGGGCCACTCTGAGGTTTGGGTTGGAGCGTATGTAGCGGATGAGATGGCCGTGGTATTTGGCCCGCTGAGGAGGGAGCCAAGCGCCAAGGCAAGGTATAAGGCGGTGTCTTGTGGAAGCAGCCTGTTGCATGCAGTTTTTGTAATGTGCATCTGTCAGCTCGTGGGTTTATACGTTTTTTTCTTGCTGTCCCCAATTCTTCAGTGTGAGGAATTACCACCTCCTCCTGAGGGAGTTTGGCAGCCTGGAACTTGGCCTGGAGCAGGTCCTGGTGAGAGGTTCTCTCTCAGGGCTCAGCCACAGGCCCCGGGTCTGTACTCACAGATGCCAGCAGCATGCCCCACGGACAAGGGGGAGGTAGGACTCAGAAATCATGGGCCTCTTGAAAGTGGGAGAGGACAGAATGAGCTGGAAACCACTTGGGCTGCATGTGGAGTGACATCAGAGCCGTGGCGTGTTTTCCCCTAGCCGGGCACATGTTTCTCTTTTGGTTGTTGCCATAAAGTCTGCTCCACCCACTGCACAGCTGGCCTGACTTAAAGCAATTACAGATGTGACCTAACCTGACCGGGTACGTTACAGAATAGGCTTTAAACTTCTGACATTCTTGACATTGTCTCCTTTTCCTAGGAAGGGGAATAAGGAATCATGTCCAGAGGGAAGTCTGGTAGGAATTTATTGAGTTCCAGTGAGCCACGTATAGAGGCCTTCCTGCGTAAGAACTGATTCCTGCAGCTTTGATTCTCTATTATGTCTTGCCCTTCCTTCCTTCGTCCACAGATGTACCCTAATGTCCTGATGGGTGGCAGGCGTCATGCTACACCATGGCAATGTAGCAGTGAACCAAACCCAGCCCTGCCCTCCAGAAACTCACCCATTTGGGGGAGACCGACCCATACCTCCAACCAGGGTACACACTTCCCAAAGTCAGAGAAGCAGTTCCACAGAGAAAAGTGTGTCTCTGCTGAGAGGGTTCAGGTGCCTACCAGGGGGGATGGAGAGAGCCTGCTGCTGGTCCTGCGTGCCTCCAGCAGCTAAGCCTGGGCCTTGGTTTTTGCTACTTTCAACGAGAGGTTTGAACTCAATCATCTCCATGGTTTCTGCTACCTCTAACATCCCAAGAGTTCCTGACTCCCCAGCACTGTGGGGAGCAGGAATTCGGGTCAGAGCACAAGCTTAGGGTCTCGTGGCCTAAGTAGAGGATAGGACTGGATCTCCATCCTGCTGCAGTTACTGAACCACAGAGTAGGAGTCCCCATCCCTGGTGTTCTTTCTCCTCTTGCCAAGTCCTCCATTAACAGATCAGCGGCAGCTTTGGCAGATCTCGGTGGGGAAATGCCAGTGCTTCCTTCCAACGTTTTGCTGCTGCTGGACCACAGGGCCCTCATATTTCAAGTGACTGTTTTCAATTTTTGGTGTAGCTCTGGTCTACCTAACTCTTTTATGGTATGCTGTTTTATCTCATCCTCATACTTATTAACAATTATAAATAAATTTTAAAAATTTAATTTGTCTTTAAAAATAAATTTAATTTTCATCTGCTTGGCCTAAGTCATTTAGCCCCTATTAAAACATTCATTCTTTCGTCCATCCCATCATTCAAAAAGCGCTTGTGCTGAGTCTCAGAGAGGTATGCGTCCAACTCACGTACAGTTGGAAGACAGATCTGCAAACAGCTGCTCAGCTAGAGAATGCCGAGTTGAGTATTGCCTTTGTGACCCTTGACCAGCTAAAGCTGGCACTTACAAGAGGAAGTAGATTTAAGAAAAATCATATTTTTAGAGTGTAGAAGCACTTAAACAATTGGCTGCAAAGAGAGAGAATTTTTTTTTTTTTTTTGCAGAGTATTTTCAACAAGCTGTTAATTTGTTTGGAAAACTGAATATTTCACTTATTCAAGTTTAACACTATATGCTCAGCAAAAAAAGAAAGAGAAAAGAAAACCCACAAGAGGCAATTCTGCCTGCTGTTCTGTTCGACAGCTGTGCTTCCCGGGGGTGCACCTGAGAAGGAAGGACCGTGGGAGCCTGGTCTTGGTTCCATGTGTCTCTCAGAGTATGATGTCTTGCTCTGCTCAGAGTGCTTAGTGTTAGGATGGTTGTTTTCTTAATGTTTGATAAAATATGACTCTTATATACAAGCCAATTACTCCATTGGCCCCTGGTCTCCAGAGTAACATCTTCCTTAGAGATTTTCAAAGGCAGTTTTTCAAAACCAACAGACATATAGAAAATCACATGAACTTTTCACAAACTGAGTATCCAGCACCTGGGTCAAAAACACAGGAACAATTCCAACACCAGGACGTCCCTCTCTGTCTGCCAAGGGTAACCATAAGTTTTACCTGTTTTTGGTCAGCAAATTGTACACTGTTTTACAACAGGGACAAAGACATATGCTGAGAAACGCAACCTTAGGTAACTTCTTCATTGTGCAAAAGTCATCATAGAGTGTACTTACATAAGGCAAATGATGGAGCCTACTGCATACCGAGGCCGTGTGATACAGCCTCTTGCTGTAGGCTACAGTCCTGAACAACCTATTATTGTACTGAATACTGTAGACAGTTGTAAAACAATGAAGTACTTGTGTATGTAAACATATCTAAGCATAGAAAAAGTATGGTAAAAATACTGTGTATTAAGAATTTTTCAGGGCTGGGGATGTGGCTCAAGCGGTAGCGCGCTCACCTGGCATGAGTGCAGCCTGGGTTTGATCCTCAGCACCACATACAAACAAAGATATTGTGTCCGCCGAAAACTAAAAATAAATAAATAAATAAATATTAAAATTCTCTCTCTCTTAAAAAAAAAAAAAGAATTTTTCAGCTCTTATAATCTTATGGGACCACATTAGTATATGTGGTCTGTTGTGAACCAAAATGTCTTTATGACTGTAAATAGAGCCATATAACATGTAAGCCTTTGTGTCTTGGCTTCTTTCAGGCAGTGTTACATTCATGAGATTTGTCACTGTCCTTGCATGTAGTTGTATTTGGTTCATTATCATTATTGTAAGGCCCCCTACCATGTGAAAACACAGCAGGTTTTAAAATCCATTCTACTATTCTAGGCTTTTGCGTAGTTTCCAGGTTTTAGCTATTATAAACTGTATTGCTATAAACATTTCTGCCTAGGTCTGTTAGTGACGTAAACCCTTCTGTTGGGGATAATCCTCTGGTGAATGCTAGGTCTGAGGATGGCCTGACCTTTAGGAGATATTGCCTAATGGTTTCTAAAGGGCTGTCCCAACTAACACTCCAACCAGATGAACGAGAGCCCCCGATGCTCCACGTGCTTTCTGATACCTGGTGTGTTCAGTCTTTTATTTTTTCTGTTCCAGTAAATCATTTTGACTTGCTTTTTGTTTCCTGCACCATCTTAACCTACAAAGAAGATGGGTCTCTCATAATGTAGTTTCAGACTCATGAACAAGGGCCTCATCTGATGTGGGGGCAAGCTTGAGTGTGAAGGATGATAGGGTGGGTCCTGGAGAAAGTGCCTGCCGAACTGGTTTTGCAGGATGATAAGGTGCTGGATGGAGTGAGGAATTGTTATCTTGGTCCTGAAAAGGCCCAAATCCTAGAGAGCACATGCTGGGATTTTTAGAAACTGTACCTGTGAAGCTGGGGAGGGGGATGAGAAGTGACTCTGGAGATGGAAGCAGGAGACCAAATATAACCTTTTGAAGTAGATACTAATATAATTTGGCAGGTAGATCATTATTAATGTGTCCAAGCTCATTGAGGGAAACCTCAAGTTAGCTCCACTTAGATGGTGTGTGTGGGTGTAGAGAGAAGAGAAAGGGGGGAGGGCAGGGGACCAAGCCTGCTGGCTCTTTCCTTGGCTTAAGCCTCCTGGGTTAGAGGAAGCCATGTGGCATCCAAAAACCAGCGCCAACGTCACCTCAGCTGTGGCCTTTACTAAGTGGTTTGGGCTTTGCTGTCTCCCTCTGTTCAGAGTATCCGGTCTAAGGTGGAGCTGTCGGTCTGGGATCAGCCTGAGGATCTCAATCTCTTCTTCACTGCCACCTGCCAAGATGGCGTATCCTACCCAGGTCAGAGGAAATGTGAAGACCTGAAGATTGGGGACACGGTAAGTGTTCACCTCTGGTTTATGAGCTCTTGTTAGCCTTGGCCATTAGTCTTGGGATTCTAATGACTTGTACTTACTGTTGTCCTCTGGGAGTTTGTGTTCTGTCTTCCAATTGAGGATCCTGGGGCGTTTCCTAAGTCTGCTCTGCATTTCACGCTCAGTCCCAGGCGGGCTGCTTAAGGAGCCCTGCTTGGTAGACCACCCTCAGTGCACTGCCACCTCAGCCTCCCTCAAGACGACACTGTGCCCCTGGAGTTTTAAACCTTTATCCTCTGAGCACGACAGGGATGCAATCCAGTGGACCCTGAGAGACCCAGCCTCCATTCTTGCTCTCCTGGAGCTTACTCTGTGCCTTGGATACATAATCTGCTCCATGCTTTTTCTTTCTGTAGAAGTTGAAAAAAGCCACCCACGTATTCTGATTTGATGAGATGAATGGCTGACTCTACAGTACTAGGGGGAACAGGTGGCTTGCCAGATAATACATGTAAGTGATGTATGTAAAGACAGACTGCTGTATGCCACACCAAGGACTTGAGTGTGGGAGCCAGGAAGAGCTTTTATGGGTGCTGAGAACACGTGCCAATGTTGGTGCTGAGGTGGCAGAGTGGTGATGGAGGGCTGCCCACCAGGAGGTCCATGCTTCTGGGAGAAGAACAGGAGATCCGTTCCTGACTTGCTCTGTTGCTCAGAATGTCGGAAGGGAGTGAAGGAAAGCTCTCTTCCATAATTCAGAGAATCTAGTTAGAAAAAGCATATGGACTTTTTAAAAATGGATGACTCTGTCCTCAGGGCACATGTAAGCGCTAATGATGGCCAAAGCGTGGGTGAGCTGACTTCTCCCCTGACTCAAGGAGACGTGGGTGTGGCCGCAAGGCTGCTCACATCCCAGCAGTGGTGTTCTGGGGTCTTCTCACTTTCCACCAAAGATCTTTCCCCGCCACCTCTCACATTGTCCTTTGCCCACTCACAACACGCAGGCCAGCCTCTCACCCCTTCCACATCTCACAACAGACGCACCCAAACAAAGGGACACTTGGAATATGACATGGAAGTTGAGAGAGTCAAGATCTCTAATGACTGGGGAACAAATCCTTTTCTTTCTTTACTTCGGTAATGGAAACAAATCATCGTGTAAGATAGGTTATTTACAAGTGTCTTTGGCTTTTTAACAAACTTGAAAGAAGGCCTAATCAAGATGTCAGATAAGTCATTACAAATGATAGCATTTCACTCAGAGGGAATTCATAGGGAAAAATAAAAGAAAAAAGGAAGAAGAGGAAGGCATTTGTAGAACAAGAAGCCATGACCATAACAAAAACTCTTCCCGTCTCCATCTTTCTATTTATGCACATAAGTTTTTTGTGCTTATATCTGTACAAAAATAGAAATATAATTGATTGTGATTCCTGCCTTCTTTAGCGATAAGTAATGTTATTTTACGTACCTATCAACTCTTTGGGGGAAAGACCTGATCTCATTAAAGAGACACTTCCATTAAAATTTTAATTGTTATTTTTATAATTGTTAACATTATAATGTATTGATGTTGTTTTGATCAATTATAATGATTACTCAATCAAAATGAATTTTAAAAAAACACTAAAGCCTTAAAGTTGTAGGGTTTAAAGAGATGATTATGCTGGCTACAGTAGTGCATACCTGTAATCTCAGCTACTTGGGAGGCTAAGACAGGAGGATCACAACTTTGAGGCCAGCCTCAGCAACGTAGCTAAATCCTGTCTCAAAATTAAAAAATCACTGGGAATGTAGCTCAATGGTAGAGCACTTGCCTCACATGCACAAGGCCCTGGATGCAATCCCCAGCACGGCACACACATATACAGAAATCCAGTTCAGAAAGTGGAAAAGGGCAGAAATGACCAGAAAAAAACAACATATGACTGCAGATCTGGGTATGGAATGTTTGCTACACCGTGTCATCAAAGCGAAAGAATGATACGTGGAACACATTAGAACAAGTCCTTTACTTGAAGGAATAGTTACAACAGGAGAGAGGCCTGGGATCTATAAGCAAGGACATGCAACACAGGGCCCTATGTTTCTAATGGCATCCTATGAGTAGGACAAATAATGCGGTTGATGACAGCACAGTCAGGCAGATTTGTTGCAGAGTGAAGGAACGTGTTTTCTATGAGGACTTGACTGAGGTTCCAGATGTCTCTTGTCTGTTGTGCTAACTAATGAGTTAACTCACGGGAAACTTGCCTATCAAATGTGGGAAGATCACAGAGATGGAGAAAACAGCTTATCTCATAAAGTGGGAAAAAAATAAGATTTTACCCGCCCCCCAAAACTGAGCTGGAGTGAAATCCTCAGGATTAATATATTTAGTTCACATTTAGGCTAAAGGGAACATGGTTGATAGTAATTTTAAAAGGTCTAGCAGGTTGTAGTGGCTCAAGGCTTTAATGTGTATAACTAGTGTTGCTTTATAAACAAAAAGAGGCACAGGGTGGGGGATACCAATTGGGATTGCATTATTTTTGAAAGCCCAGAGAAATGGTGCCACCTTTCTTTGCTTGGGTCAGACTGCATGTGGAAATCAATGGCCAAGTGTTTTCAAAAAGAAAAGTGACAATCAAAACTCTCATGAGTTGACTAGAAATCAGGGAGGTCAAAGGAATTGGTGTGTGTTGATAATGACTATGAAGTCATTAAAGCAGTCAACTTATGCTGCTTTAAGCAAAAAATAGGGAAATCATTAAGATTTGGGGGTCCCCATGGAAGCCAAAAGGGAAATACATTAAGTCCCAAGAAGGACCAGAGACAAACTAGACAATGAATAGTTCTGTGTTCACCTGTTCACCACCGATTCCCCTCTGAGGAAGACATTGGATAACATTGTTATCCACGTTGACAGATGAGGAAACCATGGCATACAGAGTTTAAGTGATCACCAGGGCTTTCTGGTTCTGTAACCAGCACCCTACACTACCTTTACTGAGCCTTTTGACTTTTTTTATTATTATTATTTTTATTTTATTTATTTGTTTTTATGTGGTGCTGAGGTTCAAACTCAGTGCCTCTCACATGGTAGGGAAGTGCCTAGCCCCTTCATTGAGCTTTTTAATACCCATGATCCTGCTCTTACCTGTTTCAAATAATGTGCATCAGAATGAAATATGATAATGGATGGGAGCCTTCAAGGAGAGAGTGATTTCCTGAGCGCCTCTGTGCCCCTCATCACAGTCAGTTCCCACAGCCATCCATCATGGGCGGGGAACGAAGTACACACTCATTGCTGATGGGCAGCCTGAGATTTGGGGGTGGGAGTGGCCTGCCCAAGCTCACCCAGCTAAGAAGTGCTGGACCCATGGCCCAAACCAACATCTTTCCTCTCCAGGCCACATCCTGTTACTAACCATAGTCTCTCTCCTGCCAAGGGAGTGGTATCAGCCTCCCTGTAATGGGAACTGGCAGGCGCCCAGTAGCGGAGGTGGGGTGGGCTTTGCTGCTGCCTTCCCTGCTTCTTACAGCAGCTTGCAAGGTAGCTTTTACTTCTCCACTTCAGTGTGCAAGAATCAGGCTTGAAGAGGGGCCTGGAAAACTGGCCAGAAGTCCCACTGCCAGTGAGCTGCAGACACCTGGACTCAAATCAGAAACTGACCCCAGTGCAGCGCTACAGCCCAGGCCTTTCCCCCAGGCCTCATGCACTTTGCAAGTAAAAGCTTCCAAGAGGCCACTTAGGCATGGACACTGTAGTGGGTGGACAGCTTTTGATTTTTGCTGGGATACTTCAGAAAAATAGGCACTGACCAGAAATTAGAAAAAGATTTTAAATCCCATTTTTTTTATAACAGTGAAAAAAACCTCTGGGGATTGGGATGATTTTGAGAACACTTGAAACAATAATAAAGAAGCAGGGTGCCCCTTCCCACGCTGGCACCTTTGGCATTCTGCCTTTGGGATCCAATAGCCGTGGCCCTATGGAAACAGCAGCAGCCCTGAGGCAAGCCTCCCTGCTGGGTCTTTGTGTCTTCTCACTGTCCCAGTGTTGTAGTGCAGTCCAAGGGCCACGGTCACATGGCCCCTGGCTCTGCTGCAAGGGCTGCAGGGTTTTGTTTTCTGTAGATGAAGACAGGCTGGCACAGAGCAGTGGCCACTCTGCTCGTCTGAACTGGACATGATGTTGCTCACAAGGGCCACACCAGGCCACAGACCATGAGGGCTGAGCTCACTAAGGGCCTTGGAGGCAGTGGGGGGCAGAACTGGCTACAAAGTGTGTGGGACATGGTACGAAATGAAATTGTACAGTTTATGTTAAAATTTATTAGAAATGTCAAGACCCCCAACAACAGAGCCTAAATTTAAGCTCCCAACCTTCTGAGCAGGACTTCATGGCACATGCCCAGGAGGCCAGCCTGTAATGACAGGGGGCCTGCCCCCTTTTGGCTGAAAGAGAAGGGGTCTGTCAATTTTTCTGATCCTGGAGATGAGGTAAGGGTGCACTTCCAGTTGGGATCAGTGTGATTTTTTTTAGCCTCCCAGAATGCAGATGTCCCTCCTCTCTGGCTGATCTTTCTCCAGGGTTTACAGTGGGTCTTCAGCAACCAGGTGTGCTACCTAGTGAGTATGTGGGTATGTCCCTGTGGATATTTGTTGAAGGAAACACATTTCAGAACATGTCCAGGATGGCGAAATCCACTTGTGTTCACTAAATGTTGTGCCAAATACTGTGCTCACCCAGGAGGTGAAGGTGAGGCCCACAAGCAGGGGCGCAGGTTCCTGTGCACAGAGGCACTATGCAGATGAATCAACCCCGTATCATGACCAGGGCCATGACAAATAGGGTGTGGTGCTTCAGGAGCCCCAAGGAAGAAAGGCCCAGCATCACAGAGGGTGCTGTCTGGACGGAGGCATAGGAAGGGAGGGTGGGTGCTCCTGTGTGCTCCCACTGGTGGGCAAAGCAGGTGCAGGCAGCAAGACGAGTCTGCTGGGTGTGAAGAGCGTCGCCCTTTGCAGCTGAGGGTGATTTCCATGGAGGTAAAAGGAGGGGCTTGGGGACTGAGGGGAGAGTGGCTCCCAGGCCACACTGATAGGACATAAGTGCCAAGCTAAGAGGCCTGGCCACTGTTTGTCAGGTGGGTTCCATTCTTAGATGCTACAGGTTAGGAAGGCTAAGGACCAGTACCTCACCAGGAATAGGGATGGCTAGACAGGAATCTGGAACTCACTAGGAGAAGAGGGATTAGGAAAAGCAGACAGTGTTCAACTCTCAGCAGGTATCTCAGGTCTGGCCTGGGGATGCGTTTGTGTCCTGTTTGGGGAGTGGGGGACAGCTGGCTCATGTGCATCTCATTTCTTCGTATTTGCAGCTTCCTGCAGAAGTGGTGGAGGCTCAGGCAGTGACTGATGGTCCCATCCAATCAGGGGTAGCAGTTCTGTGATCACCCTATGTTCTCTGGCTTAAGACTTTTGTCCAACAAGAAGTAGGAGAGGTGGCAGGAAGTGAGGGACAAGGATATCCTCAAAGAAGAATCCTCCTTAAATAAAACTCTGAGGTTTTGTTTAAATTCAACGAGGTTCTCTTTGTAAGGGTTTAGGGGCTCCTCTACTTTTCCTCCCCTGGTCCAGCAAAGCTGAGTGGACCCAGTCACTGGAAGTCGTTCTCATTAGCAGGTCCTTGGCAAATCAGTATGCAAGTGGCTGGCTGTATGGCTAGCACCACCGCCCAGCACAAGAGGCCCAGTGAGCGCCTGTCACCGGCTTCCCACAGCACTCCCCATCCCCACTCCTTTCCACTCTTCTGGGCTCTTTACCCTGTGCCCACCCCAGCTCTTTGTTTTGTTTGAGATCTGAGTGGACTTGGCATCCACATAGCCCCAGGGTTGGTGGGTTTGGGTGGGGGCTGGGCAGCCCTTTTGAAAGGGTAGACCAGGCCAGCAGCCCTGCAGGGAACCAGGAGCATCCCAATGAGATTAAATCACCAGTCTGGGCAGGAGGGCCACCTCGTCTGTGACCTTCCTCTGGAATCTTGGAGTGGGAGACCGGAAAGTATCCAGGAACATGGGGCCCTCAATATCAGTACTGAGTTGGAGTCCTCAGTCGCCAGGGGAGAGCAGCAAAGAAGCCGTGTTCCAGCTGCATTCCAGCCTCTCTGGAGTCTTTCCCAATTCAGTAGGGAAACCAGACTCTGAAAGGAGGGGTAAGCGAGCAGATTTACTTGCTGTTCCCCGAGTATTTTTTATAGCATTCCTGTGTCCAGCAGGAGCTGAGGCCCGACAGAGTGTCCTCTGGTTATAAGGCAACAAGCTGCAGGCCCCGCAGCGAGGGGTCACACCGATAGCATTTCTTTGCAGCAGCTTTGGCTGAGGAGGGCCGTCAGGACCTACAGGTCCCTTGCCTGCCCAGCTAGGCAGGTGGTGTGAGAGTTTCCACATCCTGGTCAAAGTGGGTGCCAGCTCAGATTCAGAGGCCCCCTGACACCTCTACTTATCCTGGACAAACACAAGCCACTGGCAAGACTTGGGAGATTTGGTTCTCTCTTTCCTTACTTTATCCCTCGGCATGGGGCCATCTGCGTGGGGGAAGGTTGTGCTCACAGATGGACACTCCCCACAGTCTCTCAGTAATTAAATGCCTTTGGCTCTTATTCTACTTATGACCTACAGATGCCTTTGTGGGGCAGAGGCTATTCATTTAACAAGCAAGTCGTAGCTCTAGGATGTGGCAGCTTCAAGTACATCACTTTCTCTCTGGATTTCTCGCTGGGTCTCAGAGAGAGGGAGACATTGGCCCCTGGAAGGCTGTTTTCCTCTTTATTTTTGACTATTTAGGGGCGGGGGGTACTCGGGTTGAAAACAGGGCTTTGTGCATGCTAGGCAAGTGCTCTACCACAGAGCTACATCCCTGGCCCTTCCCTCTGCATTCCTGATGGCTCCGTGGATGATACTGGTCGAACAAAGCCCCCAGCCCCTTCCCATCTACAGGCTCAAATCATTCCCAACCCAAGGCAGATAGGTTTGGAGAAGCCTCTGGCCACCACTTTGGGGTCACTATGGTAAGAAGGCTGGCACTCCCTTTGTGCCCAGATCTGGACACTGGCTTCCACCCTGTGCCTCCTTCTAGCAGGCGATGTGCTAAGGAGAACACACAGCTGATTCTAGGCGAGCCCCATCCCCACTTGCTGTGTGCCCATGGTCAGCTGCTGCTGACCATTAGTGTCATCAACAGATTTTGGTGCCCAGCAGATCCCCATCTTGTTTCCTCACCTTGAACGTGCCTCTCTGGACCTCAGGGCTGAGAAACTGAACCTTAAACTTGTTTTTGCCAGTCTTTCCCCTTTGTCCCCCACCTCCCTACTCCATAGAGTGAGGTAGGGTAGTCTATACTGGGTACAGCTGGCTGGTCATGCCAGTGTCCCCTGACCCTGGGATGTACCTGGCCATTGTTCTCAGCACACTTACCCCAAAGTACCTCCTACCAGTGCTGACCAGTGTCTTGACCAGTGCTGAACTCGGGATGTCTGTTGCTGAGAGCTCTGGGTCATGGTTTGCTGACAAGTAGGACTTTTTTCAGGACCCAGAGAGTCTGATCCATCCTGCTCAGTCCCACCACCCTGGGTGTCCCTAAATGTCACAGAATCTGGGAAGAAACCTTTTTGAGGTAAAGCTCTGAGTGATAAGGATCTGTAAAACATTTAGAAATAGGCATTTTCGGTGTTCTCAAAAAATAACATTATTTCCTGAGGAGTGTCCAGTAAAGTAAAGTAATTGGTAACTTTTTAAGATCAGCCTTACTCCAACCCAAATGATAGAATTAAGAATAGCATGGGGCTGGGGATGTGACTCAAGTGGTAGCGCGCTCGCCTGGCATGCGGGCGGCCCGGGTTCGATCCTCAGCACCACATATAAATAAAGAGGTTGTGTCTGCTGAAAACTAAAAAATAAATATTAAAAATTTTTTTTTCTCTCTCTCTTTTAAAAAAAAAAAAAGAATAGCAATACTGGGGCTGGGTTGTGACTCAATGGTGGTGCACTTGCCTAGCATGCATGAGGTACTAGGTTCGATTCTCAGCACCACATACAAATACATAAAATAAAGGCCCATCAACAACTAAAAAATATTTAAAATAAACGAATAAATAATTTGAATAAAAAAATAGCAATACTAACAGAGGTTCCTAACCCATCCTGAGTTTCAGAATGATTTAAGAAATTTTTTGGAAAACAAAGACATCCAGGCCCAGACACAGTGGGCCAGTTTGTGGGGTAGGACAGGCTGGGCCAGGCCTGTCTATTGGGGAGCGGGGAGAGCTCCACCCGGGAGAAGCACTTCTCCTGGTGTTTCACCATGCCAGCTCCCTGTCTGGATTTCCATAGAATTTACAGTGACTGCTCTGAGGTCCTTCTGGGTGATTCCATCTCCACATGGCTCCTTCCCTCAGTGCAGGGAGAGGCAGAATGTGGGGAGTCAGGCTCTAGTTCCTAGAAGAATCAGAGTGAGCCTCTTTCTTGCTTCCCTCCCCCTCCAGCCTGGTGGGCAGCTGACAGGCATCTCTGCCATCCCACCCCCTGCCACCCTCTTAGGTCCACCTTGTTGCCTGACTCCAAGGCAACCTGTGAGAAGCTCCCAAGTTAGAAACACTTCCTTACATGATTTTTTTTTTTTTTTTTGGCTGTATTGGGAATTAAACCCAGTGGTACTGAACCACTGAGCTACATCCTGGCCCTTTTTTTTTTTTTTTTTTTTTTTTAATTTTGATACAGGGTCTTGCTAAATTGCCCAGGCTGGCCTCAAACTTGCAATCCTCCCACCTCTACCTTCTAAGTAGCTGGGATTATAGGTGTGCACCATCAAACCGGCCCTTACATGCTTTGTTTAAAAAGAAAGTCTATCCACATTGTGACATGTTTCATCAGACAGTGACTCTTCTGTAAGGCCTAAGGGCGGTAGGCTGACTGGGCAAGAGGCAGCTGTGGGAACCACTCCCAGAGAACTGACGCATGGGGTGGAGGGCAGGGTTCCGGTGGGTCTGTGGAGATCTCAGGCATCAGCCCATCCCTTCTCTAGCAGAGGATAAGCCCCTGCCTCAGAAGGACAGGCAGGTGCCATTGACCTCCTGCATCCAGCACCATGGCCTGGCATAGACAGTGCCCACAAAATATTTGCTAGATGAGGTGCTTTTGAAATGGGGAGGACAGAGGTGTACTGCAGTGGAGGTGGGAAGAGGGTAGGATAGAAGTGAAAAGGGAGAATAAGAACTGTGTCAACTCAGTGACCCCTTGTGCCTTTCTTGGATGTCCCTCTCCTCCAAGTGGTGAGCCAAGATCATATAATAAATGCTCAAGAACCCAAAGACCCAAGCGCAGTGCCTGTCAAGTGTGAGCCAGCAGGTGCAGGGGCTTGCCCATCCTGTGGCCTCCTCCGCGGCTCTGCAGCTTCTCCCTGTGTGGGGGGACGGGCTGGGCCTCCTCCGTACCACTGAGTGGTTGGGAGGCTCAGGCTTGCCTTGGCCACAATGTCCCCTCTCTTCCCTTTTCCCAGGCGTCCTTTGAGGTGTCAGTGGAGGCCCGGAGCTGCCCCAGCAGACCCGTGGAGCACGCATTCACCCTGCGGCCTGTGGGGTTCCGGGACAGCCTGCAGGTGAGGGTCACCTACAACTGCACCTGCGGCTGCAGCGTGGGGCTGGAGCCAGACAGCGCCAGATGCAGCGGGAACGGGACCTACATCTGCGGCCTCTGCGAGTGCAACCCCAGCTACCTGGGCACCAGGTGCGAGTGCCAGGAGGGGGAGAACCAGAGCGTGTACCAGAACCTGTGCCGGGAGGCAGAGGGCAAGCCGCTGTGCAGCGGGCGCGGCGAGTGCAGCTGCAACCAGTGCTCCTGCTTCGAGAGCGAGTTCGGGAAGATCTACGGGCCTTTCTGCGAGTGTGACAACTTCTCCTGTGCCAGGAACAAGGGCGTCCTCTGCTCAGGTAGGCGTCCCTGGCTAGAGCTTTGCTCTGAGCCGCACCCAGGCCCAGAGGCTGCTAGGATATCTTCCCAAAGCCTGCCTGTCTCTCAGGGTGGCTGTGAGAAGTGTCACGGCCACAGCTGGGAGGTGACAGTGGACAAGCCTTGCCGACCGCTAGGCACAGGGGTGGGGACCTGTGCATGGAATACAAAGCAGAAGGCACTGCCACATGGCGGAGCTGTGCCTGTGGGTCATCCAGCCCATGCTGCACTTCAGCAGGACTTGCCTGCAAGACAGTGGAGATGTTCAACTTCCCTTGATCACCTCCTGGGACAGGGCTGTTTATGGCCTGGGCTGGTTATGGCCTCCCCTTGTTAGATATAGTATTCATTTCTTATTGCTTCTCTAACAAGTCACCATAAAACCAAATGACTTAAAACAGTTATTTTCTTTTAGTCTGAAATGGATCTTCTTTGGCCAAAATCAAGGTGTCCTCAGGGTTGCGTTCCTCCTAGAAGGTCTAGGGGAGAATCCATTTTTTTTTTAACCTCTTTTATGGCTGCTAGAGGCTGCCTGTATTCTTGTTTGTAGCTCCTTCCTCCATTTGCAAAGCCAGCCACCTCAGATCTTCTTCTGACCTGTGACCTCTGCTTCTGTTGTCACATCTCTTCCTCTGATGCCCCTGCCTTCTTTTATAGACCTTTGTGGGCATCTTGGACTCTGGATAAACAGGACAGTCTCCCTTCTCAAGTTTCTTAACTGAATCACGGCTGCAAAGTCCCTTTACCATGTAAGGTAACAGTCGTGTAAAGTGCCAGGGACTAGATAGGCCATCTTGGGGGCGGCTGTTATTCAGGTCAGAAGCCTGGGTTAGACCTCCTTCTTTGCATCAAACAGAAACTTGTTTGTCAGTAACTTCCACCTGCTGATTCACGTTCTAGACCCTTGTCCACATGGCGACCTGTCAGATGTCTGAAAGCTGCTTTATGCCTCCCTGTTGGCTCTTATCCAGGCTGGACTCTCCTTTCTCTGAGGGCCCTGTCACTTGTTCAGGCTTCACAGAATGGAGCACATGACTTGTCGCTCTGGATAATGAAGGCTCAGTGAGAGCATTCACTTCCTGTGGTGCGGACACCCTGCTGCCATCCTGCATCCTAACAATACATTCACTTTTCTTTTCCATTCGACAGTCACATTATACCCTTGAGCTTGTTTTTAACTTGAAACCAAAAGTTTATATTTGTTTATTTCAGTACTGGAGATGGAACCCAGGAGTGCTCTACCTCTGAGCTACATCCCCCGTTCTTTTTATTTTGAGACAGGGTCTCGCTAACTTTCCAAGGTTGGCCTTGAACTTGGAATTTTCCTGCCTCAGCTTCCCAAATAGCTGAGATTATAGGCATGTACCACTGTGTCTGGCTCTAGCCAAGCTAAGTTTTTATTGTGTGATGTTTGAGCACTTTTTTTTTTCTTTTTAATCTAAGCACAGGGGTTTTCACTGATTCCCATTCAATTACAAGTTGGCAATTCCTATTCTGGAGTTACATTCTGATGAGATACTTTAAAATTGTATCTCAACAGAGCCATTTCCACTCAGCACCATGCCATCTGCAAAAAAGCAGAAAAATTTTAGATAGGACTATAGTTTCCTCTATGGATTGTTTATTCTGTGGCTTCTTGGATTCCCTCCTTGAGAGTAGCCTTCTAGTTGGGAAGGGTTGACTTGAAAGGAACTTGGGATTAAGCTGCAAAAGAAGGCATGAAGTAAGGCGTGTGTGTAGCAAATCAGGAACCTGTAAACAACATGTCCCCTGAGAGGAGTACCTATCCTCCCATGGAAGAAACAAGTGCCGAGGGCTACAGACGTGGGTGAGCTAGGGAGGCTTCCTGGAGACAAGTGTGCGTACGCCCAAGGGTGTGGTGGTGGCAAAATGCTCCAAATTGGAACTGCCCTGGAAAGTACAGGACATTTGAATGTCATAGAGTAAAGTGGGTGGATCCAGTTAGGATTCTGTAAAATATGCAACAGGGATTGGTTCGACTTTTTCTCCATCCTGGTGATGATGGATTGGTATGAGCTGGACGGTTCTGTCTGGGTTAGCAGGAAAAGCATGAGCTCAGGAGCAGCAGGCCTCTGCCTGAATCCCCTAATGCCACATGCTGAGGTGAGACTTTGGGCAGAGTTGTTGTAAAAGAGGAGAAGGTACATGAAGCACCTCACATGTTGCCTGGCACAAAAGAGGGGCTCACCCACCACTGGCTCCTGCATGAGTCAGTGCCACAGCCCCTGGGGAGCTGCAGCTGATGCCCAGTGTGCAGTGGTGCCAGCCCTGCCTGGTGAATTCCTAGGCTTTGCCTAAGGAAGCCCAGGGTGGTGGGATGGAGTTTCCATTCCACTTAGCAGCCACAGTAAGAGCTCCTTGAAGCCCAGCTGTGTCGGTAATGGACTTGGAGCAGTGTTCATCTTTAAACAATGATTATCAAACATCCCTGTGTGCTCCCTCCATCCACCTCAGGAGCCAGAAATAACCCTCCTAAATGTTTTCGCCCCAGAAGTTTGTTCACATCCATGCCGCCTGGAGCAAATTTGCCTGTGCCTACTCCATTTCCAGTTTATCACCCTCAGACACAGATTGTGCTAGATGTTTTGTTTTCCCCTGTCTAAAATGGGACCAACTCCATTCGGTTCTGCAGTACTTTGAGAATGGAAGAAGGCATGGATGAAAGACCTGAATAGAACACAAAGCCGGGCAGGTACAGGGCAATGGGTGGATGAGGTGTGAGTGGCCCTCAGTGGAGAAAACTCATCATTTTGGAAACAAATATTCTGAGGTTGAGTGAGCACATACGTTTTTGGTTCAACCACTGTAATCTAGAGTTCTTCTGAATTAATTTTACATTTCAGAATTCTGCCAAACCCTGTGTCTGAAAGCCCCTGGGTGCCCACTCTCTCACCTTCACTTGTACAATCCTGTGACCTCTGGAGGCTTTTGCAGGTCATGGGGTGGGGAAATTGGAGGGCTGCCGGACCCCGGAGCCTCCCATGTGAGTGGTGCTTCAACTCTAACTTCCTGGGATTGCTGAGATGGAGCCCCCCGACTGCCATCCCTATTGGAAAAGCCATGTGTATTCAGTAAAGAAAACTTGCAAAATATAAGGAAACTGATGGATGTGCCATCAAATGGGGCCATCTAACTCCTTCTTGGTGAGCAGGACTGATGTGGACCATCTGGTAAATTAGTCAAGGGCATTTTTTCACTCTCTCTGTTTCACATGCACCCTTTTAAAGTGTGTGTTTAATCAAGAGAACAACATTTCCAGGAAATTAACGGGTTATTCTTTGATCCAGAATATTCTGAAGAATAGAAATAAATTTTTTAAATCGTCCATAATTTCATTACTCATATTTTACAAGGTTAGTTTCTTTCCTTCCAAACTTTTTTTCTTTTCCTTTTTTTGTTTTGTTTTGTTGAGGCACAAGCAGAGATTTATTTAGGAGAGCAAAGATTATGCACTCAAAGGGAAAGAGACAGTGCAGGCTATCTTAGAGAAAAAGCTTCCTTCCAAACTTTTTCCTAAGTTGGGGAGGTGGGGATACATATAATTTCATATCTTTCTTTTTTTTCTGGATAATATTACATCTAGAGAAGCATTGGAAGTTGAGTTGCTTTGGTAAATCATCTATTAGAACATTTTGACTTTCTTTCCATTGCACAACCAACTAGCTTTTTTTTACCCCCTTACTTTAAAAGCCACAGGTAGTTGACATGTACCGCTATCCAAGTCTCCTGGAGAAAATGGTTTCTGGAATGAGATCATTGCTGTTAATTTAAGAAGGACTGAAAGCGGAGCCCAGCTCCAGGCAGGACTCGATGACACAGATTCCTGCCACGGCTCCCTACACGCTGTGGCGGGCTCTTCCTTGTGTCTCAAACCCTCCAGCTCCCCTTCTGGAGGCCTCTGTGAGTGGGGGCGGAGGAGCTCCGGCATCCACTTGTTGGGCATCGTGGTCAGCGGGGGCTCCTGCACCATTAGAACTGTGCGAGTTGGTTTCGAGCCCTGGGTTGTTGGGTCGTTTGGGGCATTTGAGGGAGCAAAGCCTATTTCCCAACCACTACTTTGCTGCTGCAGATGCTGACTCAGGCCCACCGCAGCTGACCTCAGCATCCTTTCACAGTTCTTCTCACCCCTCTCCCCGGCGCCTGTCCTAGAAGAAGATCCTGTGGTTGTGGTTTGTTTTCAGAGGGGAACTGAGGGGTACGCTTGTAAAAGCTGCTGAGGCAGCAGCAGAATCATTGGGGACACCCAGAGAAGCTCCTTCCATCCCTCTGGCTTGCCTTCTACAAGAGGCTTAGAGTCCTTGCACCCTACTGAGAGCCAGAACTGCGGGCGAAACACAGTGATAACAGATTTGGAATAGGTTTTCTGTCATAAAAATGAGTCGTGAAGCAGATCAGACGCAGATCTGGAAGCAATTGAACAGCTCTGTGGTTGCTTTGTGACTCTCGCTGTGGGAACACATGTGTGATGGGTCCCTGGAGGCTCCACTGGTTTCTGGAAACAGCGTATCATAGAGAATGATTCTGTCCACAGTCTAGTTCTGTGTGTGAGGGGAGCTTTATGGGCTATTGTGAGGGTTTCTGTTTCTTTGGAGTCTTGCAAAAGTGTTGATGCTTTAGAGTCCCTTTGAATATGAGAAGTAGGACATGGTCTGTTTAGTTGTTCATAATGTAATAAAAGATTCTTGCTTCAACTCTGTTCTTTGTTGTTTGTATACAAACAGTGCACCTCAGCCCAGGGACTTCTGCAGTCTCGGTGTATAAATGACCACACTGTATAATTTGCTAATCGTTAACCTAACCTTTCAGGTTTCATATAGAAAATTTAAATGAAAGATGTAGAATTCTGAGCAGGACACTTGACTGTGAGACCCCAAAAGTACATCTAGATAAGCTTACATCATATGTAGCTTTAAATTAGAGGTCAAGGGTCATCTGCGGCTCTCTCTTAGGAGAGAGAGAACATGGAGCGTGACACTAGTGGCATCATTCTTCAAAGGTCAGAGACAGATTCAAGCACAGGTTCCAGGTGTGGGCTGACAGCTCACAGCGTTCTGTCAACCTTCTACAGATAAAGGGGCTCCTGAGGGTAAGACCTAGTTCAAGGCTTCTGGATTCTCACCAAATGAAACACTTTCCATGGCAACATCATCCAAATACGTTTAAAAGTACTTCTCAATTTACAGGGATAAGTAGGGCTTCCAAGAAGAGTCTATAGACAGTTTTCTACCAAGACAGAGGCGAGGGTGAGCGGGGTGAAGGGACCCATGTGCAAGGGGCAGACATGGCAGTTATTTTTGTCTGAATGTGGCAGATAGTCAAGTTTGGCAGACTGTGGGGTAAGAACAGGAGACCGAGTAAGGAAGTAAGAGTAGGAAGTAGTGGAGGCTTAAATATGAAACATTTTAAAATCCAAGGAAAGAGTTAATAGTTAATTCGGTAAGCAACACTTCAAACCCAGCTTGCCCAGTGTGGAAGCCCTCTTTCAACAACCTGCCTCTCTGCCATCTCTATCTCCAGCCTGACACCTATAACCTGAGGCAGAAACCCAGAGGTGATCTGGGCCACCCCCTCTGTCTCATCTTCCTGAGTCCTTGTCAGTCATGACACTGAAGCAGGGTATGGGTCTCAACCCATAGGAGAACTGAAGTGAAGAATGTCCTGAGGGGTGTTTCCCTCTACCCCAGTCCCTCCCCCTCCCCCCAGAGCCACCTCTCTACAAGGCAAATCTGATGCTCATACCAGCTTAAGCCCCTCCCAGGACCTGTTGATTACAAGTCCACACTCTTAGCCTGGAGCATGAGGTGATCTGACCTCTTATTCTTCTGCTTCTGACCTCTTATTCTTATCTTCCATTTGTGAAGTTTGACCCCAAGCTACTTATTAGGCCCGGAACAGGAAATGCTGGATGACCTTGATCTGGAGAGACTCCCATCATCCCTCCACCCCCCCCCCGCCCCGCCCCCACCGCTTCACAGGTCCTTGTATGTGGCTCTCACATCACTCATTGCAGAGTTTGGTAATTATCTGTTAACCTTCTATCTCCTAGGCTTCACCAAGAGCTCAGGAAGGTCAGAGGCCATGCTTGAATCATGGGCTGAAAACCCAGAGCTTGCATGCCGTAGACAATAAACAGTGGTTGACCAAAAATAAAAAGGGACTTTGCACCATATTTATAGTTTTCTTTAGAAATGTTATTTTCACACTCAAAATCATAAGCCTGGGGCTCTGGTCACTGCTATACCTTCTGTCATTCATTGCATTATAACTTGCATATTTCATAAATGACGTGTTACAAGATCATATTTTGTGGCTTCCATGCAGAGGTCTTCAAAAATTCCTTTTGAATGAACCAAGATGGTACCTACTTAATTTCCAGAAAGGATTCTATTAATTGGATTGTCACCATTGTGTGCTTCAGGCAGGAGCACCTAGAAAAATATCAGGTTTTTTTTCACATTTATTAATCTCTGCTTGGGTTGTTAACCAGATGCTATTGGCAGATATAAGAATGCCAAATATGTCATTGCTGTATGTATATAGGTGACTGTATGACCGATGTGATTCTGCAACCTGTATAATCAGAAAAATGAGAAATTATACCCCATTTGATTCAAATGTATGAACTGTCAAGATCATTTTACTGTCATGTATAGCTAATAATAATTAAAAAAAAAAAGAATGCCAAATATGTCTTCCAGAGAAGGAGGACCCCTCTGCCCCAAAGGAATCGCTCTGGCAGAGTTTCAGGAACTGCAGAGCACTATCCTCTACAAATCCTAATTATGCACACAACAGTGAGAGCCGAGAGTATCCTGTTCCATTTTGGAGTACTCAGTATGGTGGCTCTGAGAATAAAATTTGTTACAGGATTCTTCGCTGTTATTAAAAGGAATGATAATCCTGTAGTTGGTAAAGATCTTCCTCAGACACCATTCACTGGGTGGTAGAGGCCAGTGTGTGTTCTTCGGTATTACACTGTTAACCCAGGCAACACTGCCAGAAGCCATTGTTAACCAGCACAGAGTTATGTCTCCTTGTTCCCTCTACAGGGATACTGCAGGAGCCTTTGGTGGCATCATTATATAATGGAAAGAAAATGGCTTTGGAGGGAGACAAACCTGTGTTCTAACTTGGCTCTGCCCTTTTCTGCCTCTGTGACCGGGGGGTCTTCACTTAACTTTTCTGAGACCCATTTTTCTTCTCTGTCAAATGAGGGGAAATCCTGCTCCAGAGGGTTCTATGAGACTCACATAGAACAGTGTCTGCAAAGCTCTTTGCAGGATACCTTGCCACCCAGGGCTTCAGGTACATCCTAATCTCTGGCCTTTCCACCCTGGAGGGACGTTGTCTTCCATGGAGATAAGCATCAGATACTGTGACATCAGCCAGGTGTGGTGGTACACGCCTGTAATCCCAGCAGCTCTGGAGGCTGAAGCAGGAGGACCGTGAGTTCAAAGCCAGCCTCAGCAATGGTGAGGCACTGAGCAACTCAGTGAGACCCTGTCTCTAAATAAAATACAAAATAGAGCTGGGGATGTGGCTCAGTGGTTAAGAGACCCTGGGTTCAATCCCCAGTAAAGGAGAAGGAGAAGAAGAAGAAACAACTGCGATATCAAAGCAGGTTGCCTTCAGAAAGTTCTCAACGGGCATCTCAGTTCAGGATTTCTCTAAGACTTCCATCTATTTTTAGCCATTGCTCAAGTTCACTTGAAAGACAAAAAGGCATCAAAATGTTAGGGCTTGATTCTAGAAGGAAACAATGCATCCTTTAAATTAGTCCCAGGGACCAGGGGAGCAGGTACACCTCTCTGGAATCTGTCAATCTCCTGCAGCTTGTGCTCAGAGAAAGTGTTTGGAGAAAATCAGGCTTGATAGCATCTGATCTATAGCGATGCAGGAGCAGCAGTGATCTCTCTCAGGGTCATTTTGTCTTAGGAAGGTCCTACATTCATCTCATTCTGCAAGAATTCATTCAGCATTCCTCATGTGCCAAGTGTTACATCGTGTACCAGGGACAAAGTTGGAGATGGTTGCAGTCCTGAATTAATTTCTAAATTTTTGTTGCCCCTGGAATTTTCCACCTCTCAGAAACTTTCTTGGGCTGAGGACTAGGCATACTAATCACCTTAAATATGATCATCATCACTATCCAGACTCTTGAGATTTTGAAAGATAAATTGTGAGCATTTAGAGAACCAGCCTGGCCCCATGCTCTGAGCTTATCTGTGGGAACAGTGTTTTCTCATGGCTGAGCTCCTATTTCAAAACCGTGTGTGTGTGTGTGTGTGTGTGTGTGTGTGTGTGTGTGTGTGTTTGGGTGTGTAGTAATGGGGACAGAACCCAGGGCCTTGTGCATGCTAGGCCAGTTCTTTACCACTGAGCTACATTTTTAGCCCTTTTTTGTTGTTTTTTAATTTTTTTTATAGTTGTAGATCGACAGCATGCCTTTATTTTATTTATGTGGTGCTGAGGATGGAACCCAGTGCCTCACACTTACTAGCAAGTGCTCTGCCACTGAGCTACAGCCCCTCCTGTTTTTAATTTTTTTAAATTTAATTTTGAGACATGTTCTTACTAAGTTGCTGAGTCTGATGACAAACTTACAATTTTATTGCCTCATCTCCCAAATTGCTGGAACTATAGGCATGGGCCACGGTGCCCAACATTCAGAAACTTCTTAAGCAACAGTTCAGTGATTCTGAAAAGGGAATGATCTAAGCACTGGGTCTCTCTTCCGTGTCCTCTTTTCTCTACTTAGAGAGAGAAGTGTGCAAATAGAAGACTGATGAGGATTCCGTGTGTGCCTTGAAGCTTCAGGCCTGACCCTTAAGGCCCTGCAGTCGGGCTTATGAAGGACATAATGAAATTTAAAAAGCAAAGGAAAACCCTAGGAAGGCCACGAGAATGCCAGAGATAACCCCTCAGTCACGTAGGTTTGGATGGCTTTCGCTTTTTGATATTATAGGATAACTTGTTAGAAAATTTAAAACTATGAGAGACCTCTGGTGGCTGAAATAGTTATTCTTAAGACTCTTTGCTCTGTATCTCAGGAGTGCATCAGGCACTCTCAGCTTTGTCTTGATTTTGGATTCTCTGACACCTCTGGCAGGGCAGGGCAGAATGGGAGGGAACCCTGCTGTCCTTTGTGCATGTGTCGCTGCCTCTCTGAATACTGATCTTAGAGATCTGTCCTGATCCCAATGCTCCCTTGAGTCTGAATTGCTCTGACCCTTCCTTATTTCTGACCCCATTCCCTCAACCCCCCAAGTCCTTCTGGTGGGTCCCTATGTTCCTATGCTAAAGAAATATGCTCTCCAGGAAGGTGTGTTATTTGACATCACAAAGTTGGCCTTTGACAATAGGCTAGTATGTCATGGTGCAACAAGAATTGATTTTAATGTACTTGCTACCATATTGAGATTGTTTCCTTGGAAACAAATAGGGTAACTTTATTCATCACAAGCAAGCTCTAAACAGGATTGTTTTACATCACCTGCCTTTCCTAACAGTGCCAATCACACACAGTGGGTCAACTATGTATTGCTTGTTTCAACTGCTTACATTTGGAAACTGAGTCCAGAACCTGTACTAAAGATCCTTTGTGATTCTTTTTTTTTCCCCTTGACTTTTCTTTTCTTTCCTCCTCTCCTCCTCTTCCTTCCCCTCCCCTCTCCCTCTTTTCCTTTCTGACAGGCTCTTGCTAGGTTGCCCATGCTGGCTTAAACTCACAGGTTGAAGGGATCCTCCTGCCTCAGCCTCCCAAGTTGCTGGGACTACAGGTGATTCTTAATTATAGATTCAGACCAGAAGAAACTTGCATTGCCTTTGCAAACAAATAGCCCATTTCCACCCAGTTTGACTTATTTTGATTGGCCTAGACCCTTCCACAGCTCTGAATTCCCAGCTCAGCTCTCACTCTGAGTGTTTGCCCACGTTTTCCAAAACTTACCTCACTGGTTTTTATCTTTTTCAACGTTTGAGGAACCATTTAATCTCTTTTCCTCTGAGTTTCTTCGAGTTGTGTAAGGATATGTCAGACACAGCAGACAAATGCTGAAGGACCTGCGTGGGCCAGGACACCGGCCAAGGTCCTTAAGTTTTATGACTGTCGTCTGATGAAGACACAGAATGTTCCTCTATGTGCTCAGCAGGCGTCTGGCTCTTGTTATTCATTGTGCAGAGCCCACTTTCCTTAGGTGAACCTTCGTTAGCCTGGTCTCATTTATAAAATGCTCTGGTGGCAAATGAGCTCATCGAGTAGTCATTGCCCCACAGGACACTAATGTGCCCTTACCGATCCTGCCACATGGGGAGGCTGTGGCGGAGCAGGCTAACACGTGGACCGTTTTCCTTGCCAACACCCAAGAAAAGTCTCCTCTCCCTGCCCTGGGGGCTGCTGCCATCTCACGGCTTGGCTGGGCTCCTGGCAGCCAGGCCTCAATGTGGCCCATGCATGTGACACTCTGAACCAACTCTGCCCATGAGGAATGTTGCACCAGGTTTGGTGGCCAGCTCCGGCTGGGATCTATCTGGCAACTATGCACCAACCACAACAATACGACAGTTTTCCAGTTTGAAAATAGTAACCCTCTCATCCTATGGCAGCGACCCAGAGCGTGGCAAGTTCATGCTCTCCAGATGTGGTTGGCTTTCCCCAGAGGTACCCACCGGACATGTTGGGCAGGTTAAGCCAAACCCAAGGCTTGGACCTGGGGTTCCTGTTTCTTTTGGCAACAGCCATTCGATTTCCGCAAGTCAGCATTCTCAGGGTCTTAGAGGAGGGCTGTGGTTCATTGCACTCCGCAGGGCTCAGGCTTCTCTGAAACTGGAAAGGTGAGTTCATTAAAGGACATGGGATTTTTCCACCTGCCCTCCATTGCCGTAATCTGCCTGTGACTGATGGGGCTGGGCCTGTCCCCTGCCTGTCTCAGGCAGAATGCAGCAGCTGTCAGAGGTGCCCATCAGCATGGAGGAACTGGGGGCCATGATTAGGAGGCAAAATTGCCCTTGAGGGGGCTCTTCCACCTCTGACAGTGGAGTCTTAGCTTTCTAGCCAGTGTCTCTGAGAGGAATGTTGAGCTTTGGAAATGCTTGGCTTAAACAGCATTACTTACTGTTGTGTAGGGGTCATATTTTGCTGCTGGGGTACAGAAGGTAACATGTGGTCCAGCTGCTGAGAGGCAGGGGAAGTCCTCGTGGGGGCGTCGCTGTTGGGCAGCACCGTCAGTTAGCTCTGTTTGGGCTGCTTGGTTGACAATAAGCCAACGACAGAGGCGCAGCTGGCCTTGGAACCAAGGATGCTTCATTGTTTACATCTCTGAAGAGCCTTGTGCTGGGGAAATCAGGACGTGTTCTGGAACAGCAGAGGGTGCAAAGCCTTTGGTTTCTGCCCGACCATGACCACGTCCTGCCAAAGAGAAGAGACTCTTTAATCCTCTTTTCCTTGGGTTGCTGTGAAGTCTTGGGGTTTCTTGGACATTTGTGAAGAATTTGAAATATCTCAAGAATCATGTTTAAGTTCCATAGGAATCAAATGACATTTCTGTTCCTTTCCTAATTGCCGGCATGGATCTTTTCCTCCAGGGTTTGAGATTTTTCCTGATAATGTTCACAACCTCCAACCTCGAGCAGTATATTCTGAGTATCTTCCATGTGCCTGACACCACGGTTGGTGTAGGCACACACAAATAAAATATTTTTTAATTTTGAATGTGCTTGTAGGCTCACGAGGTGGGGCTAGCAGAGCTATAAATGGTTACATTTACACCCTCCCTCTTTACTAAGCCTTCTGGTCAGCTTTTGAGCATGCTCCTGTCTGTTTAATACTGAGAAAGAGAAGAGAAGTACAGAAAAGAAAAACCCTTCCATTGAGCTCATGTCACTCACAGACGGCTTCTCTTTCCTCTTTATTCACAAACAGGTTTTTCAAAGCAGTTGTCTATGCTCCTGGACATTTGCCACTTGGCCCTTAACTCAGTCTCACTTAGATTGAGCCCTGGGATTCACCAAAAAGGGTCTTCCCAGGTTCCGATGGCCTTGTCTTGATAAAGGTGACTTTTGGCCCATTATTGACTTTGACTTTTGAGCTACAGGCGACTCTGCCGACCGCACCCTCCTTCTAGAAATGTTCTCTTCTGGCTTTTAGCTACAGCTTCATTGTCTCCTTTGCAGGACCCTCTCCTCCAGCCAGCTTCCCAGGGTCAGGGCTGCTCCTCGACACCTTCTCACCACAGTCTCTATGGAGTCCCCTCCAGCTGCTGTCCACGCTTTCACCTGGCTCCCTCTGTGCACCTGCAACTCCCCACGCCACCTGTCTCAGTACATCTCGGACAGAGCTCATGTTATTCTTCCTAGCCATGGTTCTCTCCTGGTTTTTCGTTTCTCTCTCTTCCATCCGGTCATGCAAGCTAGAAACCCAGGTATTATACCCACCCTCCTTCCCTTCAGCTCCTGCTTGCATGCACCACCAGGGCTTATCCACTAAATCTTTTCTGTTTCTTTCTCCATCTCTGCACCCACCCTCCTGTGTCTTATTCACACTGCTACCAGTCAAAGTGATTGCTTCAAAACAAAAATCTGCTCAGCACCTTTTAGAAACTGTGAAGGCTTTGAAATGTCCAGAACCTGGGATACTTGGACAAACAGGGGAGTTGGAGAGACTCAGAGGTAGGTTGGGTGCTGCCATAATCCATGTATATTGTGCCCAGAGTGTAAATACAG